>NC_133391.1:9408597-10060472 GCF_047511655.1 Castor canadensis
AAATATATATAACTTACTGTTTATGCAACAGTTACACTATAAAATTGAGAAAATACATAAAAGATGAAAAATCTGATATTATTCAAAGTAGTAGCAAAATAATCACAAAAAGTTCACTGAATTCTCTGGCAACCCAAACAATCTTGAACAAAAGATGAAAGCTGAGAATCCACTACCTGACTCGACGAAGTAATGTAAAATTATTGGGATAAAACAGCATGATAGCCAGGCAGCAGTGGCTCTGGCCTACGATCCTAGCTTCTAAGGAGCCAGAAATCATTAGCACTCAGTTTGAATCCAGCCCTGGTAAACACTTCATAAGACCCTATTTGAAAAACACATCACACAAACTAAAGGGCTGGTGGAGTCACCGAAACTGTAGGCCCTGAATTCAAACCTCAGTAGGGCACAAAAACAAAAAACCAACAGGTTTTTTGCAAAATTGCAGACACACACACCAATGGAAAATTACACATCCTCAACTACCCCAGACATTTTCAATCAACTGATTCACAAGCAAGTAGAAAAGACATACCTTGAAGAATCGACAGTTTATTTAATCAGTGCTGTGAGAAAACTAAATGCTTGAAAGTGGAACCCCATCCCTCACCGAATACAAATATAAACACAAAAATACCTATAGTTTCACCATAAAGTAAGAAACCATAAAAAAATAAGGAAACCATTCAAAACAACGGAATAGGCAACAAATTTCAGAAAAAATTAAGAACTCAAAAATCCAAAGAAAATTAAACAGAAGGCATCATATTAAATGGAAGTTTCGTCAGAGCAAAGGAAATAATCACACAGAGAAGACAACACTTACAGAATGAAAGATCGTTTTCTGCAAACTTTCATCTAAAAGGTAACTCATATCCAGAATATATCACAAACTTGGTTAGAATCCCCAAAATAATTCATTTTAAAGGCAATAGTCTGTTCTAATTACTTGTAAAAAAAAAGACATATATTTGTGCACAAAAGTTAGTACAGATTATTTTGCTCTCGGGGAATTTAAAATCATTACTATGATAAGATAAAAATTCTCCTCTGTTAGAATAGCTAAGAGCAACAGTCTAAAAAGTTACACAGTTATATTTGCCAATATATTGTGCTTAGACTTCAGCACAGCCTCCCTCCCCCACAGGAAAAACACAATTGCAGTAGTCCATGTATCAACGCAACACCTTCATAGAATAAAATATTGTTACTCTACTCAACTAGTAAATCACATAACATTTCTCTTCTCTAAGTCTAGGAGATTCAGACCAGACTCCTAGAAAACAGATTTCAAATTTTTCTAATTTTAAAGTAGCAAAGGACTACAATAAGCTAAACAAACCAGAGTCAGATATATGGCAAATGCATCCATATCTCTATTCAAATATGATTTCTAAAATTGTGGGGAAAACTAACTATGCCTGGGAAAACTTTGGAGACTAACAAAGATCAGCAGACAAATACATAGGCATGTAATAAGAGCTGTGTACTGATACCTTCCACAGTAGGGAAGAAACTCAAATTCCTACCCCATCATCCCTGCTCGCAAATGTGTGCAGATACTTCAGGTAACACTCACTACAACAACACTTGAAAAGAGATGCAAGGAATCACTGCTTCCAACCATGTTTTCACTGCTAATAGGGTTGTAAATACATTGCTAGAATTTCATGGAATTGTGCCTGAACAATTTATTAATTAGACCTTCTGCTACAGACCTGGCATTTGTTCATATCCAAAACCTGAGCACAGATATGTGTCTACATGAAGCAGTAATAAATTGGAGGGGAAAACTCTCACAGGGTTTATTATTTATTTCTGGCTATGCTTGCATTTGCAGATTTGACACAGCATCCCAGCATGACACGCATCTTATTTGAAACAGTAAGTGGGTATCTACAGTCATAAGTACTTTCATGACCAGGGGCACAAGTGCAGAACTTCTCTGTAGGGACTTATTACATACATTTGTGAGTAAAGAAATCTTATCACACCATTGCTCTACAAGAAAGGGAACTTTGTTCTCGTCTCTCAGTACAGAACACATGCAATTGACTTGTATTGCTTTTCTAAGGATGATCTCTTGGTACTAGCTTTCAGCCCAGGCCTGAAGAGTCCCAGAGATGGTGGAGTAAATGCATAGATTTCAACCTTGTTAGGGAAAAGAGAAAAAGAAAAAAAGGAATATACTTGTTCGTGTTGAAAGAAAAATACACCACAACCACAAAATGAGTTAGGGATGTTTCTGGGAAGGTAGGGGAGGAAGGGCCATGTAGGGTTTACTATCAGCATTGGTCTATGGCAGTATTCGTCCAGAAATCAAATACAAAAAAGTAACATAAAGCCACAACTTACTTTGTAGAATCTTCATGCTGGTTAGGATCACTGCTTGTGTCATCTTTGACAAAAGAATAAAGCTGGAAAAATCCTGCAATCAGTGCATCTCCATCTTTGTATACACTGGGTTTCACGCTGGGAAAGCAGTGTGGGTCACTAAATGACCTGAGATGGAGGGGAAGCTGGAGGAGAAGGAAAATAAAACTCAAAGGGAACATGTCCAAAAATGTTTAATTCTGGCTGGAGGCTCAGATTACAGTGTCAGGCAGGTATATATGTTCTTATGTGCTTCTGTATTCAACTGGAAAGTCCATTGGAATTCCCCATTTTCCTTCACCCCAATGTCTTGCATTTCCATGGAGGACTCTGGAGCAATTTCTGCCCTAGGCTCTGCATCTGAAGCCTTGCATCCATGAAATAAACACTAGTTGAAAAATAAGTCTGAGGATCTTCGTTTCCACCCCAGGAAATGTCTACACAGTTGTAATGAAGTAGGTGTCAAAAAACAATTTTCAGGAAAGCTATTTGGGATGTAGAAAATGAATTACATCATTGGATCCATGTAAGGTGCAAGGTGATTATTGTTTCACAACAATCAGCCAATAATCAGGTTGACATAGGACATTCCAAATCAATAGTGCAAGACAAGTGCAGAAATCAAGTTGTATATTTGCATTCTGAGCTATGGCTTTGTTCACTATCAATGTCTTATTTTATCTATGCTGAGTTAATCATCTCCTGTTGTTCTGAAGAATGTCACAATCATACATAAAATCACAAGAATTTTATGCTCATTCATTTGACTTTTACTTGCAATCAAAATTCACTTAATCTTATATTTGCTCAATATACAAAAAGCCAGAGTGACTTTTTTCTCAGTTACACTTTCAGTCTCTGAGCATAAGTTTCTGAAGATATTCTCATGTCATAGCTCTCAATTAAAATCAGACAGATACATTAAAAGAAAAATACATATATTATTATTTCAATTTGCAATATATCATGGAAAGAGAAAATATTTGCTCTAAAGTAGATTAACAGAGTGTACCTATTCTAATCAAGATCAGTGTGATGGGGGGAATTTCCCTGGAACAGAAAATATGACAGTGAGCTAACAAGTTGAGAAGAATAAAGCAATTGATTGATCTCTGTGTAATGAGCATGCTAATAGAGATCTTGGTGAGCATAAAAAATGAAAATAAGATAAATTACTTTGAGGTATATGGAAAATGAATTGAGACTTGAAAGGAAGATGAGACATAAGTTCTCTTAATTGCCTGTGGGAACAGCTACTTTTATGCACAGAGTAATAGGAAGTGACAGAAATATTTATCAAGAGATTGAGCTGTTCCAATTCATATATCAGAACGAGTAGTTTACCATACTTATTTTAAATGGATGGGAGACTTACAAGACTATTCTTACAGAACTCACAAAAGATGTTGATGGAGACATTCTGGAGAGACATGACGGTGGTTTGAGCTAAGTACAGAAATGTGGTCATGATGAATTCATAAGAATCTGATGTAAGCAATTAAAGTCTGCAGAAACTAAGAATAGAAGTAATATTCCTCAATATAATAAGGGCTACATATGACAAACCTATAGCTGACATTATACTAAATGGAGAAAAACTGAAACCATTGCTTCTAAAGTAAAGAATGAGAAATTAATTTTTACTTTCTCCACTCCTGTTCAACACAGATTTGGAATTCCAAGCCAGAACAATAAGACAAAAGCAAAAAATAAAATGGATTCAAATAGGGAAGGTTGAATTCACATTATCTATCTCCCTAAAGAACCTCAAAATTCTACTGAAAACTGTTAGAAATCCTAAACTCTTTTGGCACATTTGCAGGATGCAAAATTACCATGCAGAAATTAGTAACCTTTCTATCTACCATTAATGAACAAATTAAGAAAAAAAATCAGGTCAAACATCACATTTGCACAGGCTCAAAATCAATGAAGTACCTTGGAATAAATAAAACAAAGGAAACAAGAAAACTTTTCAATGAAAACTAGAAACCACTGGAGAGAGAAAATAAAGAAGACATTAGAAGATGGGAAGACCTTCCATGTTCATGGATTAGTAGCTTCAAATTTGTAAGACTGGCCATGCTACTGAATGCAGTCTATATCTTCAATGCAATCGCTATCAAATTTATGTGACATTCTCCAAAAAAAATGAAAAATGAAACCTGAAACACACATGGAAACACAAAACACGTCATGACATAAAATTAACATTACAAACAGCATGTTATTGTCACAAAACAGACAGAAGACCAATGGGTTAGAACAGAAAACCCAGAGATAAACTCATGCATCTAGAGCTTACTGATCTTTGACAATGGATCCCAAAACACTCTAGGTAGTAGACAGCCTCTTCACCAAATGTTACTGTAAAAACTGGATATCCACTTGTAGAAGACTGAACTACATCCCTATCATTCAACCTGTTCAAAATCAACTTAAAGTGGATCCAAAACCTTAATATGAGGACTAAAACTTTGAAGAGCTTCAGAAAGTGGTAGAAAATACACTGGAACATACAGATATAAGGAATGGCATGCTAAGTAGAACTCAAAAGGCTCAGTATCTAAGAGAAAGAACCAAGAAAGGGACTACATCAAACTAAAGAGCTTCTGCACAGCAAAAGAAACAGTCATTAGGCTAAAAAGACAGGACACAGAATGGAAGAAAATCTGTGCCAGCTTCATCTGATAGAGGCCTAATACCCAGAATCTACATGGAACCCACAAAACACAACCTCCAAAGAATCAACAACTCAATGAAGAAAGGAACACATTAATTTAACAGGACATTCTTAAAGAGTGATTCTCCAATGACTATAACTCAATGTAAAATTATGAGGTTGTTAGGTTACAATAGAAGGCTGAGCAAAGGACCCAATTATGAAGAAGAAAGAAATGGTGAAAAGATGCAAATACTGATGACTCTAATTGGGTCATTAAGCATTGTATGCAAGTATCACTTCTCTGTACCTTGTAAATATATACAGTCTTTGAGAGTCAATAGAGAGACAAATATAAATTCAAAAAAGGAAAATTGCATATGTGATCACAAATTTCTCTACTGAAAGCAGTCCATAAGCATACAAGTGACCCTTTCGCTAGAGACTCTTGTTGGCTTAGCTCAATCTAACTCCTGTCAGGCCCAGTGCTCTCAGTGCATGGGAAAACGCTTAGCTACTGAGCCAGGCCATAGCCCTGTGTTGAGAAATACGGCCTCAACCTTGCCACCACACTCTCCTGCCTGAACACTGAGAATTGTTCAACTGAAGACTACAGGTGAAGAAACCTTCCCAACAACGG
The DNA here is from genome assembly GCF_047511655.1 of Castor canadensis. Classification (NCBI taxonomy): domain Eukaryota; kingdom Metazoa; phylum Chordata; class Mammalia; order Rodentia; family Castoridae; genus Castor; species Castor canadensis. Next base: position 9,414,273 of record NC_133391.1, read on the forward strand.
GCTGGCTTCTTGTGCAAATTCTAATGCAGAAACTCAGGAAATATGAAGAAAAAAAATGAGACCATTTGACTCATCCTAAACTCCATATCTACAGAGTAACAAACACAATCAATAATAAGAAGAGGAAATATGTGACAAAGAATGTTTTTAATTTAATTTTTATTTTTCTGTGGTTCTGGATTGGTGTACATTGTAGAGTTACAATTGTTCTTACAATATATCAAATTTATCATACCTGAATTCACATCCTCCATCATTGTGTTTTTCAACCCCTCCCCCACACATTCTGGAAATAGATTGAACAAGTCTCATTTGTCAATTTCCATACATGTGTACATACTGTTTGCACTATATTCACCCTCCCATGCCTTTCACTAAACCCTCCCCCACCCACTAGTACCAAATCACCAGGAAAGTCATTTTCCATCCCCCTTGTCTGCAATTTTGTAAATGACATAAGATGAAATTTAATGTTTGCAAAGGGACTTTCCTTGTGACTCCCCAAATTTTTATGTATTATAAACTGCTTTGGTTCATGTCCTTTCTTTTGCTGAGTTTTTCTTTAGTCACCTTTGTATGGTGGCTTCAGCAAGTTTAAAAATTCTATACTCACTCCTATAGTGAAATCTTGGAGAGACACTGGAGACACACGTTGAAGGCAAAATCACCAAAAGAGGCAATACTTTGACCCCTCCACACCTCCATCCAGCGCAGGGAATCACCACTTCACGTTAAACGGAGAAACAAGGAGCGCCCCCGGGCCTCCAGTCGCCCACGCCCAGACAGCTTGGGAAGACAATGACAAGGTGAGCTTCGCAGTACCGTGTAACTCCCACAGACAAGCCTGGGCCAGTGAACCATAGTCCCCTGGACAGACCGACCTCCACCGGGGAAAAGAAAGAAATTGACTAATAAGCAGTAAGAGCAATAAAGACAAGTGGGAAAGAGGGTGGGGTGTACTGAGTGCCAAAGATTGGGGGAAGGGAATCTTTCCAGAGACTGTAAATAAACAAGCCGGGCGTGCCGGAGAGGCTCTGGTGGGAGCGGGGGCACGCGCCCAGCAACCAAGAGCAGGAAAGCTTGTGAGAGTGGCAGAGGGAGGAAAACACCACAGGAGAGGAGGGAAGACCCACTTCCCACGTGACCTGTAAACAAAGCTGGCAGCTGGCAGGAGCAGCAGGACCGCCCAGTAATCAGGAGCAGGAAAGCTTGTAAAAGTGGTGGTGGGAAGAAAACTGCACTGGAGGGGCAGAAGACCCACTTCCCAAATGAACTGTAAATAAACACACAGGCCTAAGAAAGTGAGTGCAATGTCACCTTCCCCAGTGGGCTTGGAAAGGGGGAAGCTTGTAGCAGAGACTCACGCACAGGAAAACTCTCAGTAAACAAAGCCTGCAGGGACAGGTGCGTGCTAAGCTCACCCCTGAGATCTGCAAAAATAACGCCTCCAGCAACAGCAGGATGACAGCAGTGGGCAGGAAGTCACAGCCACAGATACCATTCTCAGAACTGTCCTGAGACTTTTTTTTCTCTTTTTCTCCCTACCTTTGACGAGAGAACACCTGCTTGCTGAAAAACTAATGGAAACTGTATTGCATTTGAACTTGGGACACCTGGTGGAGTTTTTGTGCGGGTGTGTGTAGTTTTGTTCTACTTTATGCGTCCCCTTTGATGAGACAACTACAGAACAACATCTGAGGCACCATCTCCAGGATTGGAGAATGAGAAGGCACCCAAATTATTAAGACTGAAACTTCATTACATTTTAACTTGGAGGATTTTTGGTTTTTTGTTTTTTTGGTTTTTTTTAATTTTCTATTTTTCATTTTAGTTTATTTTATTTTATATATATATTTCTTTCATTTACTTATTTTTTATTTTTGTTCTTATCTTTATTTTTTTTATTTTTTATTTTCAATCCTCTCTCTGTCTCTGTAATGCCTGTTCAGCTTACTGTTGATTAGTACACTAAGGCTCCCTGTTTATATCTTTGAAACTTTCTTGTCTGATTCCTTGTTCTGTATTCTCCTTCTTCTCTGTTAATTTGTTTTTCCCTTTTCTTTAACCTCTTCCTTTCCATCTCCACTCACCCTTCCATTCTAAATAACACCAATGTTATTATTACAAGCCAGAAAATACTTAATTGCATACAGTACAGGGACAGTAACAACACCAAGGACAATGACGGTAAGAGAGAAAAAACAGGGAAACCAGTTTCCCCACAGCAAAAAATTAGTACAGGAACCAGAGGGGAATGAAGAAAACAGGTACTCAGATCCAGACTCCAACAAAATGAAGATAAACTATGCCAAAGGACCCAATGAAGCCCACAAGAATAATGTAAAAGAAGACATACTACAGGTACTCAATGAGAATTTTATAGAGATGATACTGGATAGGGTCAACCAAAATGTACAGGAGACACTCAAGAAATTCCAAGACAACAAAAATAGAGAATTTGAAGAAGCAAAAGAAGAAATAAAGGAAACCATAGAAGCACGGTATAAACACCAATGCGAAACAGAGAACACAATGAATGCAGGACAAAAATAGACAATATTAAAGAGGAAACCACCCAGGATATGGAAAACCACAGAAGAAAGAATGAAACAGAACTGCAAAACAAAACAGAGGATCAATCTGCAGAATAGAACAAACAGAAGACAGAATCTGAGAACTTGAAGATGAAATGGTAATTAAAGGAAAAACTGAAGAATTATTAATCAAACAACTCAAGACCTCTGAAAAGAAAATGCAAGAACTCACTGACTCCATCAAAAGACTAAACTTGAGAATCATGGGCATTGAAAAAGGAGAAGAGGTGCAAGGGAAGGGAATGTGTAATATATTCAACAAAATAATAACAGAAAATTTCCCAAATCTAAAGAAAGTTATTCCCATACAGATGCAAAAGGCCTCCAGGACTCCAAACAGACTAGATCAAAATAGAACTACCCCATGACATATCATCATTAAAACAGCAAATTCAGAAACTATGGAAGGAATATTGAAGGCTGTAAGAGAGAAAAAACAAGTAACATACACAGGTAAACCCATCAAAATCACAGCAGACTTCTTAATAGAAACATTAAAAGCAAGAAGGGCATGGGGTGAGATCTTCCAGGCACTGAATAAAAATAACTTCAACCCCAGGATTCTCTACCCAGCAATACTATCATTCAAAATAGATGGAGCAATAAAAGTCTTCCATGATAAGCAGAAACTAAAACAATATGTGACCACAAACCCATCACTACAAAACATTCTGCAAGGGATTCTGCACATGGAAAGTGAAACCCAACTTAACCATGAAAAGAAAGGCAGCAACAAACCACAGGATAAGAAAAAGCCAGACAGTACAGAGTAACTTCAACTTAGGTACACACAATCAAACCTTCAAACAACTAAGACAACTAAATGACAGGAATCACCACATACCTATCAGTACTAACACTTAATGTTAACAGACTTAATTCACCCATCAAAAGGCACTGCTTGATGAAATGGATTAAAAGGGAAGATTCAACAATTTGTAGCTTACAAGAGACCCATCTCACTGACAGAAATAAGCATAGGCTTAGGATGAAAGGCTGGAAGAAGATTTACCAAGCCAATGGCCCCCAAAAACAGGCAGGAGTAGCAATATTTACCTCTGACAAAGTAGACTTCAAACTACATTGATGAAATGAGATAAAGAAGGACATTCCATACTAATAAAAGGGGAAATAGACCAAAAGGAAATAATAATCATCAACCTGTATGCACCCAATGTCAACGCATCCAATTTCATCAAACATACCCTGAAAGACATAAAAGCATATATTAACGCCAACACAGTGGTTGTGGGAGACTTTAACACCCCATTATCATCAATAGATAGGTCATCCAAACGAAAAATCAATAAAGAAATCCTAAATCTAAAAGATTCAATAGATGAAATGGACCTAGTTGATGTCTACACAACATTTCATCCAACTTCTACACAATATACATTCTTCTCAGCAGCCCATGGAACCTTCTCTAAAATAGATCATATCCTAGGACACAAAGCAACTCTCAGCAAATATAAGAAAATAGAAATTTTACCGTGCATACTATCTGATCACAATGCAGTAAAAGTAGAACTCAACAACAAAAGTAAAGACAAAAAACATGCAAACAGCTAGAAACTAAATAACTCATTACTTAAGAACAATGGATCATCGATGAAATAAAAGAAAATATTAAAAGGTTTCTGGAAGTCAATGAAAATGAAAGCACAACCTACCAGAACCTATGGGACACAGCTAAGGCAGTACTGAGAGAAAAGCTTTTAGCCATGAGTGCATATATTAAAAAGACTGAAAGATCCCAAGTCAATGACCTAAAGATACATCTCAAACTCCTAGAAAAGGAAGAACAAGCTAATCCCAAAACAAATAGAAGGAGAGAAATAATAAAAATAAGAGCTGAAATCAACGATGAAAAGATGCAAATATTGATTATTCTCATTTGGTCATTAAGCATTGTATGCATGTGTCACATTTTTGTATCTTCTACATATGCACAATCATTGAGAGTCAATACAGAGACATATACAAATTCAAAAAAGGAAAATTGCATATGTAATCAAAAAAGTTCCTAGAAGAACTGTCCAAAACAATCAGACTTAAGGTGTGGGGCAAGATGGTAGACTAGAACCATGTTTTGTTTTCACTGCCTGAATGACAAGAATCAGATAACTAAGGGCAGACTTTAATCTGAATACAGAAAGAAATAACAAACACTGAGCATCACAAAAGAAGAAACTGGGGAGATGGAAACCACAAAGAAACAGAAAGGAGAAGAAAAAAGCAATGCAGAGCCATGCAATGCAACTGCAATCTTACGTGTGGATGGAAGATGAAGATGCATTCACAAGGGAAGCCAAATTGCTACATTTCTGAACCCCAAGGTAGATTTGGAAATTCTACCTGCACTTCCTTTAGTCTAAACCCTTGTGTAGCATTTGGTGAGACTAAGACTGTCCAGGGTGAAGGCCAGCCTTGGCAAAGAAATACATTTGTCACATCCCTTGTCTTGGAGAGCTATGGAAAGATGCCATCTGGAGGGAGGACTTGTTGAGATTTAGATACTGTGGGGGAGTGAAAACAAGGAGGAATCAATGCTCAGCGAGTTTTCGAATCCCTGACATCATGTTTGGGTGGGAGAGGGTCATGAATATTAGGTATTGAGAGTGAGAGGCTGTGGTGTGAACCATTAGAAAACGTCAAGTAGCAGAGAGCTTTGTGAACAAAAAGCATGGTGGTTAGACATTCTTCCACCTCTGGAAATGTGTGAATCCCATAACGTGAAGGTCAGGGGGAAACAATTCACTGAGTCTGCTTTGACTGAGTTAACCATGTCATTCAGAATGGGCATCCTGGATCTGTATGTTTCTTCTGGTGGAACAGAAAGCCCCAAGCACAGATCCCCCAAATAACATGATATCCATGGCCTCAAGATGGAAGTGAATTTCTGGGCAGGGAATGAAAGTACATAGAGTCTTTATGGAAATCCATTCAATCCCATGTTTGTTGCTAGGTGTGCTGAAAGCCCCAAAATTTTCCCAATCATATGATTTCCATGTCTTCCTTATCCTAACAAGGAAGTGAACTCCTGAACATGGATGGAAGCAATGAAACCAGCAGGTATGTTGGTTTGGCTCCTCATGTACACCTCTGCATGTAGACGACTCAGTGTTCTGTCAACTTCTGAAACTCATTTGGTGGGGACTCATAGGTTTATCCACACTTTGTCCCTGGTCACAAACTGGGGACCTTGTGAAGCAAGGAAGATCCTACTCACATGACAGGTTGTAAAGCTCCCTTTGGCTGACAGTGGCTCCAAATACACAAACAGGGGAAACTTCTCTACTCAAAGCAGTCCATAGCAGACAAGTGACCCTTTTGCTAGAGACTCTTGGTGGCTTAGCTCACTCTGACTCCTGTCAGATATATATGATCATCCAAAACTGAACCAAGAGGAAATTAATCACCTGAATAGATCTATAACACAAAATGAAATTGAAGCAACAATCAAGAGTCTCCCCAAAAAGAAAAGTCCAGGACCTGATGGATTCTCTGCTGAATTCTATTAGACCTTTAAAGAAGAATTGATAACAACCCTCCTTAAACTGTTCCACGAAATAGAAAGGGAAACAAAACTGCCAAACAAATTTTATGAAGCCAGTATTACACTTATCCCAAAACCAGGCAGAGAAACTTCCAAAATGGAGAACTATAGGCCAATCTTCTTAATGAACATTGATGCAAAAATCCTCAATAAAATAATGGCAAACCAAATTCAAGAATGCATCAAAAAGATTATTCACCACGACCAAGCAGGCTTCATCCCAGGTATGCAGGGGTGGTTCAACATATGAAAATCAATAAACATAATAAACCACATTAACGGAAGCAAAGACAAAAATCACTTGATCATCTCAATAGATGCAGAAAAACCTTTGATAAGATCCAACACCATTTCATGATAAAAGCTCTAAGAAAACTAGGAATAGAATGGAAGCACCTCAACATTATAAAAGCTATATTTGACAAACCTGTAGCCAGCATTATACTTAATGGAGAAAAACTGAAACCATTCCCTCTAAAAGCAGGAACCAGACAAGGATACCCACTATCTCCACTCCTATTCAACATAGTACTGGAATTCCTAGCCAGAGCAATTAGGCAAGAAGAGGAATAAAAGGAATACAAATAGGTAAAGAAACTGTCAAAATATCCCTATTTACAGACGACATGATCCTATACCTTACGACCCAAAAAGCTCAACTCAGAGGCTGCTAGACATCATCAATAGCTACAGCAAGGTAGCAGGATATAAAATCAACATAGAAAAATCATTAGCATTTCTATACACTAACAATGAGCAAACTGAAAAAGAATGTATGAAAACAATTCCATTCACAATAGCCTCAAAAAAAATCAAATATCTAGGTGTAAACCTAACAAAAGATGTGAATGACCTCTACAAGGAAAACTATAAACTTCTGAAGAAAGAGATTGAAGAAGACAATAGAAAGTGGAGAGATCTCCCTTGCTTATAGATTGGTAGAATCAACATAGTAAAAACGTATATACTCCCAAAAGTAATATACATGTTTAATGCAATTCCCATCAAAATTCCAATGACATTCATTAAAGAGATTGAAAAGTTTACCGTGAAATTTATATGGAAACATAAGAGGCCATGAATAGCAAAGGCAATACTCAGTCAAAAGAACAATGCTGGAAGTATCACGATACCTGACTTCAAACTATATAACAAAGCAAAGGCAATAAAAACAGCATGGTACTGGCACAAAAACAGATATGAACACCAATGGAACAGAATAGAGGACCCAGATATGAAGCCACACAACTATAACCAACTTGTCTTTGTCAAATGAGCTAAAAATATATGATGGAGAAATAGCAGCCTCTTCAACAAAAACTGCTGGCAAAACGGGTTAGCAGTCTGCAAAAAACTGAAACTAGATCCATGTATATCATCCTATACCAATATTAAATCAAAATGGATCAAGGATATTAATATCAGACCACAAACTCTAAAGTTGATACAGGAAAGAGTAGGAAATACTCTGGAGTTAATAGGTATAGGCAAGAACTCTCTCAACGAAACCCCAGCAGCACAGTAACTAAGATATAGCATAGATTAGTGGGACCTCATAAAACTAAAAAGCTTCGGTTCATCAAAAGAAGTGGTCTCTAAACTGAAGAGAACACCCACAGAGTGGGAGAAAATAATTGCCAGCTACACATCAAAGGACTCATAACCAGAATATACAGGGAACTTAAAAAACTAAATTCTGCCAAAACTAATGAACCAATAAAGAAATGGGCAAATGAACTAAACAGAACTTTCTCAAAAGAAGAAATTCAAATGGCCAAAAAACACATGAAAAAATGCTCAGCATCTCTAGCAATAAAGGAAATGCAAATTAAAACCACACTAAGATTCCACCTCATCCCTGTTAGAATAGCCATCATTAGCAACACCACGAACAACAGGTGTTTGCGAGGATGTGGGGAAAACAGAACACTCATACACTGTTGGTGGGAATGTAAACTAGCACAACCACTATGGGAAGAAATTTGGAGGCTACTTAAAACACTAAAGATTGATCTACCATTTGATCCAGAAATACCATTCTTGAGGATATACCCAAAAGACTGTGACACAGGTTACTCCAGAGGCACCTGCACACCCATGTTTATTGTGGCACTATTCACAATAGCCAAGTTATGGAAACAGCCAAGATACCCCACCACAGATGAATGGGTTAAGAAAGTGTGGTATCTATACACAATGGAATTTTATGCAGCCATGAAGAAGAATGAAATGTTATCAATCGCTGGTAAATGGACGGAATTGGAGAACATCATTCTGAGTGAGGTTAGCCTGGCCCAAAAGACCAAAAATCATATATTCTCTCTTATATTTGGACATTAGATCAAGGGCAAACACAACAAGGGGATTGGACTTTGAGCACATGATAAAAGCTTTAGCACACAAGGGAGGGGTGTGGATAGGTAAGACACCTAAAAAATTAGCTAGCATTTGTTGCCCTTAATGAAGAGAAACTAAAGCAGATACCTTAAAAGTAACTGAGGCCAATAGGAAAAGGGGACCAGGAACTAGAGAAAAGGTGAGATCAAAAAGTATTAACCTAGAAGGCAACACACATGTACAGGAAATTTATGTGAGTCAACTCCCTGTATAGCTATCCTTATCTCAACCAGTAACATTTGTTCCTTCCTATTATTGCCTATACTCTCTCTTCAACAAAATTAGAGATAAGGGCAAAATACTTTATGCTGGGTATTGAGGGGGTAGGGGGAAAGGGAGCAGGCAGAGTGGGTGGTAAGGGAGGGGGTGGGGGTAGGGGGGAGAAATGACCCAAGCCTTGTATGCACATGTGAATAATAAAACAATTTAAAAAAATAAAATAAAAATTCTATAGTCATTTTGTATGGAGAGTACATCAACCATATTCACCTTCTGAACTTCCATCTTTTATCCTCCCTTCACATGCACAAAGAAAAGTGAAGAGGAAGAAATCTCAGACAAGGAATTTACCAAATGATTATAAGAATGATCAACGAAGTGAAAGAGGCATGAACAAATGCAAAAATAAATAACAAGACAACACAACTAAAGACCCAAAAATACTAAAAAAGTCATTGCAGGACATAAAAAATAAATTTAAATTAATTATATAGAAATACTTACAGAAATCAAGTTGAAATTCTGGGCACAAAGAGCTCCTGAAATGACTGGAACACTTAAAAATTGAGTTCACCAGTGTCCAGGTCACCAAATGTCCCCCTCAGCCTTCCATCCTTCCCTGAGAATCACCTGAGGAGAGGGGCCATCCTGCACCAAGCTGGGAAGCCCTGGCTTCTTCTTCCTCTCACCAGTCAGGTAGAGGAAAGAGAAAGTGCCAAGGACCTGAGGCAGGGACACACCAGGTAGCAATCACAGGAGAGTGAGTTGTGAGTGATATAATATGTACAGGGTCTCACCTGGGGCTCCAGTGCATGTTTTTGTCATATGGAGGGTATTCGATGTGGGGGAAGAGGGAGAATGGCATTCAAGACTGATGTAAGTTGGGGCAGTGGCCCCTCCTCTCCTGATCCAGTCTACACCAACAACCCAAGCAGGCCTTAGGTGTCTTAATCATCTCTCTCTCAGAGCTGCTTTATGGATTATAAAAGCATTTCATGGAATTTCTTCCTGAAGGATTTATTTACCTAAAGTTATTGATAAATTCTTATGACACCTACAACATTGAATTTCATATATTCTAAAATTTGAGAAAAATAAATATAAATATCAAAACGCAGAAAACATCATTGTGGAGATTAGAAGTAGAAGCCAGTAATATTTGCAGAGTTGACTTCAGAATCAATGAGACAAAATGAATAACAAAATCTCAATTCAATCAAATGTTGAAAATGAGAGAAATGCAAAGTATGGAAATTCTAACCCTGTTAGAAGATGTTGCATGGGTTTTCAGTACACTGAAGTAAAGCACATGTTTTAACCTCGTATCTAACTGCTAGAATGGAGTAACTTCATTTTTTGATTTTTTGAAGCCATACAGAATGTTCCTCTCTGGCCTTAACAAAATAATGTAGCACTTGGGACCAAAGAAGAAGCCTAAGATCCCTGCACTGGAGGCCAAGATGGAGAAGACCTCCACGGCCACCATGACCCTTCCCTTGGTGCTGTGGTAGACAGGGAGGAAGGTGACCCAGACACTACAGAACACCAGCATGCTGAACGTCAGGAACTTGGCTTCATTGGGTCTAAGTCAACTTCAACAATAGGAAGTGAATAGAAGAGTGAGCCTTGGTTATATCTCAGGGTTGGGTTATTCTTGGTGAGTAAGTTTATTGATGTGACATCCTGATCACTTTGGTGGCCACAGGAATTACAAGGAAGCTTGGAACTGGTCTAACCATAGTGATTATTTTCAGAAACAAGTAGCATCACACAAGTTATAACCTTAGGCTAGTTACTATGGATGAGATATCTGTGCCTACCCTGTCCCAATTGAGAGGTTCCTATGTCTGTAGTACTCTCTCTATGCATTCCATTCTTGGGGTTTTCATTTTCAATACAGCAACAGATTTTGTGTGACAAACCAGATATTCTTTTGTGTCCATTAATGGTACAGTAATAATCTACCAGGAAATCATTTCCTGCAAACCTTTGCAGACAAATAGTGTAAATGACAACAAGCTAAGGCAAAAAAATACCAAATTCTTAGAATTTCCAGAAACACCAGCCCAAATGAAGCCAGAAAAGGAAGGAAGACTGAAATAAATAAATATGTGATACTTGAAAGCCCAAATGATATCCCTTGTCAGAAAACATCATGAACATTTTAGAAAGCTATGACCTCACCTAGTACTCCAAATGAGGTAACAGTATGTCATCAGGAACTATTTGGTAGGGGAGAAAACTCACAGAATTAAATGAGCTGTTTTAAGGAAACAAATTTCATCAACTGGAAGAAAACAGAGAAATGCTCCATTACTCTACAGAAAAACATAATAAAAACAATAAAAGAATTAAAAAATATTAAACAGAATTTCTTGAGCTGATAAATACATTCAGCAAAATCAAAAAATGTGACAGAAGTGAACAATAGCAAGACAGATTGACAAAAGAAAGAAGAACATTCTTACAGACAGGCTGTTTAAAATACACAATTGAAGGAAAACAATAATGAAGAAGTTCACAATGACTATGGCTTCTTTGAAAAAGTATAAAAGACCAAATATTTGCACTATTGCATTTCAAGAAGAAGTTGAGAAAGACAAACATGTAGGAAGCTTGTTCAAATGAATAATAGCATTAAAACTCCTCAGTTTAGAGAAAGATACAAATATCTAGGTGCAGGAGGATTAACCATTCACAGGTAAGCAAAACCTAGCTTGCCAGAAGCCATTGTATAATGAAGCTCTCACAGGTGAAAGATAAAGAGAAGTTTCTCAAGGTTTAAAGAGAATAGTAACAAATAAATTTAAGTTCAACCCTGCTGGCCTGAGATTGGAGTTCTCAGAAGAAACACACAAGCAAGGAGTGCTATTTATGCTTCACAGTATTGAGGAAGAACAACAACAACAACAAAATAAAAACCTGTATCAAAAGAGCTCTCCTTTAACACTGAAGGAAGAATAAAGACTTTCCTAGACAAACAACTGTGAAAGAATGTATCAACACCAGACATGTTTTCTAAGAAATATCGTGGGGAAATTTGCACACACACACACACACACACACACACACACACACACATATATGTAGTGTATTGTGCATGCTCACATATAACTATACTTATATATATATTCATATATATATATATATATACCAACCTATCAGAGGGTTTTTATTATGACATTCTGATACATTAATATGCGTATTTAACCCCTGCATTTCTTATGAGTATCCAGTCTCTTATTTTTTGTTTATTACTATGTTTGCATCATGATTATATTAGTTTGTTAGTGTTAAAAGTACTCCCATGAGCTATTTTTATCCACTGATATTTTCATAATACCCATGTGGGTCAATAATTGAAATACTTCTGTAGACTACCCAAAAATAATGAGTACAGAATCAAAACCAGTAACAATTCTCTTATCATAGGAAAGGACTATAAAAGAGGGGATGAATGGGGGGGCTGCAACAAACTGGGGAACAAGGTAGAACATGGCTACAGGGAAATCTGTTCAAACAGAATTAGTGGGAATGTGGATGGAATGTATTTCCTCATTTAGAGAAACAAAGTGCATGAATGGATACAAGACCCAAATCTATGTTACTCCCAAGAATCTTACTTCAACTTTAATGATAAACTTGGCCTGAAATTGAAGAAATGGGATATTACATTCCATGCAAACGGAAGCTGTGATAAAGCAGGAAATACCATACTAACATCAGAAAAAATACACTTAATTCAGTGCAATATAAAAGTATACAGAGTGTCATGAATGAAAAAGGAGTTACTTCAGCAAGACAAAATTATTAAAAAATTCATTCATCAAATATCAAAACACTCAAATATGCAAAGAATATCTTAATGATTCTCAATTCAGAAATTCTCAGATTCAGAACCTGGTAAATCCTTTCATACCCACAGATAGCAATAGACAGAGATCCAGACTGAAAACTCAATACCAAAATATTCAGAGTTAAACTGCATGCTAACCAAACCTAATTAATACATATCTACTTTACCATCCAGAATCATCTTCCAAATACACACTTTTCTTTTCAGCACTTGGAAATTTTCAAAGATGGATCATAACCTAAAACATAGGAAAATGTCAAAATTAAAAAATATAACTATATGTAAGGCTTACTTTCAGGCAAAACCATAAAAAGAGGTCAACAAGAAAAACTTCAAGATTGAAGATATATGTGATAATTTTAAAACTACTTTTGAGCATCCAATGGATTGAAGGAAAAATCAGAAAGGAAATTGAATGTTTCTTGCAACAAAAAAAAAAAGTGCAACACCACACTGTATGATGCAGTGTAGGCAGCACCAAGCGAAAACTTCACAGTAATCAATGCAAAAGTTGAAAAAAGTTAAGAATAGCTGCAACTAATAACCTTTAACTGCCTCTTCAATGAACCGTAAAAGAGAGCTCACTATATCTAAAATTAGTATAAGAAAAGAAATAATTATGATCAGAGAAGAGAGGAGTCAAATGGAGACCAAAAAATATAATGACAAAAACATATTCATAATTTGAGAAGATCCTAGATTAAGAAATGGACACAAGAATGAAGTAAATAACACCAATAATGAAAACCACAACAGAAAGAAAACAGATCAAAATGATCATAAGGAACCATATGCCAATAAATTGGAAGTCTAAAAGAAATTTTAAAAAATTAGGGACATACATCTTACTGGAAGTGACTCAGAAAGACATAGAATTCTTGGACAGATGAATAACACAGATGGAATGAAAATAGAAAGCCTCCTCAAAAAATAAAACCCAAAGACTTAAAGGATTCACTGATGAATTGCACCAGTCATTTAAGAAGATCGAGGTCACAGTTACATCAGTCCAAAGAGCTCTAATGGGCTATTTTACAGTCTGATGACTATAAATTATAATTATGCACTTTCCATTTCAAAAAGAGAATATAGTACCCTTAAAACAACAGAGGTCACTATGGGAGGTGACTGGAAAGTAGTGAATAAGTCTGGAAGAGATGAATCAATTTGGGTTGTAGTACACTTGTGCACGGAAGCAATGATAGGAATCTCTCTATACAGCTATCTTAATTACAAACTAGGAAAAGTGCTATGTCTTTCTTATTACTTCTTATGTCTTCTCTTCAACAAAATTAGAAAAGCAGGAAGAACATATTATGCCTGGAAGCAATGGGGTTGTGGGGTGAGAGGAAGGGTATGGGGCACAGAGGGGAAAAATGGCACAGACAATGTATGCACATACGAATAAATGAATAAAGAAAATAAAAGAAGTTGGAACTTTACAAGATAAACAAGATTGACAATCCCGTATTCATACTTATCCTCCCCATAAAAGAGAGAGAAGAATCTCGTAAATAAAAGGAAAGATGAAAAAGTGGATATTAGAATTTTGGGTACCACCGAAATCCAGAGGATCAGTAGAGGATACTTTGAAAAGTGTACTAAAATAAATTTGTCAATTTAACAAAATGAATTAATTTCTAGGCATGTAAGATCAAACAAATGGAAAGAATAGAATCTAAAACACCCAAAAAGATTTATATTGCTCAATGATATGAAGCACGAAAACACTTCCCAATAAACTAACACCCAGGACTGGATTGATACACTGCTAAATTCTCACAGAACTTAAAAAACGAAATAACACCAATGGTTCTCAAACAATCCTGTAAATTGAAAGGGAAAGAATGATCCTGAATGCATCTTACCAGTCCAGTACGAACCTGTTAACAAAACCAGAAAAGGACAAAAGAAAAAAGGAAATAATACAAAAATATCCATGAAATCTAGGCACAAAAATTGTCCAGAAATTACAAACAGTAATCAACAAAACATTTAAGAAGCAAGAATAACAACGATACATTAAAACTGACTTAAATTATAGTACATACTCACAGTGACAAAAACAGCATGCATCAGAATAAAGACCATAATTTAAATAACATGAGAATTTTTATCCATTTGGAACTTCTTAGTCTATTATGTATGCAATAATCTAGTAGTAAAGAAAGAATGAAAAGTAAGAAGTAGGTAGCATTATTTTGCAGAAGATAAATGTGTTCACCTGGAAATTCAAATGAATACATGAAGAGATCACACAATCAGTATAGTGGTACCAAAGCCAAGCAAAAAGAAAATGTGTAATTGCCAATTACTCAAATAAGAATTAATCACATAAAGCCTGAGGGGGAAATAGGAATACTGTGGCAATAGTCATAAGTACAATATAACTGGCTCCTCAGACCAACTGGTAAACCTTGCCCAGGAAAACAAATTATTCTTTAAAACTTATACACTTCAATGGATATGACCAAATTCTATTAAGGTTAGCAAAACTGAAAGGAAAAGTTGCTCAAAGATGTGAAAAAGTCCATCTACATAAGTGATTTATAGATTCATGGTAATGTCTTCAAAATTAATGATATTTCAAAAACCTACCAGAAATGACTTTGTACATTTCATCATAAAGAAGTGTTGGAATTTTTTTGAAGATAAGTAATGTTTAATGTAATAAAAATTGTATGAAATATTTATATTTAAGGAAATATATAATGTGGTACCCATTAAATGTATAATTTACTTTCTATGCATCAGTTACACAATTATGTCAAGAAAATATATAAAAATGGAAAATATAACATTGTTCAAAGTAGTAGCAAAACAATCACAAAAGGTACACAAAGTTCACCGAATTCCCTGGCAGCCCAAGCATCATGAACAAAAGATGAATGCTGAGAATATACTACCTGAATCTATGAAGTCATGTAAAATTATTGGGATAAAACAAATTGACAGTCAGGCAGCAGTGGCTCAAGCCTGTGATCCTAGCTACTCTGGGGGCAGAAATCCTTAGCACTCAGTTTGAACCCAGCCCTGATATACAGTTCATGAGACACTATCTTGAAAAAACACATCACAGAAACTAAAGGGCTGGTGGAATCACTGAAACTGTAAGCCCTGAATTCAAACCATAGTAGGGCAAAAAACCCAAAAAAAAACAGGTGATTTGCATAATTGCAGACACACACACCATTGGAAGATTGAAACACCTGAACTACCCCATGCATTTCCAATCAACTGATTCACAAGTATGTGGCAAAAGCATACCTTGAAGAATCGACATTTTATTTAATAAGTTCTGTGGGGAAAACTAAATGCTTGAAAGTGGACCCCCATCCCTCACCGAATACAAAAATAAACACAAAATTAAAAACCTATAGTTTAACACCATAAAGTAAGAAACCATAGGAAAAAAACATAAGGAAAACTTTCAAGACAAGGGAATAGACAGCAAATTTCAGAAAAAATTAACAACTAAGAAATTCAAAACAAGTTAAACTAAAAGCATCATATTGAATGGAGAAGTTTCTTCAGAGCAAAGGAAACTATTGCACAGAGAAGAGACAACCTACGGAATGAGGGATCATGTTCTGCAAACTTTCTTCTCAATGGAAATTCATATCCACAATATATCACGAACTTGCTTAGAATCCCCCAAATAATTCATTTTGAAGGCAATAATCTTTTTTATTATCTGTAAAAAAGACATATATTTGTGCAAGGAATGTAGTACAGATTAATTTAGTTTGCTCTCAGGGAATTTAAAATCATACCATAATGTGATACAAATTCTCTTCATTTAGAATAGTTAAGAGCTACAGTCTAAAAGTTACACAATTATATTTGACAATATGTTGAGTTTAGATTTGACTACAACCTCCTTACCCCACAGCAAAAACACAATTGCAGTAGTCCATGTATCAATGCAACACCTTCATAGAATAAAATATTCCTTACTCTATTCAACTAGTAACACACATAACATTTCTCTTCTCTAAATTTAGAAGATTCAGACCAGACTCCTAGAAAACAGATTTCAAATTTTTCCAATTTTAAAGTAGCAAAGGACTACTATAAGCAACATGAACCAGAGTCAAATGTGTGGCAAATTCATCAGTAACAATATTCAAATGTTTTCTAGAATTGTGGGAAAAAATAAGTATGCCTGGGAAAAATTTGGAGACTAACAAAGATAAGCAGACAAACATCTAGGCATGCGATAAGAGCTGTGTACTGATACCTTCCACAGCAGGGGAGAAACTCAAATTCCTACCCGATCATCCCTGCTCCCAAATGAGTGCAGATACCACATGTAATACTCAACAAACAGCACTTGAAAAGAGATGCAAGGAATCACTGCTTCCAATCATATTTTCACTTCTAATAGGGCTATAAATACACTGCTAGAATTCCATGGAATTCTGCCTTAACAATGTATTAATTAGGCCTTCTGATGCAGACATGGCGTTTGTTCATACCAAAACCTGACCACAGATATGTATCCAAGTGAAGAAGAAATAAATTGGAGAGGAAAAAAATCTCATAGGGCTTATCATTTATTTCTGGCTATGCTTGCATTTCCAGATTTGACACAGCATCCCAGCAGGACACACATCTTATTTGAAACAGGAACTGGATGTCTACAGTCATAATTGTTTTCATGACCATGGGCACAAGTACAAAACTTCTCTGTAGAGACATTATTAGATACATTTGTGAGTAAAGACATCTTACTATTCCATTGAGCTACAAGAAATGAAACTTTGTTCTAGTCTCTCAATACACACTATATGCCATTCACTTGGACTGTGTTTCTTATGATTATCTCTTAGTGTTAGCTTTGACTCGGACTCACTGGAGGAGTCTGACTGATGGTGGAGCAAATGCATAGATTTCAGACTTGTTATGGAAAACCGAAAACGAAAAAAAGAATATACTTGTTCCTGTTGAAAGAAAAATACACCACAACCACAAAATAACTTTGGGATGTTTCTGGGAAAATAGGGGAGGAAGGGCCACATAGGGGTTATTATCAGCATTGGTCTATGGCACTATTCATCCAGAAATCAAATACAAAAATGTAACATAAAGCTATAACTTACTTTGTAGAAATTCCTTGCTGGGCAGAATCACCGCTTGTGTCTTCAATAACAAAAGAATAAAGCAGGAAAAACACTGCAATTACTACATCTCCATCTTTGTATACACTGGGTTTAGGGCTGGGAAAGCAGTCTGGATTACTAAATAAACTGAGATGGAGGGGAAGCTGGAGGAGAAGGAAAATAAAACTCAAGGGGAACATGTCTAGAAATGTACAATTCTGGGTGGAGGCTGAGCCTACAGTATCAAGCAGGTATAACTGTTTCGTATGTGCCTCTGTATACATGTGTTTATGTCAACTGGAATGTTCATTCCCAATTTGTTTCACCCCAGTGTCTCCCACTCCCCTGGAGGAATCTGGAACAATGTCTGCCCAGGCCTCTGCATCTGAGGTCCTGCATCCATGAGATAAACATGAGTTGGAAAATAAGTCTGAGGATCCTCCTTTCCAAACCAGGTTATATGATTTCATCCAAGCCCACAGATGGTAAGGACCCAGGGATGGATTAACCTTTCTTAGAGTTGTTCTGATCTATAGGTCAAAAATAATTTGCAAGGAAGCTATTTGGGATGTGGAAAATGAATTACATCGTTGGATGCCATGTAAGGACCAAGGTGAATTGGTAATAAAGGGCCCAGCCCAGTCAGGGCTTAACCAAAGCCAATGGGGCATCACATCCTCCAATTCAAGATCACAAGAGAGACATCTTCACACACCAAATGTCCATGGCAACTCGCTAATATTCCTGGCATTATTTAGGCAGGTCTCCATATACGTATTGCACGTGCAGAAACATCAACAGAGACACGTGTTTCACAATGATTAACCAATAATTAGGTTGACGCTTGAAATTCCAAATCAGTAGTGCAAGATAGATGCAGAAATCAACTTGTATATTTGCATTCTGAGCTGTGACTTTCTTTACTATTGATGTCTTCTTTTATCTATGTTGAGTTAATCATTTTCTGTTGTTCTGAAGAAAGTCACAATCCTGCATAAAATCACGAGAATTTTATGCTTGCTCATGTGACTTTACTTGCAATCAAAATGAACTTAGCCATGTATTTGCTCAACAAACAACAAGCCAAAGAGTGGCTTTTTGTCTCAATTACACTTTTAGTCCCTGAGCGTATGTTTACAAATACAGTCCCAGGTCATGGTTATCAATTAAATTCAGACAGTCATATTTAGTAAGAAATTATACATATGCACTATTATTTCAAGTTGCAATATATCATGGAAAGAGAAAATATTTGCCCTAACTTACAATAGAAGATTGTACCTATTCTGATCAAGATCAGTGTAATAGGGGAATTTCCCTGAAATAGAAAATATAGCAGTGAACTAACAAGTTGAGAAGAGTAAAGCAATTGATTGAACTCTGTGTAATGAATGTGGTGATAAAGATCTTGGTGTGCATAGAAAATGAAAATAAGATAAATTAGTATGAAGTATATTGGAAGTGAAATGAGACTTCAAAGAAGGATGAGACATAAGTTCTCTTAATTGCCCATAGGAACAGCTACTTTTATGCACAGAGAAATAGGGAGTGACAGAAAATTTTACCAAGAAATTGATCTATTTCAATTATATTTCAGAAAGTGTCATTTATCATTCATATTTAGAATGGATGGGATACATGCAAAGTATTATTACAGAACTCAGAAAAGATGTTGATGGAGACATTCTGGAGAGACATCATGGTGACCTGAGCTAAGTACAGACATGCAGTCATGATGAATTCATAAGAATCTGGTGTAAGCAATTAAAGTCTGCGATGACATTTTCTGAGATATGTCAAGAATGATTCTCCAATGACTGCAGTTGAACATCATCATTTAGGTGTGGGGGTAATTACTAGAAGACTGACTGAAGAACTCAATTTTGAAGAATAAAGAAATGATGAGAAGATGCAAACACTATTACAAAATGCATGCCTGTATCACCCTGGCTCACTCATTCCAGTAAGCCAGTATCTCACTCATTCAGATACCCAGTAAACATATGACAAAAAATGGAATTACACACCAATATTTAATGAATACAGATGCAAAGATTCTCAGCAAAATGCTGGTGGAGAGAATTCAGCAACACATCACAAAGATCACAGATCATGACAAAATTGCTTTCATTCCAGGGATACAAGAATTGTTCAACATATGTAAATCTACAGATGTAATACAGCATATAAACAGAAGCAAGACAAATTCCACATGACCCTATCAATACATATAGAAAAATCCTTTCATAAAATGCAAGACCTTTTCATCATAAAACTAGGAATAGAAGGAATGTTTCTCAACATTATAAGGGCTGTATATGACAAACCAATAGCTGACATTATACTAAATGGAAAAAAACTGAAACCATTCCTGCTGAAGTAAAGAATGAGACAGGATGCCTTCTTTCTCCACTCCTATTCAATATATATTTGGAATTCCTAGCCAGAACAATAACACAAAAGCAAGATATAAAAGGGTTTCAAATAGGGAAGGTTAATTCCAGCTATCCTTTTATGAGGATGGTATGATACTCTCCCTAAAGTCCCTCAAAATTCTACCAAAGACTGTTAGAAATCATAAAAGCTTTTGACAAGGTAGGAGGATGGAAAATTAACATACAGAAATCAGTAGCCTTTCTATGTACCGACAATGGATACACTAAGAAAAAAATCAGGTCAAACATCCCATTTACAAAAGCCTCAATAACAATAAAGTACTTTGGAATAAATATAGCAAAAGAAACAGAAAAACGTTTCAATGAAAACTATAAACTACTGGAGAGAGAAATTGAAGACAACATCAGAAGGTGGTAAGACCTTCCATGCTCATGGATTAGAATCAAAGTTGTAAGAATGACATACTACTGAAAACAACCTACACCGTCAAGGCAATAGCAACAAATTTCAATGACATTCTTCAAAGAAATAGAAAAACCAATCCTGAAAAACATATGGAAACATAAAACACCTCATCACATAACATTAACATTAAAAACAGCATGGTATTCTCACAAAACACACAGAAGACCAATGGATTAGAGTAGATAACCCAGAGATAAACCCATGCATCTAGAGCTAACCAATCTTTGACAATGGATACCAAAACACTCTAGGTACTGAAAGCCTCTTCATCAAATGTTGCTGTAAAAACTGGATATCCACATATAAAAGACTGAAACTACATCCCTATCGTTCAACCTGTACCAAAATCAACTTAAAGTGGATCCAAGACCTTAATATAAGGACTAAAACGTTGAAGAACTACAGAAAGTGGTAGGAAATACACTGGAACATACAGATATAGGGAATGGCATTCTAAGTAGAATTGAAAAGGCTCAGTATCTAAGAGAAAGAACCAACAAATGGGACTACATCAAATGAAAGAGCTTCTGCACAGCAAAAAAAACCACCACTAGGCTAAAGAGACAGGACACAGAATGGGAGAAAATCTTTACCACCTTCATCTGATAAAGGCCTAATACCTAGAATATACAGGGAACCCAAAAAACACAACCCCTAAAGAATCAACAACTCAATGAAGAAAAGAGCACATGAATTTAACAGGGCATGCTTAAACAGTGATTCCCAATGACTATAGCTCAACATAATATGATGAGTTTGTGCGAGTAACTAATAAAAGGCTGACCAAAGGACCCAATTATGAAGAAAGAAATGATGAAAAGATGCAAATATTGATTATTCTGATTTGGTCATTAAGCATTGTATGCATGTGTCACATTTTTGTATCTTCTACATACGCACAATCATTGAGAGTCAATACAGAGTCATATACAAATTCAAAAAAGGAAAATTGCATATGTAATCAAAAACGTTCCTAGAAGAACTGTCCAAAACAATCAGACTTTAGGTGTGGGGCAAGATGGTAGACTAGAACCATGTTTTGTTTTCACTGCCTGAATGACAAGAATCAGATAACTAAGGGCAGACTTTAATCTGAATACAGAAAGAAATAACAAACACTGAGCATCACAAAAGAAGAAACTGGGGAGATGGAAACCACAAAGAAACAGAAAGGAGAAGAAAAAAGCAATGCAGAGCCATGCAATGCAACCGCAATCTTACGTGTGGATGGAAGATGAAGATGCATTCACAAGGGAAGCCAAATTGCTACATTTCTGAACCCCAAGGTAGATTTGGAAATTCTACCTGCACTTCCTTTAGTCTAAACCCTTGTGTAGCATTTGGTGAGACTAAGACTGTCCAGGGTGAAGGCCAGCCTTGGCAAAGAAATACATTTGTCACATCCCTTGTCTTGGAGGGCTATGGAAAGATGCCATCTGGAGGGAGGACTTGTTGAGATTTAGCTACTGTGGGGTTGTGAAAACAAGGAGGAATCAATGCTCAGCGAGTTTTTGAATCCCTGACATCATGTTTGGGTGGGAGAGGGTCATGAATATTAGGTATTGAGAATGAGAGGCTGTGGTGTGAACCATTAGAAAACGTCAAGTAGCAGAGAGCTTTGTGAACAAAAAGCATGGTGGTTAGACATTCTTCCACCTCTGGAAATGTGTGAATCCCATAACGTGAAGGTCAGGGGGAAACAATTCACTGAGTCTGCTTTGACTGAGTTAACCATGTCATTCAGAATGGGCATCCTGGATCTGTTTGTTTCTTCTGGTGGAACAGAAAGCCCCAAGCACAGATCCCCAAATCACATGATATCCATGGCCTCAATATGGAAGTGAATTTCTGGGCAGGGAATGAAAGTACATAGAGTCTTTATGGAAATCCATTCAATCCCATGTTTGTTGCTAGGTGTGCTGAAAGCCCCCAAATTTTCCCAATCATATGATTTCCATGTCTTCCTTATCCTAACAAGGAAGTAAACTCCTGAACATAGATGGAAGCAATGAAACCAGCAAGTATGTTGGTTTGGCTCCTCATGTACACCTGTGCATGTAGACAACTCAGTGTTCTGTCAACTTCTGTAACTCATTTGGTGGGAACTCATAGGTTTATCCACACTTTGTCCCTTGTCACAAACTGGGGACCTTGTGAAGCAAGGAAGATCCTACTCACATGACAGGTTGTAAAGCTCCCTGTGGCTGACAGTGGCTCCAAATACACAAGCAAGGGAAACTTCTCTACTGAAAGCAGTCCATAGCAGACAAGTGACCCTTTTGCTAGAGACTCTTGGTGGCTTAGCTCACTCTGACTCCTGTCAGGCCCAGTGTTCTGAGCACCTGGGAAAACTCTTGGGTACTGAGCCAGGCCATAGACCACTGTTATGAAATAGAGCCTCAATCTTGCCACTACACTCTCCTGCCTGAACGCTGAGAATAGTTCAACTGAAGACTACAGGTGATGAAAACTTCCCAACAACGGGCTGGCTTCTGGTGCAAATTCTAATGCATAACCTCAGGAAATATGAAAAAAAAAAGAAAAACAGACCATTTGACTCATCCTAAACTCCATATCTACAAAGTAACATATACTATCAATAAATAGTAAGAAGAGGAAATCTGAGACAGAGAATGTTTTTAATTTTATTTTTTATTTTTCTGTTGTTCTGGGTTTGGTGTACATTGTGGATTTACAATTGTTCTTACAACATGTCAGATTTATCATACCTGAATTCACATCCTCCATCATTGTGTTTTCCAACCCCTGTCCCCCACATTCTGGGAATAGAATGACAAGTCTCACTTGTCAATTTCCATACATGTGTACATACTGTTTGCACTATATTCACCCTCCCATGCCTTTCCCTTAACCCTCCCCCGCTGACTAGTACTGAACTCCTGAGAAGGTGTTTTTCCACCCTCCTGTCCTTCAATTTTGTAAATGAGATAAAATGAAATTTATGTTTGCAAAGGGAATTTCCTTGTGACTCTCCACATATGTATGTATTATAAACTGAATTGGTTCATGTCCTTTGTTTTTCTGATTTTTTCTCTAGTCACCTTTGTATGGTGGCTTCAGCAAGCTTAAAAATTCTATAGCTCATTTTTTATGGACAGTACAGCAACCATATTCACCTTCTGAACTTCCATCTTTTATCCTCCCTTCACATGCACAAAGAAGAGTGAAGAGGAAGAAATCACAGACAAGAAATTTATC
This sequence comes from Castor canadensis, assembly GCF_047511655.1. Classification (NCBI taxonomy): domain Eukaryota; kingdom Metazoa; phylum Chordata; class Mammalia; order Rodentia; family Castoridae; genus Castor; species Castor canadensis. The sequence continues at coordinate 9,438,081 of NC_133391.1, forward strand.
AAATGATTATAAGAATAATTAATGAAGTGAAAGAGGGCATGAACAAATGCAAAAATAAATAACAAGACAACACAAATAAAGACCCAACAATACTGAAAAAGTCAATGCAGAACACAAAAGATAAATTTAAAGTAATTATATAGAAATACTGATGGAAGTCAAATTGAAATCTGAAACAAAGAGCTCCTGAAATGACTGGTACATTTAAAAATTCAGTACACATTGTCCAGGTCACCAAATATCCCCCTCAGCCCTCCATCGTTCTCTGAGCATCACCTTTGGAAAGGGGGCATCCTGCACCTGGGTGGGAAGCCCTGGCTTCTTCTTCCTCTCACAGTCAGGTAGAGGGAAGAGAATGAGCAAAGGACCTGAGCAGGGACACACCAGGTATCGATCACAGGAGAGAGAGCTATGAGTGAGGTGATGTGAACATCACCTGGATCTCCAGTGCATGAGTTTGTCATATGGAGGGAGTTAGTTGTCATGACAATTCTATGATGCAATTTGCATCTTCACAATGCCCACAGGATGGTTTGCGGGTGGAAAGTGGGAGGTGGGAACCAGGGTTCTGCTTGAGGAGAGTTATTTGCATAATGCTATATGCCTAAGGACCAAGGTTTATGTGGGGTGCAACCTGGTCTTCCAGATTAACCTGCTGTGTGACCCAGAAAGTCCGTTCCCTTCTCTGAACCTCCCAGAGCTCAGAGGCCTAGAGGCCTTCAATATCCTTCTCAGACGCACAGGTTATGAGTCAGTTCTGGTGTCCAGGATGAGGAGGCCACAACCACTTCATGCTCAAGCTTGAATCCAGGGGAGGGACCAGAGACAGTGGAGCTCTGATGATCACCTCCTATGTGCTGCACAATGCAGATGGCAGTCATCCATCATGCATTTACACTTCACACCCTCTCCTGCCATTGTCTAGTGATGAATAACAAGAATCATTTTGACAGCACCTCTGGGATCCAGGATCTAGTCTAAGATTATGATAGGATTCATTTATTTAATCTTCCCAATAATGGTGAGATAGATACCAGTATCACTCACATATTAGAGATGAGGAAACAGACCAATAAAGAGGTAGAGTAAACTGCTCAAGGTCACACAGTACGAGCTGCCCAGTGGATGTTATATTGTGAAGCTGGCATTAGTGGTCCCATTATAAAGACAGGAGAATAGAGTCCTGGGAGCCATTTGGGTTGAGCAATTTCCTAGAGGAATTCACTGAGTTCCCATAGGCCAGAAGCAGAATTAAGTCCCTAACACCAACCCTAGACCCCTATGCAGGCCTTTGCTGCACTTTTTATCCACAGCAAAATTCAGCCAGTCTTGGCACCTGTGCCCAGTCCTGCCTGCCCTTAGCTCTGAGGAAGGAGTGTTGCCCAGTGTCCATCCATGGAGTTGACCATGTGGCTTTTATTGTAGAGTGAGCCCACCATGAATGTGGTTAAGGGGACATAGCCACCACTGCATAGATTACTATACCTATTGGGCATGCATCACATCTCCCATGCATGAGATCAATGAGCTTGGATATGTCACCTCCTGCCAGAGCCATCTGGGGAGACACAGCTGTCCCTTGTCTTTTTCTCACCTTCCCTGCATCATGCACTTGGCTTTTCTTTGTAGGGAGAATCAATAACTGTTCAACTTCATTGCATGTAATAGGACTATTTAGGTGTTTAACGTCTTCTTGGTTCGATATTTGTTGGTTATCTGCATTTGGCAATTTATCCATTTTATCTAGATTTTACTGTTTATTGAATAGAAGTTTTCAAAGTACTTTGCAATGATTCTGCTGATTTCATTAGCATTATGGATATGTCCCCTTTTTCGCTTCTGATTTTATCAATTTGGGTGTCTTCCATCCTCCATTTCTTCATGTTGGCTACGGGTTTGTCGATCTTGTTTATCTTTCCAAAGAACTGATTTTGTTTCATTGGTTCTTTGTACAGTTTGTTTGGTTTCCATCTCATAGATTCTCACCCCTGATGTTCATTATTCCTCTCTGTCTGCTGGTTTTGGGTTTGTTCTTTTCTTACTTTTCTAGGAGGTTAAGGTGCATCATTAAGGTTTTTATTTGATAGCTCTGTGTTTTATAAATGTAAGCATGTATAGCTATAAGCTTTCTCTGTAGCATGAACTTTTCTGTGTCCAACAGATTATGAGTGCATTTTCACTTTCATTGGAATCTAGGAAATTTTTATTTCTTCCCTTATTTCTTCAGTCAACAATTGGCATTGCAGTAGTGTGCTGTTCAGAAATTTTTCTGGGGTTTCTTTTGTTTGTCGTATCAAGTTGTATTCATTGTGATTTGATATAATACAGGGGATTGTTCTGATTTTCTTGAATGTGTTGAGTCTTGCTTTGTGTCCTAAAATATCATCTATTTTGGAGAAAGTCCTATGAGCTGCAGAAAACAATGTGTATTGCCTGGTTGTTGAGTGAAATACTCGTAGATATCAACCATATCTATTTGGTCTAAAGTTATCTATGATGTTTCTTTGCTAAGCTTTTGTCTGGATGACCTATCCATGGGTAATAGTGGAGTATTCAAGTCTCCCTCTATCACGTTGTGAGTGTCTATCCGTGCTACTAGGGCCATTATAGGTTTTTTAATGTAGACGTGTGCCCTTGTGTTTGGTACATATATGTTAAGGATTGATATCTCCTCTTGATAAATTGTTCCTTTATTTAAAATGAAGTGACCTACATTGTCTCTTCTGGTTGATTTTACTCAGTCTTTTTTCTCAGATATGACTACGGCTACTCCTGCCAGTTTATGGGGTCCATTTGCTTGGAAAACTTTTTCCCCCCTTTGACTCTAAGCCAGTGTTTATTTTTTCAGTGAGATGAATTTCTTGTAAGCAACATGTGGTTGGGTCTTGCATTTTTTTAACCCAGTTTGCTATTCTATGTATTTTGATGGAGGCATTCAGGCCATTTACATTCAGTGTTAATATTGAGAGGTGCCTGTTGTTTCCATCTATTTTTATTTCCCTGTTGTTTAGTTTTACCTATTCCTTGTTTGTTGCTTACCCAAAAGGGTTTATGCTTTCTTGAGTTTTCCTGTCACACTCTAGTTTCTTCTTCTCTATGTAAAAGTCCTTTAAGTATCTTCTGTTGTGCTGGCTTGGTGATCGCAAAGTCCTTTAGTGTTTCCTTGTTGTGAAGGTTTTAAATTCTACTTCATTTAGGATGGATAGTTTTAGTGGGTAGATTATTCTAGTTTGATGGTTGCTTTATTTGAGGTCCTGAATTATATCTTCCAATGACCTTCTTGTATTTGGAGTTTGAGTTGAGAAATCTGCTATTATTCAAATGGATTTATCTACATATGACTTGTCTTTTTTCTTTGGCAGCTTTCAGAGTTTTTTCTTTGTCTTGTGTGCTGAGTGCTTTGATTATGATGTGTCTGGGGTGTTTCTTTTTGTCTGATGGTTTGGTGTTTTGTACACTTTTTGCCTCTTGGTGGTTCTCTCTTTCTCGAGGAAAGATGGCTGTTGATGCATTTAGTTTGTAACTCCTCTCCTTCTTCTGCATAGAATGATTCATAGAGTATGTCTTTTCATGATATCCCAGATATATTTTATGTTCCATTTATATTTTAAGCCTTCTAACACTCGTCTTCATCTTTCATCTTTTTCTGTGGGTCTAATTCCAGTACTTTGTCTACTGTTCCTGAAACTGTCTTTTCAATTTGTACCATTCTGTTTGTCAAGCTTTTGGTTGAGATTGTCATTTGGAATTTTGATTTGTTTATTTTGAATTATTTTTCAGGTTTTCCTTATCTTTATTGATGTCCTCTTTCATATCCTGGAAAGTCTTCTCAATTTCATTCATCTGTTTGTTTCTGTTATCTTTGAGCTCATTTGTTTATTCACATCCTCTTTGATGTCAAATAATGAACTTTTGTGTTTCTTTTTAGAGGCCATTAATCATTTTTATATTTTTTGGAATTTATTATTTGATGTCTGCCCCCTATGCAGGAGTTTACATCCTTAGTGGTGGAGTTGGCCTTTGAGATAGAGTGGTTTTCTTGGGGTTCCATTCTGGGTTGAGAATTGTGCATCTCAAGTTGTTTTAGGTTATGGTCTTATTCCCTTGAGCCCCTGGAGTTGGGTTTGAGGGTTTTTTCCAAGAGCTCCAGCAGTTTTCCTCAGAGAGCAGTATGCTGGAAATATTCCTCCTTGCACAGATCTTACTGTGGTGCCTATTAGCTTTTTTTCCCCTCAGTGAAATTGCTGTTGTTCCTGCTCTTTGATGGAGGTGAGGAGACTCTCCAGCAGTCAGTGTGGAGTGCTGGTCCTCTGTGCACTGTGGGAAGCAAGCCTCCTAGCACCTGCAGTGTAGTGTATTGCCAATCAGTGGAGGAGCTGTGATTCCAGCTCATGGAAATAAGAGGTGGGACTTTGTTGAAGTGTGGCAGTAGCTGTCATGCTGTTGGGACAGTGGGAGCACTGGGCCTCTGTGCACCTCAGGATGCAGACTTTCTAGTACCACTCACTGAGTAGTAGGCTGCAGCTTTCCTCCCCTTCCGTGGGGAATCTAGCATTTTCGACTTTAATTGATAAGTGGTGGTTCTACAATGGTTGGGCACAGTGTGACATATGGGCCTTTTTGTGCCGTAGGGAGGCAGGTCACCTGGCACCTACAGAATGGCAGATTGCCACTCAGTGGAAGAGCTGGATTCTTGCTCCATAGCAGGGGAGCAGGTCCTCACCTATTGGAGAGCTTAGTGGTTAGATTGTGACTCAGTGCTCTGTAGAGAGAGAAGCCACCCAGCACGAGCAGAATAGCAAATTGTGGAGTATGGGTTTGACTTGCGTGTGTGCTAGTAGACTCCTGGCACTGAGTAGCAATTTGAGGGTGGCTGTGGGATAGCAAACTGCAGGCTTCATTCCTCTGGTGTCCACAATGCAGCAGAAGCTCAGGGATCTACTTGTGTTGTGTTGAGAGCTTCCAGGATCCATGGGAGGAGCTGCAGGCCCAAGGAACTAAGCCTCCAGCAGCAGGTGTCTTGCAAATTGCTTCACGGTATAGGCTACCAGGAGTCATGGCAGCAGCTTCGGGCATGAGGGATCCAATCCTATGGGCAGCATTAGTTCTAGTGTCCATTTGACAGATGCTGGCTTCTAGGAGCCACAGGAGCTGCTGCAGTCATGGGAGAACAAAGCCTGCGAATAGCGTGAGCTGTGGTGCCTTCTTGTTGGTGTGGACTACCATGAGCTATGGCCATTGCTGCAGGCACGGGGACTTAAGCCTGTGGGCAGCAGAGCCTGGGGCCTGCTTGTAGGTGTGAGCAACCAGGAACCACAGCATCTGGTACATGCACAGCGGAAGCAAGCGTTTGGCAAGCGGGAACCCAGGACGCTGCTTGCTGTGTGTGTGGGCTTCTGGAGGGCAGTACAGTAGCATTGCAAGCAAGGGGGAACCAAGCATTTGGGTAGCGTAAGCCTAGGAAACTGCTTTCTGGCATGGGTTATCAGGAGCATCAGCAGCTGCTGCAGGTATGCAGGTATGAAAGCCTCTGGGCAGTCATCGACATAGGAGCCCAAACACATAATGAGGTAAAGAAACCCTCTTCAACAAATGCTGCAAGTAAGTCTGGATTTCACATATAGAAGGCTGAAACTAGATCCCTGTCTCTCAACCTGTACCAAAAACAACTCCAGTGGATCAAAGACCATAATATGTCAGGAAACTTTGAAGCAACTCCACAAACTAGTAGGAAATACACTGGAACATCCCTGCCATCACGTTTGAGTGGGAGATGGTCATGAGAGAGGAGCATGCAGAGTGGGAGGGTCTGGTGTGAACCCTTAGAGAAGGTGAACTAGCAGAGACTTGTGTGAACAGAAAGTATGGTCCAGACATTCTACCACCTGTGGAAGAGAGAGAGTTCCATAACATGATGGTCATATGGAGACAAATCACTGACTCTGCTTTCTCTGTGTTAATGTTGTCCTTTAGGTTGGGCATCTTGGACCAGTGTGTTGATTCCGTGTGGTCCTGAATTCATCAAGCCCAAGTTTCGCTAACCACATGACTTCCAGGGCTTCCAAAGGGAAGTGAATTTCTCAGCAGGGCATGAATTATATATTCTTTCTATGCAAATCTACACTATCCAGTTTGTTGGTCGGTGCTGCTGAAAGACCTGCACTTTTCCAAATCACATGATGTACATATCCTCGCCCCAAGAAGAAGATGAATTCCTGGACATGGATGGAAGCACTAAAACCAGCAAGTAGATTTCTTGGTTCCAAAGGTAATCTCTGCATGAAGGTAATTCAGTGCACTATCCCTGTCTATAATGTATTTGGGGCCACTGATCATCTTAAACCCTAGCTATTCCTAGAAACAAGTTGGGGACATTGTGAAGCAAGTAAAATCTTACTCAACTGACAGGTGGTTAATCTCCTTCTGGCTAACAGTGGCTCCAAAGAGAGAGAGCTTCTATAGTGAAAGCAGTCTAGAAGAAGTCAGATAACCATTTTATCAGACATTCTAAGTGGTTTAGCTCAATGTGAGTACTGTCAAGCTCAATATTCTGATCAGATGGGCAAATTCACAGCTACCAATGTGGAGAAAATGAGTCACATTGAGAATACTTCAATGAAGACTACAGGTGTAAAAAATTTCCCAGAAATAGATTGCCTTATATGTACAAATCTTAATGCAGAAACCCAAGTAATATGAAACAAATAAGGCCACATGACTCATCCTAAACTCAGTATCTCCAAAGGAACACTAACAATAATGAAAAAGAAGATATGTTAGACAAACGGTTTTTTAAAAATGGTTATGAGTGATTGTTAAAGAAAAGAATAGTTAAAGAAGGAAAGAATGAATGCATGAGTGGATGACAAGAGAACACAAATAAAGACCAAATGGAAATAAGGAAGTCAATGCAGGGCTTGAATTGTAAAGATTCAATAGTTATAGCCATCCTGTCAGAAATCAAATTGAAATTCTGGGAACACAAAGTCATCAAATCAACTAAGAAACTCAGTTTAATGTTTCTCCCCATCAATGAATAATGTTGATTACAGAATGTGAGGAATTGAAGAAATTTAGATGCATTAGAAGCATTACCTGAAGGTAAAGGAAAAACTAAAGTAGGAATGGAACACTTGAAATTTCAGTTCCACCAATATATGGGTCACCTAATGTACCCCTCAGCCTTGGACCTTTCTCTAAGAATCATCTGTGGAGAGGGGGCATCCTGAGCCTGACTGGGAAGTCCTGGATGTATTCTTTCTCTCATCAGTTCAGATAAGTAATTAATAGACAGTGCAAAGGACCTGATGCAGGGGCACGGCTGGAGCGAGCCCAGGTGAGTGAGGTGTAAATGGGGTGATGTGGACTGTGCCTTATCTTGGGGCTGCAGTTACTTTTTTGTAACATGGAGGGAATGTTGGGCAACTCCATAAAACCATTTGCATCTTTAGAATACCCCAATGGCTGGCTGACCTGGGGAAGGTGGGTGTGTGTGGGGAGCTGTGTTCCACTTTGAGGAGAGGGATTTGTATTACTGCTATGTGCCTTGGGGCCCATGGTTAATGTAAAATGATACCTCCTGTCACAGATTAACCTGCAGTGTCACCCAGAAAGCCCCTTCCCTTCACTGAAACACCCAGAGCTCAACAGCCTAGACAGTTGTTTTCCATGGATTTTCTCAGAAGCAAGGGTTATGAGCCTTGGTTCTAGTGTCCAGGATGAGGTGGCCACTCTCCCTTTGTGCCAAAGTCTTACTTCACGATAGGGGTGCATGATATTGGAGCTTTGTTAGTACCTACTATGTGCTGACATAATGCAGGTGGCCTTCATCCGTCATGCGTTTAAGCTTCACAGCCTCTCCTGCTACTGGCCAGTGATGAATAACCATAGGAAACATTTTGACAGCACCATGGGAGCCAGTTTGTAGCCTAAGCTCATAGTAGAATTATTCTATTTGACCCACCTCATAATGATGAGATAGGTATTATTATCACTTACGTATTAGAGGGGAGGAAACAGAGGCACAGTGACATCAAGCAACTTTCTCAAGGCCACAGAGTAGAAACAGACTTTCTGGATGTGTGTGCTGTGTAGACACCAGACCCACAGTTTTAAGCTCCTTCTACAAGATGAGAATGTGGACATGAGTAAATTTCCCTGGAGTCTGCATGGGATACCACAGAGCTGCCCTTGTGCTTTTCTCCTATTTGTTTGAAGCTGCTCATGTCCACACAAACCCTCATGATAGGGGTCCTGAGGGACACCCCAATCCACAAGGAGTCCCATAGTCCTCTGCAGGTGACTGTGTGGGCTAGCAAGAACTCTCACTACCTTAGACATCCTGAGCTCCCATTCCTGGGCTTGCTGGAGTTGTCCAGGAGATTAATGTGCATAATTAGCATGGCTTATCTGTGGGAATGAGCCTCACCTTCACCCCATCTTGACCTACTCATTGTGCACTCCCCAAACACATTCTCACTTCTTACTTGGTTATCTTTGCCTGCATTATCCTGTCACCCTCAGCACACCTCCACCTCTTTGTGCAGTTTTGCTTTTGTGTATACGTCACTGCTGTGCCACAGAGAAACAACACATTCGACATTCTTCTCACATCCCACTTGGCTCCTGTCTGATTACACAGGTGAGTACGTGCAAGAGAGTGTGTACATGTGCATATGAGTGCTGTGTGTGTATGCACAAGTGCGCACATGCACGAGTGTGTGTATTGAGTATATTTGTCCTAAGTGTGTGTGTATGAGTGTATTTGATTAAGTAAGCCCACTATGGTGAACATACATGCATCTGTGTGCATACATGTGTGTTCATGCATGTGAGCTTGAGTATATATGACAGGGTGAGAACACTTCCACAATGACTTCCCTTCTGGTTCCCTTATCCAAGCCCTGGACTTGAAGCAGCCATAGTCTTTCCTGGCCCCAAGACACAGGACTGTGACCCAACTCTCTAACTCAGAGGACCCTTTCATCACCCACCTGCACAGATAAGCACCAGGGCTGATGTAAGCTCAGGCAGGACTTTGCTTCAGGATTCTCCACCCCTTGCCCACATACTGGGAATCCCATAGGGTCCACACTGAAGGTAGAGCATCTGGAGACTTGGATTCTGGACATGAATACAACATCTTGGCCCACATTCAGCAACTCATGCAGGTCCAGCATAGTCAGTGACCAGACACTGCAGTCTGTTTAGTCAGAAGGAAAAGTATTTGAATGGTTAGGCACAGTATAGTGGGAACAGCATGGAGGGAATAAGTTGTGACAGCATTGAGATGTTCTCATCTATATCCATGCTTCCAAGCCTACCTTGGCATGTTCAAAGATCCACAAGAAGCTGGTATAACCTGATTAGCCCTGGTGCTATGAAGGGACTATCAGGGTCCCCAGCCCAGTCTTGGACCCAAAAGGCACTCTCCTAACTCTGTCTCCCCTGCTTAGCTATGAATGTCCCTGTGTATACTCATGTCCACATCCTGTGCCCAGGTTGGCCAGATATAGAGTAATAGACACTGCAGTGAAGTGCTGACATGTGTGGGACAGGACATTGGCAAGGAGATTAGCAAATTCCCACCCCTGAGAGTCAATGACTGAGGTGGTGTGTGGGGGAGGAGGGGCAATGGCATTAGACTGATGTAGGTTGTAACAGTGACCGCACGTCACTGGCCCAGCCTGCATCAGCAATCCAAGCATGCCTTAGGTTTCTGATTCACCTTTCTCTCAGAGCTTCTTTATGGATTATTAAAGAATTTCATGACATTTTCAATTAATGTTACTCCAGTGGGATTTATTTATCTAATGTTGTTGATAAAGTCTTATGACATCTACAACATTCATTTTGCAATTAATTAACTAAAACTGGTGCAGTTTAGAGAGCAAATTAAACACTTTTTCAGGCAGGGGTTAGTGAATGTAATGAATGGGCCAGTGTGTTCTAAAAGAGAAATAAGAGCACATGTCTCCCTCTAGTTGATGACTTCATGAAATGAGCCAGTGACACTGAACCTTGTCCTCATTGGTGAAAGGTGATCACAGCACCTGCCTCCAGTTCTTCAGCAATCTGAGGTTGGCAAGAGTTTTTATTCATAGACAAACACAACAAAGTGCTTCATGATGGATGGTTAATTTTATGTGACATGCGCATGGGCCACTGAGTACTCAGATAGTTGATCAAGCACTATTCAAAGTGTGGCTGTTTCTGAGTGATTTGAATATTTCAAAGTACTAAATGAGAAAAGCACTTGGCCCTTTTAATAGGAGTGGGCTTTGTTAAGCAGTTCAAGGCTAGAGTAGAACTAAACCACTAAGTAACATGTAGTTCTTGTCTGACTGTATAAGTTACAGCATTGTCTTTATCCTGCTATTGCCTTGAAGAGACTTGTCAACTCTTGCTTTTGGCTCTTGAGTGAATTTTTGGACTGGATTTTGTACCATGTGCTCACCTGGGTTTCTAATTTGTTGATGGTAGATACATTTGGAACTTCTTTACCTCCATAACTACTCATTCAGTGTGTGTGTGTGTGTGTGTGTGTGTGTGTTTGAATGCACACTCTTTTGGCTCCATGTCTGGAGAATGTGATAGACATATGCCCCAAGTGACAATTGTGGTCAAGAGTACTGGCTTTGACACCTGAAGCCACGTTTTTAGCTGGAGGAAACTAGTCTACTGTGTACTTTCAGTTGAAGTATTCACAAATTTAGGGAGACTAGACATGAATGTATTGGGGTGTGTTTTGTCATCACTGTACTGGGGGTTGTAGCTCAGGAATCATATACAACTGCAGTGCTCAAGACACTGGGTCCAGCCCCCAACTCCACACTGGGAAAGAAAGCTTAGCTGCAGAAGCATGACAAACACCCCCCATGGGAAAATAGAAAACCTTAATAAAGAAAAATCATGGCCACTGCTCCAGTATCCCTAGAAGAATATAGGAACTTGGGGTTCTCAGTGAGCAATTTCCAGTTGAGCTAACCTTCTAAACCAGGGGGTCTTTACTGTATTTCCCCTGTAGAAGATCATATTTCTGTTTGCTCAGTATATGCCTCAATGCTTACTTCACAGAACTAATTCAGCATTGCTAAATTAGAGCTAATATGCTAAATCAAGCTAACATCAATTTATTGAATGAGGCACTATTTCATTAAAGAAGAATGCTGAGCTTTCCACTTTCATTGGAACCTGAAGCATTTTCCTTTAGAGGCAGAAGGTACTTGTTTCCTCACTATACAGAGACACACTAAATGGGAGGGGGGAGGACCAGGCTGGACCAAGCAAAAAGAAATACTCTATCTCAAAAATAAGAAATGCAAAAAGGGATGGTGGTTTTGCTCAAATGGTAGAAGAATTTCTTGGAATTTTCCACTATTGCCAAAAAATCAATGAAATATATCAAAGGAATCTAAAACAGTGCAACACTGAATTTCATATAATCTGAAAATGGAGGAAAGTAACTATAAGTACCAAAAGGCAGAAAACATCATTGTGGAGATTAGAAGTATAAGCCAGTAGTATTTGCAGGGTTGATTGCACAATCAATGACACAAAGTGAATAACAACATCACAATCAAATGTTGAAAATAAGAAATGCAACGTATAGAAATTCTAATCCTGATAGAAGAAGTAGCATGAGTTTTCAGTAGACTGAAGTAAACCACAAGTTTTACTCTCATATCTAACTGCTAGAATGGTTTAGTTTTATTTTTGATTTTTGTTTAATATACACATGAATTTAACTTTCAGAACCTTCATTGTACATAGAATGGGTTTTATTCCTGAAGCCATATAGAGTGTTTCTCTCTGGCCTTAACAAAATAATGTAGCACTTGGGACCAAAGATGAAGCCTAAGATCCCTGCACTGGAGGCCAAGATGGAGAAGACCTCCACGGCCACCATGACCCTTCCCTTGGTGCTGTGGTAGACAGGGAGGAAGGTGACCCAGACACTACAGAACACCAGCATGCTGAACGTCAGGAACTTGGCTTCATTGAATGTGTCAGGAAGGTTCCTTGCTAGAAAAGCCACAGTGAAGCTCCCAAAAGCCAGGAAAGTTAGGTATCCCAGGATGCAGTAAAAGGCCACAAGTGATCCCTTGTTACACACGATGATGATGTGGCCATGTTCCGAGTTTGTGTCTGTGTCAATGAAGGGTGGAGAGGTTCCAAGCCAGATTAAACAGGCAGTCAGTTGGATCAGTGTGCAGATGGGAATAAGGTAGTTAGGTGTTCTTGATACCAACAGCCACCTCATCCTTTTCCCTGGAGACGTGACATTAAATGCCAGAATCACAGTGAGAGTTTTGGCCATGACAGTGGAAGTAACCACTGTGAACACAATTCCAAATGTAGTCTGCTGGAGGATGCAGGTGGCCATGCTAGGACGGCCAATGAAGAGCAAGGGACAGAGAAAGCAGAAGGTGAGGGAGATGAGCAGGATGTAGGTGAGAGCCCTGTTATTGGCCTTGACAATGGGAGTGTCTCTGTGTTTCATGAAGACCACAAGAACAGCAGCTGTGAGTACAGAGAAGATCACAGCCATGCAGGCCAGAGCCAAACCCAAGGGATCTTCATAACCCAGAAAGGTCACAGATTTTTGGAGGCAGTGGTTTTTGTCTCGGTTTGCATATTGATGATCTGCACACTTCACACACTGATCCATGTCTGGTGATGAGTGCAGGTTACCATTAGTCAAGGTTCAGTTGACACCCCTCCCCTCCAGCACAATGGTAAACTTTTCCTCTTTTGTTGCTTTAGTTAAAAATGAATTCTACACTGCAAATAATTCCAATCAAACACTTCCCGTTTTTGTTATGGTAGCACAAACAATGTCACTTTAACTTCCTTGACTTATTTGACATATTCATGACACCATTTTGGAACTCTCAAAAAACACTAAAGTTATTCCTAGCTCACCAAATAAAACCTCTATAAATTATATCATGTTTTATTCACAAACACCCCAAGTTTATTTAGAATTATGTTCCCTTTTATTATGAGATAGATAATTAATAATTTCCAGAAAATAGAGGCAATCAATAACACTTTTTAACTGGGTGAAGAAGTCTCAACATCCTGTAACTCAATGTAATTTTCACCATATGCATGTTCTAGGTTAGAGTACACTTGCACTGAATCAATACATTTATTTGTAGGGTACTAAGGTCTTTCTAGTATGAGTTTGTCCTTTCATAATCCTACTTAGACCTGCACTAATTTCAGTCTATTTGCCGTTATTCTACACATGTTTTGTTAATGTCAAGAGTCTTTCAAAGCAAGTATGATTTTTAGGCCTAGGGAGCATATACATTAAGATATAGTAAATGTCATTGTTTAAAAAATTCACTTACGACTTACAACTACTATGTAGAATATAATACATTCATATATACTAGCCTCATATTACATCATAAGTAAATTCAATGATTAATTTCACAATTTACCTCAATTTCATGGAAAACACTATTGTACGAACATATTCATGTTATATGTTCTTTTTCTGAAAATATTTTATGCTTGTTGCACGGGACCAAGGCTGAAATCCAAGCTACTCAGGAGGTAAAGACAGGGGGGATTGCATTTCAAGACCAGCCTGGGGAAAAACTCAGATCCCATGTCAACAAATAAGCTTGGAGTGATGTTGGCACCTGTGTTCCCAATTTAGGCTGATCACACTGCAAGGCAAAAAGCATGTATCTGTCTACAAATTAACTGAAGCAAAAAAAGACTAGGACTATAGTTCAAGTGATAGAGCACTTGCCTAGCAAGACCAAGTTTTCGAGTTTAGAGCCTGGAGTCATTAATCAATCAATAAGTCAATTCGTAAACTATGTGTCCATTTCTGTTACTGAAAGTATTGTCTTGGGCTGCAGAATTTCACAAATGATGTCCTGTTACAAAGTTTTTCTTTCTTGGTGAACAGTCTTATTAAGATTTTTTATCATATTTATTCATATTAGAATACCCCTTAACTTTGATTTTCCTTCGTTGTGTTAATTTACTAAATATATTTTCTTGTTGTATTGATTCTCTTGTTTCTTTATCTTTAGGTTGCTTTTCCTTTTCTGTATTATGATAGGTACTTGTTATAAACAATGTCTGGCATTCGTTTTTTTTTTTTTTTTCATTTTTCTTTTATTATTCATATGTGCATACAAGGCTTGGTTCATTTCTCCCCCCTGCCCCCACCCCCTCCCTTACCACCCACTCCACCCCCTCCCGCTCCCCCCCTCAATACCCAGCAGAAACTATTTTGCCCTTATCTCTAATTTTGTTGTAGAGAGAGTATAAGCAATAATAGGAAGGAACAAGGGGTTTTGCTGGTTGAGATAAAGATAGCTATACAGGGCATTGACTCACATTGATTTCCTGTGCGTGGGTGTTACCTTCTAGGTTAATTCTTTTTAATCTAACCTTTTCTCTAGTTCCTGGTCCCCTTTTCCTATTGGCCTCAGTTTCTTTAAGGTATCTGCTTTAATTTCTCTGCATTAAGGGCAACAAATGCTAGCTAGTTTTTTAGGTGTCTTACCTATCCTCACCCCTCCCTTGTGTGCTCTCGCTTTTATCATGTGCTCATAGTCCAATCCCCTTGTTGTGTTTGCCCTTGATCTAATGTCCACATATGAGGGAGAACATACGATTTTTGGTCTTTTGAGCCAGGCTAACCTCACTCAGAATGATGTTCTCCAATTCCATCCATTTACCAGCGAATGATAACATTTCGTTCTTCTTCATGGCTGCATAAAATTCCATTGTGTATAGATACCACATTTTCTTAATCCATTCGTCAGTGCTGGGGCATCTTGGCTGTTTCCATAACTTGGCTATTGTGAATAGTGCTGCAATAAACATGGATGTGCAGGTGCCTCTGGAGTAACAGTCTTTTAGGTATATCCCCAAGAGTGGTATTGCTGGATCAAATGGTAGATCGATGTCCAGCTTTTTAAGTAGCCTCCAAATTTTCTTAAAGAGTGGTTGTACTAGTCTACATTCCCACCAACAGTGTAAGAGGGTTCCTTTTTCCCCGCATCCTCGCCAACACCTGTTGGTGGTGGTGTTGCTGATGATGGCTATTCTAACAGGGGTGAGGTGGAATCTTAGTGTGGTTTTAATTTGCATTTCATTTATTGCTAGAGATGGTGAGCATTTTTTCATGTGTTTTCTGGCCATTTGAATTTCTTCTTTTGAGAAAGTTCTGTTTAGTTCACATGCCCATTTCTTTATTGGTTCATTAGTTTTGGGAGAATTTAGCTTTTTAAGTTCCCTGTATATTCTGGTTATCAGTCCTTTGTCTGATGTATAATTGGCAAATATTTTCTCCCACTCTGTGGGTGTCCTCTTCAGTTTAGAGACCATTTCTTTTGATGAACAGAAGCTTTTTAGTTTTATGAGGTCCCATTTATCTATGCTATCTCTTAGTTGCTGTGCTGCTGGGGATTCATTGAGAAAGTTCTTACCTATACCTACTAACTCCAGAGTATTTCCTACTCTTTCTTGTATCAACTTAAGAGTTTGGGGTCTGATATTAAGACCCTTGATCCATTTTGAGTTAATCTTGGTATAGGGTGATATACATGGATCTAGTTTCAGTTTTTTGCAGACTGCTAACCAGTTTTCCCAGCAGTTTTTGTTGAAGAGGCTGCTATTTCTCCATCGTATATTTTTAGCTCCTTTGTCAAAGATAAGTTGCTCATACTTGTGTGGCTTCATATCTGGATCATCTATTCTGTTCCACTGGTCTTCATGTCTGTTTTTGTGCCAGTACCATGCTGTTTTTATTGTTATTGCTTTGTAACATAGTTTGAAGTCAGGTATCGTGATACCTCCTGCATTGTTCTTTTGACTGAGTATTGCCTTGGCTATTCGTGGCCTCTTGTGTTTCCATATAAATTTAACAGTAGATTTTTCAATCTCTTTGATGAATGTCATTGGAATTTTGATGGGAATTGCATTAAACATGTAGATTACTTTGGGGAGTATAGACATTTTTACTATGTTGATTCTACCAATCCATGAGCATGGGAGATCTCTCCACTTTCTATAGTCTTCCTCAATCTCTTTCTTCAGAAGTTTATAGTTTTCCTTGTAGAGGTCTTTCACATCTTTTGTTAGATTTACACCTAGGTATTTGATTTTTTTTTGAGGCTATTGTAAATGGAATTGTTTTCATACATTCTTTTTCCGTTTGCTCATTGTTAGTGTATAGAAATGCTAATGATTTTTCTATGTTGATTTTATATCCTGCTACCTTGCTATAGCTATTGATGATGTCTAGAAGCTTCTGAGTAGAGTTTTTTGGGTCTTTAAGGTATAGGATCATGTCGTCTGCAAATAGGGATATTTTGACAGTTTCTTTTCCTATTTGTATTCCTTTTATTCCTTCTTCTTGCCAATTGCTCTGGCTAGGAATTCCAGTACTATGTTGAATGGGAGTGGAGATAGTGGGCATCCTTTTCTGGTTCCTGATTTTAGAGGGAATGGTTTTAATTTTTCTCTGTTAAGTATTATGCTGGCTGTAGGTTTGTCATATATAGCTTTTATAATGTTGGGATACTTTCCCTCTATTCCTAGTTTCCTTAGAGCTTTTATCATGAAATGATGTTGGATCTTATCAAAGGCTTTTTCTGCATCTATTGAGATGATCAAGTGGTTTTTGTCTTTGCTTCTGTTAATGTGGTTTATTACGTTTATTGATTTTTGTATGTTGAACCACCCCTGCATCCCTGGGATGAAGCCTACCTGGTCGTGGTGAATAATCTTTTTGATGTGTTGCTGAATTCGATTTGCCATTATTTTATTGAGGATTTTTGCATCAATGTTCATTAAGGAGATTGGCCTATAGTTCTCCTTTTTGGAGGTGTCTTTGCCTGGTTTTGGGATAAGTGTAATACTGGCTTCATAAAATGTGTTTGGCAGTTTTCCTTCCCTTTCTATTTCATGGAACAGTTTAAGGAGGGTTGGTATCAATTCTTCTTTAAAGGTCTGATAGAATTCAGCAGAGAATCCATCAGGTCCTGGACTTTTCTTTTTGGGGAGACTTTTGATTGCTGCTTCAATTTCATTTTGTGTTATAGGTCTATTCAGGTGATTAATTTCCTCTTCGTTCAGTTTTGGAGATCATATGTATCTAGAAATCTGTCCATTTCTTTTAGATTTTCAAATTTATTTGAATACAGGTTCTCAAAGTAGTCTCTGATGATTTCCTGGACTTCCATGGTGTTTGTTGTTATCTCCCCTTTTCCATTCCTGATTCTACTAATTTGGGTTTTTTCTCTCCTCATTTTAGTCAGGTTTGCCAGGGGTCTATCGATCTTGTTTATTTTTTCAAAGAACCAACTTTTTGTTTCATTAATTCTTTGTATGGTTTTTTTGGTTTCTATTTCGTTGATTTCAGCTCTTATTTTTATTATTTCTCTCCTTCTATTTGTTTTGGGATTTGCTTGTTCTTGTTTTTCTAGGAGTTTGAGATGTATCATTAGGTCATTGATTTGGGATCTTTCAATCTTTTTAATATATGCACTCATGGCTATAAACTTTCCTCTCAAGACTGCCTTAGCTGTGTCCCATAGGTTCCGGTAGGTTGTGTTTTCATTTTCATTGACTTCTAGGAACTTTTTCATTTCCTCTTTTATTGCATCGATGATCCATTCTTCATTAAGTAATGAGTTATTTAGTTTCCAGCTGTTTGCATGTTTTTTGTCTTTACTTTTGTTGTTGAGTTCTACTTTTACTGCATTGTGGTCAGATAGTATGCATGGTATTATTTCTATTTTCTTATATTTGCTGAGGCTTGCTTTGTGCCCTAGGATATGATCTATTTTGGAGAAGGTTCCATGGGCTGCTGAGAAGAATGTATATTGTGTAGAGGTTGGATGAAATGTTCTGTAGACATCTACTAGGTCCACTTGATCTATTGCATATTTTAGATCTTGGATTTCTTTATTGATTCTTTGTTTGGATGACCTATCTATTGATGATAATGGAGTGTTAAAGTCTCCCACAACCACTGTGTTGGCGTTTATATATGCTTTTAGGTCTTTCAGGGTATGTTTGATGAAATTGGGTGCGTTGACATTGGGTGCGTACAGATTGATGATTATTATTTCCTTTTTGTCTATTTCCCCTTTTATTAGTATGGAATGTCCTTCTTTATCTCGTTTGATCAATGTAGGTTTGAAGTCTACTTTGTCAGAGATAAGTATTGCTACTCCTGCTTGTTGTATGTTCTGTTTCTGAAAAATATCTTTATGCTTGTTGCACGGGACCAAGGCTGAAATCCAAGCTACTCAGGAGGTAAAGACAGGGGGGATTGCATTTCAAGACCAGCCTGGGGAAAAACTCAGATCCCATGTCAACAAATAAGCTTGGAGTGATGTTGGCACCTGTGTTCCCAATTTAGGCTGATCACACTGCAAGGCAAAAAGCATGTATCTGTCTACAAATTAACTGAAGCAAAAAAAGACTAGGACTATAGTTCAAGTGATAGAGCACTTGCCTAGCAAGACCAAGTTTTCGTGTTTAGAGCCTGGAGTCTTTAATCAATCAATTAATCAATCAATAAGTCAATTTGTAAACTATGTGTTCATTTCTGTTACTGAAAGTATAGTCTTGGGCTGCAGAATTTCACAAATGATGTCCTGTTACAAAGTTTTTCTTTCTTGGTGAACAGTCTTATTAAGATTTTTTATCATATTTATTTATATTAGAATACCCCTTAACTTTGATTTTCCTTTGTTGTGTTAATTTACTAAATATATTTTCTTGTTGTATTGATTCTCTTGTTTCTTTGTCTTTAGGTTGCTTTTCCTTTTCTGTATTATGATAGGTACTTGTTATAAACAATGTCTGGCATTCCTGATTTTATGCCTGAGTATTTATTCCAACCCCTCAAGTCCATTCATAATATTTTCATGTTTTCATCATTTATAATCTTTATTTAAAGTGTTCTTTAAACTGTGATATATGTAAACAAGGATTTGTTAATATGTAAACTTGAAGATAGTGACATTGTTTATAGAGAGTTCTTTGTCTGAACAGAGTGAACCTACATTAAACCCTGTGGTCATAAAGAATTAAAAATGAAAATTAATTGCATCTGCACTGTGTTGTCAATCTCAATATATTTAAAAGTGAAATTGAAATCATGCAACTATGCTGCTTAAATAAGGTATATGAATCATAAAGGAAATGAAAAACTGTGATGTAGAAGTGTTTCTAGCATGTATTATTTAACATAAATCTGGACATTGTAAATGTAATATGCTAACTGTGGCATCCTGAAAGGTTCAATATCTATTTGTATCTCTATTCTACATCATTCCATCCAACTTTCTGTGGGTTTCTGCCAAATGGAACCATTTTCAGGTTTTGTGATTATTACAAGAATTCATAGCATAAAAATCTAGTTGACATTTCCCCCACTCATCTAACATAATATTAGTGTTCATGTATCTCTGTACAAATTTATGACACTTTTCCAGTAGGTCTCTGTATTCATTGTAGACCTATTACGTTGGTTTGTGTTCATGTCATTATTAGTTGCATGTCTTTTTACATATGGAGTGTTGGTTTGTTTTCTTTGGAGGGGCTGGGGTTGAAACTGAGGGTTTTGTACTTATAAAGCAAGCACTCCACCACGTGGTCACAGCTCCAATCCATTTTCATCTGGTTATTTTTGCTACAGGATCTCACACACTGTTTGCTTGGGCTGGTCTTGAACTGTAATCCTCTGATCTCAGCTCTCAAGAAGCTAGGATTATAGGTGTAATCCACCAGCACCCAGGTCTGCTAACTGAAGTTTTAAAAAGTTTCTTACAATATACATAATCCTACCCCTTAAACCAAACAAAAATTTTCTGAACACTTGGTCTTTGTCAAGCATTTTGACAAGCACTCAGAAAATAGACATGTGCAAAAACCATGTATTCACTGTGAGGTACAAATAGGAAGGTATTTTTCCATAATATTTCTCCCAAATTCCATGACAGAGATGAAAATTGCATAGAGAGAAGTGGTGGAAGGTGTTTTCTTGAGAAGGTAATGCATACAATTGATATAGCAATGAATCAAATATGAAAATCATGGTATATGGGCTGTGCTGTTTCAAAGGTCAATGTGATCCTTTGTGTCATTTCACTTGCCAATGGATGTAGGAAGATCTTGCCTATGCATTCCACTTGTAGGGCATTTCCCTCTTCAAGGAATATCGGAAACTATTTAGGATGGGTGGGAGTTTCTTCATAAGTCACAGACTTACCTGTCCCATTAGAAATCTCATTGTCAGGGCAAGGGATGCAATCAAAGCAACAGGGAGCCTTTCCCTGCTGAGGGGAATTCCTGAATCCAGGTCCACAACTCTTGCTGCAAACAGAGTGAGGATTCTGAGGAAAATCAGATATGTATTGGTGGTTGCTCAGACATTTCCATAGTATTTCAAAAATTACAGTGTTTATTGAATTGGATCAATAAGAAATAGTAATTTTCTCTACAAAAATACTTCAAATTCATTGTACATTATTAGACTCTAGCCACGACATGACACAATGGCTTATGTGTAAAAGTCTTGGTCACAAGGACTGCTGTTTTTTTAGAAACTATCAATCCTTTAAGCATTGAAACTAGTGGGAGGAAATTTGGTAATTACAAGTATTCAGTTATAAGTGATATTGGTACCCCAGGGCCAATCCTCTCTCTCTCTTGGTACCTCTGTTGCCATGAGGTGTGTACTTGCTATGCTACCTGCTCCAACCATAATGGTCTGCCTTGCCATAGACCTTAAATTACCAGGCCCAGTTCAAGACGGACACTTTCACAACTCTTAACTGAATAAACCCTTTATCCCTAGATGTTGATTTTCTCATTCATTTTGTCACAGTGAGGGACAGCCAAGAAAAACAGATATTGTGTGTATTTTAGGATTGCAAAATATGAACACAGAAACATGTTGGTAAACAAATGTGTTCCTTTCTCACCCATGATTGAATTAATAAGAAAAATCTTTAAATTGGACGTTATTAAATGAACATTGCTGGATCATGAATCAATATTAGGAATATTAACTCTGAACAAGTATAGCTTATTGATGTGTGAAATTCAAAGCTTTATGACTTGATCCAACCCACCTCTAAAGTTCGCGAGTTCCACTCTATCAGATCCTCATGTAGAGATAATTGTTGACCATGTAGACCATATGGGGAAAACTTTCCTACTTTCACCTTATGTCTAAGACCTTCTGGAAAATTCCAAAAGTTGAGAATGTCATACTCTGCCTCCAATTTCCTTTTCTCATCCAAAGTCACTTGGTCTCCTGCAGGGTTCTTAAACTGAATGCTCTTCATAAAGGGGTGCAGCTAAAAGAGATGCATCATCCTAAGGTGAAGTGGATTCCATGGTTAAGACAGAAAATCTGAACTGAGCAAAGTTCTTAATTGTGTTCATAATGCATTACAGAAATGATGTAGTACAAAGGAAAAGCTAGAGAACTAAAATATCATGATATCAAATGCTGGACACACATCAGAGTATCAAACACAAAACACCTATGTCACACTTAACTATAATGAGTGATTCTGGGGAATTCGATCATTTTTAACTTCCTGGAAAAACCTAGTTGCATGTATTTTATGAATGAATCTAGAGATTCAACTATCAAATGGGTTCATTAACACCTAAACTGGAATTAAATAAAATCATTAATATAAAATACCCACTACAGCCTCTAGCAGGTCTTAGGCACTCGAAGACCTCATTCTCTTTCTTGTTATTTAAGAAACTGTTTCTGAAATGTTGGCTTTATCCTATTGAAAACATTTTCCATGTAGGTTGTTGAAGTCATTTAAAACAGAAAACCTTGACGTGGAACTAAAACATATTTCTTTTTGACACATGGCTCCCTGGTATTCAAGTATACATCTGCCCAGGTCTAGTTATCTCCTAGGAAGTGAAAAATGTATACTTTCTATTGTGCTTTCTGAAATGTATCACAAACTACTTAGCTTGTCTTTGAAATCAGTTCACAAAGAGATGTTCCTGATGTCATGTACCTTCCAATGAAAAAGTCTTTACCTGAGAAGGGGAAAACACCATCCACTTTCCATTTCCCACTGTTTGCATTTGGATTTGATGAAGTAGCATCTCTTGAAGGGTGTGGGCCACAGCATACACAGCATTGTAAATATTGTAACTCTCTTCACTCATGGCTGTTTCAAAACGATTCCCAGGCAACCAGGTCAAGGAGGCATTGTGTGGACATTTCTTATAAGTTCCACACTGAGACTCAGAAAATGAGCAATTTAAAAACACTAAAAATAGACTAACCAGGTAAAAGTCATCTGGATATTTGGAAGGGTTAGCTGACTGGATGAAATTTCTGAAACCAGAAATGTCTCCATGGTGGTGTGAAAAAATGAGTTGTCCATGGAATGAGTCTAAAATGAGATGGATATGACTTCTAATTACATCCCATTGAGAATTCAGGATCCAGACTTTGCCTGTCATTAAAATCTCCCTCAAAGTATTCATTAAAACTTCCAGGAAATCACTGTCACCATAAAGGATCATCACATTTGCTGATGATTTTATAACCTGGTGATGTTTTGACCAGGTTTTTGGGAAAAAGGACACTGTAGAGACTGGGATCATTTCCACAAAGGCTACACAGATTCTATGCTTGTCCATCTCTTCTCTCAGGTCTGAGAGAATCTGAAAACCTCTGTGGTCTTCTGAAATGAAGAGCCCCACCCAGGTCCATCTGAAATGAAGCATCAAGGAGACCATGCCAAGGACCAGAGATGTTTCTTTGGGAGCCATCTGATAGAGAGATGTGAACTTGTCATGATCACTCAGGATAGGATCAAAAGACCCAAAGGTAAGCTAAAGGGAGAAGGAAATTGAAGCCACATGAAAAAGAGGACAGTCAAGAAGTACAAGCTGAGGCCTGGTACATACTAAGCCTGAGGAAAAGAGGTAGAAAGTAAGGCTTGCTCATTACACTCTATGAGAACTCTCTGGAAAACCATACGTCAGTCTCAGAAATCTAAGAAAGCCCTGTGTCTGCTTCAATTTCTCCCTCTTCTGTGTTCCAAACAAAAGGAACATGGGTCTTCCACAAACTCTTTGACATTAAGAATGGAGAACTTCATCAAAACAGCCTCCTCCTTTTCTTCTTCCTGACACCTGTCAATTGCACAAAAGAAGCCATGGTTTCATCTCTTCCCATCCCACCCACACCCTTACCTGTGGAATTTTGTAGAGCTGCAGCAGTGTCCCAGTATTGGCAGATATTATCCATGAAGGTCCTGTAAGTGCTGCTACAGATTTGCTCTCTCTTCTACAGTTGTAATTAGGAACAACTTTGTCAGACAGAAAAAGCCAATAGAAGGGTGGCTCTAATGTCCTCCATTCAGTGTGTAGGACATTATAAATATCAAATCCCAGAGACATGTTCTGTAGAAGAAGGGGGTTCTTGTTGATCTCCTCAATGGCAAAATCCATGGCAAGTACAAACTGGTAGTTCCTTAAGGAAAGCCTAAATAGAGACCATTGTTTTCTCCATTAGGAATAATAAATATGTGATATGTTTAAATTCAAATCAATGACTTCTGTGCATTGAACACATGTGTCTCTAAAATAATATGTCACATAATCTGTGTCTATGCATATTCATTAAGAATGTAAGTTCTTATTTAAGTTTAGTTGAGGTCATAAAAAATAATCTTCTGTAAATGAGATTCAAGTACTTGTATGAACAAGGAAAGGAAGGGAGAGGGAGAGGGAGAGAGAAAGAAAGTGTGTTGAGACAGAGAAGTGTAGGGAGAGGAGGAAGGGGAAAGCAAGAGTGAAAGGGCTGTAGAGGGACAGGAAGAGGGAAGATGGAGAGGGAGAGGGAAGGGAGAGTGAGGGAGAAGGAAGGGGAGATGCTTTGTTATCTCAATGCAAATTTGTGGTACATTATGCTTTGGTTTTCCTGTGCCACATGTGTGAAAGTGTATATGTGTTGTTAAATTGACCCAGTCTGTTATGTGATTATAAGAAATCACAACTTCTTAACATTCACCTACTCCCTGGGAATACAAATTTTGTTTTTGCTTGCCTAACCACTATCAGAGATCCTTGTGACCTTCAGACTTGAACATATCCATTAACATCAGCCTAGGTGGCCAGTGGTCTTCTTTACAACCACTACTTCAAACTCAGTCTTCATAATGTGGTGTGAGACAATGTTTATTGTGGGTAAGTCCAGATAGTAAGATTATAATTTTGATTCTTGAACTCATTCTTAGTGTGTTGATTTCAAACACTGGGCTGATATAAATCACACAGCCCTGCAGTGTAGAGCTTCTAGAATACCTGTACTGCATCTGGAAGAAATGTAGTGCCCATATCTTGCACATTTACTACTCCCTTTCACATCATCTGTGGCTGGTGGCAGCAGTTTTGGGTCTAGGTCAACTTCAACAATAGGAAGTGAAGAGAAGAGTAGGCCTTGTTTTAATTCAGGATGTGTTAGTCTTGGTGAGTAAAGGATTTTTATGTGACACAGCCTGATCGCTTTGGTGGCCATAGGAATGACAGTGAAACTTGGAACTGGTCAAACTACAGTAATTAGTTTCAGAAACAGGCAGCATCACACAGTTTACAACCTCAGACTAGTAACTGTGGATGAGGTATCTGGGCCTACCCTATCCCCAGGGAGAGGTTCATATGTTTATATACTTCTCTATGCACTCCATTGTTGAGGTTTTCATTTTCAATACAGCAACAGATTATGTGTGACAAACTGGATTTTTCTTTGTGTTCACTAATGATACAATAATAATATATCACCAAATCGTTCCCTACAAACCTTTCCAGAGAAATAGTGTAATTGACAACAGGCTCTGACAAAACATACCAAATTCTTAGAATTTCTGGAAACACAGGCCGAAAAGAAGCCAGAAAAGGAAGGAAGACTGAAGTAAATAAATACGTGATAGTTGAAAGCCCAAATGATTTCCCATGTCAAAAAGCATCACGAACCTTTCAGGAAATTATAACCTCACCTCATTCTCCAGATGAGACAACAGTGTATAATCAGGAACTATTTGTTAGGGGAGAAAAGTCAGAGAATTAAACAAGCCATTTTAAGGAAACAAATACATGAACTGGAATTTAAAAAAAGAGAGAAATATTTCATTAGTCTACTGAAAAACTTAATTAAAACAAAGAGAGAATAAAAAATATTAAACAGAATTTCTTGAGCTGATAAATACATTCAACAAACTCAAAAAATGTGATAGAAGAGAAAAATAGCAAGGTAGATCAACAAAAGAAAGATGAATGTTCGTAGAGACCGGCTATTTAAAATACACAATTGAAGGAGAACAATAATGAAGAAGTTGACAAAGGCTTATTGCTTCTTTGAAAAAGTATAAAAGACCAAATATTTGCACTATTGCAATTCAAGAACCAGTTGAGAAGGACAAAAATGTAAGAAGTTTATTCAAATAAATTATAATGTTAAAACTCCCCAACATAGAGAAAGACACAAATATCAAGGTACAGGATGATCAAAATTAACCATTCACAAGAAAGCAAAACCAAGTCTGCCTGAAGCCATAGTATAATGAAGTTCTCACAGGTGAAAGATAAAGAGAAGATTCTCAAGCCTTAAAAAGAAGAGTAAAAAATAAATGTAAGTTTAACACTGCTGCCCTGAGATGGGTTTTCAGCACAAACATAGAAGCAGTAGTGCTAGTTGAATTTCACAATAGTGAAGAAGAAGAAGAACAACAACAACAACAATAAGAACAACAGCAAAAACAAAAACCTGTAAGACAAAGAGCTCTTCATTTGCAATGAAGGAAGAATAAGGATTTCCCTAGGGAAACAAATATGACAGAATGTATCAA
Organism: Castor canadensis; assembly: GCF_047511655.1. NCBI lineage: Eukaryota > Metazoa > Chordata > Mammalia > Rodentia > Castoridae > Castor > Castor canadensis. The sequence goes on from NC_133391.1 coordinate 9,463,976, forward strand.
CACTGACATTATATAAGAAATACCATGGTGAAATTTTCACATGGAAATATATATATATACAAATACACGCTGCATTTATTGTATATTGTGTATCCACACATATAAATATACTTATGTATATTCATATATATATATATATATAAAGAATGGTTTTCATTATGACATTCTGATACATTTATATGTATATTTGTTGTATTTTACCCCTATATTTCTTATGACTATCCAGTCTCTCATTTTTGTTTATTTCTATGTTTGTATAATTTTTATGTTAATTTGCTATTATTTAAAGGTATTTGACCAAGAAGAATCTAAATTCTGACACCCTGGACCCCCAGCCTGTACAAAGCTTGTTTACAATGCATTACAATGAGAAAACAGGATGGCTGCCACACCTCAGATGCCGGCTCCAAACCTGCTTTGGAGACAAAAAAACAACTGGTGAGAAAATAAGTGGCACGTGGTATTCCCACAGCTACCCTTGAGATAAACCAGCATAGCCCCCTGGACAGACTGAACTCTGCCCCACAGTAAAAAAAAAGAATAATAAACAAGGAACTGAAAAGGAACACACAGCAGAGGGGATAGGGTGCTCTGAGCACATCTGAGAATGGAGGAGGGGCAAGGAGATGATCTCCATGTGAAAGTTCAGTAAACAAAGACTGGAATGCAGAAGGGCCAACAGTGGGCAGGTGATAAGCCGCTGCCTGAAATAGGGCAGATAGCTATCCACAAAGCTCATCTCCTGAGCCAGTGAGTAACATCCAAAGTCAAACAACATTTCAAAATTGGAAAACAGTCAGAAAACCAGCATAACATGCTGACAGCAGAGAGCCAGCTGATGGATCTCTGACCTTGCCCCAAAGAAAAGGTGTGAAGCAAAGAAACAAGCCCCCAGTAAACAAACACAGTGAAAACCCAACTCCAAAGCAGGATGGCTAGTGGTCCACAGAGCTGATCTCTGGAATCTGAGGACAAGCCACACTTCATTGAGGGTGGAGCTAACTAAGCAGCTGCCACCGAAAGACAGGGGAAAAATACTGGTGAGTCTCCCTAACCACCTGGTGAAACTTAGACAGAGCTTCTGCTTACATACCAAAACCAGGACTGGATGCAGAAAGAGTAACACCAGAATTACTAAGACTGAAATTCTATTGTTCTTGAACCTGGAATTTAATTTATGTGTTTGTATGTTTGTTTTGTTCCCTGTTTGTGTGTCCACCACCTGTCCCAGTTGAGTTCTTGGGTACTCTCTTTTTTTTTCCTTTTCTTTTTTCTTTCTTTCTTTCTTTGTTTTGTTAGGTCTAATATTGTAAGTTAGCTAATACTAAATTACACACAGACCAAAGACAGAAACAGCACCAAATGCAGTGGTGGGAAGACAAAAAAGACATGGAAACCTTTCTCCCCCCAAAAATAAATTAATACAGGATTCAGAGGGAATTGAAGAAAACGGATAGAGAAAGAATATTGAAGGCTGTAAGAGAGAAAAAAGAAATAACATGCAAAGGTAAACCCATCAAAAACACAGCAGACTTCTCAACAGAAACATTAAAAGCAAGAAGAGCTTAGGGTGAGGTCTTCTGGGCACTGAATGAAAATAACTTCAACCCCAGGATACTCTACCCAGCAAAACTATCATTCAATATTGATGAAGCAATAAAAGTCTTCCACGATAAGCAGAAACTAAAACAATATGTGACCACAAAGCCACCACTACAAAATATTCTTCAAGGGATTTGCACACAGAAGCTGAAAGCAAACAAAACCAGGACAGGGCAGGCAGTCCCAAATCACAGGAGAAGAAAGAGCAAGAAAGTAGAGAGTAATCTCAACTTAGGTACACACAATCAAACCTTCAAACAACTAAGACAACTAAATGACAGGAATCACCACATACCTCCTAGTACTAACACTTAATGTTAATGGACTTAATTCACCCATCAAAAGGCACCATTTGATGAAATTGATTAAAAAGTAAGACCCAATAATTTGTTGTCAGGAGACCCATCGCACTAACCGAAATAAGCAAAACATTATGATGAAAGTCTGGTAGAAGATTTACCAAGACAATGGACCCTGAAAGCAGGCAGGAGTAGCAATACTTACCTCTGATAAAGTAGACTTCAAACTTACATTGATCAAATGAGATAAAGAAGGACATTCCATACTAATAAAAGGGGAAATAAACAAGAAGAAAATAACAATTACCAACCTATATGTAGCCAATATCATGCACCCAATTTCATCAAACATACCCTGAAGGACCAACAAACATGTATTAACTACAACACTGTGGTCATGGGAGACTTTAACACTCCATTATCAAAAGATAGGTCATCCAAAAAAAAACTCAATAAAGAAATCATAGATCTAAAATATACAAAGATCAAATGGACCTACTTGATGTCTACAGAACATTTCATCCAACTTCTACACAATATACATTCTTCTCAGCATCCCAAGGAACCTTCGGCAAAATAGGTCATATGCTAGGGCACAAAGAATGTCTCGGAAAATATAAGAAAATACAAATTATACCATACATACTATCTGATCACAATGCAATAAAAGTAGAACTCATTAACAAAAGTAAAGACAAAAAATATGCAAACAGCTGGAAACTGAATTACTCATTACTTAATGAACAATGGGTCATTGCTGAAATAAAAGAGGAAGTTAAAAAGTTCCAGGAAGTCAATAAAAATGAAAACACAACCTACCAGGACCTAGGAGACACAGCAAAGGCAGTCCTGAGAGGAAAGTTAATAGCCATGAGTGCATATATTAAAAAGACTGAAGGATCCCAAATCAGTGACCTAATGTTACATCTCAAACTCCTAGAAAAACAAGAACAAGCAAATCCCAAAACAAATAGAAGGACAGAAATAATAAAAAGAAGTGCTGAAATCAATGAAATAGAAACCAAAACAACCATACAAAGAATTAATAAAACAAAAAGTTTGTTCTTTGAAAAATTAAACAAGATTGACAACCCCTGGCAAACCTGACTCAAATGAGGAGAGAAAGAACCCAAATTAGTACAATCAGGAATGCAAAAGTGGAGATAACAACAAACACCATGGAAGTCCAGGAAATCATCAGAGATTACTTTGAGAACCTATATACAAACAAATTTGAAAATCTTAAAGAAATAGACAGATTTCTGGATACATATGATCATCCAAAACTGAACCAAGAGTATATTAATCACCTAAAGAGATCTATAACACAAAATGAAATTGAAGCAGCAATCAAGAGGCTCCCCAAAAAGAAAAGTCCAGTACCTGATGGATTCTCTGCTGAATTCTATGAGATCTTTAAAGAAGAACTGATAGCAACCCTCCTTAAACTGTTCCATGAAATAGAAAGGGAAGGAAAACTGCCTAACGCATTTTATGAAGCCAGTATTACAGTTATCACAAAATCGGGAAAAGACACCTCCAAAAAAGAGAGTTATAGGCCAATCTCCTTAATGAACATTGAGGCAAAAATCCTCAATAAAATAATGGCAAACTGAATTGAACAACATATCAAAAAGATCTTTCACCATGACCAAGTAAGCTTCATCCCAGGAATACAAGGGTGGTTCAACATACAAAAATCAATAAACATAATAAACCACATTAACAGAAGCAAAACAAAAACCACTTGATCATCTCAATAGATGCAGAAACAAGCTTTCATAAGATCCAACACCATTTCATGATAAAAGCTCTAAGAAAATGAGGAATAGAAGGAAATTACCTTAAAACTATAAAGCTATAGATGACAAACTTACAGTCAGCATTATACTTAATGCAGATAAACTGAAACCATTCCCTCCAAAATCAGGAAAGAGACAAGCATGCCCACTTTCTCCACTCCTGTTCAACATAGTACTGGAATTCCTAGCCAGAGCAATTGGCAAGAAGAAGGAATAAAAGGAATACAAATAGGTAAAGAAACGGTCAAAATATCCCTATTTGCAGATGACATGATTCTATACCTTAAAGACCCAAAAAACTCTACCCAAAAGCTCCTAGACACCATCAATAGCTATAGCAAGGTACCAGGATATAAAATCAACTTAGAAAAATCATTAGCATTTCTATACAATAATAATGAAAAAACTGAGAAAGAATATATGAAAACAATTCCACTTATAATAGCCTCATAAAGAATCAAATACCTATGTGTAAACCTAACAAAGGATTTGGATGACCTCTACAAGGAAAACTGTAAACTTCTGAAGAAAGAGATTGAGGAAAACTATACAAAGTGGAGAGATCACCCATGCTCATGGATTGTTACAGTCAACATAGTAAAAAAGTCTATACTTCCAAAAGTAATCTACATGTTTAATGCATTTCACATCAAAATCCCAATGACATTCATTAAAGAGATTGAAAAATCTACCGTGAAATTTATATGGAAACACAAGAGGCCATGAATAGCCAAGGCCATACTCAGTCAAAAGAACAATACTTGAGGTATCACAATACTCGACTTCAAACTATATTACAAAGCAATAGCAATAAAAACAGCATAGTACAGGCACAAAAACAGACATGAAGACCAGTGGAACAGAATAGAGGACCCAGATATGAAGCCACACAACTATAACCAACTTAACTTTGACAAAAGTGCTAAGAATATATGATGGAGAAAAGACAGCCTCTTCAACAAAAACTGCTAGGAAAACTGGTTAGCAGTCTGCAAAACACTGAAACTACATCCATATATATCACCATACACCAATATTAACTCAAAATACATCAAGGATCTTAATATCAGACCCCAAATTCTAAAGATGATACAGGAAAGAATAGGAAATACTCTGGAATTAGTAGGTATAGGTAAGAACTTTCTCAATGGAACCCCACCAGCACAGCAATTAAGAGATAGAGAGATAATTGGGACTTCATAAAACCAAAAAGCTTCTGCTCAACAACAGAAATGGTCTCTAAACTGAAGAGAACACCCACAGAGAGGGAGAAAATATTTGCCACCTACACATCAGACAAAGGACTGATAACCAGAATATATAGGGAACTTAAAAAACTAAATTCTCCCAAAATTAAAGAACCAATAAAGAAATGGGCAAGTGAAATAAACAGAACTTTCTCAAAAGAAGTTCAAATGGCTAAGAAACACATGAAAAAATGCTCAGCATCTCTAGCAATAAAGGAAATGCAAATTAAAACCACACTTAGATTCCACCTCACCCCTGTTAGAATAGCCATCATTAGCAACACAATTAACACCAAGCATTGGAGAAAAGGAACCCTCTTACACTGCTGGTGGGAATGTAAACTAGTACAACCACTCTGGAAAAAAATTTGGAGGCTACTTAAAAAGCTAAACATTGATCTACCATATGATCCGGCAATACCACTTTTGGGGATATACCCAAAAGACTGTGACACAGGTTACTCCAGAGGCATCTGCATACCCATGTTTATTGCAGCACTATTCACAATAGCCAAGTTATGGAAATAGCTAAGCTGTCCCAGTACTGAAGAATGGATTAAGAAAATGTGGTATTTATACACAATGGATTGTTAGGCAGCCATGAAGAACAAGGAAATGTTATCATTCGCTGGTAAATGGATGGCATTGGAGAACATCATTCTGAGTGAGGTTAGCCTGTCCCAAAAGACCAAAAATCGTATGTTCTCCCTCATATGCAGGCATTAGATCAAGGGCAAACACAACAAGAGGATTGGACTTTGATCACATGATAAAGCAAGAGCACACAAGGGAGGAATGAGGATAGGTAAGACACCTAAAAAACTAGATAGCATTTGTTGCCCTGAATGCAGACAAACTGAAGCAGATACTTTAAAGCAACTGAGGCCAATAGAAGAAGGGGACCAGGAATTAGAGAAAAGGTTAGTTCAAGAAGAATTAACATAGAGGCTAACACACATGCACAGGAATTCAATGCAAATCAACTCCCTGTATAGCTATCCTTATGTCAACTAGCAAAAACCCTTGGTCCTTCCTATTATTGCTTATACTCTTTCTTCAACAAAATTAGAGATAAGGGCAAAATAGTTTCTGCCGGGTACCAGGGGGTGGGTAGAGGGAGTGGGTCAGGGGGTTAATAGAGGGGGTGGGGGAAGGGGGGAGAAATGACCCAAACATTGTATGCACACATGAATAAAAAAAAAAAATTTGCCTCACTCCTCTTAGAATGGCTGTCATCAAGAACACAAAACAACAAATGTTGGTGAGGATGGGATGTGAAAAGGAACTGTAAACTGTTCCTTGGTTGTACTAAATTAGTACAACCATATGGAAAGCAGTGTGGAGGTAACTCAATAAACTAATAAGAGAACTATCATAACATACAGCAATACCACTCTTGTGCATATATTCAAATTACTGTATATCAGGATACAATAAACACACTTGCACACCCATGTTTAATGCAATGTTATTCACAATGGCCAAGCTATGGAAACAAGTCCAGTTCTCTACAACTGAGGAAATGATTAAGAAAATGTGGTATTATATAGCATGGATTTTTTCAGTCATACAGAAGAATAAAACATTTTTTGTGCAGGTAAATGTATGGAACTGCAGAGCATAATGTTATGCAAAGTAAGCCACATTCAGAAAGATACAGGTCACATGTTTTCTCTAACATGTGGAACATAGGTCCAAATACAAATACTAGCAAGCACTATGTATATTCAATATACATATAGCATCATTGAAATGTGGGAGTGTTAAAAGACACTAGGGAGGAGGGAAAGGAGAAGAGAATGACAGAGAGTGAATAATATTAAAATATTTTGCATCTGTGTAGGAAAAAGACACAATGGAACACACTCTGAAAACTGCTGAACAATAGAGGGTTATGGATAAAGGACAAGGAAAAGTAATAAGGAGACAAGACTGATTACATTGTGATATGCTTAGAGACAGAATACCAAGGGAAATGCCCCTCTACAATCAAAAGACCCTTAGACAGTGAAGGTCAGGAATGTAAACATGTTGTTAAGGGTAGGGTAACAGTGGGAGGTGGAGGGAAAGATGAAAAAGGCAATGGAGGTTGAAGATGGTGGATGTGTATTCTGCACATCTATGAATATGGAATAATGAAAGTGATGAAGTCAATTTAAGAAGGGGGACAGGGCACAGAAAGAATAAGTGAGGGGATGAACAAAACTGGGGTATATTGTACACATATATGGAAATGTCACATTGAAACTCCATATACACATATTAAATAATGATAAAATGTAGAAAAGAAATGTCTTGAATTTCAAATAACATTATGATTAGCCATAAATAAAGAAATCTGTCATGTTCATTAAGCCAATATTGCAGAAGAAACTCACAGGAATCCCAATCACAGATGAAGAACAAATATGGTCAAAATCAATAGAGTCAGGGACAGACTAAATCCCATGAGAAGAATATACAATCAAATCACAATGAAGGAAGAATCACAGATGGTGAATTTCATAAAGTACAAGACTCCAAGTTGAATAAGTGGGAATTAAAGAGATGTGAAAGTAATGAAGTGGAATATAGAATAACAATATAAATAATCAATGAAAAAAGTTGGAACTTTACAAGATAAACAAGATTGATAATCCCTTACTTATACTTAGCACCCCCATAAAAGAGAGAAGAATCTAGTAAATAAAATGAAATGTGAAAAAGTGGATATTTGAATTTTGGATACCACTGAAATCCAGAGGATCAATAGGGGATATTTTGAAAGGTGTATTAAAATGAATTTGAAAATTGGACAAAATGGATAAATTTCTAGGCATGTAAGACCAAACTAATTGAAAATATAGAATCTAAAAAACCCAAACAGATTTATACTGTGCAATGATATGATGTGTTAACAGAACTTCCCAACAAAGTAACACCCTGGACCAGATTGATTCACTGCTAAATTCTCCCAGAACTTAAACAAAAGAAACAACACCAATGGTTCTCAAACTATCTTGTAAATTGAAAAGGAAAGAATGACCTGAATACATCCTACCAATACAGTGTTAACCTGATAACAAAACCAGAAAAGGACAAAACAAAAAAGGAAATAATACAAAAATATCCTTGAAACATAGACACAAAAATTGTCCAAAAATTACAAATAGTAATCAACAAAACATTTGAGAAGCAAAACTAGCAATGCTACATTAAATCTGACTCAAAAATATAGTACACAGTCATAGTGCCAAAAGACAGCATGCAGTAGAATAAAGACTATCAATAACATAACACCAGAATTTAATATCCTGCTAGAATTTCTTAGTCTATTATACATACAATAAACTAGTAGTAAAGAAAGAATGAAAAGTAAAAAGTGGGTCACATTACTTTGCAGAAAATGAGTGTATTCACTTGGAAATTCAAATGAATATATGTAGAGGTTGCACAATCAATACAGAGGTACCATAGCCAAACAAAGAGAAAAAGTGCAATTGCCAATTACTCAAAGAAGAAGCAATCACATTAAGCCTGAGGGGGAAATAGGAATACCGTAGCAACAGACACAAGTACAATATAACTGGCTCCTAACCAACCAGAAAACCTTACCCAGGAACAACAAATTGTTTTTTAAAAATTATAGATTTCAATGTTTATGAACAAGTTTTATTAATGGAACTTGTTCAAAGGAAAAGTTGCTCAAAGATGTGAAAATGTCCATCTACATAAGTGATTTATAGATTCATGGTAATGTCTTCAAAACTAATGATATTCCAAAAACCTACCACAAATGCTTTTGTAAGTTTCATCTTAAAGAAGTGTTGGAGTTTTTTGAAGATAAGTAATGTTTAATCTAACATAAATTGTATGAAATATTTATATGTACTGATACATAACATGGTACCCATTAAATATGTCTAATTTACCTTTTATACATCAGTTACACAATAACATCAAGAAAATAAGTAAAAGATGAAAAATCTGACATTATTCAAATTAGTAGCAAAACAATCACAGAAAGTTCATGAAATTCACTGAATTCCTGGCAGCCCAAGCAATCTTGAGCAAAAGATGAACACTGAGAATTCACTACCAGATTCCAGGAGTTAATGTAAAATTATTGGGATAAAACTGCATGACAGCCAGGCGGCAGTGGCTCAGACCTGTGATCCTAGCTACTCAGGAGGCAGAAATCATTAGTACTCAGTTTGACTCAGCTCTGGCAAAGAGTTAATGAGACCCTATCTAGAAAAAATTGTGGAGTCACTGAAACTGTAGGCCCTGTGTTCAAGCAATAGTATGGAAAGAAAAAAAGGTTATTTGCCTAATTGCAAACACACACATCAATGGAAGATTGAAATGCCTCAACTATCCCATGCATTTAAAATCAACTGATTCACAAGTATGTGGCAAAATGACATGTACTTGAAGAAATGACAGTATATTTAATCACTGCTGTGGGGAAAACTAAATACTTGAAACTGGACCCCATTCCTCACCTAATACAAAAATAAGCACAAAATTGAATCCCTATAGTTCAACACCATAAAGTAAGAAACCATTAGAAAAAAAATAAGGAAACCTTTCAAGACAAGGGATTAGACAAAAAATTTCAGGAAAAAATTTAAATCACAGAAATCCAAAGAAAATTAAAAAGGATCATATTAAGTGTAGAAGTTACTTCAGAGCAAAGGAAAAAATCACAGAGAGAAGAGACAACCTACAGAATGAGGAATCGTTTTCCACAATCTTTCATTTAAAAGGAAACTCATATCCAGAGTATGTCATGAACTCGGTTAGAATCCCCCAAATAGTTCATTTTAAAGGCAATGATCAGTTCGAATTATCTGCAAAGAAGACATATATTTGTGCAAGGAATTTAGTGCAGACTAATTTAGCTTGCTCTCAGGGAATTTAAAATCATTACCACGATGAGATACAAATTCTCCTCAGTTAGAAGAGCTACAAGCTTCCATACAAAAAGTTATAAAGTTATAACATCCAATATAACTTGACTACAACCTCCCTCCCCCACAGCAAAAACACAATTGCAGTAGTCCATGTATCAATGCAACACCTTCATGGCATAAGATATTCCTTACTCTCCTCAACTAGTAACACACTTAACATTTCTCTTCTCTAAGTCTAGGAGAGTCAGACCAGATTCCTAGAATACAGATTTCAAATTTTTCTAATTTTAAAGTAGCAAAGGACTACTATAAGGAAAGCATAAGTAACTATATTCAAATATGATTTATAAAATTGTGGGAGAAAAAAGTATGCCTGGTGAAAATTTGAATACTAACAAAGATAAGCAGACAAACATCTACGCATGCAATAAGAGCGATGTTCTGATACCTTCCACAGCAGGGAAGAAACTCAAAGTCCTACTCCATCAACCCTGCTCCCAAATGTGTGCAGATACGACAGGTAACAGTCACTACAGCAGCACTTGAAAAGAGATGCAAGGAATCACTACTTCCAATCAAGTTTTCACTGCTAATACGGCTGTAAATACATTGCTACAATTCCATGGAATTGTGCCTTAACAATTTATTAATTAGACATTCTGCTGCAGACCTGGCATTTGTTCATAACCAAAACTGAGCACAGATATGTGTCTATGTGAAGCAGTAATAAATTAGAGGGGAAAAATCTCACAGGGTTTACCATTTATTTCTGGCTATGTGTGCATTTCCAGATTTGACACAGCATCCCAGCATGACATGCATCTTATTTGAAACAGTAACTGGATGTCTACAGTTATAAGAGTTTTCATGACCAGGGGCACAAGTACAGAACTTCTCTGTAGGGAGATTATTAGGTACATTTGTGAGTAAAGAAATCGTATCAGACCAGAGCACATGCAAATGACTTGGATTGCTTTTCTAAGGATGATCTCTTGGTGCTAGCTTTCAGCCCAGGCTGGAGGAGTCCCAGTGGTGGTGGAGCAAATGCATAGAATTCAGCCTTGTTAGGGAAAAGAGAAAGAGAAAAAAGAGTATACTTGCTCCACAAAATAAGTTAGGGATGTTTCTGGGAAGGTAGGGGAGGAAGGGCCATGGAGGGGTTATTATCAACATTGCTCTATGTATTACAGATCACTTGGGCAGTATTCATCCAGAAATCAAATACAAAAATGTAACATAAAGCGATAACTTACTTTGCAGAAATTCCTTGCAGGACAGGATCATTGTTTCTGTCATCTTTAACATAAGAATAAAGTGGGAAAAACCCTGCAATCACTACATCTCCATCTTTGTATATACTGGGTTTAAAGTCAGGAAAGCAGTCTAGATTAGTAAATGAACTGAGATGGAGGAGAAGCTGGACGAGAAGGAAAATAAAAATCAAGGGGAACATGTCTAGAAATGTACAATTCTGAGTAGAGGCTTAGCCTACAGTGTCAGGCAGGTATATATGTTTCCTATGTGCCTCTGTATATATGTGTTTATGTCAACTGGAAAGTCCATTCTAATTCCCCAATTTCTTTCAGCCCAGTGTCTTCCATTCCCATGGAGGAATCTGGAAATATTTGTGCCTTGGGCTCTGCATCTGAGGTCCTGCATCCATGAGATAAACATGAGTTGGAAAATAAGTGTGAGGATCCTACTTTCCAACCCAGGTGTAACAATTTCATCCAAGCTCACAGATGGTAAGGCCCCAGGGATGAATTAACCTTTCTTAGAGTTGTTCTGAAGTATGCATCTAAAAAAGATGTGCAGAAAAGCTATTTGGGATGTGGAAAATGAATTACCTCATTGGATGCCATGGAAGGTGCAAGGTGACTCAGTAATAAATGGCTCTGCCCAGTGAGGGCTTAAGCAAAGTCAATGGGGCATCACATCCTCCCATTCAAGTACACAGGAGAAACAGCTTCACACAACCAAGGTTCATGCATTCCCCTAATATTCCTTGTATTACTTAGGCAGGTCTCCACATATCTATTGCATGTGCAGAGACATCCACAGACACATGTGTTTCACAATAATCAACCAATAATTAGGTTGACATAGGAAATTCCAAATCAATAGCACAAGGTAGAGGCAGCAATCAAGTTGTATATTTGCAGTCTGAGCTATGACTTTTTTCACTATTGACATCTTCTTTTATCTATGCTGAGTTAATCACCTGTTGTTCTGAAGAAAGTGACAATCCTACCCAGGATTCAGTGCACAGGAAATGGAGCCACCCAATTGATGCTAGTATACCAAAATTATAAACAATCTTTAGGATTATTGTGATCATCTCCCAGAAATACCATCTTTTACAAGAAGTTTTTGCTTGCTATTTTGACTTTTGCTTGCAATCAAAATGCACTTAGTCATGTATTTGCTCAACAAACAACAAGCCAAAGAGTGACTTTTTGTCTCAATTACACTTTCAGTCCCTGAGTGTATGTTTGTGAATATAGTCTCATGTCATGACTCTCGATTGAAATGAGACGGACACTTTCAATAGGAAATTATACATGAACTATTATTTCAATTTGCAAAATATCATGGAAAGAGAAAGTAGTTTGGCCCTAAAATATAATAACATATTGAATCTATTCTGATCAAGATCTGTAGGATAAGTGGGAGTTTCCCTGGAATAGAAAATATTTCAGTCAGCTAACATGTTGAGAAGAGTAAAGCAATTGATTGATCTCTGTGTAATGAATATGGTGATAAAGATCTTGGTGTGCATCGAAAATGAAAATAAGATAAGTCAGTCTGAAGTACAGTGGAAGTGAAATGAGACTTGAAAGAAGGGTGAGACTTAGTTCTTTGAATTCCTATGGGAACAGTTACTTTTACTCACAGAGTAATAGGGAATGACAGAAAACTTTATCAAGAAATTGATCTATTCCAATTATATTTCAGAAACAGTAGTTTACCATTCATATTTAGAATAGATGGGAGAAATACAACAGTATTTTTACAGATCTCACAAAAGATGTTGATGGAGACATTCTGGAGAGACATGATGGTGGTTTGAGCTAAGTACAGAGATGCAGTCATGATGAATTCATAAGAATCTAGTGAAAACAATTAAAGTCTACGATGACATTTTCAGAGACATGTGAAGAATGATTGTCCAATGACTGTAGTGTAACATCAAAGTATTTGGTGTGCTGACCAAAGAATTCAATTTTGAACTATAAAGATATGAAAAGAAATGATCACTGAGCTCATATAATTTTGCTGCATGTATTTCTCAGTTCACAGTTATTGTTGATCTTTTAAATTTATTCTTTGTATTTCTCTGTATGGTACTGAGAAATTACTGGGCTTTCTTCCAGTTCATTGTTTTTGCTTAAAACAATTGTTTTAACTCTGAGTTTTCTACCCTTCCAAATACTTCCTGGTCAGTTATAGGCACCTTGTTTGGAGTTCTAGGTGAGGTCCTAGTTTCCTGAAAGTACATGATACTTTCATGTTTTAGGTATTTACTCCAGTCTTCCATCGCTGCTTTCCTTTGTGCCTGTGTTTCCAGAAACTCTAAGCATTTTGTATATTTTGTCTGAGCCTATGTTTACTTCCACTATTTAATCACTAGATGGAGCCCTGGAAAGATTTGCAAGGAGTTCATTGCTGTATGCTTTTGCTGTTTCAGTAATACAGTAACGTGAAATCAAGTTTGTCACAAATACTCTGTTGCTGTAATGTTTGTGAAAAAGGGAGTACATACTGTTTGTATTTACTATGCCTAATTTCTTAAATGTATGATGTTCCATATGTAGATCACTCTGCTTTGCATTCCCTGAGTAGATTTCATTGGTTTTTTTTATTTTTTTTTTTTTTTGCAGCATTGGCAGTTGAACACCAGGCCTGGTGTTTGCCCCTCTGGTGACATACCCTTTGAATTTTACATTGGCTTTATCCCTGAGCTGCCTGAACCTCAGTCTACCCATATGGGCTTCTTTGAATATCTGGAAAGACAGGCATGCTCTGCCTCTAAAAACAAAATGATTCAAGTTGCAATCAAGAAATATCAACCACAGAGTTCTTACATAACATGGAATGTTCTGCCACATTCAAATATTGTTATTGGGTGGCTCAAGAACAATAGTTGCATAGTTCTTTGAATAACAGCATAGAAACCTATACTGAACAATAAAGGATTTGTTCTAAAAGGAAAATTCTAGAATCTTACATTTAACTTCTATCAATCAAAAAGTTGTTTCTCAGAGTGGGAAATTGTGGAAAATTCTAAACTTTTTTCTTTTTTCTCATTCATTTATTCATATGTGCATACATTGCTTGGGCCATTTCTCCCCACTACTCCCACCTCCTTACTCTCCCCCTGCACAAGCTTCCAGGCAGAATCTGTTCTGCCCTGATCTGTAATTTTGTAGAAAAGAAGGTGTAAGCAATAATGAGAAAGGCAAAACGTTTTTACCAGTTGAGAGAAGGATAGCTATATAGAGAGATTACGAGTGTTGATTTCATGTACAAATGTCTTAAATCCCAAGTTGATTAATCTCTAACAGATCTTTACATTGGTTCCTGATCCCCTTCTCATATTGACCTTTGTCGCTTTAAGGTTTCTGTATTAGTACCTCATCAGTGGGGACATCAAATACTATCAGGTTTTGGGTTTCTTAGCTATCCCAATACTTCCCGTAGGTGCTCTCCCCTTACCATGTGACCCAAGTCCAACCACATTGCTGTATTTGCCCTAGATCTGAAGTCAGCATGTGAAGAAGAATATACAATTTTTGGTCTTCTGAGCCTGACTAGCCTCACTCAGAATGATGTTTTCCAGTTCCATCCATTTATACTGCAAATGATAGGATTTCATTTTTCTTCATGACTGAGTAAAATTCCATTGTGTATAAATACCACATTTTCTTAATTCATTTGTCTATATTGGGGCATCTTGGCTGTTTCCATAACTTGGCTATTGTGAATAGCGCTGCAATAAACATGGGTATGCAGGTGCCTCTGGAGTAACCTGTGTCACATTCCTTTGGGTATATCCCCAGAGTCAGATTGAAGGATCATATGGCAGATCTATGTTTAGATTTTTAAGAAGACTCCAAATGTTTTTTTGAGAGTGGTTACACTGGTTTGCATTCCCAGCAGCAGTGGACGAGGGTCCATTTTACCCCACATCCTCACTAACACCTGTTATTAGTGCTGTTTTTAATGATGACTATTCTAACAGGGGTAGGTGGAATGTTAGTGTGGTTTTGATTTGCGTTTCTTTTATACCTAGAGATGGTGAGCATTTTTTCATGTGTTTTTTGGCCATTTGACTTTCTTCTTTTGAGAAATTTCTGTTTAGTTCACTTGCTCATTTCTTTATTGGTTCATTAATTTTGAGAGAGTTTAGTTTCTTGAGCTCCCTGTATATTCTGGTTATCAGTCTTTTGTCTGATGTATAGCTGGAAAATATTTTCTCCCACTTTGTGGGTGGTCTCTTCAGTTTAGAGACCATGTCTTCTGTTGTGCAGAAGCATTTTAATTTTATGAAGTCCCATTTGTCCATTCTTTCTCTTAGTTGCTGAGCTGCTGGGGTCCTATTGAGGAAGTCC
The DNA here is from genome assembly GCF_047511655.1 of Castor canadensis. NCBI lineage: Eukaryota > Metazoa > Chordata > Mammalia > Rodentia > Castoridae > Castor > Castor canadensis. The sequence goes on from NC_133391.1 coordinate 9,479,433, forward strand.
TTGCCTATAACTATTAGTTTCAGAGTGTTTCCTGCTTTTCCTGTACCAACTTTAGAATTTTGAGTCTGATATTAAGTCCTTGATCCATTTTGAGTTGATACAAGTACAGAGTGATAAACACAGATCAAACTTCAGTATTTTGCAGAGAGATAACCTCTTTCCCAACTACATTTGTTGAAGAGGCAGTCATTTCTCCATTGAGTCATTTTAGCGCCTTTGTCAAAATAAAGATGGGCATAGGTGTGTGGACTCATATCCAGGTCAACTATTCTGTTCCACTGGTCTTCATGTCTGTTTTTGTGCCAATACCAAGCTGTTTTTATTGCTATTGCTTTGTAATATACTATGAAGTCTGGTATTGTGATACCTCCAGCATTGCTCTTTTTACTGAGTATTGCCTTGGCTATTTGTGGTCTCTTGTGTTTCCAAATGAATTTTAGGGTAGATTTCTCAATCTCAGTGAGGAATGTCATTGGGATTTTGATGGGAATTGAATTAAACATGTAGATTACTTTGGGGAGTATAGCCATTTTTACTATGTTGATTCTAACAATCCATGAGCATGGGAGATCTCTCCACTTTCTGTAGTCTTCCTTGATCTCTTTCTTCAGGGAGTTGTAGTTCTCCTTGTAGGGTTATTCACATCCTTTGTTAAGTTTACTCCTAAGTGTTTGTTTTTTTTGAGGCTGTTGTAAGTGGAATTGTTTCCATGTATTCTCTCTCAGTTTGTTCACTACTGGTGTATAGGACAGCTAATGATTTCTGTAAGTTGATTTTGTATCCTGCCACCCTGCTGTAGCTGTTTATGGTGTCGAGAAATTTTGGGGTAGAGTTTTTTAAGTCTTTAAGGAATAAGATCATATCGTCTGCAAAGAGGGATTTTTTGACAGTTCCTTTACCTATTTATATTCCATTTATTTCTTCTTCTTGCCTCATTGATCTGGCTAGAGATTACAGAACTATGTTGAATAGGAGTGGGGATAGTGGGCACCCTTGTCTCATTCCTGATTTTATGGGAAATGGTTTCAGTTTTTCACCATTAAGTATAATGTTGACTACAGGTTTGTCATATATAGCCTTTACAATGTTGAGGTATTTTCCTTCTGTTCCAAGTTTTCTTAGAGCATTTATCATGAAGTGGTGTTGGATCTTGTCGAAGGATTTTTCTGCATGTATTGAGATGAGCAAGTGGTTTCTGTCTTTGCTTTTATTAATGTGCTCTATTACAGTTACAGATTTGAATATGTTGAACCACCCCTGCATTCCTGGCATAAAGCTGACTTGGTCTCGGTGAATGATCTTTCTGATGTGTTGTTGAATTTGGTTTGCCATTATTTTATTGATGATTTTTGTGTCGATGTTCATTAAGGAGATTGGCTTATACTTCTCCTTTTTGGACGTGTCTTTGTCTGGTTTTGGGATGAGTGTCATACTGGTTTCATAGAATGAGTTAGGCAGTTTTCTTTCCCATTCTATTTTGGGGAACAGTTTAAAGAGGGTTGGTATTAGTTCCTCTTTAAAGGACTGATAGAATTCAGCAGACACTCCATCAAATCCTGAACTTTTCTTTTTTGGGAGACTATTGCTGCTTCAATTTCATTTTGTGTTATAGCTCTATTCAGGTAATTAATGTCCTTTTGGTTCAATTTTGGATGATCATAAGTATCTGGAAATCTGTCCATTTCTTTAAGATTTTTCTAATTTATTAGAATATAGGTTCTCAAAATGTTTTCTGATGATTTCCTGGATTTCCATGGTGTTTGCTCTTATCTCCCCTTTTGCATTCCTGCTTTTACCGATTTGGGTTTTTTCTCTCCTCATTTTAGTCAGGTTTACCAGGGGTCTGTCAATCTTGTTTATTTAATCAGAGAATGAACTTTTGGTTTCATTGATTCTTTGTACTTGTTTCTTTGTTTGTTTCTATTTCATTTATTTCAGCTCCTGTTTTCTTTATTTCTCTCCTGTTTTTTGGGGGTTTTGCATTTTCTTGTTTTTTTAGGAGTTTGACATGTAGCATTAGGTCATTGATATGAGATCTTTCTATCCTTTTAATATATGCACTTGTGACTATAAACTTTCCTCTTAGGACTGCCTTTGCTGTGTCCCATAGGTTCTGGAAGGCCATGTTTTCATTTTCATTAACTTCCAGGAACCTTTTAATTTCCTCTTTTATTTCATCAATGACCCATTGATCATAGAGCAATATTTTGTTCGGCTTCCCACTGTTTGCATGTTTTTACTATTGTTTTTGTTGTTGAGTTCTAGTATTAATGCATTGTGATGAGATAGAATGCATGGGATTATTTCGTTTTCCTTTTATTTGCTGAGGTTTGCTTTGTGCCCTAGATAGAATCAATTTTGGAGAAAGTTCCATGGACTGCTGAGAAGAATGTATATTGTGCAGCAGTTGGATGAAATATTCTGTAGATATTTGCCAGGTCAATTTGATCTATGGTGTGATTTACTTCTAGAATTTCTTTATTGATTTTTTGTTTGTATGACCTATCTATTGGTGACCAGGGGTATTAAAGTCTCCACTACCACTGTATTGGAGTTTATATATTTTGTTGGGTCCTTCACAGTGTGTATGATGAATTGAGTGCACTGACATTGGGTGCATATAGGTTGATAGTTATTATTTCCTTTTGGTATGTCCCCTTTTATTAGTATAAGATGTTCTTCTTTATCTCTTTTGACCAATGTAGGTTTGAAGTCTACTTTGCCTGAGATAAGCATTGCTACTCCTGCCTGTTTTGGGGGGGGATGGGCATTGGCTTGGTAAAGCTTCTTCCAGCCTTTCACCCTAAGCCAGTGCTTGTTTCTGTTGATGACATGGGTCTCCAGTAAGCAACAGATTGTTGGATCTTCCTTTTTGATCCAGTTTGTCAAACGGTGTCATGATGGGGGAGTTAAGTCCATTAACATTCAGTGTTAGTATAGATAGGTATGTGGTGATTCCTGTCATTTAGTTGTTTTTGTTGTTTAAGGGTTGGATTGTGTGCAGCTGAATTGATGTTACTCTCTACTTTCTTGTCTTTCCTTCTTTCATTTGGTACTGCCTGTTCTTTTACGGTTTTGTATTCCTTCATATTTTGTGTGCAGTATTCTTTAAGAATCTTTTGTAGTGGTGGCTTTGTGGTCATATATCGTTTTAGCTTCTGCTTGTCATGGAAGTTTTTTATTGCTCCAACCATTTTGAATGATAGTTTTGCTGGGTAGATTATCCTAAGGTTAAAGGTATATTCGTTCAGTGCCCAGAATGCCTCACTGTATGATCTTCGTGCTTTTAATATTTCTGATAAGAAATTTGCTGTGATTTTGATGAGTTTACCTTTATATGATATTTTTTTTCTCTTACAGCCTTCAATATTCTTTCTCTATTCTCTGTGCTTGTTGTTTTAATGATAATATGTCATGGGGTAGTTATTTTTTTGTCAAGTCTCTTTGGTGTCCTGGAGGCTTCTTGTACCTTAATGGGCATACTTTTCTCTAGATTTGAGTATTTTTCTGTTATTATTTTATTGAATATTATACAAATTCCTTTTGCTTGCACTTCTTCTCCTTCTTCAATGCCCATGATTCTCAGGTTTGACCTTTTGATGGAGTGAGTGAGTCTTGCATATTTCTTTCACAGGTTTTGTGCTGTTTTTGTAATAGTTCTTTAGTTTTTCCTTTAATTTCCATTTCATCTTCAACTTCTGAGATTCTGTCTTCTCCTTGTTCTAGTCTGCTGGAGTGGACTTCCATTGTGTTTTGTATTTCTGTTTCATTTTTTTTCTGAGGTTTTCCATATCATGGGTCATTTCCTCTTTAATATTGTCTATTTTCATCCTTAATTCACTTATCTCTCTACTTATGGTGTTCTCTGTTTCACTTTGGTATTCATTTAGGGCTCCTATGAGTTCACTTATTTGTTTTTCTGTCTTCTCATAGTCTTTATTTGTATTGTCTTGGAATTTCTTGAGTGCCTCCTGTACATTTTGGTTGACATTTTCTAGTAACATCTCCATGAAATTCTCAGTGATTTCTTCTTTCATGGTGTTCTTGTGGGCTTCATTGCATTCCTTGAGGTAGTCTGTCTTTGGTTTTTGCAGTCTGGAACTGGGTATCCATCCCTTTTTCATCTTCCCGTCATTCCCCTTGGTTTTCTTTCTGTCCCTGTCTGTGTGTAATTTAGTGTTATCTAGCTTACAATATTAAAAGTAATGAGATCAAGACAGAAAGAGAAAGAAGAAAAAGAAAGAAAAGGGAAAAAATAGAGAACCAAAGACATCAACAGGGAGAGATGGTGTACTCAGCAACAGTGAACTAAGCAAGCACTTACAGAGAAAGAGAAAAAAGAAAAAGAAAAAGAAAATCCCAGGTTCAGGAACAATGAAATTTCAGTCTTGGTATTTCTGGTGTTACTCCTTCAGCATTCAGTCCTGGTGTTGGTATTTAAGCAGTAACTCTGTTGTCTCACCAGGTGTTTGGGTCAGGAGACAGCTTTGTGAACCACTATCTGCCCTATTTCAGGCAGTGGCTCACCTACTGCCTACTGTCAGCCATCTACTTGTGCAGGTTTTATTAACTGACAGTTCTCATGGAAAGCATCTCCTTGCCTTCTCCTCCTTTCTCTGGTGGAGGGGCAGATTTTGTTTACTAAAAGTTCACGAAGAGAGCAGCTCCTTGATCCTTCCCCCTTCTCCAGTGTCTCAGAACACCTCTCCCCATCCGCTGTGTGTCCCTTTCAGTTCCTTGTTTATGATTCCATTGTTTTTTAGTTTTATTTTTGCCTGGTGGGGGTCAGTCCTCAAGGGGGCTATGCTGGTTTATCCCAGAGATAGCTGTAGGAGCACTGTGTGCCACTCATTTGCATAAAACTTTTTTCTAAGCTGCATTTACCACAGCAGTTACATAGTTCCTTTTATAATTATGTGAGGTACATTCTACACCATTCTACTATACTGCTTTCAAAAGAGCACTACACACTACCTTCAATTCCACCATACAGGCCTATAGCTGAACAACAAGGAAGGTGTCCTTATAAAAGGGACATGCTGGAAGGTACAGTCATGAACTTAGGAGAGAGCTCCTCTAATAATGGAAGATTGTGACACCTTTAAACTCTGTTACTAAGCTTCTTTTAGAGTGGCAGTTACATATTCCTTTCAATGAGAGTGCATATGTGTAAAAGGGACTATAAGAAATATGTGAAAATTCAAGGAAAATGTATGAAAGTACAATGTCTATCTACCATAGCATGTTTCTTAGACTTGAACGTTAAATCTTATTTACCAACTGCTTTCACAGTAGCAGTTACATAGTCCTCTCTATTACATACTAAATGTTATGAGCTCTAAGTTATATGTGTTTCTAAAAGGAAAACACTTGTAGTTACAATCAAGATATAGCATAAGAGTTCATTCACAGAGTGGAACATTGACCAATATTATAAACCTTGTTACTGAGCTGCTTTTAGAATAGCCTTCCATCATTAGAATTATAGGCCTAAAATGAGGACACATGATTCATTACTCCAAGATAGCAAAACCTCCATGTCCCTTGGAAGATGCATCAGTGGCAGAGTTCTTTATTAGAATGGAAAATTTTTCCACATTCTAAGCCTATTGCCAAAGTGCATTTACAAAATCATTTACATTGTTCTTTGAATGACAGCATATATGCCTGCAGTGAACAATAAAATATAACCTCTTTTAAGAGTAAAATGCTAGAAGTTTCATTTGAGATCTGTCAAGAACTGAATGCCACTTTATAATGGGACATTGTGCCACATTTTATACCTTGTTAACAAGGCTGCTTTCGAGACAAGAGTTCTGTAGGCCTTTCAGTCACGGTATGTTTGTGCACAGTGTGCTCAAGAAATATATGCTTCTAAAAAGAAAATATTTGAAGGTACAATGAAGATCCACTAAAAACAGAGTTTGTTCTTAGAATGGAACAATTTGCAACATTCTATACCTCGATACAAAGTTGCACTTAGAAAAGTGTTACTCACATCTTAAATATCTACATATAGGCCTAGAATGAGCACTGTGCATTCTTCTCAGTACTAAACACTGAATGGCAATTCTCACCTTTGACTCCCTGAAGAACCGCAATAAACCATAAGATCAAAGGTAATCATGGCAGCAAAAACCCACAGACAGTGACTCCAGAGCCCCAGGACAGTGTCTGGAGTTCACAGGATGAACCCAGAATTTCCTGTGGGGTGCACAAAATCCCATGCCTGGTGGACTCTGCCTATAGTCCCATTGAGCTCTGGTACCCCAGCACACACTACCCTGCTGTTGCTACCCAGCACATATGACAGCCTTGCATACATGGCTTTAATACCTCTGGTACACTTTTCCTGTTCTGATGACTGCTGTGGAACTTTCAGCTCCATGTGACCAGAGATTCTTGACAGATTTGTTTTTAAGTTTTCCCACGAATCTATTGAGCTCAATGAAAGTGCTCATAAATAAATGAAGGAAGAAGGGAGGGTGCATGGGTGGGAGGAGAGAGGAGAAATAGAGGGAAGGAAGGGGAGAGGGACACAATGGAAGGGAAAGGGAGAGGGAGGGAAAATTCTTTCTTAACTTCTGCTCTGGGAAAAGAAATAAGGGACAGACTATGCTTTTGTCTGAATGAATGAGAATTGCCTGCCAGGGACAGGTGCCTTTCTGTCCCTGACATGATTTGACTCGGGCACATGCACCACCCAAGGTCTCCCCACTGCTGACTGAATCATGCCAACCAGTCTCAGAAGCATATGCCTAGAGGAGAGCTTCATGCCAGACAGGTTCTGGAGACAGAAACTTGTTTAAGGATGGAGTCACATATACATCAGTAAATACAAGCAGGAGAAAGCTCAATTGCTCCCTCCTTCCTCCTCTGTCTCTGTCTCCTTCTCATTTTCTCCTCTTCTTCCCTAATCTTTTCCTTCTCCTTCTTCTAACCTTCCACCTCCCCCTTCCTCCCCTACCTTCTCTACCTCCTCCTCCTCCTCCTCAACTTCCTCTCCTTCCTTTTCCTAGTTGGTCTATGGACAAAAGGTGCTACATACACTCTCCTTCCCACCATGGTAAACGTTACATCCACATTCTCTACTGGACTTGAGCTGCAGGTAGAGGCATGGGACTCAGCGAAAACAGGGACACAAAGAACGAACTTTCTTCCTACCAAGTCAAGACTGATTCAGGATAGAGATTCCAAGATTGTGACTACAGGGAGGAAGCAGAAATTGTGCTTCATAAAGTAAAATCTTGGATAGACGCTGGAGAAACACTTTGCAGGATAAACAACCAAGAAGAGGCAAAACTCCAGTTCCCCCACCTGCCCATAGCATCCCCACTCCACATTAAATGGAGAAACAAGGAGGAATCCTGCACTGCCAGATGCCAGCTCCTACTGGCTTGAGAGAAACTGACCACCAGGTGAGCTAAGCGGCACACAGTACTCCCACAAACAACCCTGGGCCAGATCAGCATAGCCCCCTGGACAGACTGACCAGACAGAGGGAAAAGCGAGACAAAAACAAAACTGAATAAACAATAACAACAACAAAAAAGACACATAGCAAAGAGTGCAGGGCACCCTGAGCACTGAAGAGGGGGCAGGGGCAATCCCTCACAGAACTGTAAATAAACAATTGGGCCAGAGAATGCAGGTGTAGCACCACCTACCCAGTGTGCTCGGAGAGGGGAAACTTTGTAGCAGTGGCTGTCATGCCTAAGAGAACTCTAAATAAACAAAGCCTGTGGGACTAGGTGAGTGATAAGCTCATTCCTGAAATCAGCAATCAATAAAGCCTCAAGCAACATCTGGCTGACAGTAGCAAGCAAGTGAGCCGAAGCCTCAGATAGACATTCACAGAACTGTCTCCAGACCCTTTTACTTTTTTTTTTCTCTCTTCCTTTGATGAGGCAATGACTGAACTAGAACTGCATGCTGAAGGTCTAACTGAAACTGTATTGCATTTGAACTTGGGATATTTTGTTTTGGTTTGTTTTGGGGTTTTTGTTTGTTTTGTTTTTTATTTTTTGTTTTCACCCTTTGATGAGATAACAACAGAACTACTTCTGAGACACCATCTCTAGGATTGTAGGCTGAGGGATTAACAACAAAATTATTAAGACTGAAACTCTATTACATTTGAACTTGGGGATTTTTTTTAACCCTCTCTCTGTCTCTCTAATGCTTGTTTAGCTTCATGTTGATTAGTATACTATCTCTACCTGTTTATTTCATTGGCACTGGTTTGTTGTTGTTTGTTTGTTTAGTGGTTTGTTTGTTTGTTTGTTTTTCCCTTTCCTTTACTTCCTTTGCTTTCCCTCTCCTCTCACCCTCCCATTTGAGATATCACCATTGTTATTATTACAAGCTAGAAAATACTTAATTGCACACAATACAGGTACATTAACAATAGCAAGAGCAATGATGGGAAGATGGAAAAAAGGGGGAAACTAGTTTTGCCCCCAGTAATAAATTAGTACAAGAACCAGAGGGAACAGAAAAAAGCAGATACCCAGATCCAGACTCCAACAAAATGGAGATAAACTATGCCAAAGAACCCAATGAAGCCAAAAAGAACAACCTGAAAGAAGAAATCCTGCAAGTAATCAATGAGAATTTTATAGAGATGATACTGGATATGGTCAACCAAAATGTACAAGAGACATTCAAGAAATTCCAGACAACAAAAATAGAGAATTTGAGAAAGCCCAAAAACAAATAAAAGAAACTATAGAATCACACACAGTGATTCTAAAAACAAAAAGGTGAAACACAGAACATGATAAATAAAGAGATAAATGTACTCAGGACGAAAATAGACAATATTAAAGAGGAAAGCACTCAGGATATGGAAAACCTCAGAAAAAAGAATGAAATAGAAATGAAAAACAAAATGGAAAGCAATCCAGCAGAAGAGAACAAGCAAAAGACAGAATCTCATAGCCCAAAGATGAAATGGTAATTAAAGGAAAACCAAAGAACTATTAGTTAAACAACTCAAGACCTGTGAAAAGAAAATGCAAGAACTTACTGTCTCCATCAAAAGATGATACCTGAGAATCATGGACATTAATGAAGAAGAAGAGGTGCAAAAAAAGGGAATGAGTAATATATTCAACAAAATAATAACCGAAAATTTCCCAAATCTAGAGAAATCTATGCCCATACTGATGCAAGAGTTCTCGAGAACATCAAACAGACCTGACCAAAATAGAACCACCACACACCATATTATCATTAAAACAACAAGTGCAGAGACTCGAGAAAGAACATTGAAGGCTGTAAGAGAGAAAAAAACAAATCACATTCAAAGGTAAACCTATCAAAATTAGAAGAGACAACTCAACAGAAATATTAAAAGAAAGAAGAGCTTGGGGTGAGGTTTTCTGGGCACCGATGTAAATAACTTCAACCTTAAGATACTCTCCCCAGCAAAACAATCATTCAAAATAGATGGAGCAATAAAAGTCTTCCATGATAAGCAGAAACTAAAACAATATGTGACCACAAGGCTACCACTATAAAAGATTCTTCAAGGAATTCTGGACACAGAAAGTGAAACATAACATAACCATGAAAGGGCAGGCAGCACCAAAAATAGGAAAAGAAAAAGCAAGAAAGTAGAGAGTAAACTCAACTTAGGTACACACAATCAAACCTTCACACAACTAAGACAACTAAATGACAGGAATCACCACATACCTGTCAGTACTAACACTTAATGTTAATGGTCTTAATTCCCCCATCAAAAGGCACTGTTTGACGAAGTGGATTAAAAAGGAGGAGAACCATCTCACCTACAGAAATAGGCTTAAGATGAAATACTGGAAGAAGATTTACCAAGCCAGCAGCCCCCGAAAACAGGCAGGAGTAACAATACTCATCTCTGACAAAGTAGACTTCAAACCTACCTTGATCAAACAAGATAAAGAAGAACATTCCATACTAATAAAAGGGGAAATAGACCAAAAGGAAATAACCATCCTCAACCTATATGCACCCAAGGTCAATGCATCCAATTTCATCAAACATACGCTGAAGGACCTAAAAGCATATATTAATTCGTTGGAGACTTTAACACCCCATTATCATCAATAGATAGGTCATCTAAACAAAAAATCAATAAAGAAATCCTAGATCTAAAATATACCATAGACCAAATGGACCTAGTTGATGTCTACAGAACATTTCATCCAACTTCTACACAATACACATTCTTCTCAGCAGCCCATGGAACCTTCTCCAAAATAGGTCATATCCTATGGAGCAAAGCAGGCCTCAGAAAATATAAGAAAATACAAATTATACCATGCATTCTATCTGATCACAATGCAATAAAACTAGAACCCAACAACAAAAATAAAGACAAAAAACATGCAAACAGTTGGAAACTGAATAACTCATTGCTTAATGAACAATGGGTCATTGATGAAATAAAAGAGGAAATAAAAAAGTTCCTGGAAGTCAATGAAAATGAAAACACAACCTACCGGGACCTATGAGACACAGCAAAGGCAGTCCTGAGAGAAATGCTTTTAGCCATGAGTGCATATATTAAAAAGACTGAAAGATCCCAAATCAATGACCTTATGATACATCTCAAACTCCTAGAAAAAGAAGAACAAGCAAATTCCAAAACAAATAGAAGGACAAAGTAATAAAAAGAAGAGCTGAAATCAATGAAATAGAAACCAAAAAGTTGGTTATTTGAAAAAATAAACAAGATTGATAGACCACTGGCAAACCTAACTAAAAGGAGAGGAGAAAAAACCCAAATTAGTAAAATCAGGAATGCAAAAGAGGAGTTAACATCAAACACCATGGAAGTCCAGGAATTCATCAGAGACTACTTTAAGAAGCTATATTCAAATAAATTCGAAAATCTTAAAGAAATGGACAGATTTCTAGATATTTATGGTCTCCAAAACTGAACCAAGAGAACATTAATCACCTGAATACATCTATAACACAGGACCTGCTGGATTCTCTGCTGAATTCTATCAGACTTTTCAAGAAGAACCTAATACCAACCCTCCTTAAACTGTTCCATGAAATAGAAAGGGAAGGGCACATTTTATGAAGCCAGTATTACACTTATCCCAAAATCAGGAAAAAACAACTCCAAAAAGGAGAACTATGGGCCAATCTCCTTAACGAACATTGATGCAAAAATCCTCAATAAAATAATGGCAAACCGAATTCAACAACACATCAAAAAGATCATTCACGAAGACCAAGTAGGCTTCATCCCAGGAATGCAAGGGTAGTTCAACATATGAAAATCAAAAATGTAATAAACCACATTAACTGAGCAAAGACAAAAACCACTTGATTATCTCAATAGATGCAGAAAAAGCCTTTGATAAGATCCAACACCATTTCATGATAAAAGCTCTAAGAAAACTAGGAATAGAGGGAAAGTATCCCAACATTATAAAAGCTATATATGACAAACCTACAGCCAACATTATACTTAATGGTGAAAAAAAGAAACCATTCCCTCTAAAATCAGGAATGAGACAAGGATGGCCACTATCTCTATTCCTATTCAACTTAATACTGGCATTCCTAGCCAGAGCAATTAGGCAAGAAGAAGGAATAAAAGGAATACAAATAGGTAAAGAAACAGTCAAAATATCCCTATTTGCAGACAATATGATCCTATACCTTAAAGACCCAAAAAACTCTACTCAAAAGCTCCTAGACCCCATCTACAACTATAGCAACCTAGCAGGATATAAAATCAACATAGAAAAGTCATTAGCATTTCTATACACTAATAACGAGCAAACTGAGAAAGAATATATGAAAACAACTCCATTTACAATAGCCTCAAAAAATGTCAAATACCTAGGTGTAAACCTAACAAAGAGGTGAACGACCTCAAGAAGAAAAACTATAAACTTCTGAAAAAGAGATTGAGGAAGACTATAGAAAGTGGAGAAATCTCCCATGCTCATGGATTGGTAGAATCAACATAGTAAAAATGTCTATACTTCCAAAAGTAATCTACGTGTCTAATGCAATTCCCATCAAAATCCCAATGACATTTATCAAAGAGATTGAAAAATCTACTGTTAAATTTATATGGAAATACATAAATTTTTTATTGAGTATAGCCAAGGCAATACAGAATAAAAAGAACAATCCTGGAAGTATTACAATACCCAGCTTCAAACAATATTACAAAGCAATAACAATAAAAGCAGCATGGTACTGGTACAAAAACAGATATGAAGACCAGTGGAACATAATAGAGGACATGGATATGAAATCACACGACTATAACCAACTTGTCTTTGACAAAGGTGCTAAAAATATATGATGGAGAAAAGACAGCGTCTTCAACAAAAACTGCTGGGAAAACTGGTTAACAATCTGCAAACAACTGAAACTAGATCCATGTTTATCACCCCATACCAATATTAACTCAAAATAGATCAAGGATCTTAATATCAGACCACAAACTCTAAAGTTGGTACAGGAAAGAGTAGGAAATATTTTGGAACTAATAACTATAAACAAGGACTTTCTCAATGGAACCTCAGCAGCTCAGCAACTATGAGAGAGCATAGATAAATGGGACTTCATAAAACCAAAAAGCTTCAGCTCAACAAAAGAAATGGTTTCTAAACTGAAGAGAATACCCACAGAGTGGGAGAAAATATTTGCCAGCTACACATCAGACAAAGGACTGATAGCCAGAATATATAAGGAAACTAAAAATTAAATTCTCCCAAAATTCATGAACCAATAAAGTAATGGGCAAGTGGACTAAACAGAACTTTCCCAAAAACAGAAACTCAAATGGCCAAAAAACACATGAAAACATGCTCACCATCTCTAGCCATAAAGGAATTGCAAATTAAAACCACACTAAGATTCCACCTCACCCCTGTTAGAATAGTCATCATTAGCAATACCACTAATAACAGGTGTTTGCAAGGATGCAGGGAAAAAGGAACCCTCTTACACTGCTGGTGGGATTGTAAACTAGTACAACCACTCTGGAAAATAATTTGACAGATTCTTAAAAATCTAATCGTAGATCTACCATATGATCCAGCAATACCACTCTTGGGGATATACACAAAAGAATGTGACACAGGTTACTCCAGAGGCACCTGCACACCCATGTTTATTGCAGCTCTATTCACAATAACCAAGTTATGGAAACAGCCAAGATGCCGTACTACTGACAAATATATCAAGAAAATGTGGGGTTTATACACAATGGAATTGTATGCAACAATGAAAAAGAAAAAAATGTTTTCATTTCCAGGTAAATGGATGGAATTGGAGAACATCATTCTGAGTGAGGTTAGCCTGGCCCAAAAGACCAAAAATTGCATGTTCTCCCTCATATGCAGACATTAGATCAAGGGCAGGCAAAATAAGGGGATTAGACTTTGATCACATGATAAAGCGAGAGCACACAAGGGAGGTATGAGGATAGGTAAGACTCCCAAAAAACTAGATAGCATTTGTTGCCCTCAATGCAGAGAAACTAATGCAGATACTTTAAAGTGACTGAGGCCAATAGGAGAAGGGGACCAGGAACTAGAGAATTGTTAGTTTGAGAACAATTAACTTAGAAGGTAACACACATGTACAGGAAAGCAATGCAAGTCAACTCTCTGTATAGCTATCCTTAACTCAACTAGCAAAAACCCTTGGTAATTCCTATTACTGCCTAAACTCTCTCTTCAACAAAATTAGAGATAGGGGCAAAATAGTTACTGCATTGCAGCAAGGGGCTAGGGTGGTAATGGAAGGGGTGGGGGACAAATGAGGGGGTGGGGTATGTGTGGAGAAATGACCCAAACATTGTATGCACATATGAATAAAATTTTCTTCTTCTCAGTACTAAACACTGAATGGCAATTCTCACATTTGACTCCCTGAAGAACCACAATGAACCATATGATCAAAGGTAATCATGGCAGCAAAGACCCACAGACAGTGACTCCAGAGCCCCAGGCCATTGTCTGGAGTTCACAGGATGAACCCAGAATTTCCTATGGGGTACACAAAATCCCATGCCTGGTGGACTCTGCCCATGGTCCCATTGAGCTCTGGTACCCCAGCACACACTCCCCTGCTGTTCCTGCCAGCACATATGACAGCCTTGCATACATGGCTTTAATACCTCTTGTACACTTTTCCTGTTCTGATGACTGCTGTGGAACTTTCAGCTCCATGTGACCAGAGATTCTTGACAGATTTGTTTTTAAGGCTTCTCACAAATCTATTGAGTTCAATGAAAGTGCTCATAAATAAATGAAGGAAGAAGGGAGGGTGCATGGGTGGGGGAGAGAGAAGAAATAGAGGGAAGGAAGGGGAGAGGGAGACAATGGAAGGGAAAGGGAGAGGGAGGGAAAATTCTTTCTTAACTACTGCTCTGGGAAAAGAAATAAAGGACAGCCTATGCTTTTGTCTGAATGAATTAGAATTGCATGCCAGGGACAGGTGCCTTGCTGTCCCTGGCATGATTTGACTCAGGCACATGCCCTACCCAAGGTCTCCCCACTGCTGACTAAATCATGCCAACCAGTCTCAGAAGCATATGCCTAGAGGAGAGCTTCATGCCAGACAGGTTCTGGGGACAGGAACTTGTTTAGGGATGGAGTCACATATACATCAGCACATACAAGCAGGAGAAAGCTCACTTCCTCCATCCTTCCTCCTCTGTCTCTGTCTCCTTCTCATTTTTTCCTCTTCTTCCCTAAACTTTTCCTTCTCCTTCTTCTCCTCTTCCACCTCCCCCTACCTCCCCTAACTTCTCTTCTTCTTCCTCCTCCTCCTCAACTTCCTCTCCTTCCTTTTCCTAGATAGGGTCTATGGACAAAAGCTGCTACATACAATCTCCTTCCCACCATGGTAAACCTGACATCCACATTCTCTACTGGACTTGAGCTGCAGGCATAGGCCAGGAACTCAGCGAAAACAGGGGCACAAAGCATTTTTGTGCAGGTAAATGGATGGAACTGGAGAGCATAATGTTATGCAAAGTAAGCCACATTCAGAAAGATACAGGTCACATGTTTTCTCTAACACATGGAACATAGGTCCAAATACAAACACTAGCAAGCACTATGTATATTCAATATACATATAGCATCATTCAAATACGGGAGTGTTAGAAGGCACTAGGGAGGAGGGAAAGGAGAGGAGAATGATAGAGCATGAATAATATTAAAATATTTTGCATCTGTGTAGGAAAAAGACACAATGCAACACACCGTGAAAACTGCTGAACAATAAAGGGTAATGGATAAAGGACAAGGAAAAGTAATAAGGAGGCTAGTCTGATTAAATTATGATATGCTTCAAGACAGAATACCAAGGCAAGCCCCCCTCTACAATCAAAAGACCCTTAGACAGTGAAGGTCAGGAATGTAAACATGTTGTTAAGGGAAGGGTAACAGTGGGAGGTGGAAGGAAAGATGAAATCTGCACATGTATGAATACAGAATAATGAAACTGATGAAGTCAATTTAAGAAGGGGGACAGAGCACAGAAAGAATAAGTGATGGGATGAACCAAACTGCTGTACATTGTAAACTTATATGGAAATGTCACATTGAAAGTCCATATAAACCTATTAAAAATAATGATAAAATGTAGAAAAGAAATATCTTGAATTTCAAATAACATTATGATTTTATCATATTCACATAGCCATAAATAAAGAAATCTGTCATGTTCACTAAGCCAATATTGCCGAAGACACTCACAGGAATCCCACTCACAGATGAAGAAGAAATATGGTCAAAATCAATAGAGTCAGGGAAAGACTAAATCCCATGAGAAGAATATACAATCAAATGAGAATGAAGGAAGAATCACAGATGGTGAATTTCATAAAGTACAAAACTCCAAGTTGAATAACTGGGAAATAAAGAGATGTGAAAGTAATGATGTGGAATATAAAATAACAATATAAATAATCAATGAAAAAAGTTGGAACTTTACAAGATAAACAAGACTGACAATCCCTTACTCATTCTTATCACCCCCATAAATCCAGAGGACCAATAAGGGATATTTTGAAAGGTGTATTAAAATGAATTTGAAAATTTGACAAAATGGATAAATTTCTAGGCATGTAAGACCAAACTAATTGATAGAATAGAACCTAAAAAACCCAAACAGATTTATACTGTGCAATGATATGATGTGTTGACAGAACTTCCCAACAAAGTAACACCCTGGACCAGATTGATTCACTGCTAAATTCTCCCAGAACTTAAACAAAAGAAACAACACCAATGGTTCTCAAACTATCTTGTAAATTGAAAAGGAAAGAATGAACTGAATACATCCTACCAATACAGTGTTAACCTGATAACAAAACCAGAAAGGACAAAAAAAAGGAAATAATACAAAAAAATCCTTGAAACATAGACAGAAAAATTGTCTAAAAATTACAAATAGTAATCAACAAAACATTTGAGAAGCAAAACTAGCAATGCTACATTAAAACTGACTCAAAAATATAGTACACAGTCATAGTGCCAAAAGACAGCATGCAGTAGAATAAAGACTGTCATTAACATAACACCAGAATTTAATAACCTTCTCGAATTTCTTAGTCTATTACATATACAATAAACTAGTAGTAAAGAAAGAATGAAAAGTAAGAAGTAGGTCACATTATTTTGCAGAAAATGAGTGTGTTCACCTGGAAATTCAAATGAATATATACAGAATATATGTAGAGAGAGAGGTTGCACAATCAATACAGAGGTACCATAGCCAAACAAAGAGAAAATATGCAATTGCCAATTACTCAAAGAAGAAACAATCACATAAAGCCTGAGGGGGAAATAGGAATACGGTAGCAATAGACATAAGCACAATATAACTGGCTCCTTACCAACCAGAAAACCTTACCCAGGAACAACAAATTATTTTTTAAAAATTATACATTTCAATGTTTATGAACAAGTTTTATTAATAGAACTTGTCAAAGGAAAAGTTGTTCAAAGATGTGAATATGTCCATCTACATAAGTGATTTATAGATTCATGGTAATGTCTTCAAAATTAATGATATTCCACAAACCTACCACAAATGCTTTTGTAAGTTTCATCTTAAAGAAGTGTTGGAAGTTTTTGAAGATAAATAATGTTTAATCTAACATAAATTGTATGAAATATTTATATGTACTGAAACATAAAATGGTACCCGTTAAATAAGTATAATTTACTTTTTATGCATCAGTTACACAATACCATCAAGAAAATATGTAAAAGATGAAAAATCTGACATTATTCAAAGTAGTAGCAAAACATTCACAAAAAGTTCACAAAATTCACTGAATTCCTGGAAGCCCAAGAATTCAGTGAATTCTGCCCATCTTTTTGAACAAAAGATGAACACTGAGAATGCACTACCAGATTCCATGAATTAATGTAAAATTTTGGGGATGAAACTGCATGACAGCCAGGCAGCAGTGGCTCAGGCCTGTGATCCTAGCTACTCAGGAGGCAGAAATCACTAGTACTCAGTTTGACTCAGCTCTGGAAAGCAGTTCATGAGACCCTTTCTTGAAAAAACACATAAACAAAAGAAAGAGCTGTGGAGTCACTGAAACTGTAGGCCCTGTGTTCAAGTAATAGTATGGAAAAAACAGGTTATTTGCATAATTACAAACACATACAACAATGGAAGATTGAAATGTCTCAACTATCCCATGCATTTACAATCAACTGATTCACAAGTATGTGGCAAAATGACACATACTTGAAGAAATGACAGTATATTTAATCAGTGCTGTGGGGAAAACTAAATACTTGAAACTGGACCCCATTCCTCACCAAATATAAAAATAAACACAAAATTGAATCCCTATAGTTCAACACCATAAAGTAAGAAACCATTAGAAAAAAAATAAGGAAACCTTTCAAAACAAGGGATTAGACAACAAATTTCAGGAAAAAATTTAAAACACAGAAATCCAAAGAAAATTAAAAAGGATCATATTAAGTGGAGAAGTTACTTCAGAGCAAAGGAAAAAATCACAGAGAGAAGAGACAACCTACAGAATGAGGAATTATTTTCCACAATCTTTCATTTAAAAGGAAACTCATATCAAGAGTATGTCACGAACTCGGTTAGAATCCCCCAAATAGTTCATTTTAAAGGCAATGATCAGTTCGAATTATCTGCAAAGAAGACATATATTTGTGCAAGGAATTTAGTACAGACTAATTTAGCTTGCTCTCAGGGAATTTAAAATCATTACCACGATGAAATACAAATTCTCCTCAGTTAGAAGAGCTACAAGCTACCATACAAAAAGTTATAAAGTTATAATATCCAATATAACTTGACTACAACCTCCCTCCCCCACAGCAAAAACACAATTCCAGTAGTCCATGTATCAATGCAACACCTTCATGGCATAAGAAATTCCTTACTCTCCTCAACTAGTAACACACTTAACATTTCTCTTCTCTAAGTCTAGGAGAGTCAGACCAGATTCCTAGAATACAGATTTCAAATTTTTCTAATTTTAAAGTAGCAAAGGACTACTATAAGCAAAACATTAAATGTGTGACAAAAGCATAAGTAACTATATTCAAATATGATTTATAAAATAGTGGGAGAAAAAAGTATCCCTGGGAAAAATTTGAATACAAACAAAGGTAAGCAGACAAACATCTAGGCATGCAATAAGAGTGATGTTCTGATACCTTCCACAGCAGGGAAGAAACTCAAATTCCTACCCCATCATCCCTGCTCCCAAATGTGTGCTGATACCACAGGTAACACTCACTACAACAGCACTTGAAAACTGATGCAAGGAATCACTGCTTGCAATCAAGTTTTCACTGCTAATACGGCTGTAAATGCATTGCTAGAATTCCATGGAATTGTGCCTTAACAATTTATTAATTAGACCCTCTGCTGCAGACCTCGCATCTGTTCATAGCCAAAACCTGAGCACAGATATGTGTCTACATGAAGCAGTAATAAATTGGAGGGGAAAAATCTCACAGGGTTTATCATTTATTTCTGGCTATGTTTGCATTTCCAGATTTGACAAAGAATCCCAGCATGACACACATCATATTTGAAACAGTAACTGGATGTCTACGGTCATAAGAGTTTTCATGACCATGGGCACAAGTACAGAACTTCTCTGTAGGGACATTACTAGATACATTTGTGAGTAAAGAAATCTTATCACACCATGAGCTACAAGAAAGGGAACTTGTTCTAGTCTCTCAGTTCAGAACACATGCAATTGACTTGGATTCCTTTTCTAACGATGATCTCTTGAGGTAGCTTTCAGCCCAGGTTGAAGGAGTCCCAGAGATGGTGGAGCAAATGCATAGATTTCAGCCTTATTAGGGAAAAAAGAAAAAGAAAAAAATGGAATATATTTGTTCCTGTTGAAAGAAAAGTACACCATAAACCACAAAATAAAATAGGGATGTTTCTGGAAGGTAGAGGAGGAAGGGCCATGTAGGGGTTATTATCAACATTGCTCTATGCATTCACAGATCACTTAGGCAGTATTTATCCAGAAATGAAATACAAACATGTAATATAAAGTCATTACTTACTTTGCAGAAACTCCATTCATGGCAGGATCATTGTGTCTGTCATCTTTGACAAAAGAATAAAGCGGGAAAAACCCTGCAATCACTACATCTCCATCTTTGTATATACTGTGCTCAAAGTCAGGAAAACAGTCTTGATTAGAAAATGAACTGAGATGGAGGGGAAGCTGGAGGAGAAGGAAAAGAAAAATCAAGGGGAACATGTCTAGAAATGTACAATTCTGAGTAGAGGCTTAGCCTACAGTGTCAGGCAGGTATATTTGTTTCCTGTGTGCCTCTGTATATATGTGTTTATGTCAACTGGAAAGTCCATTCTAATTCCCCAATTTCTTTCAGCCCAGTGTCTTCCATTCCCATGGAGGAATCTGGAAATATTTGTGCCTTGGGCTCTGCATCTGAGGTCCTGCATCCATGAGATAAACATGAGTTGGAAAATAAGTCTGAGGATCCTCCTTTCCAACCCAGGTGCTACAATTTCATCCAAGCCCACAGATGGTAAGGCCCCAGGGATGAATTAACCTTTCTTAGAGTTGTTCTGAAGTATGCATCTAAAAAAGATGTGCAGAAAAGATATTTGGGATGTGGAAAATGAATTACATCATTAGATGCCATGGAAGGTACAAGGTGAATGAGTAATAAATGGCTCTGTGCAGTCAGGGCTTAACCAAAGTCAATGGGGCATCACATCCAAAATTCAAGTACACAGGAGAGACAAATTCATACACCCAAGGTACATGCATTCCCCTAATATTCCTTGTATTGCCTAGGCAGGTCTCCACACACCTATTGCATGTGCAGAGACATCCACAGACACAGGTGTTTCCCAATAATCCACCAATAATCAGGTTGACGTAGGAAATTCCAAATCAATAGTGCAAGGTAGATGCAGATATCAAGTTGCATATTTGCATTCTGAGCTATGACTTTCTTCACTCTTGACATCTTCTTTTATCTACGCTGAGTTAAGCATCTTCTGTTGTTCTGAAGAAAGTGACAATCCTACCCAGGATCAAGCGTAGAGGAAATAGAGCCAACCAATTGATGCTAGTATGATAAAATTATAAACAATCTTTTGGATTATTGTGATCATCTCCCAGACATAGCATCTTATACAATAATTTTATGCTTGCTATTTTGACTTTTGCTTGCAATCAAAATGCACTTAGTCATGTATTTGCTCAACAAACAACAAGCCAAAGAGTGACTTTTTTCTCAATTACACTTACAGTCCCTGAGTGTATGTTTGTGAATATAGTCTCATGTCATGACTCTCAGTTGAAATGAGACCGACACTTTCAGTAAGAAATTATACATAAACTATTATTTCAATTTGCAAAATATCATGGAAAGAGAAAGAAGTTTGGCCCTAAAATATAACAACATATTGAACCTATTCTGATCAAGATCTGTAGGACAGTGGGAGTTTCCCTGGAAGAGAATATCTGACAGTGAGCTAACATGTTGAGAAGAGTAAAGCAATTGATTGAACTTTGTGTAATGAACGTGGTGATAAAGATCTTGGTGTGTATCAAAAATGAAAATAAGATAAGTCAGTCTGAAGTACAGTGGAAGTGAAATGAGACTTGAAAGAAGGATGAGACTTAGTTCTTTGAATTCCTATAGGAACAGTTACTTTTATGCACAGAGTAATAGGGAATGACAGAAAGCTTTATCAAGAAATTGGTCTATTCCAATCATATTTCAGAAAGAGTAGTTTACCATAAATATTTAGAATGGATGGGAGAAATACAACAGTATTTTTACAGATCTCACAAAAGATGTTGATGGACACATTCTGGAGAGACATGATGGTGGTTTGAGCTAAGTACAGAGATGCAGTCATGATGAATTCATAAGAATCTGGTGTAAACAATTAAAGTCTGCAATGACCTTTTCAGAGACATGTCAAGAATGATTGTCCAATGACTGTAGTTTAACATCAAAGTATTTGGTGTGCTGACAATTCAATTTTGAACTATAAGGAGATGACAAGAAATGATCACTGAGCTCATATAATTTTGCTGCATGTATTTTTCAGTTCACAGTTATTGTTGATCTTTTAAATTTATTCTTTGTTTTTCTCTGTATGGTACTGAAAAATTACTGTGCTTTCTTCCAGTTCATTGTTTTTGCTTAAAACAATTGTTTTAACTCTGAGTTTTCTACCCTTCCAAATACTTCCTGGTCAGTTATAGGCAGCTTGTTTGGAGTTCTAGGTGAGGTCCTAGTTTCCTGAAAATTCATAATACTTTCATGTTTTAGGTATTTACTCCAGTCTTCCATCGCTGGCTTTCTTTGTACCTGTGTTTCCAGAAACTCTAAGCATTTTGTTTATATTGTCTGAGCCTATACTTACTTCCACTATTTAATCACTAGATGGAGCCCTGGAAAGATTTTCAGGGAGTTCATTGCTGTATGCTTTTGCTGTTTCAGTAATACAGTAACGTGAAATCAAGTTTGTCACAAATACTCTGTTGCTGTAATGTTTGTGAAAAAGGGAGTACATACTGTTTGTATTTACTATGCCTAATTTCTTAAATGTATGATGTTCCATATGTAGATCACTCTGCTTTGCATTCCCTGAGTAGATTTCATTGGTTTATTGATTTTTTTTGCAGCATTGGCAGTTGAACACCAGGCCTGGTGTTTGCCCCTCTGGTGACATACCCTTTGAATTTTACATTGGCTTTATCCCTGAGCTGCCTGAACCTCAGTCTACCCATATGGGCTTCTTTGAATATCTGGAAAGACAGGCACGCTCTGCCTCTAAAAAGAAAATGATTCAAGTTGCAATCAAGAAATATCAACCACAGAGTTCTTACATAACATGGAATGTTCTGCCACATTCAAATATTGTTATTGGGTGGCTCAAGAACAATAGTTGCATAGTTCTTTGAATAACAGCATAGAAACCTATACTGAACAATAAAGGATTTGTTCTTCTAAAAGGAAAATTCTAGAATCTTACATTTAACTTCTATCAATCAAAAAATTGTTCCTTAGAGTGGGAAATTGTGGAAAATTCTAAACTTTTTTCTTTTTTCTCATTCATTTATTCATATGTGCATACATTGCTTGGGCCATTTCTCCCCACTACTCCCACCTCCTTACTCTCCCCCTGCACACGCTTCCAGGCAGAATCTGTTCTGCCCTGATCTCTAATTTTGTTGAAGAGAAAGTGTAAGCAATAATAAGAAAGGCAAAACGTTTTTGCCAGTTGAGAGAAGGATAGCTATACAGAGAGATTACGAGTGTTGATTCCATGTACAAATGTGTTAAATCCCAAGTTGATTAATCTCTAACAGATCTTTACATTGGTTCCTGATCCCCTTCTCATATTGACCTTTGTTGCTTTAAGGTTTCTGTATTAGTACCTCATCAGTGGGGACATCAAATACTATCAGGTTTTGGGTTTCTTAGCTATCCCAATACTTCCCGTAGGTGCTCTCCCCTTACCATGTGACCCAAGTCCAACCACATTGCTGTATTTGCCCTAGATCTGAAGTCAGCATGTGAAGAAGAATATACAATTTTTGGTCTTCTGAGCCTGACTAGCCTCACTCAGAATGATGTTTTCCAGTTCCATCCATTTATACTGCAAATGATAGGATTTCATTTTTCTTCATGACTGAGTAAAATTCCATTGTGTATAAATACCACATTTTCTTAATTCATTTGTCTATATTGGGGCATCTTGGCTGTTTCCATAACTTGGCTATTGTGAATAGCGCTGCAATAAACATAGGTGTGCAGGTGCCTCTGGAGTAACCTGTGTCACATTCCTTTGGGTATATCCCCGGAGTCGGATTGCTGGATCATAAGGCAGATCTATGTTTAGATTTTTAAGAAGACTCCAAATGTTTTTTTGAGAGTGGTTACACTGGTTTGCATTCCCAGCAGCAGTGGACGAGGGTCCATTTTACCCCACATCCTCACTAACACCTGTTATTAGTGCTGTTTTTAATGATGACTATTCTAACAGGGGTAGGTGGAATGTTAGTGTGGTTTTGATTTGCATTTCTTTTATACCTAGAGATGGTGAGCATTTTTTCATGTGTTTTTTAGCCATTTGACTTTCTTCTTTTGAGAAATTTCTGTTTAGTTCACTTGCTCATTTCTTTATTGGTTCATTAATTTTGAGAGAGTTTAGTTTCTTGAGCTCCCTGTATATTCTGGTTATCAGTCTTTTTTCTGATGTATAGCTGGAAAATATTTTCTCCCACTTTGTGGGTAGTCTCTTCAGTTTAGAGACCATGTCTTCTGTTGTGCAGAAGCTTTTTAATTTCATGAAGTCCCATTTGTCCATTCTTTCTCTTAGTTGCTGAGCTGCTGGGGTCCTATTGAGGAAGTCCTTGCCTATACCTATTAGTTCCAGAGTGTTTCCTCCTTTTCCTGTACCAACTTTAGAATTTTGAGTCTGATGTTAAGTCCTTGATCCATTTTGAGTTGATACAAGTACAGAGTGATAAACACAGATCGAGCTTCAGTATTTTGCAGAGAGATAACCTCTTTCCCAACTACATTTGTTGAAGAGGTAGTCATTTCTCCATTGAGTCATTTTAGCGCTTTTGTCAAAATAAAGATGGGCATAGGTGTGTGGACTCATATCCAGGTCAACTATTCTGTTCCACTGGTCTTCATGTCTGTTTTTGTGCCAATACCAAGCTGTTTTTATTGTTATTCCTTTGTAATATACTATGAAGTCTGGTATTGTGATACCTCCAGCATTGCTCTTTTTACTGAGTATTGCCTTGGCTATTTGTGGTCTCTTGTGTTTCCAAATGAATTTTAGGGTAGATTTCTCAATCTCAGTGAGGAATGTCATTGGGATTTTGATGGGAATTTAATTAAACATGTAGATTACTTTGGGGAGTATAGCCATTTTTACTATGTTGATTCTAACAATCCACGAGCATGGGAGATCTCTCCACTTTCTGTAGTCTTCCTTGATCTCTTTCTTCAGGGAGTTGTAGTTCTCCTTGTAGGGGTTATTCACATCCTTTGTTAAGTTTACTCCTAAGTGTTTGATTTTTTTTGAGGCTGTTGTAAGTGGAATTGTTTCCATGTATTCTCTCTCAGTTTGTTCACTACTGGTGTATAGGACAGGTAATGATTTCTGTAAGTTGATTTTGTATCCTGCCACCTTGCTGTAGCTGTTTATGGTGTCTAGAAATTTTGGGGTAGAGTTTTTTAAGTCATTAAGGAATAAGATCATATCGTCTGCAAAGAGGGATATTTTGACAGTTCCTTTACCTATTTATATTCCATTTATTTCTTCTTCTTGCCTCATTGATCTGGCTTGGAATTCCAGTACTATGTTGAATAGGAGTGGGCATAGTGGGCACCCTTGTCTCATTCCTGATTTTATGGGAAATGGTTTCAGTTTTTCACCATTAAGTATAATGTTGACTATAGGTTTGTCATATATAGCCTTTACAATGTTGAGGTATTTTCCTTCTGTTCCAAGTTTTCTTAGAGCATTTATCATGAAGTGGTGTTGGATCTTGTCGAAGGATTTTTCTGCATGTATTGAGATGAGCAAGTGGTTTCTGTCTTTGCTTTTATTAATGTGCTCTATTACAGTTACAGATTTGAATATGTTGAACCACCCCTGCATTCCTGGCATAAAGCTGACTTGGTCTCGGTGAATGATCTTTCTGATGTGTTGTTGAATTTGGTTTGCCATTATTTTATTGATGATTTTTGTGTCGATGTTCATTAAGGAGATTGGCTTATACTTCTCCTTTTTGGACGTGTCTTTGTCTGGTTTTGGGATGAGTGTCATACTGGTTTCATAGAATGAGTTAGGCAGTTTTCTTTCCCATTCTATTTTGGGGAACAGTTTAAAGAGGGTTGATATTAGTTCCTCTTTAAAGGACTGATAGAATTCAGCAGACACTCCATCAAATCCTGAACTTTTCTTTTTTGGGAGACTATTGCTGCTTCAATTTCATTTTGTGTTATAGCTCTATTCACGTGACTAATGTCCTCTTGGTTCAATTTTGGATGATCATAAGTATCTGGAAATCTGTCCATTTCTTTAAGATTTTTCTAATTTATTAGAATATAGGTTCTCAATGTGTTTTCTGATGATTTCCTGGATTTCCATGGTGTTTGCTGTTATCTCCCCTTTTGCAATCCGGCTTTTACTGATTTGGGTTTTTTCTCTCCTCATTTTAGTCAGGTTTGCCAGGGGTCTGTCAATCTTGTTTATTTAATCAGAGAATGAACTTTTTGTTTCATTGATTCTTTGTACTTGTTTGTTTGTTTGTTTCTATTTCATTTATTTCAGCTCCTGTTTTCTTTATTTCTCTCCTATTTTTTGGGGTTTTGCATGTTCTTGTTTTTCTAGGAGTTGACATGTAGCATTAGGTCATTGATATGAGATCTTTCTGTCCTTTTAATATATGCACTTGTGACTATAAACTTTCCTCTTAGGACTGCCTTTGCTGTGTCCCATAGGTTCTGGAAGGCCATGTTTTCATTTTCATTAACTTCCAGGAACCTTTTAATTTCCTCTTTTATTTCATCAATGACCCATTGATCATAGAGCAATGTGTTATTCGGCTTCCCACTGTTTGCATGTTTTTACTATTGTTTTTGTTGTTGAGTTCTAGTATTAATGCATTGTGATGAGATAGAATGCATGGGATTATTTCGTTTTCCTTTTATTTGCTGAGGTTTGCTTTGTGCCCTAGATAGGATCAATTTCGGAGAAAGTTCCATGGACTGCTGAGAAGAATGTATATTGTGCAGCAGTTGGATGAAATATTCTGTAGATATTGGCCAGGTCCATTTGATCTATGGTGTGATTTACTTCTAAAATTTCTTTATTGATTTTTTGTTTGGATGACCTATCTATTGGTGACCAGGGGTATTAAAGTCTCCACTACCACTGTATTGGAGTTTATATATTTTGTTGGGTCCTTCACAGTGTGTATGATGAATTGAGTGCACTGACATTGGGTGCATATAGGTTGATAGTTATTATTTCCTTTTGGTATGTCCCCTTTTATTAGTATAAGATGTTCTTCTTTATCTCTTTTGACCAATGTAGGTTTGAAGTCTACTTTGCCTGAGATAAGCATTGCTACTCCTGCCTGTTTTGGAGGGGGATGGGCATTGGCTTGGTAAAGCTTCTTCCAGCCTTTCACCCTAAGCCAGTGCTTGTTTCTGTTGATGACATGGGTCTCCAGTAAGCAACAGATTGATGGATCTTCCTTTTTAATCCAGTTTGTCAAACGGTGTCATGATGGGGGAGTTAAGTCCATTAACATTCAGTGTTAGTATAGATAGGTATGTGGTGATTCCTGTCATTTAGTTGTTTTTGTTGTTTAAGGGTTGGATTGTGTGCAGCTGAATTGATGTTACTCTCTACTTTCTTGTCTTTTCTTCTTCTTTCATTTGGTACTGCCTGTTCTTTTACGGTTTTGTATTCCTTCATATTTTGTGTGCAGTATTCTTTAAGAATCTTTTGTAGTGGTGGCTTTGTGGTCATATATCGTTTTAGCTTCTGCTTGTCATGGAAGTTTTTTATTGCTCCAACTATTTTGAATGATAGTTTTGCTGGGTAGATTATCCTAAGGTTAAAGGTATATTCGTTCAGTGCCCAGAATGCCTCACTGTATGATGTTGCTTTTAATATTTCTGATAAGATATTTGCTGTGATTTTGATGAGTTTACCTTTATATGATTTTTTTTCTCTTACAGCCTTCAATATTCTTTCTCTATTCTCTGTGCTTGTTGTTTTAATGATAATATGTCATGGCTTAGTTATTTTTTTGTCAAGTCTCTTTGGTGTCCTGGAGGCTTCTTGTACCTTAATGGGCATACTTTTCTGTAGATTTGGGAATTTTTCTGTTATTATTTTATTGAATATTTTACAAATTCCTTTTGCTTGCACCTCTTCTCCTTCTTCAATGCCCATGATTCTCAGGTTTGATCTTTTGATGGAGTGAGTGAGTCTTGCATATTTCTTTCACAGGTTTTGTGCTGTTTTTGTAATAGTTCTTCAGTTTTTCCTTTAATTTCCATTTCATCTTCAACTTCTGAGATTCTGTCTTCTTTTTCTAGTCTGCTGGAGTGGACTTCCATTGTGTTTTGTATTTCTGTTTCATTTTTTTCCTGAGGTTTTCCATATCATGGGTCATTTCCTCTTTAATATTGTCTATTTTCATCCTTAATTCACTTATCTCTCTACTTATGGTGTTCTCTGTTTCACTTTGGTATTCATTTAGGGCTCCTATGAGTTCACTTATTTGTTTTTCTGTCTTCTCATAGTCTTTATTTGTATTGTCTTGGAATTTCTTGAGTGCCTCCTGTACATTTTGGTTGACATTTTCTAGTAACATCTCCATGAAATTCTCAGTGATTTCTTCTTTCATGGTGTTCTTGTGGGCTTCATTGCATTCCTTGAGGTAGTCTGTCTTTGGTTTTTGCAGTCTGGAACTGGGTATCCATCCCTTTTTCATCTTCCCGTCATTCCCCTTGGTTTTCTTTCTGTCCCTGTCTGTGTGTAATTTAGTGTTATCTAGCTTACAATATTAAAAGTAATGAGATCAAGACAGAAAGAGAAAGAAGAAAAAGAAAGAAGAGGGAAAAAACAGAGAACCAAAGACATCAACAGGGAGAGATGGTGTACTCAGCAACAGTGAACTAAGCAAGCACTTACAGAGAAAGAGAAAAAAGAAAAAGAAAATCCCAGGTTCAGGAACAATGAAATTTCAGTTTTGGTATTTCTGGTGTTACTCCTTCAGCATTCAGTCCTGGTGTTGGTATTTAAGCAGTAACTCTGTTGTCTCACCAGGTGTTTGGGTGAGGAGACAGCTTTGTGATCCGCTATCTGCCCTATTTCAATCAGTGGCTCACCTACTGCCTACTGTCAGCCATCTACTTTTGCAGGCTTTATTAACTGACAGTTCTCATGGAAAGCATCTCCTTGCCTTCTCCTCCTTTCTCTGGTGGAGGGGCAGACTTTGTTTACTAAAAGTTCACGAAGAGAGCAGCTCCTTGATCCTTCCCCCTTCTCCGGTGCCTCAGAACACCTCTCCCCATCCGCTGTGTGTCCCTTTCAGTTCCATGTTTATGATTCCATTATTTTTTGGTTTTTATTTTGGCCTGGTGGGGGTCAGTCCTCAAGGGGGCTATGCTGGTTTATCCCAGGGATAGCTGTAGGAGCACTGTGTGCCGCTCATTTGCATAAAACTTTTTTCTAAGCTGCATTTACCACAGCAGTTACATAGTTCCTTTTATAATTATGTGAGGTACATTCTACACCGTTCTACTATACTGCTTTCAGAAGAGCACTACACACTACCTTCAATTCCACCATACAGGCCTATAGCTGAACAACAAGGAAGGTGTCCTTCTAAAAGGGACATGCTGGAAGGTGCAGTCATGAACTTTGGAGAGAGCTCCTCTAATAATGGAAGATTGTGACACCTTTAAACTCTGTTACTAAGGTTCTTTTAGAGTGGCAGTTACGTATTCCTTTCAATGAGAGTGCATATGTGTAAAAGGGACTATAAGAAATATGTGAAAATTAAAGGAAAATGTGTCAAACTACAATCAATGTCTATCTACCATAGCATGTTTCTTAGACTTGAACGTTATATCTTATTTACCAACTACTTTCACAGTAGCAGTTACATAGTCCTTTCTATTACATACTAAATGTAATGAGCTCTAAGTTATATGTGTTTCTAAAAGGAAAACACTTGTAGTTACAATCAAGACCTAGCATACAGAGTTCATTCACAGAGTGGAACATTGACCAATATTATAAACCTTGTTACTGAGCTGCTTTTAGAATAGCCTTCCATTATTATGATTATAGGCCAAACATGAGGACACATGATTCATTACTCCAAGACAGCAAAACTTCCATGTCCCTTGGAAGATGCATCAGTTCCAGAGTTCTTTATTAGAATGGAAAATTTTGCCACATTCTAAACCTATTACCTAAGGTGCATTTAGAAAATCATTTCCATAGTTCTTTGAATGACAGCATATATGCCTACAGTGAACAATAAAATATAACCTCTTTTAAGAGTAAAATGCCAGAAGTTACATTTGAGATCTGTCACGAACAGAGTGCCACCTTATAATGGGACATTGTGCCACATTTTATACCTTGTTAACAAGGCTGCTTTCGAGACAAGAGTTCTGTAGGCCTTTCAGTTATGGCATGTTTGTGCACAGTGTGCTCAGGATAAATGTGCTTCTAAAAAGAAAATGCTTGAAGGTACAATCAAGATCTACTAAACACAGAGTTTGTTCTTGGAATGGAACAATATGACACATTCTATACCTAGATACAAAGTTGCACTTAGAAAAGTGTTACTTACATCTTAAATATCTACAAATAGGCCTAGAACGAGCACTGTGCATTGTTCTTCTCAGTACTAAACACTGGATGGCAATTCTCACATTTGACTCCCTGAAGAACCACAATGAACCATAAGATCAAAGGTAATCATGGCAGCAAAGACGCACAGACAGTGACTCCAGATCCCCAGGCCTGTGTCTGGAGTTCACAGGATGAGCCCAGAATTTCCTGTGGAGTGCAGAAAATCCCATGCCTGGTGGACTCTGCCCATGGTCCCATTGAGCTCTGATACCCCAGCACACACTCCCCTGCTGTTCATACCCAGCACATCTGACAGACATGCATACATAGCTTTAATACCTATGGTACACTTTTCCTGTTCTCATGTCTGCTGTGGAACTTTCAGCTCCATGAGACCAGAGATGCTTGCCAGATTTGTTTTTAAGTTTTCCTGTGAATCTATTGAGCTCAATGAAGGTGCTCATAAATAAATGAAGGAAGAAGGGAGGGTGCATGGGTGGGAGGAGAGAGGAGAAATAGAGGGAAGGAAGGGGAGATGGAGACAATGGAAGGGAAAAGGAGAGGGAGGGAAAATTCTTTCTTAACTCCTGCTCTGGGAAAAGAAATAAGGGAGAGGCTATGCTTTTGTCTGAATGAATTAGAACTGCATGCCAGGGACAGGTGCCTTGCTATCCCTGACATGATTTGACTCAGGCACATGCCCCAACCAAGTTGTCCCCACTGCTGACTGAATCATGCCGACCAGTCTCAGAAGCATATGCCCAGAGGAGAGCTTCATGCCAGACAGCTTTTGGGGACAGGAACTTGTTTAGGGGTGGAGTCACATATACATCAGCACATACAAGCAGGAGAAAGCTCACTTCCTCCCTCCTTCCTCCTCTGTCTCTGTCTCCTTCTCATTTTCTCCTCTTCTTCCCTAACCTTTTCCTTTTCCTTCTTCTCCTCCTCCACCTCCCCCTTCCTCCCCTACCTTCTCTTCTTCCTCCTCCTCCTCCTCCTCAACTTCCTCTCCTTCCTTTTCCTAGTTAGGGTCTATGGACAAAAGGTGCTACATACAATCTCCTTCCCACCACAGAAAACCTAACACCCACATTCTTTACTGGAATTGAGCTGCAGGCAGAGGCCTGGAACTCAGTGAAAACAGGGGCACAAAGCATGAACTTTCTTCCTACCAAGTCAAGACTGATTCAGGATAGAGATTCCAAGACGGTGTCTAGAGGAAGGAAGCAGACATTGTGCTTCTTAAAGTAAAATCTTGGAGAAACACTTTGCAGGTTAAACAACCAAGAAGAGGCAAAACTCCAATTCCCCCACCTGCCCATAGCATCCCCACTCCACATTAAATGGAGAAACTAGGAGGGCTCCAGCCCCGCCAGACGCCAGCTCCTACTGGCTCGAGAGAATCTGACCAGCAGGTGAGCTAAGTGGCACACAGTACTCCCACAAACAACCCCAGGCCAGGTCAGCATAGCCCCCTGGACAGACTGACCGAGATCCAGGGAAAAATGAGACAAAAACCAAACTGAATAAACAATAACAACAACAAAAAGACACATAGCAAGGAGGGCGGGGCACCCTGAGCACTGTAGAGGGGGGCAGGGGCAATCCCTCACAGAACTGTAAATAAACAATTGGGCCAGAGAACGCAAGTGTAGCACCACCTACCCAATGTGCTTTGAGAGGGGAAACCTTGTAACAGTGTCTGTCACACCTTAGAGAACTCTAAATAAACAAAGGCTGTGGGACTATGTGAGTGATCAGTTCATTCCTGAGACTGGAAATCAATAAAGCCTCAAGCAACATCCGGCTGACAGTAGCGAGCAAGTGAGCCAAAGCCTCAGACAGACATTCACAGAACTGTCTCCAGACCCTTTTTCTTTTTTTCTCTCTCTCTTCCTTTGATGAGGCAACGACTGAACTAGAACTGAATGCTGAAGGTCTAACTGAAACTGTATTGCATTTGAACTTGGGATATTTTGTTTTGGTTTGGTTTGGGGATTTTGTTTGTTTTGTTTTTTGGTTTTCGTTTTTCACTCTTTGATGAGATAACAACAGAACTACTTCTGAGACACCATCTCTAGGATTGTAGGCTGAGGGATTAACAACAAAATTATTAAGACTGAAACTCTATTGCATTTGAACTTGGGGATTTTTTTTAATGCTCTCTCTGTCTCTCTACTGCCTGTTTAGCTTCATGTTGATTAGTACACTATCTCTCCCTGTTTATTTCATTGGCACTGGTTTGTTGTTGTTTGCTTGTTTGTTCAGTTGTTTGTTTGTTTGTTTGTTTTTACCTTTATCTTTACCTTATTTGCTTTCCCTCTCCTCTTACCCTTGCATTTGAGATATCATCATTGTTATTATTACAAGCTAGAAAATACTTAATTGCACACAATACAGGGACATTAACAATAGCAAGGGCAATGATGGGAAGATGGAAAAAACGGGAAAACTATTCCCCCCAAGTAATAAATTAGTACAGGAACAAGAGGGAAAAGAAGAAAGCAGATACCCAGATCCAGACTCCAACAAAATGCAGATAAACTATGCCAAAGAACCCAATGAAGCCAAAAAGAACAACCTGAAACAAGAAATCCTGCAAGTAATCAATGAGAATTTTATAGAGATGATACTGGATATGGTCAACCAAAATGTGCAAGACACACTCAAGAAATTCCAGACAACAAAAGTAGAGAATTTGAGAAAGCCCAAAAACAAATAAAAGAAACTATAGAACCACAGTGTTTGTACTGTAATTCTATAAACACCAAGGTGAAACACAGAACACAATAAATAAATAGATAAATTAACTCAGGACGAAAATAGACAATATTAAAGAGGATGGGACTCAGGATATGGGAAACCTCAGAAAAAAGAATGAAACACAAATGAAAAACAAAATGGAAGGCCAATCCAGCAGAAGAGAACAAGCAAAAGACAGAATCTCAGAACCCAAAGATGAAATGGTAATTAAAGGAAAACCAAAAAACTATTAGTTAAACAACTCAAGACCTGTGAAAAGAAAATGCAAGAACTTACTGTCTCCATCAAAAGACTAAACCTGAGAATCATGGACATTAAAAAAGAAGAAGAGGTGCAAGCAAAGGAAATGAGTAATATATTCAACATAATAATAACAGAAAATTTCCGAAATCTAGATAAATCTATGCCCATACAGGTGCAAGAGGCCTCCAAAACATGAAACAGACCTGACCAAAATAGAACCACCCCACGTCATATTATCATTAAAACAACAAGTGCAGAGACTCAAGAAAGAATATTGAGAAAAATACATATAACATTCAAAGGTAAACCTATCAAAATCGGAGGAGACTTCTCAACAGAAATATTAAAAGCAAGAAGTGCTTGGGGTGAGATTTTCTGGGCACTGAATGAAAATAACATCAACCCTAACATACTCTACCCAGCAAAACTATCATTCAAAATAGATGGAACAATAAAAGTCTTCCATGATAAGCAGAAACTAAAACAATTTGTGACCACAAGGCCACCACTATAAAAGATTCTTCAAGGGATTCTGCACACAGAATGTGAAACCCAACATACCCATGAAAGGGCAAGCAGCACCAAAAATAGGAAAAGAAAAGCAAGAAAGTAGAGAGTAAACTCAACTTAGGTACACACAATCAAACAAAATCAAAATAAAATCAAATTTATTTATTTATTTATTTATTTTTATTTCAAAAAAAATCAAATACCTAAGTTTAAACCTAACAAAAGATGTGAAAGACCTCTACAAGGAAAACTATACACCTCTGAAGAAAGAGATTGAGGAAGACTATAGAAAGTGAAGAGATCTCCCCTGCTCATGGATTGGTAGAATCAACATAGTAAAA
The DNA here is from genome assembly GCF_047511655.1 of Castor canadensis. Taxonomy (NCBI): domain Eukaryota; kingdom Metazoa; phylum Chordata; class Mammalia; order Rodentia; family Castoridae; genus Castor; species Castor canadensis. Next base: position 9,513,209 of record NC_133391.1, read on the forward strand.
ATGTCGATACTCCCAAAGGTAATCTATGTGTTTAATGCAATTCCCATCAAAATTCCAATGACATTCATTAAGATGATTGATAATCTACTGCTAAATTTATATGGAAACACAAGAGGCCACGAATAGCCAAGGCAATACTCAGTCAAAAGAACAATGCAGGAGGTATCACAATACCTGACTTCAAACTATATTACAAAGCAATAACAATAAAAACAGCATGGTACTGGCACAACAGACATGAAGACCAGTGGAACAGAATAGAGGACCCAGATATGAAGCCACACAACTATAACCAACTTGTCTTTGACAAAGGAGCTAAAAATATACAATGGAGAAATAGCAGCCTCTTCAACAAAAACTGCTGGGAAAACTGGTTAGCAGTCTGCAAAAAACTGAAACTAGATCCATGTATATCATCCTATACCAATATTAAATCAAAATGGATCAAGGATCTTAATACCAGACCCCAAACTCTAAAGTTGATACAGGAAAGAGTACAAAATACTCTGGAATTAGTTGGTATAGGTAAGAACTTTCTCAATGAAAAACCAGCAGCACAGCAACTAAGAGATAGCTTAGATAAATGGGACCTCATAAAGCTAAAAAGCTTCTGTTCATCAAAAGAAATGGTCTCTAAACTGAAGAGATCACCCACAGAGTGGGAGAAAATATTTGCCAACTATACATCAGACAAAGGACTGATAACCAGAATATACAGGCAACTTAAAAAACTAAATTCTCCTAAAACTAATGAACCAATAAAGAAATGGGCAAGTGAACTAAACAGAACTTTCTCAAAAGAAGAAATTCAAATTTCTTCTTGTTTTTCAAAAAACACATGAAAAAATGCTCACCATCTCTAGCAATAAAGGAAATGCAAATTAAAACCACGCTAAGATTCCACCTCACCCCTGTTAGAATAGCCATCATCAGCAACACCATCAACAACAGGTGTTGGCATGGATGCGGGGGAAAAAGGAACTTTCTTACACTGTTGGTGGGGATGTAGACTAGTACAACCACTCTGGGAAAAAATTTGGAGGACACTTAAAAAGCTAGACATCGATCTACCATTTGATCCAGCAATACCATTCCTGGATATATACCCAAAAGACTGTGACACAGGTTACTCCAGAGGCACCTGCACACCCATGTTTATTGCAGCACTATTCACAATAGCCAAGTTATGGAAACAGCCAAGATGCCCCAGCACTGAGGAATGGATTAAGAAAATGTGGTATCTACACACCATGGAATTTTATGCAGCCATGAAGAAGAATGAAATGTTATCATTCGCTGGTAAATGGATGGAATTGGAGAACATCATTCTGAGTGAGGTTAGCCTGGCCCAAAAGACCAAAAATCGTATGTTCTCAATCATATGTGGACATTAGATCAAGGGCAAACACAACAATGGGATTAGACTATGAGCACATGATAAAAGCGAGAACACACAAGGGACGGGTGAGGATAGGTAAGACACCCAAAAAATTAGCTAGCATTTGCTGCCCTTAACGCAGAGAAACTAAAGCAGATACCTTAAATGCAACTGAGGCCAATAGGAAAGGGGGAACAAGTACTAGAGAAAAGGTTAGATCAAAAAGAATTAACCTAGAAGGTAACACACATGCACAGGAAATCAATGTGAGTCAATACCCTGTATAGCTATCCTTATCACAACCAGCAAAAACCCTTGTCCCTTCCTGTTATTGCTTATACTCTCTCTACAACAAAATTAGAAATAAGGGCAAAATAGTTTCTGCTGGGTATTGAGGGGGTAGGTGGGAGAGGGAGGGGGTGGAGTGGGTGGTAAGGGAGGGGGTTGGGGCAGGAGGGAGAAATGACCCAAGCCTTGTATGCACATATGAATAATAAAAGAAAAAAAATAGAAAACATTGATGTGGAATTAAAACACATTTTTTGACACATGGCACCGTGCTATTCAAGAACATATCTACCCAGGTCTAGGTATCTCCTATAAAGTGAAAGATGTATACTTTTTTAATGTGCTGTCTGAGAAAGGATCATAAACTACTTAGTTTGTCTATGAAATCAGTTCACAAAGTGATGCTCATGATTTCAATTACCTTCGAATGAAAAAGCCATTACCTGAGAAAGGGACAATACCATCCACTTTCTCTTTCCCATATTTGCATTTGGATTTGATGAAGTAGCATCTCATGAAGAGTGTGGGTCACAGCATACACAGCATTGTAAATATTGTAACTCACTTCACTCATGGCTCTTTCAAAAAGATTCCCAGGCAACCAGGTCAAGGAGGCATTGTGTGGACATTTCTTTTAAGTTCCACACTGAGACCAAAAAATGAGCAACTTAAAAACACTAAAAATAGACTAGCTAGGTAAAAGTCTTCTGGATATTTGGAAGGGTTTGCTGACTGGATGAAATTTCTGAAACCAGAACTGTCTCCATCGTGTTGTGAAAAAATAAGATGTCCATGGAATGAGTCTAAAATGAGATATCTATTACTTCTTGTTACATCCCATTTAGAATTCATGACCCTGACTTTGCCTATCATTAAATCTCCCCGAAATTATACATTAAACCTTCCAGGAAATCACTGTCACCACAAATGATGATCACATTTGCTGATGATTTTATGATCTGGTGATGTTTTGACCAGGCATTTGGAAAAAAGGACACTATGGTGACTGGGATCATTTCCACAATGGCTACACAGTTTCTGTGCTTGTCCATCTCTTCTCTCATGTCTGAGAGAATCTGAAATCCTCTGTGGTCTTCTGAAATGAAGAGCCCCACCCAGGTCCATCTGAAATGAAGCATCAAGGAGACCATGCCAAAGACCAGAGATATTTCTTTGGGAGCCGTCTGATAGAGAGATGTGAACTTGTCATAGTCACTCAGGATAGGATCAAAAGGCCCAAAGGTAAGCTAAAGGGAAAAGGAAATTGGAAGCCACTTGAAGAAGTGGACAGTCTAGAAGTACAATCTGAGGCCTGGTACGTACTAAGCATGAAGAAAAGAGGTAGAAAATAAGGCTTGCTCATTTCACTTTATGAGAACTCTCTAGAAGACCATAAGTCAGTCTCAGAAATCTAAGAAAGCCTAGTATCTGCTCCAATTTCTCCCATTGCTGCATTCCAAACGAAAGGGAACATGGTGCCCAATAAAGTCTTTGACATTAAAAATGGAGAACTTCATAAAAACAAGTCTCATCCTTTTGTTCCTCCTGACACCTGTCAATTGCAGCAAGGAAGCCTTGGTTTCATCTATCCCCATCAAACTCACACCCTTACCTGCGGAAATTTGAGGAGCTCCAGCAGTGTCCCAATCTGGGCAGATATTACCCATGATGATCCTGTAAGTGCTGCTACAGACTTGCTCTCTCTTCTACAGGTGTAATTAGGAATAACTTTGTCACTCCCAGGAAGCCAAATGAAGGAATTTGTCAATGTCTACCATTCAGTGTGTAGGACATTATAGATATCAAATCCCAGAGATATGTTCTGTAGAAGAAGGGGGTTCTTGATTATAGATATCAAATCCCAGAGATATGTTCTGTAGAAGAAGGGGGTTCTTGATCTCCTCAATGGCAAAATCCATGGCTAGTACAAACTGGTAGTTCTTCAAGGAAAGCCTGCATAGAAACCATCGTATTCTCCATTAGGAATAATAAGTACGTGATCTGTTCAAGTCCAAAGCAATGATGTCTTTGCATTCATGTGTGTGTCTCTAAAGTTAATATGTCACATAATCAGTGCCTATTTGTATCCATTAAGAATATGGGTTCTTATTTAGTTTAGGTGAGGTCATAAAAAATAATCTCCCACAAATTAGATTCAAGTCTTTATATGGACAGGGAAAGAAAGGGAGAGGGAGAGGGGGAGAGAAAAGGAGGGGTGGAGACAGAGAGGTTTAGTTTAGGAGGAAAGGGAAGGGAAGCAAGAGAAGGCTGTAGAAGGACAAGAGAGGGGAGGAGGAGGAGAGGGAAGAAAGGGTGAGGGGGAAGGGAGAAGGTAGGGGAGATTGCTTTGTCATCTCACTGAAAAATTTGTGGTGCAAATTATGCTTGGTTTTTCGTGTGCCACATGTGTGAAAATATATATTTGTTGTTAAATGAACACAGGATGTTATTTGACTATATGAAATTACAATTTCTTAACATCTACCTCCTCCTAGGAATACAAATTTTGTTTTTGCTTGCCTAACCACTATCTGAGGTCCTGGGACCGTGAGACTTGAACATGGTCCATAATAACCTCAGCCCAGTTGACTGGTATCTTCTTTACCACCACTTTTCCAAACTCTATCCCATAACATGGTGCAAGACAATGCTTATAGTGGGTAAGTCTGGATAGTAAGATTATAATTTTTATTCTTGAACTTGTTGCCAGTGTATTGATTTCAAATACTGAGTGATATAAATCACACTGCCCTCCAGTTCAGAGCTTCTAGAATACCTGTACTGCATTTGGAAGATATGTAGTGCTAGTATCTTGCACATTTGCTCGTCCATTTCACATCATCTGTGATTGCTGGCAGCAGTTTTGGGTATAAGTCCTCTTCAGGAATAGGAATTGAATAGAAGAGTGAGCCTTGGTCTTAACTCAGGGTTGTGTTTTTCTTGGTGAGTAAAGGAGGGCCCCCAGGGCCGCCAGTGGCCGGCGCCCATATGGCTTGGGAAGACGCGGACCAAGTGAGCTTCAGGGTACCGTGGTAGCCCCACAGACAAGCCTGGGCCAAAGCAGCATAGCCCCCTGGACAGACTGACCTCCACCCAGGAAAAAAAAAAGAGAAACTGAGTAATAAGCAATAAGAACAGTTAAGACACGCTGGAAAGAAGGTGGGGCGCCCTGAGCGCTGAAGATTGGGGGAAGGGAATCCTTCCTTATAGGAGATACCTAGACCTGGGTAGATATGTTCTTGAATAGCAGGGTGTATGTCTCCAAAAATGTGTTTTGATTCCACATCAATGTTTTCTGTTTTTAATGGCTTCAATAATCTACATGGAAAATGTTTTCAATATGATAAAGCTATGATAAAGCCAGCATCTCACAAACAGTTTTTAAATAAGAAGAAAAAGAGAATGAAGTCTTCGAGTACCAAAGATCTGCTAGAGACAATGGTGGGTATTTTATATCAGTGATTTGATTTAACTTCAGTTTAGGTGTTAATGAACCCATTTGCAATTTGAGTCTCTATATTCATTGAGAAAATACCTGTTAGGTTTTTCCAGGAAGTTAAAAATTATCTAATTCCCAGATTCACTCATTATAGTTAAGTGTGACATTGGTGTTTTCTGTTGAAACTGTCATTTTGATCCTCTGATCTGTGTCCAGAATTTGATATCACGATATTTTGGTTCTCTAGCTTTTCCTTTGTACTACATCGTTGTTGTACTTGTGTCAAGAAGCAGGATTAAGCCAATAAGGAGGTTTTCTCAGTTCAGATTTTCTGTTTTAGCCATGGAATCCACTTCATCTTAGGATGATGCAACTCTTTTAGCTGCACCCCTTTCTGAAGAACGTTCTGTTTAACAACCCTGCTGAAGACCAAGTGATTTTGGATGAGAAAAGGAAATTGGAGGCAGAGTATGACATTCTACCCCAACCCCTCCAAGGAAAACAAACCAACATTCCACATGTAAAAAGACATACAACTATAATGACATGAACTCAAACCAGCGTAATTGGTCTACAATGAATACACAAAGACCTACTGGAAAAGTGTCATAAATTTGTACAGAGATGCATTCACACTAATATTGTGTTAAATGAGTGGGAGAAATGTCAACTAGATTTTTATGCTATGAATTTTTGTAATAATCACAAAACCTGAAAATGGTTCCTTCTGGCAGAAACCCAGAGGAAGTTGGATGGAATGATGTAGAATAGAGATCCAAATGAATAGGGAACATTTCAGGATGCCACAGTTATCATATTACATCCACAATGTCCAGATTTATGTTAAATACTATGTGCTGGAAACACTTCTCCAACATGGTTTTCATTTCCTTTATGATTCATATGTAGCTTAGTTATGCAGCATACTTGCATGATTTCAATTTCACTTTTAAATATATTGAGATTGACAACAGAGTGCAGATGCGATTAATTTGCATTTTTCATTCTTTATGACCATGGGGTTTAATGTAGATTCACTCTGCTGAGAAAAAGTACACTATAAAACAATGCCACTATCTTCAAGCTTATACATTAGCAAATACTTGTTTACACATACCACAGTTTAAAGAACAATTTAAACAAAGATTATAAAAATATGAAAATATCATTAATGGAATAATTATTAATTGGAATAAATACTCAGGCATCCAATTAGCAATGCCAGACATTGTATATAACAAGCACCTATCACAATCTAGAAAAGGAAAAGCAACCTAAAGACAAAGAAACAAGGGAACGAATACAAGAAGATATATTTAATGAGTTAACACAATAAAGGAAACTCAAAGTTAAGGTGTATTCTAATATAAATAAATATGATTTATAAAAAAATCCTAATAAAAATGTTCACCAAGAAATTCTAAATTTGTAACAGGACATCACTTGTGAAATTCTGCAGAATTATGTCATCATCATGGGTGAATGTGTTGTTGCATACCTGTAATCACAGTTACTCAGATGGCAGATGTAAGATGATGACGGTCTGAGGCCAGCCCATGCAAAGTTTGCATGGTACCCAGTCTGAAAAGCAAACTAAAAAAGAAATGGGCACAGAGGGAATGGCTCAAGTTCACATGGATATTAAGCAGAAAGGCCTTAGTTCAACCCCTTTGACTGGAAAAATAATCATAAAAAAAGAATAAGAACTTCACTGACACATTTTTAAATATAAATAAAAATCACAAATCTCAGTCATTGAACTTAAAGACTGTCACAAGGGGGAACTGAACATCTCAAGGGTTAGAGTGTATCACAGGGATAGAGCCAACGCATGGGGGACTTGGTGTCCTGTGTTCAATCCCCAGCACCACATATAAACCTGCACGGTTGAATATATGTAGTAAGTATAAACCATAACTGAATCATCTATGGCTATTTTTATGATTGTCATGAACATCACTGGTGAAATTTATTAAAATTTCAAGAATTTAAAAATGCTCATTTTCTAAAACTCCTTCAGAGGATAAGAAGAATGGGGCAATAAAATTTATCTTATGAGAAGAGCTAAACTTGGTTCCCCATGTGTGAGAATATAGAAAAGAAGAAGTATATTGGACATTTTCCTTTTTGAACTAAATTCATATTTCCTGTTCAAGTTATTTTAAGGGAACTTCAAATGACCAGACCTGGTATATGCAATAGAATTCAATTATATCTCAACTAGTTTTGATTTAAACTAGTTTCTTCAAACAGATATAATAATATCACCAACGCAAGAAAAATGTATAATTAAATTCCACACCCATTTGTATCTTAAAATAAATAGTAATGGAACTGGTCTTACTAAATAAGCAGGTGTCAATTCTCTTAATCCCATAAAAGGTATTTATAAAATCCCAAATACAGCTTCACATTTTGGGGTCCAATGTTGAAAAACAATGAGACAAAAATGCTCAATATAACAATTTCCATTACACATTGTGCTGAGATCAGTAAAAGAAATGAACACATTGTTTATTCATTGATTTATTTGTGGATTAATTGATTGATTAATGGTTCCAGGTTCAAAACTGGAAACCTTGGTCTTGCTAGGCAAGTGTTCTACCATTTGAACCATACTCCCAGTCCATTTTTGCTTCAGTTAATTTGTAGATACACACATCCTTTTTGCCTTGCACTGTGATGGGCGTAAACAGCAGCCCACAAAGCTGGGAACACAGGTGCCAACACCACTCCAAGCTTATTTGTTGACATGGAATCTGAGTTTTTCCCCAGGCTGTCCCTGAAATGCAGTCCACCCTATCTTTATCTCCTGAGTAGCTTGGATTGAAGTTTTGGTACCATGCACCAAGCATAAAGATATTTTTCAGGAATAGAACACATAACATGAATATGATCATATGGTGTTGCTTTCTATAAAATTGAGGTAAATTGTGAAATTAATCATTGAATTTACTTATGATGGAATATGAGGTTCATGTATATGAATGTATTATATTCTGCAAAGCAGTTATAAGTTATAAGTGAATTTTTTAAAATAATGACATTTAGCATGTCTTAATGGATATACAACTGAGGGATAAATACCATTATTGTTTTGAAAGACCCTTGACATTAACAAAACAAATGTAGAAAAATAACAAATAGACTGGAGTTAGTGCAGGATTAAATATGATTATGAAAAGACAAACTCATACACGAATCCTACAAACAGATGTATTGATTCAGTGGAAGTGTACTCTAAACTACAATAAGCATGTGGTGAAAATTCCAATGAGTTGCAGGATGTTGAGACTTCTTCACCCAGTTAAAAAGTGTCATTGATCACCTCTATTTCCTGGAATTTATCAATTATCTATGTCATAATAAAAGGGAACATAATTCTAAATAAATTTTGAGGCTTTGGTGAATAAAACTGGGTCTAGTTTATAGAGGTTTAATTTGTTGAAGTGGCATAACTTGAGTGTTTTTTGAGAATTAGAAAATGGTGTCATGAATATGTCAGATAAGTCAAGAAAGTTAAAGTAACTGTGCTACAATAACAAAAATGGGAAGTGGTTGATTGGAAATATTTGCTGTGTAGAATTCATTTTTATCTAAGGCAACAAAAGAGGAAAATTTTACCATTGTGCTGTCGGGGAGGTGTGAAAACTGAACCTTGACTAGGGGTAACCTGCACTCCTCACCAGACATGGATCAGTGTGTGAAGTGTGCAGATCATCAGAATGCCAACTAAGACCAAAACCACTGCCTCCAAAAATCTGTGACCTTTCTGGGTTATGAAGATCCCTTGGGTTTGGCTCTGGCCTGCATGGCTCTGATCTTCTCTGTACTCACAGCTGCTGTTCTCGGGGTCTTCATGAAACACCATGACACTCCCATTGTCAAGGCCAATAACAGGGCTCTCACCTACATCCTGCTCATCTCCCTCACTTTCTGTTGTATCTGTTCCTTGCTCTTCATTAGCCGTCCTGGCATGGCCACCTGCATCCTCCAGCAGACCACATTTGGAATTGTGTTCACAGTGGTTACTTCCACTGTCGTGGCCAAAACTCTCACTGTGATCCTAGCTTTTAATATCATGTCCCCAGGGAAAATGAAGAGGTGATTGTTGGTATCAAGGACACCTAACTACCTTATTCCCATCTGCACACTGATCCAACTGACTGCCTTTGGAATCTCGCTTGCAAACTCTCCACCCTTCATTGACACAGACACAAACTCAGAACATGGCCACATCATCATCACGTGTAACATGGGATCAGCTGTGGCATTTTACTGCATCCTGGGATATCTAATTTTCCTGGCCTTGGGGAGCTTCAGAGTGGCTTTTCTGGCAAGGAATCTTCCTGACACATTCAATGAAGCCAAGTTCCTGACGTTCAGCATGCTGGTGCTCTGTAGTGTCTGGGTCACCTTCTTCCCTGTCTACCACAGCACCAAGGGAAGGGTCATGGTGGCTGTGGAGGTCTTCTCCATCTTGGCCTCCAGCACAGGGATCTTAGGCTTCATCTTTGGTATCAAGTGCTACATTATTTTGTTAAGGACAGAGAGGAACATTCTGTATGGCTTCAGGGATAAAACCTGTTCTATGTACAATGAGCCTTCTGAAGATTAAACTCATGTGTATCCTAAACAAAAAATCAAAAAATGAAGTTACACCATTCTAGCAGTTAGATATGAGGTGAAAACATGTGCTTTACTTCAGTGTACTGAAAACCCATGCTACATCTTCTAACAGGGTTAGAATTTCCATACTTTGCATTTCTCTCATTTTCAACATTTGATTGCATTGTGATTTTGTTATTTATTTTGTCTCATTGATTCTGCAGTCAACTCTGCAAATATTAATGGCTTCTACTTCTAATCTCCACAATGATGTTTTCTGCCTTTTGGTATTTATATTTATTTTTCTCAAATTTTAGAATATATGAAATTCAATGACCTGTGTTTGGCATTCCCTTGATATAGTTCCTTGATTTTTTGGCAATAGTGGAAAATTCCATGCCTGGTGTTTCCAGGCGATCACTCTATGAAGTGAGCCACACTACTATCCCTTTTTGCATTTGTTATTTTTGAGATACAGTATTGCTTTGTGCCTGGGCTGGCCTGGACTTCCATTCTCCTATTATTAGTGCCTCTCTGCATAGTGAGGAAAACAGGCACATTCTGCCTCTAAAAGGAAAATGCTTCAAGTAGCAATCAATGTGGCAACCACAGAGTTTTTGCTTAATGAAACACTGCCACATTCAATAAATTAGTTCTGTGAACACAGCATAGAGGCCTGTACTGAGCAATGAGAAATATGGTTGTCTAAAAGGGAAATGCAGTAAGGACCCCCTTGTTTGGAAGGTTAGCTCACCTGGAAATTGGCCACTGAGAAGCCTGAATTCCTACCTTCCTCTAGGGATACTGGAGCAGTGGCCATGATTCTTCTTGATTAGGGTTTGCTGTTTTCCCATGGTTAGTATCTGTCATGTGTGACTGCCTCTGCAGAAAAGCTTTCTTTCCCGGTGTGGAGCTGGGAGCTGGTTCCAGTGTCTTGAGCACTGTAGTTGAATGTATGATTCCTGAGCCACATCCCCCAGTACAGTGATGACAAAATACACCACAATCAAGTCATATCCAGTCTCCCAAAATTTTGTGAATACTTCTACTGAATGTACACAGAACACTAGTTTTCTAGCTAAAAACTTGGCTTCTGGTGTCAAAACCAGGACTCTTAAGCCAATTTGCACTTGGGACATGGAGTCAACAGAGAATGCATTCACACACACACACACACACACACGCAAAATTAATAGTTACGGAGGTTAAGAAGTCCCAAATGTACCTATCACCAGAAAGTTTGAAACCCAGGTGAGCACATGGTATAAAATCCAGTCCAAAAACTCGCTCAAGATCCAATAACAAGGTAGAATCGAAGATGGCAACTAGAGGAAGGAAGCAGGCAGTGTGGAATGACGGGAAGATGAAAAAAGGATGGAAACCATTCTCCCCCATAAAATAAATTAGTACAGGATTCAGATGGAAATGAAGACAACAGATACCCAGTTCAAGACTCCAACAAGGCAAGGATAGACTATCCCAAATAACCTAATGAAGCCCACAAGAACACCCTGAAAGAAATCACTGAGAATTTCATGGAGATGTTACTAGATATGGTCAACCAAAACAACAGGAGGCACTCAAGAAATTCCAAGATAAAAAAAATAAAGAAGACACAAAAACAAATAAATGAACACACAGGAGCCCTAAAGAAATACCAAAGTGAAACAGATGATACCATAAATAGAGAGATAAATGAGTTTAGGAAGAAAATAGACAATATTAGAGCAAGTGATCCATGATAAGGAAAAGCTCAGAAAAGAATTAAACAGAAATACAAAACAAAACGGAAGGCCATTCCAGGAGAATAGAACAAGCAGAAGACAATCTCAGAACTTGAAGATGAAATGGAAATTAAGGAAAAACTGAAGAGCTATTACTCAAACAACTCAAGACCTGTGAAAGGAATATGCAAGAACTCATGACTCCATCAAAAGGCCAAATCTGAGAATCATGGGCATTGAAGAAGAAGAGGTGCAAGCAAAAGGAATTCGTAATATAGTCAACAAAATAATAACAGAAAATTTCCCAAATCTAGAGAAAACTATGCCCATTCAGGTACAGGAAGCCTCCAGGACACCGAATAGACTTGACCAAAAAAGAACTACCCCATGACATATTATCATTAAAACAACAAGCACAGAGAATAGAGAAAGAATATTGAAGGCTGTAAGAGGAAAAACAAATAACATACAAAGGTGAACCTATCAAAATCACAGGAGATTTCTCAATGGAAACCTTAAAAGCAATGAGCATGGAGTGAGGTATTCCAGGAATTTAATGAAGCTACTTCAAGCCTAGGATATGATACCCCCACAAAGCTATCATTCAAAATAGGTGGAACAATAAAAGTCTTCCATGATAAGCAGAAACTAAAGCAATATATGACCACCAAGCCACTACTACAAAAGATTCAAAGATCTGCACACAAAAAATGAAGGCAAACAAAACCATGGGAGGACAGGCAGTACCAAACCAGCAATGTGTTGCTTACAGGAGACCCATCTCATCAACAGAAAGAAGCACTGGCTTAGGGTGAAAGGCTGGAAGAAGATTTACAAAGCCAATAGCCACCAAAGCCAGGCAGGAGCAGCAGCACTTATTTCAGAAAAAGTAGACTTCAAACTAACATTAATCAAATGAGATAAAGAAGGACACTCCATACGAATAATAGGGGAAATACACCAAAAGAAAATAACAATTATCAACCTATATGTACCCAACATCAATGCACCCAATTTCATCAAACATACTCTGACGGACCTAAAACATATATAAACTCCAACACAGTGGTAGTCGGAGACTTTAGTACCACACTATCACCAATAGATAGGTCATCAAAACAAAAAAAATCAATAAGGAAATCCTAGATCTAAATCACACCATAGATCAAATGGACCTAGCTATTGTCTACAGAATATTTTATCCAACTTCTGCACAATATACATTCTTCTCAGCAGCCCATGGAACGTTCTCTAAAATTGATCATATCTTAAGATACAAAGCAAACCTCTGCAGATATAAGAAAACAGAAATAATATCATGCATTCTATCTGATCACAATGCATTAAAATTAGAAATCAACAACAAAAGCAAAAGTAAAAGCATGCAAACATCTGGAAACTGAACAACACATTGCTCAACAATCAGTGGGTCATTGATGAAATAAAAGAGGAAATTGAGAGGTTCCTGGAAGTTAATGAAAATGAAAACATTATCTACTAGAGCCTATGGGACATAACAAAGGCAGTCCTCAGTGGAAAGTTTATAGCCATGAGTGCATATATTAAAAGGAAAGAAATATATTAAATCAATAACCTAATGCTACATCTCAAACTCCTAGAAAAACAAGAACAAGCAAATCCCAAAACAAGCAGAAGGAGAGAAAAAATTAAAATAAGGGCCGAAATCAATGAAATAGAAACGAAAAAAAATGCAAAGAATCAATGACACAAAAAGTTGGTTCTTTGAAAAAATTAAATAAGATTGACAGACCCCTGGCAAACCTGTGAAAAATGAGGAGAGAAATAACCCAAATCAGTAAAATCAGAAATGCAAAAGATGAGATAACAACAAACACCAAGGAAATCACCAGAAACTACTTTAAGAACCTATATCTTAATAAATTTGAAAATCTTCAAGAAATGGATAGATTTCTAGATACTTATGATCATCCAAAATTGAACCAAATGGACATTAACTACCTGAATAGATCTATAACACAAAATAAAATTGAAGCAGCAATAAATAGTCTCCCAAAAAAGAAAAGTCCAGGACCTGATGGATTCTTTGCTGAATTCTATCAGACCTCTGAGGAAGAACGAATACCAATCCTCCTTCAAGTGTTCCATGAAATAGAAAGGGAAGTAACACTGCCTAACTCATTTTATGAAGCCAGTATTACTCTCAACCCAAAACCACACAAAGACACCTCCAAAGAGGAGAACTATAGGCCAATATCCTTAATGAACATCAATGCAAAAATCTTCAATAAAATAATGGCAAACTGAATCCATCAAGACATAAGAAAGATCATTCATCACGACCAAGTTGGCTTCATCCCATGGATGCAGAGGTGGTTCAACATACACAAATCTATAAATGTAATACAGCAAAGACAAAAACCACTTGATCATCTCAATACATGCACAAAAAGCCTTCAACAAGATCCAACACCACATCATGATAAATGCTCTAAGAAAACTAGGAATAGAAGGAAAGTACCTCAACATTGTAAGGGCTATATATGACAAACCTATAGCCAACATCACACTTAATGGTGAAAAACTGAAACCATTTCCCCTAAAATCAAGAACGAAACAAGGGTGCCCACTATCCCCACTCCTTTCCAACATAGTACTGGAATTACAAGCCAGAGCAATTAGGCAAGAAGAAGAAATAAAAGGAATACAAATAGATAAAGGAACTGTCAAAATATCCCTATTTGCAGATGATATGATCCTATATCTTAAAGACCCAAAAAACTTTACCCAAAAACTCCTAAACACCATAAACAGCTACAGCAAGGTGGCAGGATACAAAATCAACTTACAAAAATCATTAGCTGTCCTATACACCAATAATGAAAAAACTGAGAAGGAGTATATGAAAACAAATCCATTTAAAATAGCCTCAAAAAAATCAAATACCTACGCATAAACATAACAAAGGAGTGAATGACCTCTACAAGGAGAACTACAAATTCCTGAAGAAAGAGATTGAGGAAGACTACAGAAGGTCAAAGATCTCCCAAGGTCATGGATTGTTAGAATCAACATAGTAAAAATGGCTGTACTACCAAAAGTAATCTGCATGTTCAATGCAATTCCCATCAAAATCTCAATGACTTTCATCACAGAGATTAAAAAAATCTACCCTAAAATTCATTTGGAAACACAAGAGACCACAAATAGCCAAGGCAATACTCAGGTAAAAGAGCAATGCTGGAGGTATCACAATACCAGACTTCATACTATATCACAAAGCAATAGCAATAAAAACAGCATGGTACTGGCACAAAAACAGACATGAAGACCAGTGGAACAGAATAGAGGACCCGGATATGAATCCACACATCTATGCTCACCTTATTTTTGACACAGGCACCAAAAATATACGATGTAGAAAACACAGCTTCTTCAACAAATGTTGTTGGGAAAAGTGGTTATCCATCTGTAAAAAACTGAAACTAGATCCATGTTTGTCACCATATGCTAGTGTCAACTCAAAATGGATCAAGGACCTTAATATTAGGCCTGAAACTCTGATGTTAGTACAAGAAAAACAGGAAACGCCCTGGAATTAATAGGTATAGACAAGGACTTCCTCAATAGAACCCCAGCAGCTCAGCAACTACGAAAAAGGATGGACAAATGGGAGTACATAAAATTAAAAAGCTTCTGCACAACAGAAGACATGGTCTCTAAACTGAAGAGACCACTCACAGAGTGGGAGAAAATATTTGCCAGCTATTCATCAGACAAAGGACTGATTAAAAGAATATACAGGGAATTTAAGAAACGAAACAATCCTAAAATCAATGAACCCATAAAGAAATGGGCAAGTGAAATAAACAGAACCTTCTCAAAAGAAGAAATTCAAATGGCAAAAAAAAACCCATGAAAAAATGCTCACCATCTCTAGCCATAAAGGAATGCAAATCAAAACCACACTAAGATTCCACCTCACCCCTGTTAGAATAACCAGCATCAAAAACACCACCAACAACAGGTGTTGGTGAGGATGTGGGGAAACAGGAACCCTCTTACACTGCTGGTGGGAATGCAACCTGGTGCAACCACTCTGGAAAACAATATGGAGGCTTCTTAGCAATCTAAACATAGACCTGCCATATTATCCAGCAATCCCACTCCTGGGAATATACCCAAAGGAATGGGACTCAGGTTACTCCAGAGGCACCTGCACACCCAGATTCATTGCAGCGCTATTCACAATAGCCAAGTTATGGAAACAGCCAAGATGCCCCACTACTGACGAATGAATTAAGGAAATGTGGTATTTACACACAACGGAATTTTACTAAGCCACAAACAATAATGAAATTTTATCATTTGAGGGTCAACGGATGGAACTGGAGAACAGCATCTTAAGTGAAGTTAGCCAGATTCAGAAGGCCAAAAGTAACATGTTCTCTCACATATGTGGAATATAGATATAATATAATATAGATATAATATTATTTCAGCAATATGCTGAAACACTGGACACACTAAGGGGAAGTCACACATAGGAAGAATAGGGTAAAAGAAGGAAACTAAGCACTTGAATATGGGTGATATAGTTTCAATAGAAGAATGAATATAGAATTCTTAAATCAGATGAAACCACCATAAGACAGGGACTAAGGTAGAATGAAGAAAAATAGAGGAGATGAACCAATTGGGGTTGTAATACATATATACATTGAAATATCACAAGGAAACTCTCTGTCTCAAACTACCAAAGGTCATGTTGTTTTTTCTTTTTTCTCTTTACTCTTCTGCAAAATCAGAGACCAGTAGGGCAGAACAGGTCCTGCCCAGGGAGGAGGGCTGGCACCAGTGTGAGGGGGAAGGTGGTGGGGAAAGGGGGTAGGAGAGTGAATATGGTGCAAAACTGTGTACACAGGCATGTAAATGGAAAAATGATACCTGTTGAAACTCTTCCATGAATCGGGGAGAAGGGGATAAAGAGTAGCGGTGGAAGGGGTGAATTCAAATGTGATATAGTTGATACACTGTAACAACGTTTGCAGATGCCACAATGTACACCCAGCCAGCACAACAATAAAGGGGAAAAAAAGCAATGCTATCTACGAATGGAAGGAAGTGCCACCTTCTCAACGTATCACTAAGGCATTTGGAACTCCTTTTACATGTTTTCTTGCAACACTGCTTTTTGTCCAATAATAAGCAATTTGGAATAAGTGGCAAAAACGCAGAATCTGTTCATAGGGAAAGATGCCCCATCCTCAAAGTGCTTTCAACGAATGTGAACGCATTCCTCCTAACTCTGTGTCTGTTAGAATTACTGTCTGTGTCTTTCCCATACTGTTTGTATTCTTCTAATGAACAATCTATAATAAGCGTTTGAAAATTCATACTGGGGGAGACATTCTAAAATGCTTTCAACTAATGGAAGGCAAGATATAAAAAAGACACTTGTGCACTCATGTTTATTGCAGCATCATTCACGTGTGTGGAACCTTGGAGTCACACGTGTGGGAACTTGGAGTCACGTGTGGGGAAGCTTGTTGTTGGGGTCTGTGTGTGAGTGTGTGTGTGTGTGAGTGTGTGTGTGTGTGTCTGTGTGTCTGTGTGTCTGTGTGTCTGTGTGTCTGTGTGTAACCTTGCAGTCACATGCAGGGAGGTTGGAGCAATCCAGGCCTTTCCTGCTGGGCCAAGGCTGTTGGTGCCACTTTCCTTTGGGGAGCCCTATATGAAAGGACACAGGGCCAGCCCACCAGGAACCCAGTGTGATTCCACAGGGATCTGCTCCCCAGGTCCCTCCAAGCTTTCTCCCTTCCTCCCCTGCTGATCTCCATTCCTTGTGTCTCTCCCCCAAACTACATATTTCCCCAAACACTTTTGTCCTTCTATGTGACTTCACCTCAGTGCCTGGGACTACCCCTGTTAGAACACCAGGAGGTCCGCTGACATGCCACAATTCATTCCATCCCAAGTGGCCTTGTTACCTGTGACCCCAAACTAGTCCCACTCCCATGCGTTCATTTAATAAATGGTAATCCTACTGCATACAGCAGACAGGTAGAAATGGGGAACAGCCGTCTACCCCTGGTGGTGGTGGGGTGGCTGCAGGTCCTCATGTTCACCTTACACCATCAGCACCCCACTGCCCTGAGTCACCCATCACAAGTCGCCATAGCCATGGCTGCCAGCTGTCACCTCCATAACCACTCCACCACTCTAGTGCCCCAATCTTCGTGGTGCTCATTCTGCTTCCCAGTGGACACTCCGCAATGGGTGCAAAAATCGGAACCCTCCCCTCTTCACTGGACACTGGGGTGTCAGGAGAATGGGGTCTCCCCCAAGGCACCAGTGAGCTGAGCAAGCTGCTCCCCTTTTCAGCAACTTGGTGGAACTCTGCCAGGGCTGGGTCTAAGCTGTGGATGGACAATACAAGGTCCAGTGGAGAAGGCACTGTCCGAGCTTTGCTCCACCACCTGCTCACTTGGTGACATTGGACTATCTCTGAGCCTCTGCTTCCACTTCCTGAGTGATGTGGCCACAGGGGCCCTGCCTGTCTTGGGGGCTCAGAGAAGGATGGAAAAGAAGAGGACCTCAGAGAAGCTAGGTGAGGAGTGGGAGCACCACATGCTGAGCTGGTGAGAGAGCTACTCTGAGGGACGCTGTGTTGCACACCCAGGTGGGCTCAGGCCTGAAAGCCAGGGCAGCTGTTTGCCCCTGTTATCGCCCCTGCCAGTGGGAGTAACCAGCCTCAGGTACCTTCTGCTCAAATCCCGCACAAACTCCCCTCAAAGTCTTCCAGGAGCCACAATTCTGCGCCCAAGCAGGTATGTAGCGCCACCTGCAGGCTTTCTTCAGAACAGCAGGGACTCACTACTTAATCAAGGCCCGGCTCCTAGGACCCAGAATCAGTCCTTGCTTTCAAGGGGAGAAGCAGGGCTGTGCTCCAGGCTGAGGAGCTAAGGCCACCTTTTGTTTCTCTGGACAGTGTCTTAAAGACCCTACCCTGACATGCGCCATTAACATCCACACTCCTTCCTGCACCCTTACACCTCTCCTTCCCGCCACCCATAATTATGCCCTAACCAAGGGCTTTGGGCCTCAAGCCAGACAGTGAGGGGAACAGGTCGTACACCCCATCATCCCTCCCTTAGGGAGCTGCCAGTGATGGGTGAGCTTGTCTTTCCCTTGGTCACTGTGACGAGCCACAGAAGGAGGCACAGAGCCAGGAAAAAGTGTGGGATGGGTCCTGCTTGTTCCTGAAGGCCTGGGGCTGCTGACAGGGAAAGAGGGGGCAGGGAGCGAGCACATCCCACAAAGTGGGGCAGTGGTCATTCTCAGCTAGATCCTACTGCTGGAGACTGCTCAGCTCCCCTCAGGTGTGAACAATGACGTGCCAGCACCTCAGAGCACACTGCAGCCCAGGAACAAGGACTTGCACCATAATGCCTGGGTCCCCAGAGAAGGCCACCTGTCCCCCTCACTGTCTGGCTTGACAGTGAGAACTGTCAAGGGAAGGGTTGGGCCTGGCCAAAGAGGCCAGGTGTGGCCTCCAGATCCTCCACACATAGCCCAGGGACTGACAAGGAAGACAGACCCCTGGCAGAGTGGAAGGTGGCCAGGGGAAGAGCAGCAGGTGTCCTTCATCCTCCTAAAGGGGCTGATGGTTGTGAGGAGAAAGGCACACTTAGGTCAGCTATGGGAAGGGTGGAGGCCTGCCACCTGGCCCACTGCTCCAGGCACTGTCCTCAAGATCTCACCCAAGAACAGTGACCACTTTCTCCTCATCGTTCTTCTGGGACTGAGAGGAGGAGGTTTTTCCCATCCTGCCAAGGACTCAGGCCCCAAGCCCCGGGTGTAAAAGGCAGAGTGCAGGGGGAGGAAGGCTCTGGGACTCCTGACCAGACTTATTGTAACCAAGAAGGAGTAATTCCAGAGGTGACCAGCAGATGGCGCAGATATTCCACAAATTATGAAGCTTGGGCGCCCTCCCTCTGGCCCTGGAATTCAGAGCAGGTGTGGCTCCCCTGCTGGCAGCTCCAAGCCAAGCCCTTCCTCCTTGATCAGTCACCTGTAGCATGGGCAGGAAGGGTCTTAAGAGCCAGCTCAAGTTCTTCCTCTCAACTAGCAAGCCCAGAGCAAAAAGAGCATCCCCAACTTAGAGAGCAGACCCACACCTCCTCTGTTCTTGTCCTCCATTCAGGCCTGGAGCCCTGAGCTGGACACATGTACCTCATAGGGGTTCCTGGGATTGCTGACAGGCGACAATGGGGAACACTTGCCACAAGCCCAGAGCTTGAGCAGGGAGACCCTAGGACATGAGGGAGGGACTAGAGTGAAGAAACATCAGCTATTGGCTGGCTATGCGACCTTGACCAAGGAACCAAGCATTTCTCAGCCTGTTTCCACACATGCAAAATGGGAGCAAAAGAAGTTCTTGGGGTCTTAGACGTGAACAAGTGTGAAGATGGCTTGTCAACACTGATGACCAACAAACCTGGGTGAGGGTGGAGCCCTTGTCCCTTTGGGGAGGCTCCCACTAACCAGGGTGTATGGGGGACAGTCTAACCAGACAGAGCAGATAGTGTGGCATAGCACCCTGGAGGCAGCTCAACCCACAGTGTTCTTAAGCCTCACCCCATTCACTCCCGAGGACCTTTAGGGCTTCTGGGTCCCAAGGGTGACCTGGGCCAGTCAGGAGAGAAGAGCCCAGTGGGGCCTCCTGGTAAGGAAGCCCCTTAAACCTGATGTCCCCTGAAGGAGACAGCTGTGTTTTGTCCTCTACTTGCTGGTCCTGGCAGGCTCCACTGCAGAGGCCAAGCCCTCACAGCCCCAAGCAGCTCACACAGTGACCTGGGAGGACTCTCAGGCCCCAGTTCCCTTGTGACTCTCCTGGCCCTGGTGCTCCTCTTGTTGGGCCAGGCTTCAGATCCCAGAGACAGCAGGAACTCAAGAAAAGAAGGTGCTGGTGCCACCCTGGGGCATGTCTGCACACATGAAAGGAGTAGCTATCCCCAGTGATCTTGGTGTTCCTATGAGGCTGTGACTCGATCCTACTGGGCCCCTGAAGTGGATCTGGCCCCCTGCTGGACTGTCCTGGGCCTCTCTCCCCACTGGGATACATTTGAGGGATGGAAACTGTGAGGTTGGGGGGAGGACTGTGTCCCACTAGCCAAGTTCTAGGACACCTGTGAACAGTTTCAGTCATCCTAAGGTGACTGAAGGCCTCTGAGGCAGGGAAACCCAGCTCTGTGTCCAGGAGCCCAGCAAAGGAGTAGGAGAGGAAGAGAACTCTCACAGGATGCCCCTCCCTTACAGTGCTGCTACATCTGAGTGGGGCCAGACACCTGGTATTGTTAGAAAGGGGGTGGGGTTGGAGAGGCCCCTGGGCTGTAGGCAGAGGGACCCCAAGCTTTTCCCCTGCCCTATCCAGGCTGGGGTCGACAGTCAGTTCCCTTCCCTGGGACCTCACTGAAGTTCTTGTAATGTGGTGAGAAACTGGGAGGGGTAGTACACAGGCTGAGTTCAGCCTAGCTGCTGAATCAGCCTTGACTTGGGACAAATGAAGTGCTGCTGAGTGCCCGAGGCCTCTACAAATTAGAGCATGGCTCCTGCCAGAAGTTAAGTCCAGTAGAGAAGATGGATGTTAGGCTAGCCATGGTGGAGGAAGGAGACCCTGGGGTGCTCCCCAAGTCCAGACACCAACTAGGAGAAGGAGGGAGAGAGAGAGAAGCCTCTGCCTGAGGCTGCCCATGTCCCTACCAGCCTGAGGGAAGGGGTCCTGAGGGATGCCCAGTCCAGAGGGAGTTCCAGGGTCCTCTTCAGACTTCTGGCTGGGCAGGTGGGAACACTCATTGCCTCAGGCATCCTGTGCTCCCAGGAAAATTTTCCCAGGAATATTAGTCTCGTGCACCCCCACCCCTCTCCTCACCCACCTCACTCTGCCCACCGTGACCTGCAAGGACACATCTGCCTCTCGTCCCTGTTGTCTCTGCCCTGCATCCTCCAGCCCCCCTCAGCACACTTCCACCTCTCTGTCCAGTGGTGGCTTCTTGTGTACACTTCTCTCCTGTGCCCCACACGTGCATCACACCCAACCTTCCTTCTCATGTGCCACCTAGCTCCTGTCTCTGCTGCACATGTGTGCGTGTACACGTCAGTGTGTGTGCAAGTGTGCACGTGTACCTGTGTATGCACATTTCCATGTGTGCACGCATGTGAGCTCAAAACAGGGCTGTCACATTTGCACAATGACTTCCCTTCTGGGTTCCTTACAATGGGATCCTGGGCTTGAGCCAGCCATAGCCTTTGCTGCCCTCAAGGCCCTGGTCTGGGGCTAAACTTTGTAGCTGTAGTTCTCACTCATACTCACTCGTCTGCACAGGTGAGCTTCATGATGGACATAGGCTCAGGCAGGGCCTTGGCTTCAACACTCTCCTCCCTGTGCACACGGTGGGGTCGCTCCAGGCTCTTCTCTCAAGGCAGAGCTCCTGGGGGCCCAGAATTTTGGCATGAATAAAACTTTTGAGCCCAGAGCCAGCAAGGCCTGCCTGGCCACAACAGTCAGTCACCAGCGACTGCAGACAGGCAGCACCTCCTTGGTTGGACAGAGGTTAATGACAAGTGCCCAAGTGGTGTCACAGTGTGGAGGGGACAATGTGTGCAGGCCTTGAGAAGTTCTCATGTGTGTCCATTCTTTCTAGCCTGCCCTTGGCATGTGCCAAAGATCCACAAGGACAGGGCCAGCTTGACTGGTCCTGCACTCTAGCCAGAGGTGATTGAGGGGTCATCAGAGTCCCCAGCCCAGCCTTGGCCTCCCTGGATCCAACGGGCACACTCACAGCACTGTCCCTCCTGCTGTGTGCATCCCTGTGCGGGGTCATGTCCACGTCCTCAGCACCCAGGGTAGCCAGGTGCAGAGTGATGGGCACTGCAATGAATGATTGATATGTGTGGTCAGATTCTTAGCAAGTAGAGGCTACTTTCCAGACCCTGAAACAAAGTGAGAGAGAGGATGGGTGAAGGAGAGGAGGGTGGCATCCAAGGCTGGCCTAGAAACTGGGGACGGTGGCTCACAGCTGTAATCCTATCTACTTGGGAGACTGAGATCAAGGGGATCGTGGTTGGAAGCCAGACCAGGCAAATAGTTCTCAAAAACCCATCTCACCCTATACCTGGGCACCTTGGCATGCCTATCATTCCAGGCTATGTGGGAAGCTCAGATTGAGAGGATCATGATTCCAGGCCAGTGAGACCTCATCTCAACAGAAAAGAGCTGAGTGTAATTGCTCATACCTGTCATTCCAGCTAGAGTGAGAAAAAAAAAAAAGGAGGATGAACTATCAGACTTGGCCTGGGAAAAAATCAGAACCCTGTCTCCAACATACCCAGAGCAAAAAGGACTGGAGATGTGGCTCAAGTGGGAGAGCAGATGCTTTCCAAGGGCAAAGCTGTAAGTTCAAGTCCCAGTACTTAAAAAAAAAAAAGGACTGGCCTAGGTTGGAGGTTGGAACAGTGACCCCCTCCTCACCTGGCCCAGCCTACAACTGCAACCCAAGCACCCCTGAGGTGTCTGGAATACCTCTCTCCCAGATCTGCTTTATGGATTATAAAAGAATTTCACGAGATTTTCAATTCATTCAATTCCAGGGATATTTATTTTTCTAATGTCAGTAGTAAATTCTAATGTCACCTGTAACTTTCAATTTCCAGTTAATTAACTTGCAACCAGTGCATATCAAAAGGCAAATTAAATAGCTTTCCGGGTAGGGGCTGGTGAATCTAATGAATGTATGTGTGTGTGTCCCCTCTAGTTACTAAGTGTGTGACATGCGGAAGTGACACTGAACCTTAGTGTCCTCGACAGTGAAACACAATCACAGCCCCTGCATCCAGAGGCCTCAGCAACCAGGTTGGTGCAGTTTTTTTGGTTTATGTTTGAACTCAGGGCTTCGTACTTGCAAGGCAGATGCTCTACCACCTGAGCCACTCCTCCAGCCCTCTGGTTATTTTGGAGATGGGGGTCTCCCTTTTTGCCCAGGCTAACCTGGACTGTGATCCTGCTATTTTAAGCTTCTTGCTGTTGCTAGGAAGGCAGGGGCTAACCACTCTGCCCAGCTTTTTTCCATTGAGACAGAGTCTCACAAACTTTTTTTTTGGCCAAGGTTGGCTTCGAACTCGTGATCCTCCTGATATCAGCCTCCCAAGAGGGATGCTGCCTTTTATTCATAGACAAACACAGTGAAGGGCCTTGTGATGGCTAATTTTAAGTGACATGTGTATGGCCATTGTGTACCCAGATATTTGATCAAACACTACTCTAGGTGAGACTGAGGATTTTTCTAAGTGTCATGAATATTTGAATCTACTGAATGAACAAAGTAGGTGGGCCTTTTTATGTGGGTGGGCCTCATTCAATCAGTTCAAGGCCTGAGTAGACCGAAAGGGTGAAGTTACAGGTAGATCTTGCCCAACTGTTTCAGCTGTGACATTGTCTTTTTTCTGCCCATGCACTCAGACACACATTGGCCCTTGTTGAATTTATTTTCTATTTGTCCTTTTTATATTGGCATATATTAATTATACAAAGTGGATTCAGTGTGACATTTCCATTCATTCATGTGCAGTATGTTGATCAAATCCACCCCCATCACCCTCACCTCTTTGTCCTCTGCCTTCCAATGGCTCCTCACCACAACAGTCACCTTGTTACGTTTATGTAATTTTGGGCGGGCTGTACAGGCAATTGAACTCAGGGCCTCCAGCTTGCTAGTCAAGTGCTCTACCATTTGAGCCACATCTCCAGCCCTTTCTTCTTTAGGTTATTTTTCAGACAGGGTCTTTTGTTTTTACCCAAGGCTGGCCTCATTCTTTGATCCTCCTATCTATGGCCTGAATACCTGGGATCACAGGCGCGTTCCACCACACCCAGCTTACTGGTTGAGATGAGGTCTCACAGACTTTTTTTCCAGGCAGACCTGGCACTTCAATCCTCCCAATCTCTGCCTCCCAGTTACCTTAGATTATAGCCATGAGCGACTGATGTGATGTTGTTTTAGGACTAGATTCCACATATGAGAGAAAATATGCAATACTTATCTTGCTGAGTCTGGTTTCTTCCACTTAACATGATGATCCATCCATTTTGCTGCAAATGGCATTCTTCTTAATGACTGAATAATACTCCATTGTGTAATTACACTACATTTTCTTTACCCATTCATTGGTTGATGGACACCTAGGCTTGACTACTGTGAATAGAGCTGCCGTGAACATGGATGTTCAGGTATCTCTACTGTGTGCTGACCTCATTCCTTCAGGCATGTGCCCAGGAGACGAGTAGCAGGATCCTATGGCAGTTCTCTTGCTGGCTCTTCAGCCAGCTTTGCATTAGAATCTACATCATACTCTTCGCTAATGGATGGCAGGTCAATCTTGGAACGTCTCAACCTCCATAATTGTGCAAGCCACTTCCTTGTAACACACCCATCTTATTCCCTGTGTGTGTGTGTGTATGAGTGCATGTGTGCACACACACACGTTCTGGTGGCTCCATGTCTCTGGGGAACCCTGGCGGTCCCAGACCCCAAGTGAGGCCAAATCCTGGCTTTGACAGTATTATCATTAGCTAAGTGGCCATACTAGAAATGGTGAAAAAGTGACTTAGCTTCGGAAATTGACTCTATCACAATTCAGGAGACCACAGGCCAAAGCAAAGGAGCTATATTCCCTCTGGCAGCAAGAATTTGAACTCAGGGCCTCACACTTCCTAGCCAGGTGCTCTGCCACTTGAGTCATGCCCTCAACACTTTTTTTTGCTTTAGTTATTTTTCAGGTAGGGGTTCACGTTTTTGCCCCAGGGTTCAGCTCAGAGCATGATCCTTCTGCCTAGGCCTCCCACATAGGTGGGATTACAGGCATGCACCACCATGCCCAAAGAACCGCATTTTCAGATGGGACCATCCACATCCACCTATATCTACTCAAGGAGTTTGATGGTGTCCTTCCAGTTTCTCAGGATGTCACAGGAGCAGTTCAGTGTCCACTTCTGTCACCTTCCTGTCCATGCCACTCTGGCAAGCACAGATTGAGTGTGGAAAGTCTCTGGCCTTAATTTTTCTTCTGTATCATAACTACCAAAGGAGACTTTTTATGAGACAACACCAAAGGTGAGTCTGAATTAGGGAAGGGAAGAAAAACAACAAGAATGCACTGAACCTGGCCAGGCTCCAACCTCCACCTGTGTGCACAAAGGTATCATGCCGCCCCATCACCATGGTAACCACTGGTCTCAGCTTCCTGAAGGTGGCATCTGTGGGAAGGGGCAGATTATTCAATAAATGGTGCTGAGACATTTGGTTAGCTGTTTGGAAAGAAAGAAATTTAGCTCTTTCCTTCACACCATATATCAGTATAAATTCTAAAGGATTTTTTTAAATTACCTCATGAAAAATAGGCCTATAGTTTAACTTGGCGTAAATAGAGATGCATGTAACATAAAAGCAGAAGAAAAATAAAGATTACAAAAGAATTTAACACATAAATATTCAAATCTCTATTCCTAATATATTAGGAAACTGAAAACAAGAACAAAATTGTGGCAAGAACACTTGACAAAGGGTTAATACCTTAATATATAAAAAGTAACTGAAAACCAATGAAAATAAGCAATCTGATAGAAAAATAGTCAACAGTAAGCGTTCCAAAGAAGATTTAAGAAGATGGGATCACTATATTTTATAATATTCAGCATTGTAGGTAATCAAAAAATGCCCATTAAAACATGGATGTGATTTTCCCCTGTCAGATTTTCAAAGAATAATTAAAATTAAAGTGACCAGTCTTCTTGACTGGAGTGAAACTGAGAATTCTTACTCATTCACACATGAACGTACAAATTGTTATAAACTTCCTGTGAAAATTTTAATTTTATGCTCCTAAAGTTTAAAAATATCCATAAATTAACCCAAACAATACTCTTGCTTCTATGACATCTTAAGAAAATGGTCTAGATAGGAGCTAAAAATATTAGTATAATAGTACTGAGTATATGCATTGAACAATTTACTCAAATACAAGGAGATATTTTACAACCACAGAAACAATATTTTGGATAACTAATGACATGGAAATAGGTGTACGATATAATGTTAACTCGAAATAGCATAACAGTATAATATTTCTAGATCAATAGTATATCTTGCTGGGCACAGTGGCTCATGCTTGTAATCCTAGCTACCTGGGAGGCTGAGATTAAAAGGATTACATTTGGAGGCAAGCCTAGGCAAATAGTTCACAAGACCCCCACCTCCAAAATAATCAGAGCAAAATGGACTGCAGGTGTGGCTCAAGCAGTAGAGCACCTGCTATGCAAGTGCAAAGCCCTGAGTTCAAACCCCAGGCCCACAGCATGAAAACAAAAGTATGTCTTAGCTGTTAGTCACAGGAACCCACTGTAGCGGGCTGAGTAAAAAAACAAAAGGGACCCCAATTTGATCATTACACAATGCAAACATGTATTTTTGCAATAAGCTTGAAATATTTTATTCACAACACAGAAGTAGAAACACAAGATGAAATGATTGTCTCTAGACTCTTCTCATTCCCAATCCTTCAAATTCCCTGAGAGTTTTTCTCCACTCCAAACCCTTATTTTCTTTGCTTCTATATCTAAGGGAAGAAAACCTCTTCTACAAAACCGTCTCCCCTCCCCTGTGTTCTCCATGAAGCCCCTGCTTGGGGTTTGGCTTGAAACGTTCGTTTCTATTTCCACCATCTTCTCCCTTCCCTTTGGGCTCCCTGTTTTGGTGCATAATACTCATGTCTTCCTTTTTTAACTCTTTTTTTCCTATTTATCACATCTTATTTGTCTCCGTAAGCTTCCAAAAAGAACTGTCCATATTCCGACTTTATTTCCTTACCTGCTTGTTCTTCAATTTATTACAATCTGTTTTTAACATGCCCCTGAAACTGTCTTATTAGACATCTAATACTGAGGCTGATAAACTGTATTCAGCCCTTGTGTTACCTGATCTCAATGTAACATTTTTCACTGCTACACGTCACAAAGTTGCTCACCTCATGGCAACTAGGAAACAAAGAGAGGGCAATGGAGACCTGGGGACAAGATATGGTCCCCAAGGGAACACTCCCAAGGATTTACCCCTTCAATTACATCACACCTACTACAGTTCCATCACCTCCCAACCGCCTATCAAATTATGAAGCCATCAATGAATTAATCCATTGATGAGATCAGAGCACTCATGATCTCATCTCTTTCCAAAAGTCCCATCTCTGAACATTGTGACATTGGGAATCAAGCTTCAGCACATGAGCCTTTATGGACATTGCAGATCTAACCATCCCAGTTCTCTTTGGGAACTGGCTGTCTTTCTGTCAATCTGTACCCCAACATAAAATCCAAAAGGGATTTTATGCACCCTGATACATGTGAGTTGCCTTGACCAGGACAGCCACTCAGTGTAGAATCTCCTGGGATGATCCAATCAGTCTCAGTGGCGAATTTCTTTTCTGGTGATAAAACATGAATGATATGAAGTCTAAAGGGATAAGTAGCCATAATTTCTGCCTTTTAGAGTCTACCAGTTCTAAGAGCAGACTCTGGAGTGGAAAGATAAACAATAGAAGCAACACACTATTATGTTCCTATCCCTGTTCCTTTCATGCACATAGTTTTCATGTCTGATAGTTTGGTTGTCATAAAAATAAATTCCTCATTTGTGCTGCAGCTATAATAATTCTGAGTTGATTGCTTGAAATTTTAAAAAAATTTGACCTATGAAATTATGCCTGTCATTGGTCCTAAGGAATAAAGAAGGATGTTAGGAAATGAGGCAAAGTCACAAACAACTTTTTCACACCATGATAAGGATTTTGAAATTAGTAATGAGAAGCAAATTTGGATAATTTGACTGGAGCTGATATGATACAGTTTGCATTTGTAAAGATGACTGCCATTGCTGTGTGAAATCAGATTATAGAGGAAGGTGAAGCGCGTATGGAATCCTTGAGATTTCCTGGGAAGCTATTACAATAGTACTGTTGAAAGCTCAGCAGCTGACTCTAGTAGAGAAAGAGGAGTAGAAATAGTGAGAAGCAGCTGGAATCTGGAGTTGTTTTGTCAGTAGAGCTATGAGGACATGCTGAAAGCACAAATTATTTCCTTTGGATACCTTGGATATTATGGATTCAGAAGAGAGGAATATCTTTTTAACATCCTTTTTTAAATGACTACAACAATTTCTGTGTACCCTGCATAAGAAAGGGGCCCCATCACCCCACATCCTTAACCAATGCTGGATATTCTTGGGTTTGTTTTAATATCTTTGCTACTTAGATATATAGGCAAAACATTATGTCTTGTCTTAGTTACATTTTCAATATGAAAATAGGGTTTTGTGCATAGATTATATCTTTTGCAATGATGTTCTTATATTTTGTCACTCATTTATTGTAATTCTAAACATTTCTTATTGATTTATATAGTTACCTTTAAAAAGTTATCAACCATTTGTTATATTTCTATGTCTGCTCCAACTTCTCCCTCTTCTTCATTGCAACAAAAGGAACATGGGTGCTCCACAAAGTCTATAACATTAATAATGGAGAGCTTCATAAAACAGGACTCCTCCTTTTGTTCTTCCTGACACCTGAAAATTTCACCAAAGAAGCCATGGTTTCATCTATCCACATCCCACCCACGCCCTTACCTGTGGAAATTTTTAGAGCTCCAGAAGTGTCCCAATCTGGGCAGATATTGCCCATGAAGATCCTGTAAGTGCTGCTATAGACTTGCCCATTTCTCTACATGTGTAATTAGGAAAAACTTTGTCAGGCCCAGAAAACCAAATGAAGGAATTCTCCAATGTCTTCCATTCAGTGTGTGGGACATTATAAATATCAAATCCCAGAGAAAGGTTCTGTAGAAGAAGGCTGTTCTTTTTGATCTCCTCAATGGTAATAACCATTTCCTTAAGAAAAGCTACTGCTGCTGGATAATGAGGGGGGGGAGAGGGAGGTGGCAGATTGGGTGGTAAGGGAAGAGGTGGGGGCAGGGGGGAGAAATGACCCAAGCCTTGTATGCACATAGGAATAATAAAAGAAAAAAAAAAGAAAACCTTGCATAGAGACCATTGTGTTCTCCATTATGAAGAATTAGTACATGATATGTTCAAAACCAAAGCAATGACTTTGATGGATTGAATGTGTGTATATGTAAAATTAATATGCTACATAAGCAGTGCCTTCTTCTATTCATTAAGAATATGTGTTCTTATTTAGGTTTAGGTGAGGTCATAAAAATATTCTCCCTAAAAAGAGATTCAAGTCCTTATGTGGACAGGGAAAGAAAGGGAGAGGGAGAGGGAGAGGAGGAAAGAAAGTAAAGTGGTGGACACAGTTAAATGTAGGTAGATGGGGAGGGGAAGGGAAGAAATAGAGTTACAAAGAGAGAGAGAGAATGAGGGGAAAGGGAGAAGGATGGGGAGATTGCTTTGTCATCTCACTGCAAATTTTGTGGTGCATTATGCTTGCTTTTTCTTGTGCCACATATGTGAAAATGTATGCTTGTTATTAACTCAACCCAGTATGTTATGGAACTATATGAAATCACAACTTCTTAACATCTACCTGCTCCCTAGGAATACAAAGTTAGTTTTTAGCTGACTACCCACTATCTGAGATCCTTGTGACCACGAGACTTGATCATGGCCCATAATAGCATCAGCCCAAAGACCAGTGGTCTTCTTTACAGTCACTACTCCAAACTCAGCCTCCTTAACATGGTATAAGCAATGCTTATAATGGGTAAGGCCGGATTGGAACATTATAATTTTTATTCTTGAACTTGTTCCTAGTGTGCTGATTTCAAACACTGGGCTGATATAAGTCACACTGCCCTCCAGTGCAGAGCTTCTAGAATACCTGTACTGCATCTGGAAGATATGTAGTGCGAGTGTCTTGCACATTTACTACCTCATTTCACATCATCAGTAGCTGGTGGCAGCAATTTCGGGTCTAAGTCAACTTCAGCAATAGGAAGTGAATAGAAGCCTGAGCCTTAGTTTTAAATCAGAGTTGTGTTTGTTTTGTTGAGTAAGTTTATTGATGTGATACATCCTGATCACTTTGGTGGCCACAGGACTTACAAAGAAGCTGGAACTGGTCCAACCATAGTGACTATTGTCAGGAACAGAAAGCATCACACAGTTATAACCTTAGACCCATAAGTATGGATGAGGTGTCTGAGCCTACCCTGTCCCAAGGGAGAGATTCATATGTTTATAGTACTCTCTATGAACTCCATTGTTGGGGTTTTCATTTTGAATACAGCAACAGATTATGTGTGACAAACTGGATTTGCTTTGTGTCCATTAATGATACAGTAATAATATACCAGCAAATCATTCCCTGCAAACCTTTGCAGAGAAATAGTGTAAATGATAACAGGCTAAGACAAAAAAATACCAAATTCTTAGAATTTCTGGAAACACAGGCACAAATGAAGCCAGAAAAGGCAGAAAGACTGATGTAAATAAATATGTGATACTTGAACGCTGAAATGATATACCATGTCAGAAAGCAGCATGAACCTTTCAGGAAACTATGACCTTATCTCATTCTCCAAATGAGATAACAGTGTAAGATCCAAAACTATTTGGTAGGGGAGAAAACTCAGAGAATTAAAAGAGCTGCTTTAGGGAAACAAATTTCATGAACTGTAAGAAAACAAAGAAATGTTTCCTTACTCTACAGAAAACATTCATTAAAACAGAGAAAGAATTTTAAAATGTTAAACAGAATTTCTTGAGCTGATAGATACTATGAGCAAAATTTAAAAATATGGTAGAAGTGAACAATAGCAGGACATATCAACAAAAGAAAGATGAATGTTCTTAGAGACAGGCTGTTTAAAATATACAATTGAAGGAGAACAATACTGAAGAAGTTGACAATTGCTATGGCTTCTTTGAAAAAGTATAAAAGACCAAATACTTGTGCTATTGTGATTCTAGAAGCAGTTGAGAAAGCCAAAAATGTAAGAAGCTTATTCAAATAAATAATGACATTGAAACTCCCTGACATAGAGAAAGATACAAATATCTAGGTTCAGGAGGATCAAATTAAAACATTCAGAGGTGAGCAAAACCAAGTCTGCCTGAAACCATAGTATAATGAAGCTCTCACTGGTGAAAGATAAAGAGAATATTCTCAAGCCTTAAAGAGAATAGTAACAAATAAATGTAAGTTTAATCCTGCTGGCCTGTGATGGGAGTTCTCAGCACAAACAGACAGGCAGGGAGAGCTATTTGAGTTTCACAGTACTGAGGAAGAACAACAACAACAACAACAAAAGCCTGTAACACAAAGAGCTGTCCTTTAGCAATGAAGGAAGAATAAAGACTTTCCTAGAGAAACAAATGTGACAGAATGTATCCACACCAGACATGTTCTATAAGAAATACATGGAAAATTTTCACATGGAAATATATATGTATTTATATTATCACATTCTGATACATTATATGCATATTTATTGTATTTAACCCCTGCATTTCATATGAGTATCCAGTCTGTCATTTTCTGTTTATTTCTATGTTTGTATCATGATTATATTAGTTTGCTATTGTTAAAAGATCAAGGGCAAACACAACAAGGGGATTGGACTATGAACACATGATAAAAGTGAGAGCACACAAGGGAGGGGTGAGGATAGGTAAGACACCTAAAAAACTAGCTAGCATTTGTTGCCCTTAACGCAGAGAAACTAAAGCAGATACCTTAAAAGCAACTGAGACAAACAGGAAAAGGGGAACAGGAACTAGAGAAAAGGTGAGATCAAAAAGAATTAACCTAGAAGGTAACACCCACGCACAGGAAATCAATGTGAGTCAATGACCTCTATTGCTATCCTTATATCAACCAGCAAAAACCCTTGTTCCTTCCTATTATTGCTTATACTGTCTCTATAACAAAATTAGAAATAAGGGCAAAATAGTTTCAGCTGGGTATTGAGGGGGTGGAGGAGAGAGGGAGGGGACAGAGTGGGTGGTAAGGGAGGGAGTGGGGGCAGGGAGGAGAAATGAACCAAGCCTTGTATGCACATATGAATAATAAAAGAAAAAAAAAGTACTCCAAAGAACTTTTTTTTATTAACTGATATTTTCATAATATCCATCTTGGTCACTAACTGAAAAACTTCTGTACACTAACCAAAAATGATGAGTACAGAATCAAAACACACACCCATCACAATTCTCTTACCACAGAAAGGACTATAAAAGAGGGTGTAAATGGGGCAGGAGCTGCAAAACACTGGGAACAAGTTATAACCTGCCTATAGGGAGATCTTATCTAATAGAATTAGTGGAGATGTGAATGAAATGTATTTTCCTCTTTAGAGACACAGAACAGATGAATGGATGTGAAACAAGACCCAACTCTATTTTAGTCCAAAGAATCTTACTTCAACTCTAATGATAAACATGGCCTGAAATTGAAGGAATGGGATACTGTATCGCATGCAAATTGAAGCTGTGATAAAGCAGGAATGGCTATACAACCATCAGATAAAATATACTTAATTCCATGCAATATAAAAGCACACAGAGAGTCATAATATGAGAAAGGAGTTACTTCAGCAAGACAACATTATTAAAAATATTTATTCATCAAATATCAGAGCACTCAAATATACAAAGAATATCTTAATGACTCCAAATTCAGAGAAATTCTCAGATTCGGAACTGGTAAATTCTTTCATATCCCACACATAGCAACATACAGAGATCCAGACTGAAAATCAATACCAAAATATTCGGAGTTAAATTGCACCCTAACCAAACACATCTAACAGATATCTACTTTACCATCCAGGCATCATCTTCTAAATACACACTTTTCTTATCAGCATTTAGAAATGTTCAAGAATGGATCATATCACAAAACAGGAAAATGTCAACATTTTAAAATATATCTATATGTAAGGCTTACTTTCAAGCAAAACCATAAAAAGGGTCAAAATGACAAACTTCAGATTGAAGATATATGTGATAATTTTAAAAACTGCTTTTGAGAATTGAATGGATCAAAAGAAAAATTGAAAAGGAAATTGAAATGCTTCTCTCAACAAAAGAAAATATGCAACACTACACTGTTTCTTTGTATTATATAATACAGTGTAGGCAGCACCAATAGAAAAATTTACAGTACTCAATGCAAAACTTGAAGAAAAATAAGAACACCTGCAATTAATAACCTTTAACTGCCTCCTCAATGAGCTAGAAAAATGAACTAACCTAACCTGAAATTAGGACAAGAAAAGGAATAATTATGATCAGAGAAGAAAGGACTGAAATGGAGACAAAAAATATAATGACAAAGACATCCTTATAGCTTGAGAAGATCCTAGATTAAGAAATGGACACAAAAATGAAATAAATAACACAGGTGATGAAAATCACAAAAGAGAACAGATCAATAACAATCATAAGGAAGTATATGTCAATAAATTGCAACTCTAGAAGAAATGGAAAAAAATTAGGGACATCAATCTTACTAGATGTGAGTCAGAAAGACAAAGAAATGTTGGACAGATGAATAACAAAGATGGAATGAAAATAGAGAGCTTCCTTCAAAGAAAAATCAAAGACTTAATGGATTCACTGATGAATTGCACCAGTCGTTTAATAACAGCAAGGTCACAGTTACATCAGTCCAAAGAACTCTGAGGTGTTATTTCACAGTCTGATGACTATAAATTATAATTATGCACTTTCAAAAAGAAGAAAATACTTTGAAAGTTTTGAGTACAAAGAATGGATATTGTACTCACAATACTTCAATAGCACAACATAGTATAATGAGGCAAATGGCAACAAAGAAACCAAATGTCCAGTTTTGTCAATGATAAATGCTCTTAGAGACTCAAAGGGACAAATAAAGTAAAAATATCAATTTCACATAGGTGTGAAAACGTCAGTAACATGGATGAGAATTTCATCAAAGACAGATTCTTACAAAAGAAAGAAACTGAAATGTTGGAAATGAAAAGCTCAATAGAAAACAGCTGGAAAGTATCACCAATCTACAACCAACCCCCCAAGCAATAATGATTCAGTGAAAAAATGGACAAGTGACCTGAGCTGACATTGTTCAAAAAAGAAACAGAAATGGCCAAAAACAGTTGAAGAAGATCCCACTGTCCCTGGCTATAAAGGAAATGCAAATCAAACCACATTAAGAATTCACCTCACTGTCTTAGAATGGCTATCATCAAGAACAGAAAACAAATGTTGGTGAGGATGGGAATGTGAAAAGTAACTGTAAAGTGTTCCTTCCTTGTACTAAATTAGTACAACCCTGTGGAAAGCAGTCTGGAGTTAACTCAATAAACTAATAAAAGAAATATCATAAGATCCAGCAATACCACTCTTGGGCATACATTCAAAAGACTGTATATCAGGAAAGAAAAAACACACTTGCACACCCATGTCTAATGCAGTATTATTCACAATGGCCAAGCTATGGAATTATCTCCAATTCTCTATTCTCTACAACTGATGAAAGGATTACGAAAATGTGGTATTTATACAGCATGGATATTTCTCAGTCATACAGAAGAAAAAAGCATTTTCATTTGCAGGTAAAAGGATGGAACTGGAGACCATGATTTTATGCAAAGTAAACCATGTTCAGAAAGACACATGTCACATGTATTCTCTCACATGTGGAAGATAGGTCCAAATACAAATACTAGCAATCAGTATGTATATTCAATCTACATATAGCATCATTCAAATGTGGGAGTGTTAGAAGACACTAAGGAAAAGGGAACGAGAAGAGAATGATAGAGAGTGAACAATATTGAAATATTTAGCATCTGTGTAGGAAAAAGACAATGAAACACACACTGAAAACTGCTGAACAATAAAGAGTAAGGGATAAAGGACAAGGAAAAGTATTAAAGGGGGTTAGACTGATTAAATTATGACATATTTAGAGGCAGAATATCAAGGCAAGCCCCCCTCTATAATCAAAAGACTCTTAGACAGTGGAAGTCAGGAATTAAACATGTTGTTAAGGGAAGGGTAACAGTGGGAGGTGGAGGGAAAGATGAAAAAGGTAATGGAGGTTGAACATGGCTGATGTGTATTCTACACATGTATGACTATGGAACATTGAAACCTGATGAAGTCAATTTAAGAAAAGTGACAGGGAAGAGAAAGAATGGAGGGGATGAACTAATCTGGGGTATCTTGTACACATTATGGAAATGTCACATTGAAACCCCATGTACAGCTATTAAACAATAGTAAAATGAAAAAAAGAAATGGGTTGAATTTCAAACAAAATTATGATTTTATTATATTCACACAGCCATAAATTTTAAAAATCTATCATGCTCACAAACCAGTATTGCAGAAGGTACTTGCAGGAATCCTACTCACACATGAAGAAAAAATATGGTCAAAATCAATAGAGTCAGAGAAAGACTAAATCCCAGGGGAAGAATACACAATCAAATGAGAATTAAGGAAGAATCACACATGGTGAATTTCATAAAGTACAGACCTCCAAGTTGAACAATGGGAAAGTAAATAGACATGAAATTAATGAAGTGGAATGTAAATGAACAATATGAATAATCATTGAAAAAGGCTGGACCTTTACAAGATAAACAAGATTGACAATCCCTTATTCATACTTAGAAAATAGAAATAATCCCATGCATCCTGTTTGATCACAATGCATTAAAACTAGAACTCAACAAACAACAGAATCAACAGCAGAAAATATACAAACAAATGGAAGCTGAATAACACGTTGTGCAATGATCAGTACGTCATCCATGAAATAAAAGAGGAAATTTAAAGATTCCAAGAAGTTAATGAAGATGAAAACATGAACTACCAGAGAATAAGGGCCAGAGCAAAGGCAGTCCTAAAAGGAAAGTTTATATCCATGAGTGCACATAGTAAAAGGACAGAAAGATCTCAAATCAATGACCTAATGCTACATCTCAAACTCCTAGAAAAAACAAGAACAAGCAAAACCAAAACAAGTAGAAGGAGAGAAATAAAAAAGTAATGGCCAAAATTAATGGAATAGAGGCAAAGAAAAACACAAAGAACACGAACCAAAAAAAAGTTGGTTCTTTGAAAAAATAAACAAGATTGACAGACCACTGGAAAATTTGACTAAAATGAGGAAATAAAATAGCCCAAATAAGTAAAATAAGAAAGTCAAAAGAGGGGATAACAACAAACCCATGGAAATCCAGGCAATCTTCAGAGAGTACTTTGAGAACCTACATTCCAATAAAGTTGAAAATACTGAAGAAATGGAAAAAATTTCTAAGTACTTATAACCATCCAAAATTGAACCAAGAGGATATTAACCACCTAAATTTATCTATAACACAAAATGAAATTGAAGCAGCAATCAAGAGTCTCCCAAAAAGAGAAAAGTCCAGGACCTGATGGATTCTCTGCTGAATTCTATCAGACTGTAAAGAACTAATGCCAACCCTCCTTAAACTGTTCCATGAAATAGAAAGGGAACGAATACTGGCTAACACATTCTATGAAGCCAGTATTATACTCATCCTAGAACAAGACAAAGACACATCCAAAAAGGAGAACAAAAGACCAATCTCCTTAATGAACTTCGATGCAAAAATCCTCAATAAAATAATGGCAAAGGGAATCCAACAACATATCAGAAAGATCATTCACCACGACCAAGTCAGCTTCATCCCAGGGATGCAGGGGTGGTTTAACATACAAAAATCTATAAATCTAATACAGCACATTAACAGAAGCAAAGACAAAAACCACTTGATCATGTCCATAGATGCAGAAAAAGCCTTCAACAAGATCCAACACCAATTCATGACAAAAGCTCTAAGAAAACTAGGAATAGAAGGAATGTACCTCAACATTGCAAAGGCTATATATAACAAACCTATAGCCAACATCATACTTAATGAACAAAAACCAAAACCATTTCCCCTAAAATCAGGAATGAGACAAGGGGTCCCACTGACCCCATTCCTATTCAACGTTGTCTTGGAATTCCAGGCAGAGCAATTTAGACAAGCAGAAGGAATAAAAAGAATACAAATAGGTAAAGAAACTGCCAAATACCTCTATTTTCAGACTCCATGATCCTATCTCTAAGACCCAAAAAACTCTGCCCAAAAGCTCCTAGACAGCATAAACAGCTTCAACAAGGTGGTAGGATACAAAATCACTTACAAAAATCATTGGTTTTTCTATACACCAACAATGAACAAATTGAAAATAAATACATGGAAACAATTCCACTTATAAAAGCCTCAAAAAAATCATATACCTAGGAGTAAACTTAACAAAGGATGTGAATGACCTCTACAAGGAGAACTACAAACCTCTGAAGAAAGAGATTAAGGAAGACTACAGAAGGAAGAAAGAGCTCAAGTGCTCATGGATTGGTAGAATCAACACAGTAAAAATGGTTACATTACCAAAAGCAATCTACATGTTCAATGCAATTCCTGTCAAAATCCCAATGACATTCATCACAGAGATTGAAAAATCTACCCCAGAGTTCATTTGGAAACACAAGAAAGTGAGAAAAGCCAAGGCAATACACACCAAAAAGAGCAATGCTTGAGGTTTCGGAATACCCAACTTCAAACTTTATTACAAAGTAACAGCAATAAAAATAGCACAGTACTGGCAAAAAATGGACATGAAGAGCAGTGGAACAGAATAGAGGACCCGGATATGAAACCACACAGCTATGCCCACCTCATTTTTGAGAACGTCACCCAAACATATGATGGAGAAAAGACAGCCTCTTCAACAAATATTTCTGGGAAAACAAGTTGTCAGTTTGCAAAACTGAAACAAGTTACAGCCTTATCATCCTGTACTAGTATCAACTCAAAATGGATATAGGAACCTTAATATCAGACACAAAACTCTGAAGCTAGTACAAAAAAGAGCAGGGAATTCCCTGGAAGCAATAGGTATGGGCAATGACAGCTCAGCAGTTAAGAGAAAGGATACACAAATGGGACTACATAAAATTACAAGGCTTCTGCATAACAAAAGAAATGGTCTCTAAACTGAAGAGACCACCCACAGAGTGGGAGAAAATATTTGCCAGCTACACATCAAAGGACTGATAACCAGAATATACAGGGAGCTCAAAAAACTAAACTCCCCTCCAAATAAATGAACTAATAGAGAAATGGACAACTGAACTAAACAGACATTTTCAAAAGAAGAAATTCAAATGGCCCAAAAACATGAAAATATGCTCACTATTTTTGGCTATAAAGGAAATGCAAATCAAAACCACACTAAGATTCCACTTCACTCCTGTTAGAATAGCTATCATCAAAAACACCACCAACATCAAATGTTGGCCAGGATGTGGGGTAAAAGGAACCTTCATACACTGCTGGTGGCAATGCAAGCCAATACAACCATTCTGGAAAACAATATGGAGGCTTCTTTAAAAACGAAATGTAGACGTGCCATATGATCTGTCAATCCCACTGCTGGTGATAAACCCAAAGCAATGTGACACAGGTTACTCCAGAGGCAGCTGAACACCCATATTTATTGCAACACTATTCACAATAGCCAAGTTACGGAAACAGCCAAGATACCCCACTACTGACGAATGGATTAAGAAAATGGTCTATATATACACAGTGGAATTTTATTCATCTGTGGAAAGCAATGAAATCCAATCATTTGCAAGTAAATGGATGGAACTGGACAACATCATTCTGAGCGAGGTTAGCCAGGCTCAGAAGACCAAAAATTGTATGTTCTCCCTCCTATGCAGACTTTAGATCTAAAACAAATGCAGTAATATTATTAGACATGGGACACACACTAAGGGGAGTACACATACAAGAGGAATAGGGAAAGGCAGGAAACTCACAACTTGAAAGTGTGTGATGTGCCCACTGCAGAAGAGCTAATATACTAACCTTAAAATAAGAGATTCACTATGGGAAGGTGACTGTGAAATAGTGAAGAGGTCTGGTAGAGATGAATCAATTTGGGTTGTAATACACTTGTGCATGGAAGCAATGCTAGGACTCTCTCTGTACACCTATCCTTACCACAAACTAGCAAAAGCGCTATGTCTTTCTTATTACTTCTTGTGTCTTCTCTTCCACAAAATTGAAGAAGACAGCAGAACAGATTCTACCTGGAAGCAACGGGGGGTGGGGGAGATATAGAAGGGGTAGGGTGCAGAGGGCAAAAATGGCCCAGACAATGTATGCACATATGAATAAATGAATAAAGAACAAAACAACAAAAAAAGAAAAAAAGTTGGAACATTACAAGATAAACAAAATTGGCAATACCTTATTCATACTTATCCTCCCCATAAAAGAGAGAGAAGAATCTAGTAAATAAAATGAAAAGTGAAAATGTTGATACTAGAATTTCGGATACCATTAAAATCCAGAGGATCAATAGGAGATATTCTAAAAAGTGTATTAAAATAAATGTGAAAAATTGACAAAACTGATAAATTTCTAGGCTGCAAGATCAAACAAAATAATACCAATGGTTCTCCAACAATCATGTAAATTGAACGGGAAAGAATGATCCTGAATACATCCTACCAATCCTGTATTAGCCTGATAACAAAACCAGAAAAGGACAAAACAAAAAAAACAATAATACAAAAATATCCTTGAATACAGACACAAAAATCGTCAAAAAGTTACAAATAGTAATCAACAAAACATTTAAGAAGCAAAGCTAGCAACCTACAAAAAACTGACTCAAAACTATACCACACAGCCACAGTGAAAAAAATACCATGTATCAGAATAAAAACCATAATTTACATAACACCAGAATTTAACATCCTTCTGGAATTTCTTAGTCTATTATATATACAATAAACTAGTAGTAAAGAAAGAATGAAAAGTACAAAGCAGGTAGCATTATTTTGGAGAAGATGAGTGTGTTCACCTGGAAATTCAAAGGAATACATGAAGAGGTCACACAGTCAATAGAGATTCCATAGCCAAACAAAGAGAAAATATGTTATTGTCAATTACTCAAATAAGAAGCAATCACATAAAGCATGAAGGGGAAATAGATATATTGTGGCAACAGACACAAGTACAATATAACTGGCTTCTCAGACCAACTGAAAAACCTTCCCCAGGAATAACAAATTATTTTTTTAATTATAGATTTCAATGGATATGAACAAGTGCAATTAATGTTAGCAAAAGTCAAAGGAAAGGTTTCTCCAAGATGTGAAAAAGTCCATCTACATAAGTGATTCATCGATTCATGGTAATGTCTTCAAAATAAATATTTCAAAAACCTACCAGAAATGATTTTGTAAGTTTCATCTTAAATAACTGTTGGAATATTTTGAAGATAAGTAATGTTTAACATCAAACTATTAGGTGTGGGATTAATAGAAGGCTGACCAAAGAACTCAATTTTGAAGTGTAAAGAAATGATGAGAAGATGCAAACACTAATTATGAAATGCATGCTTATATTAACCTAGCTCACTCATTCTAGGAAGCCAGTATTATACTCATCCTGATTCCCAATACAGATGTGACAAAAAATATAAATTCAGACCAATACCTTTAATAAATACAGATGCAAAGATTCTTAGCAAAATACTGGTGGAGAAAATTCTGCAACACATTTCAAAGATCACAGACCATGACCAAATTGCTTTCATTCCAGGGATACAAGAATTGTTCAACATATGTAAATCTATAGATGTAATATAGCATATAAACAGAAGCAAGACAAATTCCACATGACCCTATCAAAAGATATAGAAAAAGCTTCCATGATAAAACTTCTGCAGTAACTAGGAATAGAAGTAATATTCCTCAATATAATAAGGGCTACATATGACAAACCTATAGCTGACATTATACAAAATGGAGAAAAACTGAAACCATTGCTTCTAAAGTAAAGAATGAGACAGAAATTCTTACTTGCTCCACTCCTGTTCAACACAGATTTGGAATTCTTAGCCAGAACAATAAGACAAAAGCAAAAAATGAAATGGATTCAAATAGGGAAGGTTGAATTCACATTATCTATCTCCCTAAAGAACCTCAAAATTCTACTAAAAACTGTTAGAAATCCTAAACTCTTTTGACAAAGTTGCAGGATGCAAAATTAACATGCAGAAATTAGTAGCCTTTCTATAAAACAATAATGAACACATTAAAAAAAATCAGGTCAAACGTCCCATTTGCAATAGCCTCAAAATCAATAAAGTACCCTGGAATAAATAAAACAAAGGAAACAAGGAAACTTTTCAATGAAAACTATAAACCACTGGAGAGAGTAAATGAAGAAGACATTAGAAGATGGAAAGACCTTCCATGCTCATGGATTAGTAGATTCAAATTTGTAAGACTGGCCATACTACTGAAAGCAATCTATATCTTCAATGCAATCGCTATCAAATTTCTGTGACATTCTCCAAAGAAATAGAAAAATGAAACCTGAAACACATATGGAAACACAAAACACATCATGACATAAAATTAACATTACAAACAGCATGTTATTGTCACAAAACAGACAGAAGACCAATGGGTTAGAACAGAAAACCCAGAGATAAACCCATGCATCTAGAGCTTATTGATCTTCAACAATGGATCCCAAAACACTGTAGGTAGTAGACAGCCTCTTCACCAAATGTTGCTGTAAAAACTCGATATCCACTTGTAGAAGACTGATCTACATCCCTATCATTCAACCTGTTCCAAAATCAACTTAAAGTGGATCCAAAACCTTCATATAAGGACTAAAACTTTGAAGAGCTTGAGAAAGTGGTAGAAAATACACTGGAACATGCAGATATAAGGAATGGCATGCTAAGTAGAACTCAAAAGGCTCAGTATCTAAGAGAAAGAACCAACAAAGGGACTACATCAAACTAAAGAGCTTCTGTGCAGCAAAAGAAACAGTCATTAGGCTAAAAAGACAGGACACAGAATGGAAGAAAATCTGTGCCAGCTTCATCTGATAGAGGCATAATACCCAGAATCTACATGGAACCCACAAAACACAACCTCCAAAGAATCAACAACTCAATGAAGAAAGGAACACATTAATTTAACAGGACATTCTTAAAGAGTGATTCTCCAATGACTATAGTTCAATGTAAAACTATGAGGTTGTTAGGTTACTAATAGAAGGCTGAACAAAGTACCCAATTTTGAA
Organism: Castor canadensis; assembly: GCF_047511655.1. Taxonomy (NCBI): domain Eukaryota; kingdom Metazoa; phylum Chordata; class Mammalia; order Rodentia; family Castoridae; genus Castor; species Castor canadensis. The sequence goes on from NC_133391.1 coordinate 9,555,889, forward strand.
GAACAAAGAAATGATGAAAAGATGCAAATACTGATGACTCTAATTGGGTCATTAAGCATTGTATGCAAGTATCATTTTTCTGTACCTTGTAAATATATACAGTCTTTGAGAGTCAATAGAGAGACAAATATAAATTCAAAAAAGGAAAACTGCATATGTGATCACAAACTTCTCTACTGAAATCAGTCCATAAGCCTAGAAGTGACCCTTTTGCTAGAGACTCTTATTGGCTTAGCTCAATCCAACTCCTGTCAGGCCCAGTGCTCTCAGTGCATGGGAAAATGCTTAGCTACTGAGCCAGGCCATAGCACTATGTTGAGAAATAAGGCCTCAACCTTGCCACCACACTCTCCTGGCTGAACACTGAGAATTGTTCAACTGAAGACTACAGGTGAAGAAACCCTCCCAACAACAGGCTGGCTTCTTGTGCAAATTCTAATGCAGAAACTCAGGAAATATGAAGAAAAAAATCACACCATTTGACTCATCCAAACTCCATATCTACAGAGTAACAGACACAATCAATAGGAAGAAGAGGAAATTGTGACAAAGAATGTTTTTAATTTAATTTTTATTTTTCTGTTGTTCTGGATTGGTGTACATTGTGGATTTACAATTGTTCTTACAATATATCAAATTTATCATACCTGAATTCACATCCTCCATCATTGTGTTTTTCAACCCCTCCCCCACACGTTCTGGAAATAGGTTGAACAAGTCTCATTTGTCAATTTCCATACATATGTACATACTGTTTGCACTATATTCACCCTTCCATGCCTTTCCCTAAGCCCTCCCCCACCCACTAGTACCAAATCCCCAGGAAAGTCATTTTCCATCCTCCTTGTCTTCAATTTTGTAAATGAGATAAAATGAAATTTAATGTTTGCAAAGGGACTTTGCTTGTGACTCCCCAAATTTTTATGTATCATAAACTGCATTGGTTCATGTCCTTTCTTTTTCTGATTTTTTCTCTAATCACCTTTGTATGGTGGCTTCAGCAAGCTTAAAAATTCAATATTCATTTTGTATGGAGAGTACACCAACCATATTCACCTTCTGAACTTCCATCTTTTAGCCTTCCTTCACATGCACAAAGAGTGAAGAGGAAGAAATCTCAGACAAGGAATTTACAAATGATTATAAGAATGACAATGAAGTGAAAGAGGCATGAACAAATGCAAAAATAAATAACAAGACAATACAAATAAAGACCCAACAATACTAAAAAAGTCATTGCAGGACATAAAAAATAAATTTAAATTAATTATATAGAAATACTTACAGAAATCAAGTTGAAATTCTGGGCACAAAGAGCTCCTGAAATGACTGTAACACTTAAAAATTGAGTTCACCACTGTCCAGGTCACTAAATGTCCCCCTCAGCCTTCCACCCTTCCCTGAGAATCACCTGAGGAGAGGGGGCATCCTGCACCTGGCTGGGAAACCTGGCTAATTCTTCCTCTCACCAGTCAGGTAAAGGGAAGAGAAAGTGCCAAGGACCTGAGGCAGAGACACACCAGGTAGCAATCACAGGAGAGTGAGCTGTGAGTGAGGTAATGTGGACAGGGTCTTACCTGGGGCTCCAGTGCATGTTTTTGTCATATGGAGGGAATTTGATGTGGCAGAAGAGGGAGATTGGCATTCAAGACTGATGTAGGTTGGGACAGTGGCTCCTCCTCTCCTGATCCAGTCTATACCAACAACCCAAGCATGCCTTAGGTGTCTTAATCACCTCTCTCTCAGAGCTGCTTTATGAATTATAAAAGAATTTCATGGAATTTCTTCCTGAAGGATTTATTTACCTAATGTTATTGATAAATTCTTATGACACCTACAACATTTAGTTTGCAATTAATTAACTAAAATCGGTGCAGTTTAGAGAGCAAACTAAACACTTTTTCAGGGAAGGGTTAGCTAATCTAATGAAATGGCCAGCATGTTCTAAAAGAGATATAAGAGGCACATGTGCCCCTCTAGTTGAGGACTTCATGAAATGAGCTGTGACACTGCACCTTCTTATCCTCCTTGGGGAAAGACTATCACAGCACCTGCCTCCAGTTCTTCAGTAATCTGAGGTTGGCAAGAGTTTTTATTCATAGTCAAACAAAATTAAGAGCCTTTTGAAAGTTTAGTTTATGTGACATGTGCATGCTCCACTGAGTACCCAGATAGTTGATCAAGCACTATTCTAAGTGTGGCTGTTTCTGAGTGATATGAATGTATGAAAGTACTGAATGAGAAAAGAAGTTGGCCCTTTTAGTGGGGGTGGGCCTTGTCTAATCAGTTCAAGACCAGGGTAGATCAAAAGGGCTAAGTAACATGTAGTCCTTGCCTGACAGGCATTGGTTACAAATTGTATTTATCCTTCCTTCCATTGTCCTGTACAAATTTGACTCTTGCTGTTGGATCTGAGCGAGTTTTTGGACTGGAATTTACACCATGTGCTCACCTGGTTTCCAATTTGCTGGTGGTAGGTACATTTGGTACTTCTCAACCTCCATAACTATTTGTTCAAAGTGTGTGTGTGTGTGTGTGTGTGTGTGTGTGTGTGTGTGTGTGTGAATGAACACTCTGTTGGCTCCATGCCCTGGGTGACAATAGGGACAAGTGTCCTGGCTTTGATTCCTAAAGTCAAGTTTTTAGTTGGAAGAAATTAGTCTCTGTACTTTCAGTTGAGGTATTCACAAAATTTAGGGAGGGTGGACATAACTATTGTGGTGTATTTTGTCATCACTGTACTGGGAGTTGTAGCTCAGGAGTCACACATTCAACTGCAGTGCTCAAGACACTGGGTCCAGACCCCAGCTCCACACTGGGAAAGAAAGCTTAGCTGCAGAAGCATGACAAACACCACCCATGGGAAAATACCAAACCCTGAAAAAGAAGAATCATGGCCACTGCTCCAGTATCCCTACAAGAATGTAAGAACTCAGGACTCTCAGTGACCAATTTCCAGTTGAGCTAACCTTCCAGGGGCTCCGTACTGCATTTCCCTTTTAGAAGACCATATTTCTTGTTGCTCAGTATAGGCCTCAATTCTGTGTTTACAGAACTAATTTATATGCTACATCAAGGTAACATCAATTTACAGAAATGAGGCAGTGTGTCATTAAGAAAGAACTCTCTGGTTGTCACTTTGATTAGAACTTGAAGCATTTTCCTTTACAAGCAAACTGTGCCTATTTCCTCACTATGCAGACAGGCACTGATAGGAGGGTGGAGGACAAGGAATAAAGTTATATACTATCTGAAAAATAACAAATGCAAAAATGGATGGTGGTGTGGGTCATGAGCTGTAGTGATGACTGGAAAACACCAGGAATGTAATTTTCCACAATTACCAAAAAATTCAATGAAATATATCAAGGGAGTCGAAAACACAGGGACACTGAATTTCATATAATCTGAAAATTGAGGAAAGTAATTATAAATACCAACAGGCAGAAAACATCATTGTGGAGATTAGAAGTATAAGCCAGTAATATTTGCAGGGTTGATTGCACAATCAATAACACAAAGTGAATAACAACATCACAATGCAATCAAATGTTGAAAATGAGAAATGCAACGTATAGAAATTCTAATCCTGATAGAAGAAGTACCATGAGTTTTCAGTAGACTGAAGTAAACCACAAGATTTAATCTCATATCTAACTATCAGAATGGTTTAGTTTTATTTTTGATTTTTGTTTAATATACACGTGAATTTAACCTTCAGAAGCCTCGTTGTACGTGGAATGGGTTTTATTCCTGAAGCCATATAGAGTGTTCCTCTCTGGCCTTAACAAAATAATGTAGCACTTGGGACCAAAGAAGAAGCCTAAGATCCCTGCACTGGAGGCCAAGATGGAGAAGACCTCCACGGCCACCATGACCCTTCCCTTGGTGCTGTGGTAGACAGGGAGGAAGGTGATCCAGACACTACAGAACACCAGCATGCTGAACGTCAGGAACTTGGCTTCACTGAATGTGTCAGGAAGGTTCCTTGCTAGGAAAGCCACAGTGAAGCTCCCAAAAGCCAGGAAAATTAGGTATCCCAGGATGCAGTAAAAGGCCACAACTGATCCCTTGTTACACACGATGACGCTGTGGCCATGTTCGGAGTTTGTGTCTGTGTCAATGAAGGGTGGAGAGGTTCCAAGCCAGATTCCACAGGCAGTCAGTTGGATCAGTGTGCAGATGGGAATAAGGTAGTTAGGTGTCCTGGATACCAACAGCCACCTCATCCTTTTCCCAGGAGATGTGATATTAAAAGCCAGAATCACAGTGAGAGTTCCGGCCATGACAGTGAAGTAACCACTGTGAACACAATTCCAAATGTGGTCTGCTGGAGGATGCAGGTGGCCATGCTAGGACGGCCAATGAAGAGCAAGGAACAGAGAAAACAGAAGGTGAGGGAGATGAGCAGGATGTAGCTGAGAACCCTGTTATTGGCCTTCACAATGGTAGTGTCTCCGTGTTTCACAAAAGGTCACAAGAGCATCTCTTATGAGTACAGAATTCACAGCCTTGCTTGCCAGAGCCATTCCTAAGAGATCTTCATAACCCAGAAAAGTCACAGATTTTTGGTGGCAGTGGTTTTGATCTTGGTTGGTATACTGATGATCTGCACACTTCACACACTGATCCATGTCTGGTGAGGAGTGCAGTTTACCAATAGTCAAGGTTCAGTTTTCACGCCTCCCCTACAGCACAATGGTAAACTTTTCCTCTTCTGTTCTTTTAGATAAAAATGAATTCTACACAGCAAATAATTCCAACTGAACACTTCCCATTTTTGTTATTGTAGCACCAACAAAGTTACTTTAACTTCCTTAACTTATCTGACATATTCATGACACCATTTTTTAATTTTCAAAAACACCAAAGTTATGCCTAGCTCACCAAATTAAACCTCTGTAAATTAGACCTGGTTTTATTCATAAAACCCTCAAATTTATTTAGAATTATGTTCCCTTTTATTATGACATAGATAATTAATGAATTCCCTGAAGTAGAGGCGATCAATAACACTTTTTAAGTGGGTGAAGAAGTCGCAACATCCTGCATCTCATTGTCATTTTCACCATATGCATGTTCTAGTTTGGAGTACCTTTGCACTGAATCAGTACATTTATTTGTAGGGTTCTGGCATATTTCCTGTGTGAATTTGTCCTCCCACTATCATATTTCAACCTGCACTAACTCCAGTCTATTTGTCATTATTCTATGTATTTTTTTAATGTCAAGAGTCTTTCAAAACAATCATGATTTTTATCCCTAGGTAGTATATACATTAAGATATAGTAAATGTCAATGTTTAAAAAATTCAGTTAGGACTTATAACTGCTATGCAGAATATAATACATTCATACACATTAACCTCATATTCCATCACAAGTAAATTCAAGGTGAATTTCACAATTATATATGAACACTACCTTATGAACATATTCATGTCATGTGTTCTGTTTCTGAAAATTATCTTTATTCTTGGTGCACGGGACCAAGGCTGAAATCCAAGCTACTCAGGAGGTAAAGACAGGATGGATTGCATCTCAAGGCCAGCTAGGGAAACACTCAGATCCCCTGTCAGCAAATAAGCTTGGAGTGGTGTTGGCACCTGTGTTCCCAGTTTTGTGGGCTGCTCTTTAGGCCCATCACAGTGCAAGGAAAAGCATGTATCTATCTACAAATTAACTGAAGCAAAAAAGGACTGGGATTATAGTTCAAGTGGTAGAGCACTTGCCTAGCAAGACCAAGGTTCCGAGTTTTGACTATGGAACCATGAATCAATCAATAAATTAATTCATAAACAATGCTTTCATTTCTTTTACTGACAGTATTGTCTTGGCCTGAATCCCAGCATAAGGTGTATTGGAAATTGTTACATTGAGCATTTTTGTCTCATTCTTCTTTCACCATTGGACCCCAAAATGTGAAGCTCTTTCTTGGGATTCTGTAAATACCTTTTATGGGATTAAGACAATTGACACCTGCTTACTTAGTAAGACCAGTTCTATTACTATTCATTTTAAGATACAAATAGGTATGGTATTTAATTATACATTTTTCTAGAGTTGGTGATATTATTATATGTTTGAAGAAACTAGTTCAAATCAATAAACTAGTTGAGATAGAATTGAATTCCATTGCATATACCAAGTCTGGTCATTTGAAGTTCCCTTAAAATACCTTGAACAAGAAATATGCTTTTAGTTCAAGAAGGAAAATGTTCAATATACTTCTTCTCTTCTATATTCTCACATATGGGGAACCAAGATTAGATCTTCTCATAAGATGAATTTTATTGCCCCATTCTTCTTATTCTCTGAAGGAGTTTAAGAAAACGAGCATTTTTAAATTCTTGAAATTTTAATAAATTTCACCAGTGATGTACGTGATGATCATAAAAATAGTCATAGATGATTCAATTATGGCTTTTACTTGTTACATATATTCAACCATGCAGGTTTCTTTGCAGTGCTGGGGATTGAACACAAGACCTCAAGTACCCCATGCCTTGGCTCTATCCCTGTGATACAGTCTAACACTTGAGATGTTCAATTCCCCCTTCTGAAAGTTTTTAAGTCCAATGACTGAGATTTGTGATTTTTATTTATATTTTAAAATGTGTTAATTAGGTTCTTATGCTATTTTTTATGGGTTTTTTTTCAATCTGGGGATTTAATTAAGGGTTTATGCTTAATATCAATGTGAACTTGAACCATACTTCTGTGCCCGTTTCTTTTATAGTTTGTTTTACAGACTGGGTACCTTGCTAACTTTGCATGGGCTGGTCTCAGACCATGATCATCTTACATCTGCCATCTGAGTAACTGCAATTACAGGCACACAACAACACATCCACCCATGATATGACATAATTCTGCAGAATTTCACAAATGATGTCCTGTTACAATGTTTTCAATTTCTTGCTGAACACTCTTTTTAGGGTTTTTATCATGCTTATTTATTTTAGAATACACCTTAACATTGATATTCCTTTGTTGTATTGTCATTAAATATATTTTCTTGTTGTATTGGTTCTCTTGTTTCTTTGTCTTTAGGTTGCTTTTCCTTTTCTAGATTGAGAAAAGTACTTGTATACATACAATATCTGGCATTCCTGGTTGGATGCCTGAGTATTTATTCCATCCCCTCAGGTCCATTCATAATATTTTCATTATTTATGATCTTCATTTAAGTTGTTCTCTAACTGTGGGATGTGTAAATAAGTATTTGCAAATATATAAACTTGAAGATTGTGGCTTTGTCTATAGAGAGTTCTTTATCTGAGCAGAGTGAACTTACATTAAACCTCGTGGTCATAAGGAATAACACATGCAAATTAAGGGCATGTTGTCAATCTCAATATATTCCAAAGTGAAATTGAAATCATGCAAGTATGCTGCTTAACTAAGGTACATATGAATCATAAAGGAAATGAAAAAACTGTGATGTAGAAGTGTTTCTTGCATGTATTATTTAACATAAATTTGGACATTGTGAATGTAATATGGTAACTGTGGCATCCTGAAATGTTCCCTATTCATTTGGATCTCCATTGTACATCATTCCATCCAACTTTCTCTGGGTTTCTGCCAGATGGATCCATTTTCAGGTTCTGTGATTATTACAAGAATTCATAGCATAAAAATCTAGTTGACATTTCCCCAACTCATCTAATATAATATTAGCATGCATGCATCTGTATAGAAATTTATGACACTTTTCCAGTAGGTCTTTGTGTATTCATTGTAGACCTATTGCACTGGTTTGAGTTCATGTCATTATGAGTTGTATGCCTTTTTACATGTGGAATGTTGGTTTGTTTTTCTTGGAGGGGCTGGGGTAGAAACTGAGGGTTTTGCACTTGTAAAGCAAGCACTCTACCACTTGGTCACAGCTCCAGTCCATTTTCATCTGGTTGTTTTTGATATGGGGTCTCATACTGTTTTCTTGGACTGGCCTTGAACTGTAATCCTCCTGATCTCAGCTCTCAAGAAGCTAGGATTATAGGTGTAATCCACCAGCACCCAGGTCTGCCATCTGAAGCTTAAAAAGAATTTATTACAATATACATAAACCTATTACTTAAACCAAACTAAAATTTTCTGAGCACTTGGTCGTTATCAAGCATTTTGACAAGCACTCAGAAAATAAACATGGGCAAGAACCATGTATTCACTGTGTTGTACAAATAGGAAGACATTTTTCCATAACATTACTCCAAAATTCCACAATAGAGACCAAACTTATGTAGAGAAGAGAGGTGCAAGGTGTTTCCTTGAGAAGGTAATGCATAAAATTAATATAGTGATGAATCAACTATGGAAATCACAGTATATGAGCTGTGTTGTTTCAAAGGTCAATGTAATCCTTTGTACCATTTCATTTGCAAATGAATGTAGGTAGACCTTTCCTATGCAGTCCACTTGCAGGGATTTTCCCCCTTCAGGGAATATTGGAAACTCTTTAGGTTGGGTGGGAGTTTCTCCATAAGTCATAGACTTACCTGTCCCATTAGAAATCTCATTCACAGGGCAAGGGATGCAATCAAAACAACAGGGAGCCTTTCCCTCCTGAGGGGATTTCCTGAATCCAGGACCACAACGCTCACTGCAAACAGAGTGAGGATTCTGAGGAAAATCAAAATAGGTATTGGTGACTGCAATTTCCCTTGTATTTCAATAAGTCCAGTGTTTTACTGAATTGGATCATTAAGAGATATTAATTTTCTGTACTCAAATCCTGTAAATTCATTGCACATTTTTAGATTCTGGCCATGATATGACACAATGGCTTATGTGTTAAAGGCTTGGTCCCCAGCCCTGCTGCTTTTTAGAAAGCATGGATCCTTTAAGCATTGGTTCTAGTGGGAGGAAATTTGGTCATTAGAAGTACACAGTTAAAGGTGATATTGGTAGCCCAGGGCCAATTCTTTCTCTGACTTTTTTGCTCTGTTGCCATGAGGTGTGTACTTACTTTGCTACCTGTTCCAACCATGATGCTCTGCCTTGCCATAGACCATTAAGAAATGGGTCAAATGACCACATACTGAAACATTCAAAACTGTTAGCTGAATAAACCCTTCTTCCCTGGAAGCTGATTTTTCTCATGTATTTTGTCACAGTGAGGGACAGTCAAGTAACACAGACAACATATACATTTTAAGATTGTGAAATATGAACCCTTAGAAACATGTTGGTAAACAAATGTGTTCGTTTCTCACCCATGATTCAGTTAATAAGAAAAAAATCTCTAAGTTGGAAGTTATTAAATGAACATTGGTGGATCATGAATCAACATCAGGAATATTAAATCTGATAAAGTATTACTTACTGATGTGTGAAATTCAAAGCTTTGTAATTTGATGCAACCCACATCTAAAGTTCCTGAGTTCCACTCTTTCAGATCCTCATGTAGAGATAATTGCTGACCATGTGGACCATAAGTGGAAAACCTTCCTACTTTCACATTATGTCTAACACCTTCTACAAAATACCAAAAGTTGAGAATGTCATACTCTGCCTCCAATTTCCTTTTCTCATCCAAAATCCCTTGGTCTCCAGTGGGGTTGTTAAACTGAATGCTCTTCAGAAAGGAGTGGAGCTAAAAGAGATGCATCATCCTAAGATGAAGTGGATTCCATGGTTAAGACAGAAAATCTGAACTGAGAAAACCTCCTTATTGGCTTAATCCTGCTTCTTGACACCACTACAACAATGATGTAGTACAAAGGAAAAGCTAAAGAACCAAAATATCATGATATCAAATGCTGGTCACAGATCAGAGGATCAAAATGACAGTTTCAACAGAAAACACCAATGTCACACTTAACTATAATGAGTGAATCTGGTAATGAGATAATTTTTAACCTCCTGGAAAAACCTAGTAGGTATGTATTTTATGAATGAATGTAGAGATTCAAATATCAACTGGGTTCATTAACACCTAAACTGGAATTAAATCAAATCATTGATATAAAATACCCACTTCAGTCTCAAGCAGGACTTAGGTACTCAAGGACTTCATTCTCTTTTTCTTCTTATTTAAAAAACTAGTTGTGAAATGATTACTTTATCGTAGTGAAAACATTTTCCATGTAGGTTGTTCAGGCCATTTATAATGAACAAACTCCTAGAAAAGCAAGAACAAGCAATTCCTAAACAAGCAGAGGAGAGAAATAATAAAAATAAGGGCTGAAATCAATGAAATAAAAAAAACCATACAAAGAATCAATGAAAAAAAAGCTGGTTCTTTGAAAGAATAAACAAGATTGACAAACCCCTGGCAAAACTGACTAAAATGAGGAGAAAAAAACCCAAATCAGTAAAATAAGAAGTGCAAAAGGGGAGATAACAACAAACACCACAGAAAATCAGAGAATCATCAGAGACTACTTTGAGAACCTACATTCCAATAAATTTGAAAATCTTGAAGAAATGGACGAATATCTAGATACTTATGACTATCCCAACTTGAACCAAGAGAATATTAACCATCAAAATAGACCTATAACATGAAATTAAATTGAAGAAGGAATAAAGAGTCTCCCAAAAAAGAAAAGTCCAGCACCTGATGGATTCTCTGCTGAATTCTACCAGACCTTTAAAGAAGAATAACAACTCCCCTTAAACTTTTCCATGAAATAGAAAGGGAAGGAATACTGCCTAACTCATTCTATGAAGCCAGTATTACACTCATCACTAAAACAAAGACACATCCAAAAAGGAGAACCTAAAGTCAATCTCCTTAATGAACATCAATGCAAAAATCCTCAATAAAATAATGGCAAACCGAATCCAACAACATATCAGAAAGGTTGTTCACCACAACCAAGTCGGCTTCATCCCAGAAATGCAGGGGTGGTTCAATATAACCAAACCTATAATTGTAATACAGCACATTAATAAAGCAAAGACAAAAACCACTTGATCATCTCAATAGATGCAGAAAAAGCTTTGGAAAAGATCCAACACCACTTCATAATAAAAGCTCTAAGAAAGCTAGGAAGAGAAGGAATGTACCTCAACATTCTAAAGGCTATATATGACAAACCTATAGCCAACATCATTATTAATGGAGAAAACTGAAACCGTTACACCTAAAATCAGGAATGAGACAAGGGTGACCACTATCCCCACTCCTATTCAACATAGTCTTGGAATGCCTAGCCAGAACAATTAGGCAAGAAGAAGAAACAAAAGTAACAGAAATAGGTAAAGAAACTGTCAAAATATCCCTTTGTAGAGGACGTGATCCTACAAATCAAAGTCCCAAAAAACTATACCCAACAACTTCTAGACAGCATAAACAGTTTCAGTATTTGGCAGGATACAAAATCAGCTTACAAAAATCATTAGCTTTTCTATACACCAAAAATGAACAAATTCAGAATGAATTGGTGGAAAGAATTCCATTTACAATAGCCTCAAAACAATCAAAACCAAGGAGTAAACTTAACAAAGGATGTGAATGACCTCTACAACGAGAACTACAAACCTCTGAAGAAAAAGATTGAGGAACACTACAGAAGGTAGAAAGATCTCAAGTGCTCATGGATTGGTAGAATCAACTTAGTAAAAATGACTACACTACCAATCTACATGTTCAATGCAATTCCATCAAAATCCCAATGACATTCATCACAGAGATTGAAAAATCTACCTTAAAGTTCATTTGGAAATACAACAGACTGCAAAGAGCCAAGGCAATACTCAGCAAAAAAGAGCAATGCTGGAGGTTTCAGAATACCCGACTTCAAACTATAATAGAAAACTATAGCAATGAAAACAACATAGTACTGTCACAAAAACAGACTTGAAGACCACTAGACAGAATAGAGGACCAGGATATGAACCCACACAGCTATGCCCACGTTATTTATGACAAAGTTGCAAAAAAATATGATGGAGAAAAGACAGCCTCTTCAACAAATGTTCCTGGGAAGAGTAGTATCAGTCTGCAGAAAACTGAAACTAGATACATGTTTAGCACCCTGTACTATTATCAACTCAAAATGGATCAAGGGACCTTAATATCAGACCCAAAACTCTGAAGTTAGTACAGAAAAGAGCATGGAATACTCTGGAAACAATAGGTATAGGCAACAACTTCCTTAATAGAACCCGAGCAGCTCAGCAACTAAGAGAAAGAAGGGACAAATCAGACTTCACAAAATTAAAACCTTCTGCACAACAAAAGAAATGGACTCTAAACTGAAGAGATCACCCACAGAGCGGGAGAAAATATTTGCTAGCTATAATCAGACAAAGAACTGATCACCAAAATCATAAGTTCTCCCTCATATGCGGACTTTATATCTAAAACAAATGCAGTAATATTACTAGACATGGGTCACATGCTAAGGGGAGGAAACATACAGGAGGAACACAGAAAGGTAGGAAACCCAAAACTTGAAAGTGTGTGATATGCCCACTGCAGAAGAGCGAATACCGTAACCTTAAAATAACAGAGGTCACTATGGGAGGTGACTGGAAAGTACTGAATGAGTCTGGAAGAGATGAATCAATTTGGGTTGTAATACACTTGTGCGTGGAAGCAATGATAGGAATCTCTCTATACAGATATCCTTATCACAAACTAGAAAAAGTGCTATGTCTTTCTTATTACTTCTTATGTCTTCTCTTCAACAAAAATTAGAAAAGAGGGCAGAACAGATTATGCCTGGAAGTGACAGGGTTGTGGAGGGAAAGCAAGGGTATGGGGAGCAGAGGGGATAAATGCCCCAGACAATGTATGCACATATGAATGAATGAATAAATAAACAAAAGAACTTGGAACTTTCCAAGAAAAACAAGATTGACAATCCCGTATTCATACTTATTCTCCCCATAAAAGAGAGAGAAGAATCTCGTAAATAAAAGGAAAGATGAAAAAGTGGATATTAGAATTTTGGGTATCACTGAAATCCAGAGGATCAATAGAGGATACTTTGAAAAGTGTACTAAAATAAATTTGACAATTTGACAAAATGGATAAATTTCCAGGCATGTAAGTTCAAACAAATAGGAAGAATAGAATCTAAAACACCCAAACAGATTTATATTGCTTAATGACATGAAGCACTAAAACACTTCCCAATAAAGTAACACCCAGGACTGGATTGATGCACTGCTAAATCCTCACAGAACTTAAAAAAAGAAATAACACCAATGGTTCTCAAACAATCCTGTAAATTGAAAGGGAAACAATGATCCTGAATACATCCTACCAATCCAGTATTAACCTGTTAACAAAACCAGAAAAGGATAAAACAAAAAAGGAAATAATACAAAAATATCCATGAAACATAGACACAAAAAATTGTCCGGAAATTACAAATTGTATTCAACAAAACATTTAAGAAGCAAGAATGACAATGCTACATTAAAACTGACTTAAACTATAGTACATACTCACCGTGACAAAAACAGCATGCATCACAATAAAGACCATAATTTAAATAATACGAGAGTTTAATATCCATCTGGAATTTTTTAGCCTATTATATATGCAATAAACTAGTTATAAAGAAAGAATGAAAAGTAAGAAGTAGGTAGCATTATTTTGCAGAAGATAACCGTGTTCACCTGGAAATTCAAATGAATATATAACATGGTACCCATTAAATGTATAATTTACTTTTTATGCATGAGTTACACAATGATGTCAAGAAAATATATAAAAATGGAAAATATAACATTATTCAAAGTAGTAGCAAAACAATCACAAAAAGTTCACAAAGTTCACTGAATTCCCTGGCAGCCCAAGGATCGTGAACAAAAGATGAATGCTGAGAATATACTACCTGAATCTATGAAGTCATGTAAAATTATTGGGATAAAACAAATTGACAGCCAGGCAGCAGTGGCTCAAGCCTGTGATCCTAGCTACTCAGGAGGCAGAAATCATTAGCACTCAGTTTGAATCCAGTCCTGATAAACAGTTCATGAGACCCTATCTTGAAAAAACACATCACACAAACTAAAGGGCTGGTGGAGTCACTGAAACTGTAGGCCCTGAATTCAAACAGGTTATTTGCATAATTGCAGACATACACACCAATGGAAGATTGAAACACCCTGAATTACCGTATGCATTTCCAATCAACTAATTCACAAGTATATGGCAAAAGCATATCTTGAAGAATTTACATTTTATTTAATAAGTTCTGTGGGGAAAACTAAATGCTTGAAAGTGGACCCCCATCCCTCACCGAATACAAAAATAAACACAAAATTAAAAACCTATAGTTTAACACCATAAAGTAAGAAACCATAGGAAAAAAACATAAGGAAAGCTTTCAAGACAAGGGAATAGACAATGGATACCAAAACACTCTAGGTAGTAGACAGCCACTTCATCAAATGTTGCTGTAAAAACTGGATATCCACATATAAAAGACTGAAACTACATCCCTATCGTTCAACCTGTACCAAAATCAACTTAAAGTGGATCCAAGACCTTAATATAAGGACTAAAACTTTGAAGAACTCCAGCAAGTGGTAGGAAATACACTGGAACATACAGATATAGGGAATGGCACTCTAAGTAGAATTGAAAAGACTCAGTATCTAAGAGAAACAACCAACAAATGGGACTGCATCAAACAAAAGAGCTTCTGCACAGCAAAAGAAACCACCACTAGGCTAAGGAGACAGGACACAGAATGGGAGAAAATCTTTACCAACTTCATCTGATAAAGGCCTAATACCTAGAATATACAGGGACCCCAAAAACACCACCTCCAAAGAATCGACAACTCAATGAAGAAAAGAGCACATGAAGTCTGAGGATTCTCCTTTCCAACCCAGGTGCTACAATTTCATCCAAGCCCACAGATGGTAAGGCCCCAGGGATGAATTAAACTTTCTTAGAGTTCTTCTGAAGTATGCATCTAAAAAAGATGTGCAGAAAAGATATTTGGGATGTGGAAAATGAATTACATCATTGGATGCCATGGAAGGTGCAATGTGAATCAGTAATAAATGGGTCTGTGCAGTCAGGGCTTAACTAAAGTCAATGGGGCATCACATCCACCAATTCAAGTACACAGGAGAGACAAATTCATACACCCAAGGTTCATGCATTCCCCTAATATTCCTTGTATTACATAAGCAGGTCTCCACATACCTATTGCATGTGCAGAGACATCCACAGACACAGGTGTTTCCCAATAATCCACCAATAATCAGGTTGACGTAGAAAATTCCAAATCAATAGTGAAAGGTAGATGCAGATATCAAGTGGTATATTTGCATTCTGAGCTATGACTTTCTTCACTCTTGACGTCTTCTTTTATCTATGCTGAGTTAATCATCTTCTGTTGTTCTGAAGAAAGTGACAATCCTACCCAGGATCAAGCATAGAGGAAATGGAGCCAACCAATTGATGCTAGTATGATAAAATTATAAACAATCTTTTGGATTATTGTGATCATCTCCCAGACATAGCATCTTATACAATAATTTTATGCTTGCTATTTTGACTTTTGCTTGCAATCAAAATGCACTTAGTCATGTATTTGCTCAACAAACAACAAGCCAAAGAGTGACTTTTTTCTCAATTACACTTACAGTCCCTGAGTGTATGTTTGTGAATATAGTCTCATGTCATGACTATCAATTGAAATGAGACCGACACTTTCAGTAAGAAATTATACATAAACTATTATTTCAATTTGCAAAATATCATGGAAAGAGAAAGTAGTTTGGCCCTAAAATATAATAACATATTGAACCTATTCTGATCAAGATCTGTAGGACAGTGGGAGTTTGCCTGGAATAGAAAAATCTGACAGTGAGCTAACATGTTGAGAAGAGTAAAGCAATTGATTGAACTTTGTGTAATGAACATGGTGATAAAGAGCTTGGTGTGCATCGAAAATGAAAATAAGATAAGTCAGTCTGAAGTACAGTGGAAGTGAAATGAGACTTGAAAGAAGGATGAGACTTAGTTCTTTGAATTTCTATAGGAACAGTTACTTTTATGCACAGAGTAATAGGGAATGACAGAAAGCTTTATCAAGAAATTGATCTATTCCAATCATATTTCAGAAAGAGTAGTTTACCATAAATATTTAGAATGGATGGGAGAAATACAACAGTATTTTTACAGATCTCACAAAAGATGTTGATGGACAAATGCTGGAGAGACATGATGGTGGTTTGAGCTAAGTACAGAGATGCAGTCATGATGAATTCATAAGAATCTGGTGTAAACAATTAAAGTGGGCAATGACCTTTTCAGAGACATGTCAAGAATGATTGTCCAATGACTGTAGTTTAACATCAAAGTATTTGGTGTGCTGACCAAAGAATTCAACTTTGAACTATAAAGAGATGACAAGAACTGATCACTGAGCTCATATAATTTTGCTGCATGTATTTTTCAGTTCACAGTTATTGTTGATCTTTTAAATTTATTCTTTGTATTTCTCTGTATGGTACTGAGAAATTACTGGGCTTTCTTCCAGTTCATTGTTTTTGCTTAAAACAATTGTTTTAACTCTGAGTTTTCTACCCTTCCAAATACTTCCTGGTCAGTTATAGGCACCTTGTTTGGAGTTCAGGTGAGGTCCTAGGTTCCTGAAAGTTCATAATACTTTCATGTTTTAGGTATTTACTCCAGTCTTCCATCGCTGGCTTTCTTTGTGCCTGTGTTTCCAGAAACTCTAAGCATTTTGTATATTTTGTCTGAGCCTATACTTACTTCCACTATTTCATCACTAGATGGAGCCCTGGAAAGATTTGCAGGGAGTTCATTGCTGTATGCTTTTGCTGTTTCAGTAATACAGTAACGTGAAATCAAGTTTGTCACAAATACTCTGTTGCTGTAATGTTTGTGAAAAAGGGAGTACATACTGTTTGTATTTACTATGCCTAATATCCTAAATGTATGATGTTCCATATGTAGATCACTCTGCTTTGCACTCCCTGCGTAGATTTCATTGGTTTACTGATTTTTTTTTTGCAGCATTGGCAGTTGAACACCAGGCCTGGTGTTTGCCCCTCTGGTGACATACCCTTTGAATTTTACATTGGCTTTATCCCTGAGCTGCCTGAACCTCAGTGTACCCATCTGGGCTTCTTTGAATATCTGGAAAGACAGGCACGCTCTGCCTCTAAAAAGAAAATGATTCAAGTTGCAATCAAGAAATATCAACCACAGAGTTCTTACATAACATGGAATGTTCTGCCACATTCAAATATTGTTATTGGGTGGCTCAAGAACAATAGTTGCATAGTTCTTTGAATAACAGCATAGAAACCTATACTGAACAATAAAGGGTTTGTTCTTCTAAAAGGAAAATTCTAGAATCTTATATTTAACTTCTATCAATCAAAAAGTTGTTTCTCAGAGTGGGAAATTGTGGAAAATTCTAAACTTTTTTCTTTATTCTCATTCATTTATTCATATGTACATACATTGTTTGGGCCATTTCTCCCCACTACTCCCACCTCCTTACTCTCCCCCGCACTTGCTTCCAGGCAGAATCTGTTCTGCCCTGATCTCTAATTTTGTTGAAGAGAAAG
This sequence comes from Castor canadensis, assembly GCF_047511655.1. NCBI lineage: Eukaryota > Metazoa > Chordata > Mammalia > Rodentia > Castoridae > Castor > Castor canadensis. The sequence goes on from NC_133391.1 coordinate 9,573,414, forward strand.
TGTAAGCAATAATAAGAAAGGCAAAACGTTTTTGCCAGTTGAGAGAAGGATAGCTATACAGAGAGATTACGAGTGTTGATTCCATGTACAAATGTGTTAAATCCCAAATTGATTAATCTCTAACAGATCTTTACATTGGTTCCTGATCCCCTTCTCATATTGACCTCTGTCACTTTAACGTTTCTGTATTAGTACCTCTTCAGTGCGGACATCAAATACTATCATGTTTTGGGTTTCTTAGCTATCCCAATACTTCCCGTAGGTGCTCTCCCCTTACCATGTGACCCAAGTCCAACCACATTGCTGTATTTGCCCTAGATCTGAAGTCAGCATTTGAAGAAGAATATACAATTTTTGGTCTTCTGAGCCTGACTAGCCTCGCTCAGAATGATGTTCTCCAGTTCCATCCATTTATACTGCAAATGATAGGATTTCATTTTTCTTCGTGACTGAGTAAAATTCCATTGTGTCTAAATACCACATTTTCTTAATTCATTTGTCTCTAGTGGGGCATCTTGGTTGTTTCCATAACTTGGCTATTGTGAATAGAGCTGCAATAAACATGGGTGTGCAGGTGCTTCTGGAGTAACCTGTGTCACATTCCTTTGGGTATATCCCCGGAGTCGGATTGATGGATCATATGGCACATCTATGTTTAGATTTTTAAGAAGACTCCAAATGTTTTTTTGAGAGTGGTTACACTGGTTTGCATTCCCAGCAGCAGTGGACGAGGGTCCATTTTACCCCACATCCTCACTAACACCTGTTATTAGTGCTGTTTTTAATGATGACTATTCTAACAGGGGTAGGTGGAATGTTAGTGTGGTTTGATTTGCGTTTCTTTTATACCTAGAGATGGTGAGCATTTTTTCATGTGTTTTTTGGCCATTTGACTTTCTTCTTTTGAGAAATTTCTGTTTAGTTCACTTGCTCATTTCTTTATTGGTTCATTAATTTTGAGAGAGTTTAGTTTCTTGAGCTCCCTGTATATTCTGGTTATCAGTCCTTTGTCTGATGTATAGCTGGAAAATATTTTCTCCCACTCTGTGGGTGGTCTCTTCAGTTTAGAGACCATGTCTTCTGTTGTGCAGAAGCTTTTTAATTTTATGAAGTCCCATTTGTCCATTCTTTCTCTTAGTTGCTGAGCTGCTGGGGTCCTATTGAGGAAGTCCGTGCCTATACCTATTAGTTCCAGAGTGTTTCCTGCTTTTCCTGTACCAACTTTAGAATTTTGAGTCTGATGTTGAGTCCTGATCCATTTTGAGTTGATACAAGTACAGAGTGATAAACACAGATCAAACTTCAGTATTTTGCAGACAGATAACCTCTTTCCCAACTACATTTGTTGAAGAGGCAGTCATTTCTCCATTGAGTCATTTTAGCGCCTTTGTCAAAATAAAGATGGGCATAGGTGTGTGGACTCATATCCAGGTCAACTATTCTGTTCCACTGGTCTTCATGTCTGTTTTTGTGCCAATACCAAGCTGTTTTTATTGCTATTGCTTTGTAATATACTATGAAGTCTGGTATTGTGATACCTCCAGCATTGCTCTTTTTACTGAGTATTGCCTTGGCTATTTGTGGTCTCTTGTGTTTCCAAATGAATTTTAGGGTAGATTTCTCAATCTCAGTGAGGAATGTCGTTGGGATTTTGATGGGAATTGAATTAAACATGTAGATTACTTTGGGGAGTATAGCCATTTTTACTATGTTGATTCTAACAATCCACGAGCATGGGAGATCTCTCCACTTTCTGTAGTCTTCCTTGATCTCTTTCTTCAGGGAGTTGTAGTTCTCCTTGTAGGGGTTATTCACATCCTTTGTTAAGTTTACTCCTAAGTGTTTGATTTTTTTTGAGGCTGTTGTAAGTGGAATTGTTTCCATGTATTCTCTCTCAGTTTGTTCACTACTGGTGTATAGGACAGGTAATGATTTCTGTAAGTTGATTTTGTATCCTGCCACCTTGCTGTAGCTGTTTATGGTGTCTAGAAATTTTGGGGTAGAGTTTTTTAAGTCTTTAAGGAATAAGATCATATCGTCTGCAAAGAGGGATATTTTGACAGTTCCTTTACCTATTTATATTCCATTTATTTCTTCTTCTTGCCTCATTGATCTGGCTAGAGATTACAGAACTATGTCGAATAGGAGTGGGGATAGTGGGCACCCTTGTCTCATTCCTGATTTTATGGGAAATGGTTTCAGTTTTTCACCATTAAGTATAATGTTGACTATAGGTTTGTCATATATAGCCTTTACAATGTTGAGGTATTTTCCTTCTGTTCCAAGTTTTCTTAGAGCATTTATCATGAAGTGGTGTTGGATGTTGTCGAAGGATTTTTCTGCATGTATTGAGATGAGCAAGGGATTTCTGTCTTTGCTTTTTTTAATGTGCTCTATTACAGATACAGATTTGAATATGTTGAACCACCCCTGCATTCCTGGCATAAAACCGACTTGGTCGAGGTGAATGATCTTTCTGATGTGTTGTTGAATTTGGTTTGCCATTATTTTATTGATGATTTTTGTGTCGATGTTCATTAAGGAGATTGGCTTATACTTCTCCTTTTTGGATGTGTCTTTGTCTGGTTTTGGGATGAGTGTCATACTGGTTTCATAGAATGAGTTAGGCAGTTTTCTTTCCCATTCTATTTTGGGGAACAGTTTAAAGAGGGTTGGTATTAGTTCCTCTTTAAAGGACTGATAGAAATCAGCAGACACTCCATCAAATCCTGAACTTTTCTTTTTTGGAAGACTATTGCTGCTGCAATTTCATTTTGTGTTATAGATCTATTCAGGTGATTAATGTACTCTTGGTTCAATTTTGGATAATCATAAGTATCTGGAAATCTGTCCATTTCTTTAAGATTTTTCTAATTTATTAGAATATAGGTTCTCAAAGTGTTTTTTGATGATTTCCTGGATTTCCATGGTGTTTGCTGTTATCTCCCCTTTTGCATTCCTGCTTTTACTGATTTGGGTTTTTTCTCTCCTCATTTTAGTCAGGTTTGCCAGGGGTCTGTCAATCTTGTTTATTTAATCAGAGAATGAACTTTTTGTTTCATTGATTCTTTGTACTTGTTTGTTTGTTTGTTTCTATTTCATTTATTTCAGCTGTTTTCTTTATTTCTCTCCTGTTTTTTGGGGTTTTGCATGTTCTTGTTTTTCTAGGAGTTTGACATGTAGCATTAGGTCATTGATATGAGGTCTTTCTGTCCTTTTAATATATGCACTTGTGACTATAAACTTTCCTCTTAGGACTGCCTTTGCTGTGTCCCATCGGTTCTGGAAGGCCATGTTTTCATTTTCATTAACTTCCAGGAAACTTTTAGTTTCCTCCTTTATTTCATCAATAACCTATTGATCATAGAGCAATGTGTTGTTCGGCTTCCAACTGTTTGCAAGTTTTTACTATTGTTTTTGTTGTTGAGTTCTAGTATTAATGCATTGTGATGAGATAGAATGCATGGGATTATTTCATTTTCCTTTTATTTGCTGAGGTTTGCTTTGTGCCCTAAGATAGGATCAATTTTGGAGAAAGTTCCAAAGGCTGCTGAGAAGAATGTATATTGTGCAGAAATTGAATGAAATATTCTGTAGACATCGGCTAGGTCCATTTTATCTAAGGTGTAATTTTGTTCTAGAATTTCTTTATTGATTTTTTGTTTGGATGACCTACCTATTGGTGACCAGGGGTATTAAAGTCTCCACTACCACTGTATTGGAGTTTACATATTTTGTTGGGTCCTTCACAGTGTGTATGATGAATTGAGTGCACTGACATTGGGTGCATATAGGTTGATAGTTATTATTTCCTTTTGGTATGTCCCCTTTTATTACTATAAGATGTCCTTCTTTATCTCTTTTGACCAATGTAGCTTTGAAGTCTACTTTGCCTGAGATAAGCATTGCTACTCCTGCCTGTTTTGGGGGGGGGATGGACACTGGCTTGGTAAAGCTTCTTCCAGCCTTTCACCCTAAGCCAGTGCTTGTTTCTGTTGATAACATGGGTCTCCAGAAAGCAACAGATTGTTGGATCTTCCTTTTTAATCCAGTTTGTCAAACGGTGTCATGATGGGGGAGTTAAGTCCATTAACATTCAGTGTTAGTATAGATAGGTATTTGGTGATTCCTGTCATTTAGTTGTTTTTGTTGTTTAAGGGTTGGATTGTGTGCAGCTGAATTGATGTTACTCTCTACTTTCTTGTCTTTCCTTCTTCTTTCATTTGGTACTGCCTGTTCTTTTACAGTTTTGTATTCCTTCATATTTTGTGTGCAGTATTCTTTAAGAATCTTTTGTAGTGGTGGCTTTGTGGTCATATATCGCTTTAGCTTCTGCTTGTCATGGAAGCTTTTTATTGCTCCAACTATTTTGAATGATAGTTTTGCTGGGTAGATTATCCTAAGGTTAAAGGTATATTTGTTCAGTGCCCAGAATGCCTCACTGTATGATCTTCTTGCTTTTAATATTTCTGATAAGAAATTTGCTGTGATTTTGATGAGTTTACCTTTATATGATTTTTTTTTTACAGCCTTCAATATTCTTTCTCTATTCTCTGTGCTTGCTGTTTTAATGATAATATGTCATGGGGTAGTTATTTTTTTCTCAAGTCTCTTTGGTGTCCTGGAGGCTTCTTGTACCTGAATGGGCATACTTTTCTCTAGATTTGGGAATTTTTCTGTTATTATTTTATTGAATATTTTACAAATTCCTTTTGCTTGCACCTCTTCTCCTTCTTCAATGCCCATCATTCTCAAGTTTGATCTTTTGATGGAGTGAGTGAGTCTTGCATATTTCTTTCACAGGTTTTGTGTTGTTTTTGTAATAGTTCTTCAGTTTTTCCTTTAATTTCCATTTCATCTTCAACTTCTGAGATTCTGTCTTCTCCTTGTTCTAGTCTGCTGGAGTGGACTTCCATTGTGTTTTGTATTTCTGTTTCATTTTTTTTCTGAGGTTTTCCATATCATGGGTCATTTCCTCTTTAATATTGTCTATTTTCATCCTTAATTCACTTATCTCTCTACTTATGGTGTTCTCTGTTTCACTTTGGTATTCATTTAGGGCTCCTGTGAGTTCACTTATTTGTTTTTCTGTCTTCTCAGTCTTTATTTGTATTGTCTTGGAATTTCTTGAGTGCCTCCTGTACATTTTGGTTGACATTTTCTAGTAACATCTCCATGAAATTCTCAGTGATTTCTTCTTTCATGGTGTTCTTGTGGGCTTCATTGCATTCCTTGAGGTAGTCTGTCTTTGTTTTTTTGCAGTCTGGAACTGGGTATCCATCCCTTTTTCATCTTCCCATCATTCCCCTTGGTTTTCTTTCTGTCCCTGTCTGTGTGTAATTTAGTGTTATCTAGCTTATAATATTAAAAGTAATGAGATCAAGACAGAAAGAGAAAGAAGAAAAAGAAAGAAAAGGGAAAAAATAGAGAACCAAAGACATCAACAGGGAGAGATGCTGTACTCAGAAACAGTGAACTAAGCAAGCACTTACAGAGAAAGAGAAAAAAGAAAAAGAAAAAGAAAATCCCAGGTTCAGGAACAATGAAATTTCAGTCTTGGTATTTCTGGTGTTACTCCTTCAGCATTCAGTCCTGGTGTTGGTATTTAAGCAGTAACTCTGTTGTCTCACCAGGTGTTTGGGTCAGGAGACAGCTTTGTGAACCACTATCTGCCCTATTTCAGGCAGTGGCTCACCTACTGCCTACTGTCAGCCATCTACTTTTGCAGGCTTTATTAACTGACAGTTCTCATGGAAAGCATCTCCTTGCCTTCTCCTCCTTTCTCTGGTGGAGGGGCAGACTTTGTTTACTAAAAGTTCATGAAGAGAGCAGCTCCTTGATCCTTCCCCCTTCTCCAGTGCCTCAGAACACCTCTTCCCATCCGCTGTGTGTCCCTTTCAGTTCCTTGTTTATGATTCTATTGTTTTTTGGTGTTATTTTTCCGTGGTGGGGGTCAGTCCTCAAGGGGGCTATGCTGGTTTATCCCAGGGATAGCTGTAGGAGCACTGTGTGCCACTCATTTGCATAAAACTTTTTTCTAAGCTGCATTTACCACAGCAGTTACATAGTTCCTTTTATAATTATGTGAGGTACATTCTACACCATTCTACTATACTGCTTTCAAAAGAGCACTACACACTACCTTCAATTCCACCGTACAGGCCTATAGCTGAACAACAAGGAAGGTGTCCTTCTAAAAGGGACATGCTGGAAGGTGCAGTCATGAACTTTGGAGAGAGCTCCTCTAATAATGGAAGATTGTGACACCTTTAAACTCTGTTACTAATCTTCTTTTAGATTGGCAGTTACATATTCCTTTCAATGAGAGTGCATATGTGTAAAAGGGACTATAAGAAATATGTGAAAATTAAAGGAAAATGTGTCAAAGTACAATCAATGTCTATCTACCATAGCATGTTTCTTAGACTTGAACGTTAAATCTGATTTACCAACTGCTTTCACAGTAGCAGTTACATAGTCCTTTCTATTACATACTAAATGTAATGAGCTCTAAGTTATATGTGTTTCTAAAAGGAAAACACTTGTAGTTACAATCAAGACCTAGCATACAGAGTTCATTCACAGAGTGGAACATTGTCCAATATTATAAACCTTGTTACTGAGCTGCTTTTAGAATAGCCTTCCATTATTATGATTATAGGCCAAACATGAGGACACATGATTCATTCCTCCAAGATAGCAAAACCTCCATGCCCCTTGGAAGATGCATCAGTGGCAGAGTTCTTTATTAGAATGGAAAATTTAGCCACATTCTAAACCTATTACCTAAGGTGCATTTAGAAAATCATTTCCATAGTTCTTTGAATGACAGCATATATGCCTACAGTGAACAATAAAATATAACCTCTTTTAAGAGTAAAATGCCAGAAGTTACATTTGAGATCTGTCACGAACAGAGTGCCACCTTATAATGGGACATTGTGCCACATTTTATACCTTGTTAACAAGGCTGCTTTCCAGACAAGAGTTCTGTAGGCCTTTTAGTTATGGCATGTTTGTGCACAGTGTGCTCAGGATAAATGTGCTTCTAAAAAGAAAATGCTTGAAGGTACAATCAAGATCTACTAAACACAGAGTTTGTTCTTAGAATGGAACAATGTGACACATTCTATACCTAGATACAAAGTTGCACTTAGAAAAGTGTTACTTACATCTTAAATATCTACAAATAGGCCTAGAATGAGCACTGTGCATTCTTCTTCTCAGTACTAAACACTGGATGGCAATTCTCACATTTGACTCCCTGAAGAACCACAATGAACCATAAGATCAAAGGTAATCATGGCAGCAAAGACGCACAGACAGTGACTCCAGATCCCCAGGCCAGTGTCTGGAGTTCACAGGATGAGCCCAGAATTTCCTATGGAGTGCAGAAAATCCCATGCCTGGTGGACTCTGCACATGGTCCCATTGAGCTCTGATACCCCAGCACACACTCCCCTGCTGTTCATACCCAGCACATCTGACAGACCTGCATACATAGCTTTAATACCTATGATACACTTTTCCTGTTCTCATGTCTGCTGTGGAACTTTCAGCTCCATGTGACCAGAGATTCTTGCCAGATTTGTTTTTAAGGTTTCCCATGAATCTATTGAGCTCAATGAAGGTGCTCATAAATAAATGAAGGAAGAAGGGAGGGTGCATGGGTGGGAGGAGAGAGGAGAAATAGAGGGAAGGAAGGGGAGATGGAGACAATGGAAGGGAAAGGGAGAGGGAGGGAAAATTCTTTCTTAACTAATGCTCTGGGAAAAGAAATAAGGGAGAGGCTATGCTTTTGTCTGAATGAATTAGAATTGCATGCCAGGGACAGGTGCCTTGCTATCCCTGACATGATTTGACTCAGGCACATGCCCCACACAAGGTCTCCCCACTGCTGGCTGAATCATGCCGACCAGTCTCAGAAGCATATGCCGAGAGGAGAGCTTCATGCTAGACAGATTCTGGGGACAGGAACTTGTTTAGGGATGGAGTCACATATACATCAGCACATACAAGCAGGAGAAAGCTCACTTCCTCCCTCCTTCCTCCTCTGTCTCTGTCTCCTTCTCATTTTCTCCTCTTCTTCCCTAACCTTTTCCTTTTCCTTCTTCTCCTCCTCCACCTCCCCCTTCCTCCCCTATCTTCTCTTCTTCCTCCTCCTCCTCCTCAACTTACTCTCCTTCCTTTTCCTAGTTAGGGTCTATGGACAAAAGGTGCTACATACAATCTCCTTCCCACCACAGTAAACCTAACACCCACATTCTTTACTGGACTTGAGCTGCAGGCAGAGGCCTGGAACTCAGTGAAAACAGGGGCACAAAGCATGAACTTTCTTCCTACCAAGTCAAGACTGATTCAGGATAGAGATTCCAAGATGGTGACTAGAGGGAGGAAGCAGACATTGTGCTTCTTAAAGTAAAATCTTGGAGAGACACTGGAGAAACACTTTGCAGGACAAACAACCAAGAAGAGGCAAAACTCCAATTCCCCCACCTGCCCATAGCATCCCCACTCCACATTAAATGGAGAATCCAGGAGGGCTCCAGCGCCGCCAGACGCCAGCTCCTACTGGCTCGAGAGCTGACCAGCAGGTGAGCTAAGTGGCACACAGTACTCCCACAAACAACCCTGGGCGAGGTCAGCATAGCCCCCTGGACAGACTGACTGAAACCCAGGGATAAATGAGACAAAAACCAAACTGAATAAACAATAACAACAACAAAAAGACACATAGCAAGGAGGGCGGGGCACCCTGAGCACTGTAGAGGCAGGCAGGGGCAATCACTCACAGAACTGTAAATAAACAATTGGGCCAGAGAACGCAAGTGTAGCACCACCTACCCAATGTGCTTTGAGAGGGGAAACCTTGTAACCGTGGCTATCACGCCTAAGAGAACTCTAAATAAACAAAGCCTGTGGGACTATGTGAGTGATCAGCTCATTCCTGAGACTGGAAATCAATAAAGCCTCAAGCAACATCTGGCTGACAGTAGCGAGCCAGTGAGCCAAAGCCTCAGATAGACATTCACAGAACTGTCTCCAGACCCTTTTTCTTTTTTTCTCTCTCTCTTCCTTTGATGAGGCAATGACTGAACTAGAACTGAATGCTGCAGGTCTAACTGAAACTGTATTGCATTTGAACTTGGGATATTTTGTTTTGGTTTGGTTTGGGGATTTTGTTTGTTTTGTTTTTTGGTTTTCATTTTTCACCCTTTGATGAGATAACAACAGAACTACTTCTGAGACACCATCTCTAGGATTGTAGGCTGAGGGATTAACAACAAAGTTATTAAGACTGAAACTCTATTGCATTTGAACTTGGGGATTTTTTTTAATCCTCTCTCTGTCTCTCTACTGCCTGTTTAGCTTCATGTTGATTAGTACACTATCTCTCCCTGTTTATTTCATTGGCACTGGTTTGTTGTTGTTTGCTTGTTTGTTCAGTTGTTTGTTTGTTTGTGTTTACCTTTATGTTTACCTTATTTGCTTTCCCTCTCCTCTTACCCTTCCATTTGAGATATCATCATTGTTATTATTACAAGCTAGAAAATACTTAATTGCACACAATACAGGGACATTAACAATAGCAAGGGCAATGATGGGAAGATGGAAAAAAGGGGAAAACTAGTTCCCCCAAGTAATAAATTAGTACAGGAACAAGAGGGAAAAGAAGAAAGCAGATACCCAGATCCAGACTCCAACAAAATGCAGATAAACTATGCCAAAGAACCCAATGAAGCCAAAAAGAACAACCTGAAAGAAGAAATCCTGCAAGTAATCAATGAGAATTTTATAGAGATGATACTGGATATGGTCAACCAAAATGTGCAAGACACACTCAAGAAATTCCAGACAACAAAAGTAGAGAATTTGAGAAAGCCCAAAAACAAATAAAAGAAACTATAGAACCACGGTGTTTGTACTGTAATTCTATAAACACCAAGGTGAAACACAGAACACAATAAATAAATAGATAAATTAACTCAGGACGAAAGTAGACAATATTAAAGAGGATGGGGCTCAGGATATGGAAAACTTCAGAAAAAAGAATGAAACACAAATGAAAAACAAAATGGAAGGCCAATCCAGTAGAAGAGAACAAGCAAAAGACAGTATCTCAGAACCCAAAGATGAAATGGTAATTAAAGGAAAACTAAAAAACTATTAGTTAAACAACTCAAGACCTGTGAAAAGAAAATGCAAGAACTTACTGTCTCCATCAAAAGACCAAACCTGAGAATCATGGACATTAAAGAAGAAGAAGAGGTGCAAGCAAAGGGAATGAGTAATATATTCAACATAATAATAACAGAAAATTTCCAAAATCTAGATAAATCTATGCCCATACAGGTGCAAGAGGCCTCCAAAACATGAAACAGACCTGACCAAAATAGAACCACCCCACGTCATATTATCATTAAAACAACAAGTGCAGAGACTCAAAAAAGAATATTGAGAAAAATACCTATAATATTCAAAGGTAAACCTATCAAAATCAGAGGACACTTCTCAACAGAAATATTAAAAGCAAGAAGTGCTTGGGGTGAGATTTTCTGGGCACTGAATGAAAATAACATCAACCCTAACATACTCTACCCAGCAAAACTATCATTCAAAATAGATGGAGCAATAAAAGTCTTCCATGATAAGCAGAAACTAAAACAATTTGTGACCACAAGGCCACCACTATAAAAGATTCTTCAAGGGATTCTGCACACAGAAAGTGAAACCCAACATACCCATGAAAGGGCAAGCAGCACCAAAAATAGGAAAAGAAAAAGGAAGAAAGTAGAGAGTAAACTCAACTTAGATACATACAATCAAACCTTCAAACAACTAACACAACTAAATGACAGGAATCACCACATACCTATCAGTACTAACATTTAATGTTAATGGACTTAATTCCCCCATCAAAAGGCACTGATTGATGAACTGGATTAAAAAGGAAGACCCAACAATTTGTTGCTTACAGGAGACCCATTTCACCAACATAAATAAGCATAGGCTTAGGATGAAAGACTGGAAGAAGATTTACCAAGCCAGTGGCCCCTGAAAACAGGCAGGAGTAGCAACACCTATCTCTCACAAAGTAGACTTCAAACCAACATTGATCAAACAAGATAAAGAAGGACATTCCATACTAATAAAAGGGGAAATAGACCAAAAGGAAATAACAATCCTCAACCTATATGCACCCAATGTCAATGCACCCAATTTCATCAAACATACACTGAAGGACGTAAAAGCATATATAATTCGTGAGAGACTTTAACACCTGATTATCATCAGTAGATAGGACATTCAAACAAAAAAATCACTAAGGAAATCCAAGAACTAAAATATACCATAAACCAAATGGATCTAGTTGATGTCTACAGAACAATTCATCCAACTTCTACACAATATACATTCTTGTCAGCAGCCCACGGAACCTTCTCCAAAATAGATCATATCCTAGGGCACAAAGCAAGCCTCAGAAAATATAAGAAAATACAAATTATACCATGCATCCTATCTGATCACAATGCAATTTAAAACTAGAACGTAACAAGAAAAATAAAGACAAAAAACATGCAAACAACTGGAAACTGAATAACCCATTGCTTAATGAACAATGGGTCATCGATGAAATAAAAGAGGAAGTTAAAAAGTTCCTGGAAGTCAATGAAAATGAAAATACAACCTACCGGAACCTATGAGACACAGCAAAGGCAGTCCTGAGAGAAAAGATTTTAGCCATGAGTGCATATATTAAAAAGACTGAAAGATCCCAAATCAATGACCTAATGATACATCTCAAACTCCTAGAAAAACAAGAACAAGCAAATTCCAAAACAAATAGAAGGACAGAAATAATAAAAAGAAGAGCTGAAATCAATGAAATAGAAACCAAAAAACCTTACAAAGAATTAATGAAACAAAAAGTTCGTTATTTGAAAAAATAAACAAGATTGATAGACCACTGGCAATCCTGACTAAAAGGAGGGGAGAAAAGACCCAAATTAGTAAAATCAGGAATGCAAAAGGGGAGTTAACAACAAACACCATTAAGTCCAGGAAATCATCAGAGACTACTTTGAGAACCTATATTCAAATAAATTCAAAAACCTTAAAGAAATGGACAGATTTCTAGATACTTATGATCATCCAAAACTGAACCAAGAAGACATTAATCACCTGAATAGATCTATAACACAAAATGAAATTGAAACTACAATCGAGAGTCTCCCTAAAAAGAAAAGTCCAAGACCTGATGGATTCTCTGCTGAATTCTATCAGACCTTTAAAGAAGAACTGATACCAACCCGCCGTAAACTCTTCCATGAAATAGAAAGGGAAGGAAAACTGTCTAACACATTTTGTGAAGCCAGTATTACACTTATCCCAAAACCAGGCAAAGACACCTCCAAAATGGAGAACTATAAGCCAATCTCCTTAACAAACATGGATGCAAAAATCCTCAATAAAATAATGGCAAACCGAATTCAACAACACATCAAAAACATCATTCACCTCGACCAAGTAGGCTTCATCCCAGGAATGCAGGGGTAGTTCAACATAGGACAATCAATACACATAATAAACCACATTAACAGAAGCAAAGACAAAAACCACTTGATCATCTCAATAGATGCAGAAAAAGCCTTTGATAAGATCCAACACCATTTCATGGTAAAAGCTCTAAGAAAACTAGGAATAAAAGGAAAGTATCTCAACATTATAAAAGCTATATATGACAAACCTACAGCCAGCATTATACTTAACGGTGAAAAAATGAAACCATTCCCTCTAAAATCAAGAATGAGACAAGGATGCCCACTATCTCCACTCCTATTCAACATAGTACTGGAATTCATAGCCAGAGCAATTAGGCAAGAAGAAGGAATAAAAAGAATACAAATAGGTAAAGAAATGGTCAAAATATCCCTATTTGCAGATGACATGCTCCTATACCTTAAAGATCCAAAAAACTCTACTCAAAAGTTCCTAGACACCATCAACAGCTATAGCAAGGTAGCAGGATATAAAATCAACATAGAAAACTCATTAGCATTTCTATACACTAATAATGGAAAAACTGAGAAAAATGTATGAAAACAATTCCATTTACAATAGCCTCAAAAAATATCAAATACCTAGGTGTAAACCTAACAAAGAATGTGAACAACCTCAACAAGGAAAACTATAAACTTCTGAAAACAGAGATTGAGGAAGACTATAGAAAGTGGAGAGATCTCCCATGCTCATGGATTGGTAGAATCAACATAGTAAAAATATCTATACTTCCAAAAGTAATCTACATGTCTAATTCAATTCCCATCAAAATCCCAATGACATTCATCAAAGAGATTGAAAAATCTACTGTTAAATTTATATGGAAATACATAAATTTTTATTGAGTATAGCCAAGGCAATACTAATAAAAAGAACAATGCTGGAAGTATCACAATACCCGACTTCAAACTGTATTACAAAGCAATAACAATAAAAACAATAAAAACAGCATACCTGTCATATGAAGACCAGTCGAACAGAATAGAGGACCTGGATATGAAGTCACACAACTATAACCAACTTGTCTTTGACAAAGGTCCTAAAAATATACGATGGAGAAAAGACAGCCTCTTCAACAAAAACTGCTGGGAAAACTGACTAACAGTCTGCAAACAACTGAAACTAGATCCTTGTTTATCACCCTATACTAATATTAACTCAAAATGGATCAAGGATCTTAATATCAGACCCCAAACTCTAAAGTTAGTACAGGAAAGAGTAGGAAATACTTTGGAATTAATAAGTATAAGGAAAGACTTTCTCAATGGAAATCCAGCAGCGCAGCAACTAAGAGAAAGCATAGATAAATGGGACTTCATAAAACCAAAAAGCTTCAGCTCAACAAAAGAAATTGTCTCTAAACTGAAGAGAACACCCACAGAGTGGGAGAAAATATTTGCCTGCTACACATCAGACAAAGGACTGATAACCAGAATATATAAGGAAACTAAAAACTAAATTCTCCCAAAATTCATGAACCAATAAAGTAATGGGTAAGTAGACTAAACAGAACTTTCTCAAAAAAAGCAATTCAAATGGCCAAAAAACACACGAAAAAATGCTCACCATCTCGAGCCATAAAGGAATTGCAAATTAAAACCACACTAAGGTTCCACCTCACTCCTGTTAGAATAGCCATCATTAGCAATACCACTAATAACAGGTGTTTTCAAGGATGCAGGGAAAAAAGAACCCTCTTACACTTCTGGTGAGAATGTAAACTAGTACAACCACTCTGGAAAATAATTTGGCAGGTTCCTAAAAATCTATACATAGATCTACCATATGATCCAGCAATACCACTCTTGGGGATATACCCAAAAGAATGTGACACGGGTTACTCCAGAGGCACCTGTACACCCATGTTTATTGCAGCTCTATTCACAATAGCCAAGTTATGGAAACAGCCAAGATGCCCCATTACTGACAAATATATCAAGAAAATGTGGCCTTTATACACAATGGAATTGTATGCAGCCATGAAGAAGAACAAAATGTTTTCATTCACGGGTAAATGGATGGAATTGGAGAACATCATTCTGAGTGAGGTTAGCCTGGCCCAAAAGACCAAAAATTGTATGTTCTCCTTCATGTGCAGACATTAGATCAAGGGCAAACATAATAAGGGGATTGAACTTTGATCACATGATAGAGAGAGAGCACACAAGGGAGGTGTGAGGATAGTTAAGACACCCAAAAAACTAGATAGCATTTGTTGCCCTCAATGCAGAGAAACTAATGCAGATACTTAAAAAGGACCGAGGCCAATAGGAGAAGGGGACCAGGAACTAGAGAAAATGTTAGTTTGAGAACAATTAACTTAGAAGGTAACACACATGTACAGGAAAGCAATGCAAGTCAACTAGCAAAAACCCTTGGTCCTTCCTATTACTGCTTAAACTCTCTCTTCAACAAAATTAGAGATGGGGGCAAAATAGTTTCTGCCTTGCAGCAAGGGGTTCAGGGGGTAATATAAGGGGTGGGGGAGTAATGAGGGGGTGGGGATAAGGGTGGAGAAATGACCCAAACATTGTATGCACATATGAATAAAATTTTTTTAAAAGACTGATTCAGGAGCTATGATGTGCTTAGCTGGGTCCCCTTGGGCTTTTCATTATAGTATATGGTCTTGCTTGTCATGAATAGGAGCATGGGACAGGATTTGGGTCTCTCTAATCACACCCCAGGGACTTCCCCAACCTTGCTTACTTTCATGCAGAGCTGGGAGCCTGGTCCCATTCAGATGAAGAAACCCTGTATGGGAGGAAAGTCTCTGGGGAATTCCCTTTCTATCCTAGGTGTTTGGTGGGGCTACCAAGAACAGAGCTAGGCTGCCCTGCCTCAGAGGTCCTGTGGTCATTCCCAAGATGGCTGAAACTCTCTATATGCTCTCTACACCTGATCAATGTTACATGACACACCCACACACATACCTACGACACAACAAAGACTCCACTGGGAAGAGTACCTTTATTGAAAAATACATGACATCATGGGCCTCTGACAACACCACACTGAGACAGACAATGGCTGAAGACAAGCCATCAGGAGGTTTGACCCACCTGAGTAGCCCAGCAGGACCAGGCACAGCCTCAGATGAAACCAAGATCACTGCTGATGGACACTCCTGCATGTAGGGAGATTTTGCCCTCCTTGGCTTTGATGGCCTGCACCTTTTATTCTTCAGTTCCTGCTGTCTCTAGTATCTGAAACTGGGCCAGCAAGAGAGGAGCACCAGGGCCTGCAAGGTCGCAGGAGATCAGGGGCCTGAGAGACCTCACTGACATCAGTCTGAACTGCTGCTCTGGCTACTTGACCCAGCATCTGTGATAAAGCCTACCAGGACCCCAGCTCTGAAGGGTGGGGGCCTCACTCCCAGTAGGCCTGTGCCATGAGCAGCTCCCCTTTCTCCATTTTGTAATGGGTGTGTGGATTTACTTTGTTTTATGGAATATTTTTAAATATCAAATGCTCCCTCCTTCTTGCTCAAGGGCAAGAGGGCCAGGTGATGTTATTGGGGAACCTTCAGCAAGACTAGGTGGTGGGGTGAGTGATGCAAATTAGGTTCAAGAGCTCCTACAGCCCCACTCCAATGACCCAATTTCATGTTCCCCAAGTTCATGACAGTCAGTGGCTTATCTAGGCTCTCCCTTGCCTCCAAGAGCTGACCCCTCACCCTTAGGAAGTGGGCAAGTACACATGTGTCCATTGTGCAGGGTGGGCCCATTCTTCCATTTGGCCCAGCCTCCCCACAGTCCTGCTGCCTCAGGAGCTATCCTGGCCTCATGTCCTCCTTCCTGATTCTTCATGAGGAGGGAAAGAAATTGGCAAGGCCAGAGATCACAGCCTCTGCTACCGAGAGACATGTATTCAAATCCTGCTCTGGCCTCCATGATCCAGGACCTTTGGCATGTTATTTACATCCCTCTGAGATGCTGTCCCTGCTGCCAGAGGTGATAATGACCCTACCTGCTAAGGTTAGATGCAACAATGTGAGGAAAGCTCCTTTGGCATGCCTCAACTCCTCAAAGACTCAGTAATTGATGAGTACTAGGGTTAGTTTTTATACTCAGACCAAAAAAATTTTTCCAGCAGGAAATGAGGGCTCTGCCAGGAATATTGGTTCCCTGCAGACCCTACCCCTGGCCATACCTTCCATCTTCAAGGCCCACTGACTGTCAGTGTCCATCACAATGGAGCATGCAAATAGCCCAATCCCAGGTGGACACGTTCAGGGACCAGCAGCTGCACTGGCCCCAGGGCTGTGTGTCTAGCAAGTACTGAGGCTTGTTCTGGAGTGCTAGGCTCTTACTTCCTACCACTGGCTTGGTCAACACTCTTCTTCTCAGGGTCAGAACCCAGCAGGGTAGCAAGAGCATAATTGGTTTGGGTACCACTGCACCTCATCTCGAGGTGGAATCTCAGGGCAGTGTCCTGAAGAAAGACCCCCACTTGGGGGCAGCTAGGGGGTCTGGAAGGAGAGATGGAGGGGAATGGAAGTACCTTGGTGCTCTTGGAGGCACCTTTGCTCCCAAGACATGGTCATGGGTAGAAGTCATTGTCCAACAGGAAGGAGACAAAATACCCTACTCACCCATTAATTCATCCACTCACCCATTCATTTATCCACTCAACCATTCATTTATCCATTCACCCACTCATTCATACACTGACCCATTCATTCATGCACCAATTCATTCCCCATTCATTCATCCATCCAATCATTCATCCGCCCATTCATTCATGCACCCACCCATCACACATTCATTCTTCCAATCATCATGCATTCATCCACCCACTTATTCTTTAACAAATGTCAGGAGCCTGAGCTCCAGACCTACAGAGATGCCTATTTTCCCTTGCACAAGGGGCCCCTCATGTGCTGAGAATTACAGAAAACCCAAACATTGATGTAAGGAAAGGTGGAAACAACAAGGATGACCCAGGGACTGGTTCATGGAGGAGATGTTTAGAGCAGGTCATGAGGTGGGAATCAGTGTTCAGCAGACAGAGGGACCAGCCTGAGCACATGCATGGAGGTGGGGGCAGCCTGGCACAACTGGGTGTAGCCCGTCATGGGCCTTGCAACACTGAGGAGAGACTGGGGCCACAGAGCTTGTACCTCATGAGGGGTATTTAAGCAGAGGAACAGGGTCAGATGGGCTTGGGGAAGACTATTTGGTAGCCAACTTGTGGAATCCCTGAAGCAGGGGAACCAGAGGCCAGTCATATGTTTCACGATAAGAACTCTCTCTACCAGGAATTTCACCGCCTATTCAGTGGCTGCACACTCTCATCCTGGTAGGGAAGAAAGGCCAGGTTCAAAGTCAAGGTCAATGAAGTGCAGAAGTCCAGGTCATCCAGATAATGTGGACATGCCTCACAGCCCTCCCAACTCTTTCCATCTATCACCACCATCATTACAAAAGGCCTCCATTGTTGAATGTCTGCTGTGTACCAGGCTGGGGTTCCAACCGTGGTTCGCAGATGAAAAACCTGAGCACAGACAGAGCAATTGACACCTCCATGGTCACAGATACTGACCATGGCCAATCTGGCTTCAAATTCAGAGAACTCAGCCTCAAGCCTTGGCTTTTCCTTTTCCTCTTACCACAGCATGGTGCCCTACCTCCCGAAAATCCCATGATGATGTAGAGCACACGTGCCAGCTGGACTTCTGTCTGAATGCCAACCTAAGGTCATCAGACAGGCAAACGCAGCAAAGAAGGCGAGGGACAGGCCAAAAAAGTCAAGGGACAGCTGGGCCTCCCCAGACTTTTGGCAGGAGGTGACACTGCAAACACATCGATCTCATGCATGGGAGATATGATGCCTGGCCAATAGGCATAGTTACCTCTGCAGTGGTGGCTTTGTCCCCTTCATTCACATTCATGCTGGGTTCACTCTAAAGTAAAAGCCACATGGTCAACACCCTGAATGGACACTGGACACCACACCCCTCTTATAGCTTGGGGCAGTCAAGCTTGGGCACAAGTGCCAAGCCTGGGTGACTTTTTGCATAAAAAGTGTGAGGGAGGCTTGCAGAGGGACCTAGTGTTGGTTTTAAGGACTTAATTCTGCTTCTGCAATAGGGGAACTCCGTGAGCTCCTCTAGGAAATCACTCAATCCAACTGACTCCCAGTATCCTGTTCTTGTGGTCTCTATAATGGGACCACTAATGCCAGCTTCACAATATGTCATTCACTGGGCAGCTCCAACTGTGTGACCTTGAGCAGTTTACTCTGCTTCTCTGTGATTCTGTTTCCTCATTTCTAATATGTGAGTGATACTGGTATCTACATCATCATTATTGAGAAGGTTATGTCCACCAATCCTATCATGAGCTTAGGCTAGATCCTGGATGCCAGAGGTGCTGTCAAAATGATTATTGTTGTTACTTATCACTAGATAGTGGAAGCAAAGGTTGTGAAGTGTAAATGCATGATGGATGAAGGACACCTGCACTGTGCAGCACATAGGAGTTCATCAGTAGAGCTCCACTCTGCCTGGTCCCTCCCCTGGAGTAAGGCTTAGACACAAAGTGTTGTGGCCTCCTCATCCTGGACACCATAAATAAGACCCAAAACCCTTGTTTCTGAGAAGGACCATGAAGGCCAGCACTCTAGGCCTCTGTGCTTTGGGAGGTTCAGAGAAGTTAAGCGACTTTCTGGGTCACACAGCAGGTTAATCTGGAACACCAGGCTGAACCCATGTCAACCTTTGTCCTCAGGCCACATAGCAGGAGGGTTCTCTCCTCAAGCAGAACCCTCACTCCCCCACACTCACACTTTCCATCATGCATGCCAGCTTGTGGGACATTCTGAAGATGCAAATTGCATCAAGAAATTGCTGTGAAAACTATTTCCCTCCATATGACAAAAACCTGCACTGGAGCCCCAGGTAAGACCCTGTCCACATCACCTCATTCACAGCTCACCCTCCTGTGATCACTACCTGTTGTGTCCCTGCCTCAGATCCTTTGCACATTCTCTTCCCTCTACCTGACTGGTGAGAGAAAGAATAAGCCCAGGGCTTCCCAGCCAGGTGCAGGATGTTCCCTTTCCACAGATGATTCTCATAGAGGGTTGGAGGACGGAAGGGGACATTTAGTGACCTGGACACTGGTGAAATCAATTCTTAAATGTTCCAGTCATTTCATGAGCTTTTTATTCAGAGAATTATAATTTGATTTCTATCAGTATTTCTGTGACTTTTACTAAAATTTATCTTTTATGGTCTTCACTGACTTCTTGATTTCTGATCAGTCTTTATTTATTTTGTCATGTTATTTTTTTGTGCATTTATTCAAGCCCTCTTTCACTTCATTGATCATTCTTATAATCATTTGATAAATTCCTGGTCTGAAATTTCTTCGTCTTCACTCTTTGTGCAGGTGAAGGGAGGATAAAAGATGGAAGTTCAGAAGGTGAATAAGGTTGATGTACTCTCTGTAAAAGAATGAGTATAAGTGGCAGAGTGGCTCAAGTGGTAGAGCATCTGCCTAGGAAGTGTGAGGCCCTGAGTTCAAACCCCAGAGACACCAAAAAAAACAAAAAAGAATGAGTATAGAATTGCTAAGCTTGTTGAAGCTACCATAAGAAGGCATAAGAAGGTGGCTAAAGTCAAAATAAGAAAAACAGAGGACATGAACAAATTCAGGTTTTAATACATATATATGTGGAAAGTCACAAGGAAACTCCCTGTGCAGCTGCCTTTCCAAACATAAATGTCATTTTTTCTCATTTACAAATGTGAAGAACAGGAAGGTGGAACATGACCTACCTGGCAGTTTGGTACTAGTGGGAAGAGGTAGTGATTAGGGAAAGCACATGGGATGGTGGATATGTTGCAAACATGTGGTATACATGTATGTAAATGGAAAAAAGATACCTGTTGAATCTATTCCAGGAATGTGTGGAAGGGTGGATAAAACTCAATGTGAATTCAAGTATGATATATTTGATATGTTATAAGAACATTTATAAATGTCACAATGTATATACACCCAGAAAAAGAGAAAAATTAAAAATTAAATTAAAAACATTCTTTGACTCAGATTTCCTCTTCTTCACTATTGTTAGTGTTTGTTACTTTGTAGATACTCAGTTTAGGATAAGTCAAGTGGTCTATTTATTTTTCATATTTCCTAAGTTTCTGCATTAGAGTTTGCATGAGAAAACAACCAATTGTTTGAAAGTTTTCATCACCTGTAGTCTTCGATTGAATTATTTTCAGTGTTCAGGCAGGAGAGTGTAGTGGCAAGACTGAGGTTGTACTTGTCAACACCGGGCTATGGCATGGCTCAGTAGCCACGCATTTGCCCATGTGCTCAGAACACTGGGCCTGACGGGAGTCAAATTGAGCTAAACCACATGGTGTCTCAAGTAAAAGGGCACCTTGTCTGCTTATGGACTGCTTTCAGTAGAGCAGTTTCCCCTCTTTGTGTACTTGGAGCCACTGTTAGCCTCAGGAAGAATTATAACCTCACAGTTGATTAGGATATTACTTGCTTCACAAGGTTCCCAATTTGTAATCCAGGTCAAAAAGTCACTGAACCAAAGAATGTCCACCAACTGAGTTATAGAATTTTAGAGAATACTGAGTGGTCTACATGCAGACGTGTACCTGAGGAGTCAAGCAAATGTACTTGCTGGTTTCAGTGCTTCCATTCATATCCAGGAGTTCATCTCCTTATAGGGTAAGGAGGATGTGGAAATCATGTCATTGGGAAGAGTTCAGGGCTTTCAGCACCACCTAGCAACAAACATGCAACTGCATGGATTTCCAGGAAGACTCTGAAATTTCATTCCCTGTCCAGAAATTCACTTCCATTTGGAGGCCATGGGTATGATGTGATTTGGGGCACATAGGCTTGAGGCTTTCTGTTCCACCTAGAAGGAACACACAGATCCAAGTTGCCCATCCTGAATGACATGATTAAGTCAGCCAAAGCATACTCAGTGAATTGTTTCCACCCTGAACCTCACGTTATGGGATTCACACCTTTCCAGAGGTGGAAGAATGTCTAACCGCCATGCTTTTTGTTCACAAAGCTCTCTGTTACTGTACCTTCTCCAGTGGTTCACACTAGACCCTCTCACTCTCAATGCCCAACACGCATGATCATCTCCCATCCAAACATGATGTCAGGGATTCCCAAAACTCACTGAGCATTGATTTCTCCTTGATTTTATGCCTCCACAGCAGCTCAATCTCAATAGGTCCCTCTCCAGATAGCATCTTTCCATAGTCCTCCAAGAGAAGGGAAGTGATAAATGTACTTCGTTGCCAAGGCTTCACCCTGCACGATCATAGTCTCACCAAATGCTACACTAGGGTTCTGACTTAAAGGGTGTGTAGAATTGCCAAATGCTACCTTGGGGTCTAGACTTGTGGGAAGTGTAGCAGTTTGGCTTCCCTTGTGAATGTATCTTCATCTTCCATCCCCACCTGAAGCTGTGGCTGCACTGAATGGCACTGCATTGCTTTTTTCTTCTCCTCTCTGTTTCTTTGTGGTTTCCATCTCCCCAGTTTCTCTTTTCTGATGCCCAGTGTTTGTTATTTCTTTCTCTATTCAGGTTAAAGCCTGCCCTTAGTTATCTGATTCTTGTCATTCAGGCAGTAAAAACAAAAGACGGTTCTAGTCTACCATCTTGCCCCACACCTGAAGTCTGATTGTTTTGGACAGTTCTTCTAGGAAGATTTGTCATTACATGTGATTACAATTTTCCTTTCTTGAATTTGTATTGGTCTCTGTATTGACTCTCAAGGATTGTGCATATTCAGAAGGTACAAAAAAGTGATACATGCATTTAATGTTTAATGACCAAATCAGAGTAATCAATATTTGCATCTTTTCATTTCTTTCTTCTTCACAACTGGATTCTTTGGACAGCCTTCTATTAGTTACCCACACAACCTCATAGTTTTATGTTGAACTATAGTCATTTTTTATTTCCTTTGTTAAATTTATCCAGGGTAGTTTATTGGTTTTGAGGCTATTGTAAATGGGATGTTTGACCTGATTTTTTTTTCTCTGTGTGTTCATTGTCGGTGTATAGAAAGGCTACTGATTTCTGTATGTTAATTTTACATCCTGCTACTTTGCCAAAAAAGTTTAAGATTTCTAATAGTTTGGGTAGAATCTTGAGGATCTTTAGGGAGAGTATCATGTCATCTGCAAATAGGGATAACTTGAATTCTACTTTCCCTATTTGAATCCCTTTTATTTCTTGCTGTTGTCTTATTGTTCTGGTGAGGGATTCCAAAACTATATTGAATAGGAGTGGAGAAAGTGAGAATCACTGTCTCAATCTTGACTTTAGCAAGAATGGTTTCAGTTTTTCTTCATTTAGTATAATGTCAGCTATAGCTTTGTCATATATAGTCCTTATTATGTTGGGGAATATTCCTTTCACTCCTAGTTTCTTCAGAGCTTTTATCATGAAAAGATGTTGAATTTTGCTAAAACCTTTTAATACATCTGTTGATAAGGCTATGTGGGCATTGTTCTTGCTTCTGTTTATATGCTATATGTTATATAGAGATTTACATATGTTGAACAATTCTTCTATCCAAATTAAACCCATTTGGTCATGGTCTGGATCTTTGTGATGAGTTTCTGCATTCTCATTATCAGTATTTTGCTGAGAATCTTTGCATCTCTATTCATTAAAGATGTTGGTCTGTAATTCCCTTTTTAGTCACATTTTTATTATGTATTAGAATGAGTGTAACACTAGCTTCCTAAAATGACTGGGCTAGGGTGATACAGGCATGCATTTTGTAATGACCAAATCAGAGTAACTAGTGTTTGCATCTTCTCATCATTTCTTTATACTTCAAAATTGAATTCTTCAGTCAGTACTCTAGTAATTACCCACACACCTAATAGTTTGATGTTAAACTACAGTCATTGGAGAATCATACATGACATATCTCTGAAAATGTCATCCCAGACTTTAAGTGCTTAAACCAAATTCTTATGAATTCATCATGACTGCATCTCTGTACTTAGCTCAAACCACCAGCATGTCTCTCCAGAATGTCTCCATCAACATCTTTTGTGAGTTCCGTAATAATACTGTTGCATGTCTCCCATCCATTCTAAATATGAGTGGCAAACTACTCTTTCTGAAATATAAATTGTAACATATCAATCTCTTGATAAAGATTTCTGTCATTCCCTATTACCCTGTGCATAAAAGTAACTGTTCCTATAGGCAACTAAGAGAACTTATGTCTCATCATTCTTTTAAGTCTCATTTCACGTCTACTGTACTTCAGAATGATTTATCTTATTTTCTTTTTCTATGCACACCAAGATCCTTATCACAACATTCATTACACAGAGTTCAATCAATTGCTTTATTCTTCTCAACTTGTTAGCTCATATTTTGTATTCCAGGGAAACTCCCCCATCCCACAGATCTTGACCAGAATAGGCACAATATGTTATTATATTTTATGGTAAAAATAGTTTTTCTTTCCATCATATATTGCAATTTGTGTATAATTAATTCCTGAAAGTGTCGGTCTCATTTCAACTGAGAGCTATGACATGAGACTACATTCACAAACATACACTCAGGGACTGAAAGTGTAACTGACACACAAAGTCACTCTTTGGCTCATTGCTTATTGAGAAATACATGACAGTGCATTTTGATTGCAAGCAAAAGTCAAATGAGCAAGCATAAAATTCTTGTAAAAGATGCTATGTCTGGGAGATAATCACAATAATCCTAAAGATTGTTTATAATTTTGGCATACTAGCATTAATTGGGTGGCTCCGTTTCCTCTATGCTTGACCCTGGGTAGGATTGTCACTTTCTTCAGAACAACAGAAGATGATTAACTCAGCATAGATAAAAGAAGACGTCAAGAGTGAAGAAAGTCATAGCTCAGAATGCAAATATACAACTTGATTTCTGCATCTACCTTGCACTATTGATTTGGAATTTCAATTGACAACTTGATTATTGGTTGATTATGGTGAAACACATGTATCTGTGAATGTCCCTAAAATGCAATAGGTATGTGGAAACCTGCATAAGTAATACAAGGAATATTAGGGGAATGCATGAACCTTGGGTGTGTGAAGATGTCTCTCCTGTGTACTTGAATTGGAGGAAGTGATGCCCCATTGGCTTTGGTTAAGCCCTGACTGGGTTGAGCCCTTTATTACCAATTTGCTTCACACCTTACATGGCATCCAATGATGTAATTCATTTCCCACATCCCAAATAGCTTTCCTGCAAATTGTTTTTAGACACGTACTTCAGAACACCTCTAAGAAAGGTTCATTCATCCCCGGGGCCTTACCATCTGTGGGCTTGGATGAAATCATAGAACCTGAGGTGGAAAGGAGGATCCTCAAACTTATTTTCCAGCTCATGTTTATTTCATAGACGCAGGACCTCAGATGCAGAGGCCATGACAGAAATTGCTCCAGATTCCTCCATGGGAATGGAAAACACTGGGCTGAAGGAATTTGGAAAATTAGAATGGACATTCCAGTTGACATAAAAACATATATACAGAGGCACATAGGAAAAATATATACCTGCCTGACACGGTTGGCTCAGCCTCCACAGAGAATTGTACATTTCTAGATATGTTCCCCTTGATTTTTTTTTCCTTTCCCTCCAGCTTCCCCTCCATCTCAGTTCATTTAGTGATCCAGACTGCTTTCCCAGCCCTAAACCCAGTATATACAAAGATGGAGATGTACTGATTGCAGGGATTTTTCCACTTTATTCTTTTGTCAAAATGACACAAGCAGTGATCCAGCTATTGCAGGACTTTCTACAAAGTAAGTTATGGCTTTATGTTACTTTCTTCCATTTGATTTCTGAAAGAATACTGCCCAAGTGATCTGTGAATGCATAGAGCATTGCTGATCATCACCCCAACATGGCACTTCTTCCCCTACCTTCCCAGAAACATTCCTAACTTATTTTGTGGTTATGGTGTACTTTTCTTTCAACAGGAGCAAGTATATTCTTTTTTCTTTTTCTCTTTTCTGTAACAAGGCTGAATTCTATGCATTTGCTCCACCATCACTGGGACTCCTCCAGCCTGGGCTGAAAGCTAGCACCAAGAGATCATCCTTAGAAAAGCAATCCAAGTCAATTCCATGTGTTCTGTACTGAGACACTAGAACAAAGTTCCCTTTGTTGTAGATCAATGCTGTGATAAGATTTCTTTACTCACAAATGTATCTAATAATGTCTCTACTGAGAAGTTCTGAACTTGTGCCCATGGTCATGAAAACACTTATGACTGTAGACCTCCAGTTACTGTTTCAAATAAGATGTGTGTCCTGCTGGGATGCTGTGTCAAATCTGGAAATGCAAGCATAGCCAGAAATAAATGATAAGCCCTGTGAGATTTTTCCCCTCCAATTTATTACTACTT
Organism: Castor canadensis; assembly: GCF_047511655.1. Lineage (NCBI taxonomy): Eukaryota > Metazoa > Chordata > Mammalia > Rodentia > Castoridae > Castor > Castor canadensis. The sequence goes on from NC_133391.1 coordinate 9,599,395, forward strand.
CACTTAGACACATATCTGTGCTCAGGTTTTTGCTATGAACAAATGCCAGGTCTGCAGCAGAAGGTCTAATTAATAAATTGTTACGGCAGAATTCCATGGAATTCTAGCAATGTATTTACAGCCCTGTTAGCAGTGAAAATGTTGAAAGCAGTGATTCCTTGCATCTCTTTTCAAGTGCTGTGGTAGTGAGTGTTACCTGTAGTATCTGCACACATTTAGGAGCAGGGATGAAGGGGTAGGAAATTGAGTTTCTTCACTGCTGTGGAAGGTATCAACATTGCTCTTATTACGTGCCTAGATGTTTGTCTGCTTATCTTTGTTAGCATCCAAATTTTTCCCAGGCTTACTCATATTTGAATATTGTTACTGATGCATTTGTCACACATTTGGCTCTGGTTCATTTTGCTTATACTAGTCCTTAGCTACTTTAAAATTAGAAAAATTTGAAATCTGTTTTCTAGGAGTCTGGTCTTAATCTCCTAAACTGAGAGAAGAGAAATGTTATGTGTGTTACTAATTGAATAGAGTAAGGAATATTTTATTCTATGAAGGTGTTGCATTGATACATGGACTACTGCTATGGTGTTTTGCTGTAGGGGAGGGAGGTTGTAGTCAAGTCTAAACACAACATATTGGCAAATATAACTTTATACCTTGTTATACTGGAGCTATTAGCTATTCTAAAAGAGGAGAATTTGAATCTCCCTGTATTAGTGATTTTAAATTCGCTGAGACAAACTGAATTAGTCTGTACTAAATTCCTTGCACAAATATATGTCTTCTTTACAGATAATTTGATCTGATCATTGCCTTTAAAATGAATTGTTTGGGGGAAACTAACCGAGCTTGTGATATATTCTGGATATGAGTTACCTTTTAGATGTAAGTTTACAGAAAACGATTCCTCATTCTGAAGATTGTCTCTTCTCTGTGTGATTATTTCCTTTGCTCTGAAGTAACTTCTCCATTTAATATGATCCTTTTTGTTTAATTTTCTTTGGATTTCCATGTTTTTAATTTTTTCCTGAACTTTCCTGCCTATTCCCTCGTCTTGAAAGGTTTTCTTGTATTCTTTTCTAATGGTTTCTTACTTTATAGTGTTGAACTATAGTGATTCAATTTTGTAGTTTTTTAGTATTAGGTGAGGGATGGGGGTCAACTTTCAAGTATTTAGTTTTCCCCACAGCACTGATTAAATAAACTGCTGTTTATTCAAGATATGTTTTTCCCACATACTTGTGAACCAGTTGATTGCAAATGCATGGGGTGGTTGAGTGCATTTCAATCTTCCATTGCTATGTGTGTCTGCAATTATGCAAATAACCTGTTGAGTTTTTTGTTTGTTTGTTTTTTGTCATACTATTATTTGAACTCAGGGCCTAAAATTTCAGTGACTCCAGCAGCCCTTTATTTTGTGCGCTGTGTTTTTTCGAGATAGGTTCTCATGAATGTTTGCCAGGGCTGGATTCAAACTGTGTGCTAGTGATTTCAGCCTCCTGAGTAGCTAGGCTCACAGGCCTGAGCCACTGCCACCTGGCTGTCTTGCAGTTTTCTCCCAATAATTTTATTTCATGGAATCTGGTAGTGCATTCTCAGGGTTCATCTTTGTTCAAGATTGTTTGGGCTGCTAGGAATTCAGTGAATTTTGTGAACTTTTTGTGACTGTTTTGCTACTACTTTGAATAATGTCAGATTTTTCCACCTTTTACATATTTTCTCGATGTTATTGTGTAACTGAGGCATAAAAAATAAACTATACATATTTAAGGGGTACCATGTTATGTTTCAGTACATATAAATATTTCATACAATTTATGTTACACTAAACATTACTTATCTTCAAAAAATTCCAACACTTCTTTAAGATGAAACTTACAAAAGCATTTGTGGTAGGTTTTTGGAATATCATTAGTTTTGAAGACATTACCATGAATCTATAAATCACTTATGTAGATGGACATTTTCACAACTTTGAGCAACTTTTCCTTTGAACAAGTTCCATTAGTAGAACTTATTCATATCCATTGAAATCTATAATTTAAAAAAAAACAGTTTCTTGTTCCTGAGTACGTTTTTCCCGTTGGTCTGAGGAGCCAGTTATATTGTATTTATGTCTATTGCCACAGTATACCTATTTCCCCCTCATGCTTTATGTGATTGCTTCTTATTTGAGTAATTGAAATTGCACATCTTCTCTTTGTTTGGGTATGGTACCATTATATTGATTGTGTGACCTCTTCATGTATTCATTTGAATTTCCAGGTGAACATGATCATCTTCGGCAAAATAGTGCCACCTGATTCTTACTTTTCATTCTTTCTCTACCTCTAATTTATTGTATATAAAATAAACTAGGAAATTCCAGAAGCATATTCAATTCTGGTATTATGTAAATTATGGTCTTCATTCTACTGCAAGCTGTTTTTGTCACTGTGACTATGTACTATAGTTTCAAGGCAGATTTGATGTAGTTTTGCTAGTTTTGCTTCTTAAACTTTTGTTGATTACTATTTGTAATTTTTTGACAATTTTTGTGTTTATGTTGCATGGATATTTTTGTCTTATTTCCTTTTTTGTTTGTCTTTTTCTGCTTTTGTTATCAGGCTAATACTGGAGGTAGGATGTATTTAGGATTCATTCTTTCACTTTTAATTTACACTATAGTTTCAGAATCATTGGTGTTATTTCTTGTCTTAAGTTTTGGGAGAATTTAGCAGTGAATTAATCCAGTCCTGGGTGTTACTTTGTTGGGAAGTCCTGTTAATGCTTCCTATCTTTGCACAAAATAAATCTATTTGGGTTTTTTAGATCCTATTCTTTCTATTAGTTTAGTCTTACATTCCTAGAAATTTATCCAATGGTCAAATTTTCCAATTTATTTTAATAGACTTTTCAAAATATCCCCTATTGATCCTCTGGATTTTGGTGGTATCCAAAATTCTATTATCTACTTTTTCACATTTCACTTTATTTACTAGATTCTTCTCTCTGTTTTATGGGGAGGATAAGTATGAATAAGGGATTGTTAATCTTATTTATCTTGTAAAGGTACAATTTTTTATTTGATTATTTATATTGTATAAATATATAATGTATAAATGTATAACTTATTTTACATTCCACTTCACTACTTTCATGTCTATTTCCTTGCCCACTTACTCAGCTTGGAGTTTTGTACTTTATGAAATTCACCATGTGTGATACTTCCTTCATTCTCATTTGATCATATATTCTTCTCATGGGATTTAATCTTTCCCTGACTCTATTGATTTTGACCATTTCTTCTTCATCTGTGAGTGGGATTCCTGTGAGTATCTTTTGCAATATTGGCTAGTGAGCAGGACAAATTTTTTTATTTATGGCTATGTGAATATAATAAAATCATAATTTTGTTTGAAATTCTACGCATTTCTTTTTTTTACATTTTACTATTACTTAAGAGTTGTATGTGGGGTTTCAATGTGACATTTCCATATATGGGTGCAATGCACCCCAGTTTGGTTCATCCCCTCCATTCTTTCTCTTCCCTGTCCCCCTTCTTAAATTGACTTCATCAGGTTTCATTGTGCCATAGTCATACATGTACAGAATACACATCAGCCATCTTCAACCTCCATTACTTTTTTCATCTTTCCCTCCACCTCCCACTCTTACCCTTCCCTTAACAACATGTTTACATTCCTGACCTTCACTGTCTAAGGGTCTTTTGATTGTACAGGGGGGCTTGCCTTGCTATTCTGCCTCTAAATATGTCATAATTGACTCAGTTTAACCCCCTTTATTACTTTTCCTTGTCCTTTATCAATCCCACTGCATTGGTCAGCAGTTTTCAGAGTGTGTTTATTGTGTCTTTTTCCTACACAGATGGAAAATATTTCAATAGTATTCACTCCCTATCATTCTCTTCCCTTTCCCTCTTCCCTAGTGTCTTCCAACACTCCCACATTTGAATGAAGCTATGTGCAGATTGAATATACATATTGCTTGCCAGTATTTGTATTTGGACCTACCTTCCACAGTTAGAGAAAATATGTGACCTGTGTCTTTCAGAACGTGGCTTACTTTGCATAACTTCATGGTCTCCAGTTCCATCCTTTTACCTGCAAATGAAAATGTTTTAGACTGAAACATATCCATGGTGTATAAATATCACATTTTCTTAATGTTTTCATCAGCTGCAGAGAATTGGAGCTGTGTCCATAGCTTGGCCATTGTGAATGATACTGCATTAAACAAGGGTGTGCAAGTGTGTTTATTGTATCCTGATATACAGTTATCTGAATATATGACCAAGAGTGCTATTGCAGGTTCTTATGACAGTTCTTCTATTAGTTTATTGAGTTTCCTCCACACTGCTTTCCACATGGTTGTACTAATTTAGTACAACCAACGAACAGTTTGCAGTTCCTCTTCACATTCCCATCCTCACCAACATTTGTTGTTTTGCGTTCTTGATGATAGCCATTCTAAGAGGGGTGAGGTGAATTCGTAATGTGGTTTGATTTACATTTCCTTTATAGCCAGGGACAATGGGATCTTCTTCATCTGTTTTTGGCCATTTCTGTTTCTTTTTTTTTGAAAAATTTCACCTCAGGTCACTTGCCCATTTCGTCACTGAGTCATTAGTCTCTGGGAGTTGGTTTTAGATTGATGATGCTTCCATCTGTTTTCTATTGAGCTTTTCTTCTCCAACATTTCAGTTTCATTCTTTTGTCAGGATCTGTCTTTGCTGAATTTCTCATCCATGTTACTGACGTTTTCACACCTATGTGAAACTGATATTTTCACTTCATTTGTCCCTTGAGTGTCTAAGGGCATTTATCATTGACAAAACTGGACATTCGGTTTCTTTGCTGCCATTTGCCACATTATACTATGTTGTGCTGTTGAAGTATTGTGAACACAATATCCATTCTTTGTACTCAAAACTTTCAAAATAGTTTCTTCTATCTTTTTGAAATGGAAAGTGCACAATTATAATTTATAGTCATCAGACTGTGAAACACTGCCTCAGAGCTCTTTGGACTGATATAACTGTGACCTTACTGTTCTTAAACGACTGGTGCAATTCATCAGTGAATCCATTAAGTCTTTGATTTTTCTTTGAAGAGGATTTCTATTTTCATTCCATCTTTGTTACTCATCTGTCCAAGATTTCTATGTCTTTCCAGCTCAATTCTAGTAAAATGCATGTCCCTAATTTTTTCCACATCTTCTAGACTTGCAAATTATTGGCATATACTTCCTTATGATCATTATTGAGCTATTCTCTTTTTGTTGTGCCTTTCATCACTGGTGTTAGTTAGTTCATTGTTGTGTCCATTTCTTAATCTAGGATCTCCTCAAATTATGAAAATGTCTTTGCCTTTGTTTCTTTAATCTCCATTTCACTTTCTTCTCTGATCATAATTATTTCTTTTCTTGTACTAATTTTGTATTCAGTTAGTTCTTTTTTCTAGCTCATTGAAGAGTCAGTTGAAGGATATTATTTTCAGCTATTCTTCTTTTTCTCCAACTTATGCAGTGATTACTATGAAGTTTTCTCTTGGCGCTGCTGACACTACATCATACGGTATGGTGTTGCACATTTTCTTTTGTTGTGAGAAACATTTTAATTTCCTTCTTGATTTTTGCTTTGATCCATTGGATGCTCAAAAGTCGTTTTTAAATATTCACATACATCTTCAATCTGAGATTTTTCTTGTTGACTTCTTTTTATGGTTTTGCTAGAAATTAAGCCTTATATATTGTTATGCTTTTTAATTTTGACATTTTCCTAGGTTTTATGATATGATCCATCCTTGAGCTATGCCTGTGTGTCACCTTCTAGGTTAATTCTTTTTGATAGGAGATCTCTTTGTGTTACAGGTTTTTGTTTTTGCTGTTCTTCTTGTACTTCTTCTTCTTCTCTTTCTCCTCTTCCTCCTCCTTCTTCTCTGAGAAACTCAAATTGCACTCCTTGACTGTATGTTTGTGTTAGAACTCCCTTCTTAGGCCAGCAGGGTTAAGCTTATATTTATTTGTTAATAATCTTTTTAAGGCTTGAGAAACTTCTCTTTATCTTTCACCTGTGAGAGCTTCATTATACTATGGCTTCAGGCAAACTTGGTTTTGTTACCTGTGAATGCTTAATTTTGATCCTCCTGTACCCAGATATTTGTATCTTTCTCTATGTTGGGGAGTTTTAATGTTATTATTCATTTGAATAAGCTTCGTACATTTTTGGCTTTCTCAACTGCTTCTTAAATTCCAATAGTACAAATATTTGGTCTTTTATACTTTTTCAAAGAAGCCATAAGATATTGTCAACTTCTTCATTATTGTTCTTCATTTGTGTATTTTAAAAAGCCTGTCTATAAGAACATTTGTCTTTCTTTTGTTGATCTGTCTTGCTATTCTTCACTTCTGTCATACGTTTAAATTTTGCTGAAAGTATGTAAAAACTCAAGAAACTCTGTTTGATATTTTTTCTTTCTTTCTTTTTAGTAAGTTTTTCAGTAGATTAATGAAACATTTCACTTTGTTTTCTTCCAGTTCGTGGAATTTGTTTCCTTAAAACAGCTCTATTAATTCTCTGAGTTTTCTCCCCTTCCCAATAGTTCCTGATCTCCTGCTGTTACCTCATTTGGAGAACGAGATGAGGTCATAGTTTCCTGAAAGGTTCATGATACTTTTTGACATAGGATGTCATTTGGTCTTTTGCATATCACGTATTTATTTACTTCAGTCTTCCTTCCTTTTCTGGCTTCATTTGGGCCTGTGTTTGAAGAAATTCTAAGAATTTGGTAATTTTTTGTCTGAGCCTGTTGTCATTTACACTATTTCCTTGAAAGGTTTGCAGGGAATGGTTTGCTGGTATATTGTTACTGTATCATTAATAGACACAAAGCAAAATCCAGCTTGTCACACATAATCTGTTGCTGTGTTGAAAATGAAAACCCATACAATGGAGTGCAAAAAGAGAGGACTATACACATCTGAACCTCTCCCTGGGGACAGAGTAGGCCCAGATACCTTATCCATAGTTACTAGTCTAAGGTGATAAACTGTGTGATGCTGCTGGTTCCCAAAACTAATCACTGTGGTTGGAGCAGTTCCAAGTTTCCCTTTCATTCCAATGATCACCAAAGTGATCAGGCTATGTCACATCAAAATCCTTTACTCACCAAGACAAACACAACCCTGAGTTAAGACCAAGGCTCACTCTTCTATTCAATTCCTATTGCTGAAGAGGACTTATACCCAAAACAGCTGCCACCAGTCACAGAGGATGTGAAATGGACGAGCAAATGTGCAAGACACTGGCACTACATATCTTCCAAATGCAGTACAGGTATTCTAGAAGCTCTGAATTGGAGGGCAGTGTGATTTATATCACTCAGTATTTGAAACCAATACACTAGCAATAAGTTCAAGAATAAAAATTATAATCTTACTATCCAGACTTACCCACTATAAGCATTGTTTTACACCATTTTATGGGATTGAGTTTGGAAAAGTGGTGGTAAAGAAAATACCAGTCAACTGGGCTGAGGTTATTATGGACCATGTTCAAGTCTCACGGTCCCAGGACCTCAGATAGTGGTTAGGCAAGCAAAAACAAAATTTGTATTCCTAGAGAGGAGGTAGATATTAAGAAATTGTGATTTCATATAGTCACGTAACATCCTGTGTTCATTTAACAACAAATATACATTTTCACACATGTGGCACAGGAAAAGCCAAGCATAATTTGCACCACAAATTTTTCAGTGAGATGACAAAGCAATCTCCCCTACCTTCTCCCTTCCCCCTCCCCCTTCCTTCCCTCTCCTCATCCTCCCCTCTCTTGTCCCTCTACAGCCTTCTCTTTCTTCCCTTCCCTTTCCTCCTACACTAAACCTCTATGTCTCCACCCCTCCTTTTCTCTCCCCCTCTCCCTCTCCCTTTCTTTCCCTGTCCATATAATGACTTGAATCTCATTTGTGGGAGATTATTTTTTATGACCTCACCTAAACTAAATAAGAACCCATATTCTTAAAGGATACAAATAGGCACTGATTATGTGACATATTAACTTTAGAGACACACACATGAATGCAAAGACGTCATTGCTTTGGATTTGAACAGATCACGTACTTATTATTTCTAATGGAGAATACAATGGTTTCTATGCAGGCTTTCCTTAAAGAACTACCAGTTTGTACTAGCCATGGATTTTGCCATTGAGGAGATCAACAAGAACCCCCTTCTTCTACAGAACATATCTCTGGGATTTGATATCTATAATGTCCTACACACTGAATGGTAGACATTGACAAATTCCTTCATTTGGCTTCCTGGGAGTGACAAAGTTATTCCTAATTACACCTGTAGATGAGAGAGCAAGTCTGTAGCAGCACTTACAGGATCTTCATGGGTAATATCTGCCCAGATTGGGACCCTGCTGGAGCTCCTCAAATTTCCGCAAGTAAGGGTGTGAGTGGGATGGGGATAGATGAAACAGTGGCTTCTTTGCTGCAATTGACAGGTGTCAGGAGGAACAAAAGGATGAGACTTGTTTTTATAAAGTTCTCCATTTTTATTGTCAAAGACTTTATGGGGCACCATGTTCCCTTTTGTTTGGAATGCAGAAATGGGAGAAATTTCAGCAGATACTAGGTTTCTTAGATTTCTGAGACTGACTTATGGTCTTCGAAAGAGTTCTCATAAAGTGAAATGAGCAAGCCTTATTTTCTACCTCTTTTCTTCATGCTTAGTACGTACCAGTCCTCAGATTGTACTTCCAGACTGTCCACTTCTTCATGTGGCTTCCAATTTCCTTTTCCCTTTAGCTTACCTTTGGGCCTTTTGATCCTATCCTGAGTGACCATGACAAGTTCACATCTCTCTATCAGATGGCTCCCAAAGAAATATCTCTGGTCTTTGGCATGGTCTACTTGATGCTTCATTTCAGATGGACCTGGGTGGGGCTCTTCACTTCAGAAGACCACAGAGGATTTTAGATTCTCTCAGACATGAGAGAAGAGATGGACAAGCACAGAATCTGTGTAGCCATTGTGGAAATGATCCCAGTCACCATAGTCTCCTCTTTTCCAAATGCCTAGTCAAAACATCACCAGATTATAAAATCATCAGCAAATGTGATCATCATTTGTGGTGACAGTGATTTCCTGGAAGGTTTAATGTATAATTTCGGGGAGATTTAATGACAGGCAAAGTCAGGGTCATGAATTCTAAATGGGATGTAACAAGAAGTAATAGATATCTCATTTTAGACTCATTCCGTGGACATCTTATTTTTTCACACCACCATGGAGACATTTCTGGTTTCAGAAATTTCATCCAGTCAGCAAACCCTTCCAAATATCCAGAAGACTTTTACCTAGCTAGTCTATTTTTAGTGTTTTTAAGTTGCTCATTTTTTGAGTCTCACTGTGGAACTTATAATAAATGTCCACACAGTGTCTCCTTGACCTGGTTGCCTGGGAATCTTTTTGAAACAGCCATGAGTGAAGAGAGTTACAATATTTACAACGCTGTGTATGCTGTGACCCACACCCTTCATGAGATGCTACTTCATCAAATCCAAATGCAAACAATGGGAAAAAGAAAGTGGATGGTATTTTCCCCTTCTCAGGTAATGGCTTTTTCATTGGAAGGTACTTGACATCATGAGCGTCACTTTGTGAACTGATTTCATAGACAAACTATGTAGTTTATGATACTTTCTCTGACAGCACATTAAAAAAGTATACATTTTTCACTTTATAGGAGATACCTAGACCTGGGTAGTTATGTTCTTGAATAGCAGGGTGTATGTCTCCAAATATGTGTTTTGATTCCACATCAATGTTTTCTGTTTTTAATGGCTTCAATAATCTACATGGAAAATGTTTTCAGTATGATAAAGCTATGATAAAGCCAGCATCTCACAAACAGTTTTTAAATAAGAAAAAAAAGAGAATGAAGTCTTCGAGTGCCAAAGATCTGCTAGAGACAATGGTGTGTATTTTATATCAGTGATTTGATTTAATTTCAGTTTAGGTGTTAATGAACCCATTTGCAATTTGAGTCTCTATATTCATTGAGAAAATACCTGTTAGGTTTTTCCAGGAAGTTAAAACTTACCTAATTCCCAGATTCACTCATTATAGTTAAGTGTGACATTGGTGTTTTCTGTTGAATCTGTCATTTTGATCCTCTGATCTGTGTCCAGAATTTGATATCATGATATTTTGGTTCTCTAGCTTTTCCTTTGTACTACATCGTTGTTGTACTTGTGTCAAGAAGCAGGATTAAGCCAATAAGGAGGTTTTCTCAGTTCAGATTTTCTGTCTTAGCCATGGAATCCACTTCATCTTTGGATGATGCATCTCTTTTAGCTGCACCCCTTTCTGAAGAACATTCCATTTAACAACCCTGCTGAAGACCAAGTGATGTTGGATGAGAAAAGGAAATTGGAGGCAGAGTATGACATTCTCAACTTTTGGAAATTTCCAGAAGGTCTTAGACATAATGTGAAAGTAGGAAAGTTTTCCCCATATCGTCTACATGGTCAACAATTATCTCTACATGAGGATCTGATAGAGTGGAACTCAGGAATTTAGAGGTGTGTTGGATCAAATCATAATGCTTTGAATTTCACACATCAGCAAGCAATACTTGTTCAGATTTAATATTCTTGATGTTGATTCATGATCCAGCAATGTTCATTTAATAACTTACAACTTGGAGATTTTTCTTATTAACTCAATCATTGGTGAGAAAGGAACACATTTGTTTACCAACAAGTTTCTGTGCTCATATTTTGCAATCCTAAAATAAACATGATAGCTGTAACTCAGCTGTCCTTCACTGTGACAAAATGCATGAGAAAATCAACTTCTAAGGAAGAACAGTTTATTCAGCTAACAGTTTTGAAAGTTTCATTCTTGAACTTGGCCTGGTCCTTTAAGGTCTATGGCAAGGCGCAGCATCATGGTTGGAGCAGGTAGCAAAGTAAGTACACACCTCATGGCAACAGAGGAACAAAGACAAACACAGAATTGTACCTGGGGTACCAATATCATCTTTAACTGTGTACTTCTAATGACCAAATTTCCTCCCACTAGAACTAATGCTTAAAGTATCCATGCTTTCTAGAAAGCACCAGGGCTGGGGACCAAGCCTTTAACACATAAGCCATTGTGTCATATCATGGCCAGAATTTAATAATGTGCAATCAATTTGTAGGACTTGTGTAGAGAAAATTAATATTTCTTAATGATCCAATTCAGTAAAATACTGTAATTATTGAAATACTATGGAAATGTCTGAGCAACCACCAATACCTATCTGATTTTCCTCAGAATCCTCACTCTGTTTGCAGTGAGAGTTGTGGTCCTGGATTCTGGAAATCCCCTCAGGAGGGAAAGGCTCCCGGTTGTTTTGATTGCATCCCTTGCCCTGAGAATGAGATTTCTAATGGGACAGGTAAGTCTGTGACTTATGGAGAAACTCCCACCCATCCTTAATAGTTTCCATTATTCCTTGAAGGGGCAAATGCCCTACAAGTGGACTGCATAGGAAAGGTCTACCTACATCCAGTTGGCAAATGAAATGACACAAAATATCACATTGACCTTTGAAACAACACAGCCCATATACAATGATTTGCATATTTGATTCATTGCTATATTAATTGTATGCATTACTGTCTCAAGAAAACACCTTGCACCTCTCCTCTCTGCATAAGTTTGATCTCTACCATGGAATTTGGGAGAAATGTTATGCAAAAATGTCTTCCTATTTGTACCTCACAGTGAATACATGGTTCTTGGACATGCTTATTTTCTGAGTGATTGTCAAAATGCTTGACAAAGAACAAGTGTTAAGAAAATTTTTGTTTGATTTAAGAGATAGGTTTATCTATATTGTAAGAAATTCTTTGAGAGCTTCAGAGGGCATGCTTGGGTGCTCGTGGATCACACATATATACCATCTTCTTGAAAGCTGAGATCAGAGGATTACAGTTGGAGGCCAGCCCAAGCAAACAGTGTGTGAGACCCCATAGCAAAAACAACCAGATGAAAATGGACTGGAGCTGTTACCAAGTGGTAGAGTGCTTGCTTTGCAAGTGAAAAACCCTCAGTTTCTACCCCAACCCCTCCAAGGAAAACAAACCAACATTCCACATGTAAAAAGACATACAACTATAATGACATGAACTCAAACTAGCGTAAATGGTCTACAATGAATACACAAAGACCTACTGGAAAAGTGTCATAAATTTGTACAGAGATACATGCACACTAATATTTTGTTAGATGAGTGGGGGAAATATCAACTAGATTTTTATGCTATGAATTTTTGTAATAATCACAAAACCTGAAAATGGTTCCACCTAGCAGAAACTCAGAGAAAGTTGGATGGACTGATGTAGAATAGAGATCCAAATGAATAGGGAACATTTCAGGATGCCACAGTTATCATATTACATCCACAATGTCCAGATTTATGTTAAATACTACATGCTAGAAACACTTCTCCAACATGGTTTTCATTTCCTTTATGATTCATATGTAGCTTAGTTAAGCAGCATACTTGCATGATTTGAATTTCACTTTTAAATATATTGAGATTGACAACAGAGTGCAGATGCAATTAATTTGCATTTTTCATTATGACCATGGGGTTTAATGTAGATTCACTCTGCTGAGAAAAATTTCACTATAAAACAATGCCACTATCTTCAAGCTTATACATTAGCAAATACTTGTTTACACATACCACAGTTTAAAGAACAATTTAAACAAAGATTATAAAAATATGAAAATATTATTAATGGAATAATTATTAATTGGAATAAATACTCAGGCATCCAATTAGCAATGCCAGACATTGTATGTAACAAGCACCTATCACAATCTAGAAAAGGAAAAGCAACCTAAAGACAAAGAAACAAGGGAACAAATACAAGAAGATATATTTAATGAGTTAACACAATAAAGGAAACTCAAAGTTAAGGTGTATTCTAATATAAATAAATATGGTTTATAACAAATCCTTAATAAGAATGTTCACCAAGAAATTGTAAATTTGTAACAGGACATCACTTGTGAAATTCTGCAGAATTATGTCATCATCATGGGTGAATGTGTTGTTGCATACCTGTAATCACAGTTACTCAGATGGCAGATGTAAGATGATGACGGTCTGAGGCCAGCCCATGCAAAGTTTGCATGGTACCCAATCTGAAAAACAAACTAAAAAAGAAATGGGCACAGAGGGAATGGCTCAAGTTCACATGGATATTAAGCAGAAAGCCCTTAGTTCAACCCCTTTGACTGGAAAAACAATCATAAAAAAAGAATAAGAACTTCACTGACACATTTTTAAATATGAATAAAAATCACAAATCTCAGTCATTGAACTTAAAGACTGTCACAAGGGGGAACTGAACATCTCAAGGGTTAGAGTGTATCACAGGGATAGAGCCAACGCATGGGGGACTTGGTGTCCTGTGTTCAATACCCAGCACCACATACAAATCTGCACGGTTGAATACATGTAGTAAGTATAAACCATAACTGAATCATCTATGGCTATTTTTATGATTGTCATGAACATCACTGGTGAAATTTATTAAAATTTCAAGAATTTAAAAATGCTCATTTTCTTAAACTCCTTCAGAGGATAAGAAGAATGGGGCAATAAAATTTATCTTATGAGAAGAGCTAAACTTGGTTCCCCATGTGTGAGAATATAGAAGAGAAGAAGTATATTGGACATTTTCCTTTTTGAACTAAATTCATATTTCCTGTTCAAGGTATTTTAAGGGAACTTCAAATGACCAGACTTGGTATATGCAATAGAATTCAATAATATCTCAACTAGTTTTGATTTAAACTAGTTTCTTCAAACAGATATAATAATATCACCAACGCTAGAAAAATGTATAATTAAATTCCACACCCATTTTTATCTTAAAATAAATAGTAATAGAACTGGTCTTACTAAATAAGCAGGTGTCAATTCTCTTAATCCCATAAAAGGTATTTATAAAATCCCAAAAACAGCTTCACATTTTGGGGTCCAATGTTGAAAAACAATGAGACAAAAATGCTCAATATAACAATTTCCATTACACATTGCACTGAGATCAGTAAAAGAAATGAACACATTGTTTATTCATTGATTTATTTGTGGATTAATTGATTGATTAATGGTTCCAGGGTCAAAACTGGAAACCTTGGTCTTGCTAGACAAGTGTTCTACCATTTGAACCATACTCACAGTCCTTTTTTGCTTCAGTTAATTTGTAGATACACACATCCTTTTTGCCTTGCACTGTGATGGGCATGAACAGCAGCCCACAAAGCTGGGAACACAGGTGCCAACACCACTCCAAGCTTATTTGTTGACATGGAATGTGAGTTTTTCCCCAGGCTGTCCCTGAAATGCAGTCCACCCTATCTTTATCTCCTGAGTAGCTTGGATTGAAGTTTTGGTACCATGCACCAAGCATAAAGATATTTTTCAGGAATAGAACACATAACATGAATATGATCATATGGTATAGCTTTCTATAAAATTGAGGTAAATTGGGAAATTAATCATTGAATTTACTTATGATGAAATATGAGGTTCATATATATGAATGTATTATATTCTGCAAAGCAGTTATAAGTTATAAGTGAATTTTTTTAATAATGACATTTAGCATGTCTTAATGGATATACAACTGAGGGATTAATACCATTATTGTTTTGAAAGACCCTTGACATTAACAAAACAAATGTAGAAAAATAACAAATAGACTGGAGTTAGTGCAGGATTAAATATGATTATGAAAAGACAAACTCATACTCGAATCCTACAAACAGATGTATTGATTCAGTGGAAGTGTACTCTAAACTACAATAAACATGTGGTGAAAATTACAATGAGTTGCAGGATGTTGAGACTTCTTCACCCAGTTAAAAAGTGTCATTGTTCACCTCTATTTCCTGGAATTTATCTATTATCTATGTCATAATAAAAGGGAACATAATTCTAAATAAATTTTGAGGCTTTGGTGAATAAAACTGGGTCTAGTTTATAGAGGTTTAATTTGTTGAAGTGGCATAACTTGAGTGTTTTTTGAGAATTAGAAAATGGTGTCATGAATATGTCAGATAAGTCAAGGAAGTTAAAGTAAGTTTGTGGTACAATAACAAAAATGGGAAGTGGTTGATTGGAAATATTTGCTGTGTAGAATTCATTTTTATCTAAAGCAACAAAAGAGGAAAATTTTACCATTGTGCTGTCGGGGAGGTGTGAAAACTGAACCTTGACTAGTGGTAACCTGCACTCCTCACCAGACATGGATCAGTGTGTGAAGTGTGCAGATCATCAGAATGCCAACTAAGACCAAAACCACTGCCTCCAAAAATCTGTGACCTTTCTGGGTTATGAAGATCCCTTGGGTTTGGCTCTGGCCTGCATGGCTCTGAACTTCTCTGTACTCACAGCTGCTGTTCTTGGGGTCTTCATGAAACAAGATGACACTCCCATTGTCAAGGCCAATAACAGGGCTCTCACCTACATCCTGCTCATCTCCCTCACCTTCTGTTTTCTCTGTTCCTTGCTCTTCATTGGCCGTCCTGGCATGGCCACCTGCATCCTCCAGCAGACCACATTTGGAATTGTGTTCACAGTGGTTACTTCCACTGTCGTGGCCAAAACTCTCCCTGTGATTCTGTCTTTTAATATCACGTCCCCAGGGAAAAGGATGAGGTGATTGTTGGTATCAAGGACACCTAACTACCTTATTCCCATCTGCACACTGATCCAAATGACTGCCTGTTTAATCTGGCTTGGAACCTCTCCACCCTTCATTGACACAGACACAAACTCAGAACATGGCCACATCATCATCGCGTGTAACAAGGGATCAGCTGTAGCCTTTTACTGCATCCTGGGATACCTAATTTTCCTGGCCTTGGGGAGCTTCAGAGTGGCTTTTCTGGCAAGGAATCTTCCTGACACATTCAATGAAGCCAAGTTCCTGACGTTCAGCATGCTGGTGCTCTGTAGTGTCTGGGTCACCTTCTTCCCTGTCTACCACAGCACCAAGGGAAGGGTCATGGTGGCTGTGGAGGTCTTCTCCATCTTGGCCTCCAGCGCAGGGATCTTAGGCTTCATCTTTGGTATCAAGTGCTACATTATTTTGTTAAGGACAGAGAGGAACATTCTGTATGGCTTCAGGGATAAAACCTGTTCTATGTACAATGAGCCTTCTGAAGATTAAACTCATGTGTATCCTAAACAAAAAAATCAAAAAATGAAGTTACACCATTCTAGCAGTTAGATATGAGGTTAAAACATGTGCTTTACTTCAGTGTACTGAAAACCCATGCTACATCTTCTAACAGAGTTAGAATGTCCATACTTTGCATTTCTCTCATTTTCAACATTTGATTGCATTGTGATTTTGTTATTTATTTTGTCTCATTGATTCTGCAGTCAACTCTGCAAATATTACTGTCTTCTACTTCTAATCTCTACAATGATGTTTTCTGCCTTTTGGTATTTATATTTATTTTTCTCAAATTTTAGAATATATGAAATTCAATGACCTTGTGTTTGGCATTCCCTTGATATAGTTCCTTGATTTTTTGGCAATAGTGGAAAATTCCATGCCTGGTGTTTCCAGGCAATCACTCTATGAAGTGAGCCACACCACTATCCCTTTTTGCATTTGTTATTTTTGAGATACAGTATTGCTTTGTGCCTGGGCTGGCCTGGTCTTCTCCTATTATTAGTGCCTCTCTGCATAGTGAGGAAAACAGGCACATTCTGCCTCTAAATGGAAAATGCTTCAAGTAGCAATCAATGTGGCAACCACAGAGTTTTTGCTTAATGAAACACTGCCACATTCAATAAATTAGTTCTGTGAACACAGCATAGAGGCCTGTACTGAGCAATGAGAAATATGGTTGTCTAAAAGGGAAATGCAGTAAGGACCCCCTTGTTTGGAAGGTTAGCTCACCTGGAAATTGGCCACTGAGAAGCCTGAATTCCTACCTTCCTCTAGGGATACTGGAGCAGTGGCCATGATTCTTCTTGATTAGGGTTTGCTGTTTTCCCATGGTTAGTATCTGTCATGTGTGACTGCCTCTGCAGAAAAGCTTTCTTTCCCGGTGTTGAGCTGGGAGCTGGTTCCAGTGTCTTGAGCACTGTAGTTGAATGTATGATTCCTGAGCCACATCCCCCAGTACAGTGATGACAAAATACACCACAATCAAGTCATATCCAGTCTCCCAAAATTTTGTGAATACTTCTACTGAATGTACACAGAACACTAGTTTTCTAGCTAAAAACTTGGCTTCTGGTGTCAAAACCAGGACTCTTAAGCCAATTTGCACTTGGGACATGGAGTCAACAGAGAATGAATTCACACACACACACACACAAAATTAATAGTTATGGAGGTTAAGAAGTCCCAAATGTACCTATCACCAGAAAGTTTGAAACCCAGGTGAGCACATGGTATAAAATCCAGTCCAAAAACTCGCTCAAGATCCAATAACAAGGTAGAATCGAAGATGGCAACTAGAGGAAGGAAGCAGGCAGTGTGGAATGATGGGAAGATGAAAAAAGGATGGAAACCATTCTCCCCCATAAAATAAATTAGTACAGGATTCAGATGGAAATGAAGAAAACAGATACCCAGTTCAAGACTCCAACAACGCAAAGATAGACTATCCCAAATAACCTAATGAAGCCCACAAGAACACCCTGAAAGAAATCACTGAGAATTTCATGGAGATGTTACTAGATATGGTCAACCAAAACAACAGGAGGCAATCAAGAAATTCCAAGATAAAAAAAATAAAGAAGACACAAAAACAAATAAATGAACACACAAGAGCCCTAAAGAAATACCAAAGTGAAACAGATGATACCATAAATAGAGAGATAAATGAGTTAAGGAAGAAAATAGACAATATTAGAGTAAGTGATCCATGATAAGGAAAAGCTCAGAAAAGAATTAAACAGAAATACAAAACAAAACGGAAGGCCATTCCAGGAGAATAGAACAAGCAGAAGACAATCTCAGAACTTGAAGATGAAATGGAAATTAAGGAAAAACTGAAGAGCTATTACTCAAACAACTCAAGACCTGTGAAAGGAATATGCAAGAACTCATGACTCCATCAAAGGGCCAAATCTGAGAATCATGGGCATTGAAGAAGGAGAAGAGGTGCAAGCAAAAGGAATTGGTAATATAGTCAACAAAATAATAACAGAAAATTTCCCAAATCTAGAAAAAACTATGCCCATTCAGGTACAGGAAGCCTCCAGGACACCGAATAGACTTGACCAAAAAAGAACTACCCCATGACATATTATCATTAAAACAACAAGCACAGAGAATAGAGAAAGAATATTGAAGGCTGTAAGAGGAAAAACAAATAACATACAAAGGTGAACCTATCAAAATCACAGGAGATTTCTCAATGGAAACCTTAAAAGCAATGAGCATGGAGTGAGGTATTCCAGGAATTTAATGAAGATACTTCAAGCCTAGGATATGATACCCCCACAAAGCTATCATTCAAAATAGGTGGAACAATAAAAGTCTTCCATGATAAGCAGAAACTAAAGCAATATATGACCACCAAGCCACCACTACAAAAGATTCAAAGATCTGCACACAAAAAATGAACGCAAACAAAACCATGGGAGGACAGGCAGTACCAAACCAGCAATGTGTTGCTTACAGGAGACCCATCTCATCAACAGAAAGAAGCACTGGCTTAGGGTGAAAGGCTGGAAGAAGATTTACCAAGCCAATAGCCCCCAAAAACAGGCAGGAGCAGCAACACTTATCTCAGACAAAGTAGACTTCAAACTAACATTAATCAAATGAGATAAAGAAGGACATTCCATACAAATAATAGGGGAAATACACCAAAAGAAAATAACAATTATCAACCTATATGCACCCAACATCAATGCACCCAATTTCATCAAACATACTCTGACGGACCTAAAACATATATAAACTCCAACACAGTGGTAGTCGGAGACTTTAGTACCACACTATCACCAATAGATAGGTCATCAAAACAAAAAAAATCAGTAAGGAAATCCTAGATCTAAATCACACCATAGATCAAATGGACCTTGCTATTGTCTACAGAATATTTCATCCAACTTCTGCACAATATACATTCTTCTCAGCAGCCCATGGAACGTTCTCTAAAATTGATCATATCTTAAGGTACAAAGCAAACCTCAGCAGATATAAGAAAACAGAAATAATACCATGCATTCTATCTGATCACAATGCATTAAAATTAGAAATCAACAACAAAAGCAAAAGTAAAAGCATGCAAACATCTGGAAACTGAACAACACATTGCTCAACAATCAGTGGGTCATTGATGAAATAAAAGAGGAAATTGAGAGGTTCCTGGAAGTTAATGAAAATGAAAACATTATCTACCAGAGCCTATGGGACACAACAAAGGCAGTCCTCAGTGGAAAGTTTATAGCCATGAGTGCATATATTAAAAGGAAAAAATATATTAAATCAATAACCTAATGCTACATCTCAAACTCCTAGAAAAACAAGAACAAGCAAATCCCAAAACAAGCAGAAGGAGAGAAAAAATTAAAATAAGGGCCAAAATCAATGAAATAGAAATGAAAAAAAATGCAAAAATCAATGACACAAAAAGTTGGTTCTTTGAAAAAATTAAATAAGATTGCCAAACCCCTGGCAAACCTGTAAAAAATGAGGAGAGAAAAACCCCAAATCAGTAAAATCAGAAATGCAAAAGATGAGATAACAACAAACACCAAGGAAATCACCAGAAACTACTTTAAGAACATATATCTTAATAAATTTGAAAATCCTCAAGAAATGGATAGATTTCTAGATACTTATGATCATCCAAAATTGAACCAAATGGACATTAATTACCTGAATAGGCCTATAACACAAAATAAAATTGAAGCACCAATAAATAGTCTCCCAAAAAAAGAAAAGTCCAGGACCTGATGGATTCTTTGCTGAATTCTATCAGACCTTTGAGGAAGAACGAATACCAATCCTCCTTCAACTGTTCCATGAAATAGAAAGGGAAGTAACACTGCTAACTTTTATGAAGCCAGTATTACTCTCAACCCAAAACCACACAAAGACACCTCCTCCAAAGAGGAGAACTATAGGCCAATCTCCTTAATGAACATCAATGCAAAAATCCTCAATAAAATAATGGCAAACTGAATCCAACAACACATCAGAAAGATCATTCATCATGACCAAGTTGGCTTCATCCCATGGATGCAGAGGTGGTTCAACATACGCAAACCTATAAATGTAATACAGCAAAGACAAAAACCACTTGATCATCTCAATACATGCACAAAAAGCCTTCAACAAGATCCAACACCACATCATGATAAAAGCTCTAAGAAAACTAGGAATAGAAGGAAAGTACCTCAACATTGTAAGGGCTATATATGACAAACCTATAGCCAACATCACACTTAATGGTGAAAAACTGAAACCATTTCCCCTAAAATCAGGAACGAGACAAGGGTGCCCACTATCCCCACTCCTCTTCAACATAAAACTGGAATTACAAGCCAGAGCAATTAGGCAAGAAGAAGAAATAAAAGGAATACAAATAGATAAAGGAACTGTCAAAATATCCCTATTTGAAGATGATATGATCCTATATATTAAAGACCCAAAAAACTTTACCCAAAAACTCCTAAACACCATAAACAGCTACAGCAAGGTGGCAGGATACAAAATCAACTTACAAAAATCATTAGCTGTCCTATACATCAATAATGAAAAAACTGAGAAGGAATATATGAAAACAAATCCATTTACAATAGCCTCAAAAAAAATCAAATACCTAGGCATAAACTTAACAAAGGAGTGAATGACCTCTACAAGGAGAACTACAAATCCCTGAAGAAAGAGATCGAGGAAGACTACAGAAGGTCAAAGATCTCCCAAGGTCATGGACTGTTAGAATCAACATAGTAAAAATGGCTGTACTACCAAAAGTAATCTGCATGTTCAATGCAATTCCCTTCAAAATCTCAATGACTTTCATCACAGAGATTAAAAAATCTACCCTAAAATTCATTTGGAAACACAAAAGACCACAAATAGCCAAGGCAATACTCAGGAAAAAGAACAATGCTGGAGGTATCACAATACCAGACTTCATATATATTACAAAGCAATAGCAATAAAAACAGCATGGTACTGGCACAAAAACAGACATGAAGACCAATGGAACAGAATAGAGGACCCGGATATGAATCCACACATCTATGCTCACCTTATTTTGTACACAGGCACCAAAAATATACGATGTAGAAAACACAGCTTCTTCAACAAATGTTGTTGGGAAAAGTGGTTATCTATCTGTAAAAAACTGAAACTAGATCCATGTTTGTCACCCTATGCTAGTGTCAACCCAAAATGGATCAAGGACCTTAATATTAGACCTGAAACTCTGATGTTAGTACAAGAAAAACAGGAAACACCCTGGAAGTAATAGGTATAGACAAGGACTTCCTCAATAGAACCCCAGCAGCTCAGCAACTAAGATAAAGGATGGACAAATGGGAGTACATAAAATTAAAAAGCTTCTGCACAAACGAAGACAAGGTCTCTAAACTGAAGAGACCACTCACAGACAAAGGACTGATAACCAGAATATACAGGGAATTTAAGAAACGAAACAATCCTAAAATCAATGAACCCATAAAGAAATGGGCAAGTGAACTAAACAGAACCTTCTCAAAAGAAGAAATTCAAATGGCCCTGGTTTGGGGCTAAACTTTGTAGCTGTAGTTCTCACTCATATTCACTCATCTGCACAGGTGAGCTTCGTGATGGACATAGGCTCAGGCAGGGCCTTGGCTTCAAGATTCTCCTCCCTGTGCTCACAGTGGGGTCACCCCAGGCTCTTCTCTCAAGGCAGAGCTGCTGGGGGCCCAGAATTTGGGCATGAATACAACTTTTGAGCCCAGAGCCAGCAAGGCCTGCCTGGCCCACAATAGTCAGTCACCAGCCACTGTAGACAGGCAGCACCTCCTTGGTTGGACACAGGTTAATGACAAGTGCCCAAGTGGTGTCACAGTGTGGAGGGGACAACGTGTGCAGGCCTTGAGAAGTTCTCATGTGTGTCCATTCTTTCTAGCCTGCCCTTGGCATGTGCCAAAGATCCACAAGGACAGGGCCCGCTTGACTGGTCCTGCACTCTAGCCAGAGGTGATTGAGGGGTCATCAGAGTCCCCAGCCCAGCCTTGGCCTCCCTGGATCCAAAGGGCACACTCACAGTCCTGTCTTTCCTGCTGTTGGCGTCCCTGTGTGGGGTCATGTCCACGTTCTCAGCACCCAGGGTAGCCAGGTGCAGAGTGATGGGCACTGTAATGAATGATTGATGTGTGTGGTCAGATTCCTAGCAAGGAGAGAGGCTACTTTCCAGACCCTGAAACAAAGTGAGAGAGAGGACGGGTAAAGGAGAGGAGGGTGGCACCCAAGGCTGGCCTAGGAGCTGGGGACGGTGGCTCACACCTGTAATCCTAGCTACTTGGGAGACTGAGATCAAGGGGATCATGGTTGGAAGCCAGACCAGGCAAATACTTCTCGAGACCCCATCTCACCCTCTACCTGGGCACCGTGGCATGTCTATCATTCCAGGCTATGTGGGAAGCTCAGATTGAGAGGATCATGGTTCCAGGCCAGTGAGACCTTATCTCAACAGAAAAGAGTTGAATGTATTTATTCATGCCTGTCATTCCAGCTAGAGTGAGGAAAAAAAAATACCCGGAGCAAAAAGGACTGGAGATGTGGCTCAAGTGGGAGATCACCTGCTTTCCAAGGCCAAAGCTGTAAGTTCAAATCCCATTACTTCAAAAAAAAAACGACAGGCCTAAGTTGGAGGTTGGAACAGTGACCCCTCCTCACCTGGCCCAGCCTATACCTGCAACCCAAGCACGCCTCAGGTGTCTGGAATACCTCCCTCCCAGATCTGCTTTATGGATTATAAAAGAATTTCATGAGACTTTCAATTCATTGAATTCCAGGGATATTTATTTTTCTAATGTCAATAGTAAATTCTAATGTCACCTGTAACTTTCAATTTCCAGTTAATTAACTTGCAACCAGTGCATATTAAAAGGCAAATTAAATAGTTTTTCGGATAGGGGCTGGTGAATCTAATGAATGTATGTGTGTGTGTCCCCTCTAGTTACTAAGTGTGTGACATGGGGAAGTGACACTGAACCTTAGTGTCCTCAACAGTGAAACACAATCACAGCTTCTGCCTCCAGAGACCTCAGCAACCAGGTTGGAGCTGTTTTTTGGTTTATGTTTGAACTCAGGGTTTCATACTTGCAAGGCAGATGCTCTACCACCTGAGCCACCCCTCCAGCCCTCTGGTTATTTTGGAGATGGGGGTCTACCTTTGTACCCAGGCTGACCTGGACTGTGATCCTGCTATTTTAAGCTTCTTGCTGTTGCTAGGAAGGCAGGGGCTAACCACTGTGCCCAGCTTTTTTCCATTGAGATGGGTTCTCACAAACTTTTTTTTGGACAGGGTTGGCTTCAAACTCGTGATCCTCCTGATATCAGCCTCCCAAGAGGGATGCTGCTGTTTATTCATAGACAAACACAATGAGGGCCTTGTGATGGCTACTTTTAAGTGACATCCGTATGGCCACTGTATACCCAGATATTTGATCAAACACTACTCTAGGTGAGACTGTGAGGGTGTTTCTGAGTGTCATGAATATTTGAATCTACTGAATGAGCAAAGTAGGTAGGCCTTTTTATGTGGGTGAGTCTCGTCCAATCAGTTCAAGGCCTGAGTAGAAAAAAAGGGTTAAGTTACAGGTAGATCTTGCCCAACTGTTTCAGCTGTGACATTGTCTTTTTCCTGCCTATGCACTCAGACACACATTGGCCCTTGTTGAATTTTTTTTCTATTTTTCCTTTTTATATTGGTATATATTCATTATGCAAAGTGTATTCAGTGTGACATTTCCATTCATGCATGTGCAGTACTTTGATCAAATCCATCCCCATCACCCTCACCTTTTTGTCCTCTGCCCTCCCCTGGCTCCTCACCACAACAGTCACCTTTTTACATTTATGTCATTTTTGGGGGGCTGTACAGGGGATTGAACTCAGGGCCTCCAGCTTGCTAGTCAAGTGCTCTACCATTTGAGCCACATCTCCAGCCCTTTCTTCTTTAGGTTATTTTTCAGACAGGGTCTTTTGTTTTAACCCAAGGCTGACCTCATTCCTTCATCCTCCTATCTATGGCCTGAATAGCTGGCATCACAGGCTCGTTCCACCACACCAGCTTACTTGTGGAGATGAAGTCTCACAGACTTTTTTTCCAGACTGACCTGGAACTTCAATCCTCCCAATCTCTGCCTCCCGGTTAACTGAGATTACAGCCATGAGCTACTGATGTGATGTGTTTTTAGGACTAGATTCCACATATGAGAGAAAATATGCAATACTTATCTTGCTGAGTCTGGTTTCTTTCACTTAACATGATGATCCATCCATTTTGCTGCAAATGGCATTCTTCTTAATGACTGAATAATACTCCATTGTGTATTTACACTACATTTTCTTTACCCATT
The DNA here is from genome assembly GCF_047511655.1 of Castor canadensis. Taxonomy (NCBI): domain Eukaryota; kingdom Metazoa; phylum Chordata; class Mammalia; order Rodentia; family Castoridae; genus Castor; species Castor canadensis. The sequence goes on from NC_133391.1 coordinate 9,624,037, forward strand.
CATTGGTTGATGGACACCTAGGCTTGACTACTGTGAGTAGAGCTGCCGAGAACATGGGTGTCCAGGTGCCTCTACGGAGTGCTGACCTCATTCCTTCAGGCATGTGTCCAGGAGAGGAGTAGCAGGATCCTATGGCAGTTCTCTTACTGGCTCTTCAGCCAGCTTTGCATTAGAATCTATATCATACTCTGCAGCTAATGGATGGCAGGTCAATCTTGGAACGTCTCAACCTCCATAATTGTGCAAGCCACTTCATTGTAACACACCCATCTTATTCTCAGTGTGTGTTTGTGTATGAGTGCATGTGTGCACACACACATTCTGGTGGCTCCATGTCTCTGGGGAACCCTGGCTGTCCCAGGCCCCAAGTGAGGCCAAATCCTGGCTTTGACAGTATTATCATTAGCTAAGTGGCCATAATAGAAATGGTGAAAAAGTGACTTAGCTTCAGAAATTGACTCTTTCACAATTCAGGAGACCACAGGCCAAAACGAAGGAGCTATATTTCCTCTGGCAGCAAGAATTTGAACTCAGGGCCTCACACTTCCTAGACAGGTGTTCTGCCACTTGAGTCATGCCCTCAACTCTTTTTTTTTTTGCTTTAGTTATTTTACAGGTAGGGGTTCACGTTTTTGCCCCAGGGGTCAGCTCGGAACATGATCCTTCTACCTAGGCCTCCCACATAGGTGGGATTACAGGCATGCACCACCATGCCTAAAGAACCACATTTTTGGATGAGACCATCCACATCCATCTATATCTACTCAAGTAGTTTGATGGTGTCCTTCCACTTTCTCAGGATGTCACAGGAGCAGTTCAGTGTCCATTTCTCTCACCTTCCTGTCCATGCAAGCACAGATTGAGTGTGGAAAGTCTCTAGCCTTAATTTTTCTTCTGTATCATAACTACCAAAGGAGACATTTTATGAGACAACACTTAAGATGTGTCTGAATTAGGGAAGGGAAGATAAGCAGCAAGACTGCACTGAACCTGGCCAGGCACCAGCCTCCACCTGTGTGCATAGAGGTATCATGCAGCCCCATCACCATGGCAACCACTGGTCTCAGCTTCCTGAAGGTGGCATCTGAGGGAAGGGGCAGATTAATCAATAAATGGTGCTGAGACATTTGGTTAGCTGTTTGGGAAGAAAGAAATTGAGCTCTTTCCTTCACACCATATATCAGTATAAATTCTAAAGGATTTTTAAAAATTACCTCATGAAAAATAGGCAAATAGTTGAAAATAGTTGAACTTCAGGTAAATAGAGATGCTTGTAACATAAAAGCAGAAGAAAAATAAAGATTACAAAAGAATTTAACACATAAATATTCAAATCTCTATTCCTAATGTATTAGGAAACTCAAAACAAGAACGAAATTGTGGCAAGAACTCTTTTTTTTTATTCATATGTGCATACAAGGCTTGGTTCATTTCTTCCCCCTGCCCCCACCCCCTCCCTTACCACCCACTCCGCCCCCTCCCTCTCCCCTCCCAAAACCCAGCAGAAACTATTTTGCCCTTATTTCTAATTTTGTTGTAGAGAGAGTATAAGCAATAATAGGAAGGAACAAGGGTTTTTGCTGGTTGAAATAAGGATAACAATACAGGGTATTGACTCACATTGATTTCCTGTGCGTGGGTGTTACCTTCTAGGTTAATTCTTTTTGATCTTACCTTTTCTCTAGTTCCTGTTCCCCTTTTCCTATTGGCCTCAGTTGCTTTTAAGGTATCTGCTTTAGTTTCTCTGCGTTAAGGGCAACAAATGCTAGCTAGTTTTTTAGGTGTCTTACCTATCCTCATCCCTCCCTTGTGTGCTCTCGCTTTTATCATGTGCTCATAATCCAATCCCCTTGTTGTGTTTGCCCTTGATCTAATGTCCACATATGAGGGAGAACATACGATTTTTGGTCTTTTGGGCCAGGCTAACCTCACTCAGAATGATGTTCTCCAATTCCATCCATTTACCAGCGAATGATAACATTTTGTTCTTCTTCATGGCTGCATAAAATTCGATTGTGTATAGATACCACATTTTCTTAATCCATTCGTCAGTGCTGGGGCATCTTGGCTGTTTCCATAACTTGGCTATTGTGAATGGTGCCGCAATAAACATGGATGATCAGGTGCCTCTGGAGTAACAGTCTTTTGGGTATATCCCCAAGAGTGGTATTGCTGGATCAAATGGTAGATCGATGTCTAGCTTTCTAAGTAGCCTCCAAATTTTTTTCCAGAGTGGTTGTACTAGTCTACATTCCCACCAACAGTGTAAGAGGGTTCCTTTTTCCCCACATCCTCGCCACCACCTGTTGTTGGTGGTGTTGCTGATGAGTGGCAAGAACTCTTGACAAAGGGTTAATACCTTAATATATAAAAACTAACTGAAAATCAATGAAAATAAGCAATCTGATAGAAAAATAGTGAACAGTAAGCATTCCAAAGAATATTTCAGAAGAGGGCATCACTATATTTTATAATACTCAGCATCATAGGTAATCAAAAAATGCCCATTAAAATATGCATGTGATTTTCCCCTGTCAGATTTTCAAAGAATAATTAAAATCAAAGTGACCAGTCTTCTTGACTGCAGTGAAAATGAGAATTCTTACTCATTCACACATGAAGGTACAAATTGTTATAAACTTCCTGTGAAAATTTTAACTTTATGCTCCTAAAGTTTAAAAATATCCATAAATTAACCTAACCAATACTCTTGTTTCTAAGACATCTTAATAAAACGGTCTAGATAGGAGCTAAAAATATTAGTATAATAATACTGAGTATATGCATTGAACAATTTACTCAAATACAAGGAAATATTTTACAACCACAGAAACAATATTTTGGATAACTAATGACTTGGAAATAGGTGTACGATATAATGTTAACTGGAAATAGCATAACAGTATATTATTTCTAGATCAATAGTATATCTTGCTGGGCACAGTGGCTCATGCTTGTAATCCTTGCTACCTGGGAGGCTGGGATTAAAAGGATTACAGTTGGAGGCCAGCCTAGGCAAATAGTTCGCAAGACCCCCATCTCCAAAAAAATCAGAGCAAAATGGCCTATAGGTGTTTCTCAAGAAGTAGAACACCTGCTTTGCAAGTGCAAAGCCCTGAGTTCAAACCCCAGGCCCACACCATGAAAACAAAAGTATGTCTTAGCTGTTAGTCACAGGAACCCATTGTAGCTGGCTGAATAAAAAAACAAAAGGGACCCCAATTTGATCATTACACAATGCATACATGTATTTTTTGCAATAAACTTGAAATATTTTATTCACAACACAGAAGTAGAAACACAAGATGAAATGATTGTCTCTAGACTCTTCTCATTCACAATCCTTCAGATTCCCTGAGAATTTTCCTTCACTCTACACACCCTTATTTCCTTTGCTTCTATATCTAAGGGAAGAAAACCTCTTCTACAAAACCGTCTCTGCTCCCCTGTGTTCTCCATGAAGCCCCTGCTTGGGGCGTGGCTTGAAACATTCATTTCTATTTCCACCATCTTCTCCCTTCCATTTGGGCTCCCTGTTTTGGTGCATAATGCTCATGCTCTATTTTTTTAACTCTTTTTTCCTATTTATCACATCTTATTTGTCTCTGTAAGCTTCCAAAAAGAATTGTCTGTATTCTGACTTTATTTCCTTACCTGCTTGTTCTTCAATTTATTACAATCTGTTTTTAACATACCCCTGAAACTGTCTTATTAGACATCTAATACTGAGGCTGATAAATTTTATTCAGACCTTCTGTTACCTGATCTTCCTGTAACATTTTTCACGGCTGCACGTCTCAAATTTGCTCACCTCATGGCAACTAGGAAACAAAGAGAGGGCAATGGAGACCTTGGGACAAGATATAATCCCCCAGGGAACACTCCCAAGGACTTACCCCATTCAATTACATCACACCTACTACAGTTCCACCAGCTCCCTACTATGTTCCTATCCCTATTCCTTTCATGCAAAAGATGTCTCATAGTTTGGTTGTCATAAAAATAAATTCCTCATTTGTGCTGCAGCTATAATAACTCTGAGTTGATGCTTGAAATTGAAAAAAAATTGATCTATAAAACTATGCCTGTCATTGGTCTTAAGGAAAACAGAAGGATGTTAGGAAATGAGGCAAAGTCACAGACAACTTTTTCATGCCATGATAAGGATTTTGAAATTAGTAAGGAGAAGCAAATTTGGACAATTTGACTGGAGCTGATATGATACAGTTTGCGCTTGTAAAGATGACTGTCATTGCTGTGTGAAATCAGATTATAGATGAAGGTGAAGCAAGTATGGAATCCTTGAGTTTACCAGGAAGCTTTTACAACACTACTGTTGAAAGCTCAGCAGCTGACTCTAGTAGAGAGAGAGGAGTGGAAATAGTGAGAAGCAGCTGGAATCTGGAGTTGTTTTGTCAGTAGAGCTACGAGGACATGCTGAAAGCAAGAATTATTTCCTTTGGATACCTTGGATATTATGGACTCAGAAGAGAAGAATATCTTTTGAACATCCTTTTTAAAATGACTACAACAATTTGTGTGTATCCTGCATAAGAAAGGGGCCTCATCACCCCACATCCTTAACCAATACTGGATATTCTTGGTTTTCTTTTAATATCTTTGCTACTTAGATATACAGGCAAAACATTATGTCTTGTCTTAGTTACATTTGCAATAGTGAAAATGGGGTTTTGTGCATGGATTATATCTTTTGCAATGGTGTTCTTATATTTTGTCATGCATTTATTGTAATTTTAAGCATTGCTTATTGATTTATATAGTTATTTTTAAAAAGTTATCAACCTTTTGTTATATGTCTATGTCTGCTCCAACTTCTCCCTCTTCTTCATTCCAAACAAAAGGAACATGGGTGCTCCACAAAGTCTATAACATTAATAATGGAGAGCTTCATAAAACAAGACTCCTCCTTTTGTACTTCCTGACACCTGAAAATTGCACCAAAGAAGCCATGGTTTCATCTATCCACATCCCACCCACACCATTACCTGTGGAAAATTTTAGAGCTCCAGCAGTGTCCAATCTGGGCAGATATTGCCCATGAAGATCCTGTAAGTGCTGCTATAGACTTGCCCACTTCTCTACATGTGTAATTAAGAAAAACTTTGTCAGGCCCAGAAAGCCAAATGAAGGAATTCTCTAACGTCCTCCATTCAGTGTGTGGGACATTATAAATATCAAATCCCAGAGAAATGTTCTGTAGAAGAAGGGGGTTCTTGTTGATCTCCTCAATGGCAAAAACCATGGCTACTAGTTCCTTAAGAAAAGCCTGTGTAGAGACCATTGTGTTCTCCATTATAAAGAATTAGTACATGATATGTTCAAAACCAAAGCAACGACTTTGATGGATTGAATGTGTGTATATGTAAAATTAATATGCTACATAAGCAGTGTCTTCTTCTATCCATTAAGAATATGTGTTCTTATTTAGGTTTAGGTGAGGTCATAAAAATATTCTCCCTAAAAGGAGATTCAAGTCCTGATGTGGACAGGGAAAGAAAGGGAGAGGGAGAGGAGGAAAGAAAGTAAAGGGGTGGACACAGTTAGATGTAGGTAGAGGGGGATGGGGAAGGGGAAGAGAAGAAATAGAGTTACAGAGAGAGAGAGAATGAGAGGAAAGGGAGAAGGAAGGGGAGATTTCTTTGTCATCTCACTGCAAATTTTGTGGTGCATTATGCTTGGTTTTTCTTGTGCCACATATGTGAAAATGTATGCTTGTTATTAACTCAACCCAGTATGTTATGGAACTATATGAAATCACAACTTCTTAACATCTACCTGCTCCCTAGGAATACAAGGTTAGTTTTTGCTGACTACCCACTATCTGAGATCCTTGTGACCACGAGACTTGATCATGGTCCATAATAACATCAGCCCAAGGACCAGTGGTCTTCTTTACAGTCACTACTCCAAACTCAGCCTCCTTAACATGGTATAAGACAATGCTTATAATGGGTAAGGCCGGATTGGATCATTATAATTTTTATTCTTGAACTTGTTCCTAGTGTGTTGATTTCGAACATTGGGCTGATATAAGTCACACTGCCCTCCAGTGCAGAGCTTCTAGAATACCTGTACTGCATCTGGAAGATATGTAGTGCCAGTGTCTTGCACATTTACTACCTCATTTCACATCATCAGTGGCTGGTGGCAGAAATTTAGGGTCTAAGTCAACTTCAGCAATAGGAAGTGAGTAGAAGACTGAGCCTTGTTCTTAAATCAGAGTTGTGTTTGTTTTGTTGAGTAAGCTTATTGATGTGATACATCCTGATCACTTTGGTGGCCACAGGAATCACGAGAAAGCTGGAACTGGTCCAACCATAGTGACTATTGTCAAGAACAGGAAGCATCACACAGTTATAACCTTAGGCCCATTAAGTATGGATGAGGTGTCTGAGCCTACCCTGTCCCAAGGGAGAGATTCATATGTTTATAGTACTCTGTGCACTCCATTGTTGGGGTTTTCAAATTCAATACAGCAACAGATTATGTGTGACAAACTGGATTTTGCTTTGTGTCCATTAATGATACAGTAATAATATACCAGCAAATCATTCCTGCAAACCTTTGCAGAGAAATCTTGTAAATGATAACAGGCTCAGAAAAAAAATAGCAAATTTTTAGAATTTCTGGAAACACAGGTACAAATGAAGCCGGAAAAGGCAGAAAGACTGATGTAAATAAATATGTGATACTTGAACGCTGAAATGATATCCCATGTCAGAAAGCAGCATGAACCTTTCAGGAAACTATGACCTCATCTCATTCTCCAAATGAGATAACAGTGTAAGATCAGACACTATTTGGTAGGGGAGAAAACTTGGAAAATTAAAAGAGCTGCTTTAAGGAAACAAATTAAATGAACTGTAAGAAAACAAATCAATGTTTCTTTACTCTACAGAAAACTTTAATAAAAACAAAGAAAGAATTAATAAATGCTAAACAGAATTTCTTGAGCTGATAGATACTACCAGCAAAATTTAAACATATGATAGAAGTGAACAATAGCAGGACAGATCAACAAAAGAAAGATGAATGTTCTTAGAGACAGGCTGCTTAAAATAAACAATTGAAGGAGAACAATAATGAAGAAGATGACAATTGCTATGGCTTCTTTGAAAAAGTATAAAAGACCAAATACTTGTGCTATTGTGATTCTAGAGGCAGTTGAGAAAGCCAAAAATGTAAGAAGCTTATTCAAATAAATAATAACATTGAAACTCCCTGACATAGAGAAAGATACAAATATCTAGGTTCAGGAGGATCAAATTAAAACATTCAGAGGTGAGCAAAACCAAGTCTGCCTGAAACCATAGTATAATGAAGCTCTCACTGGTGAAAGATAAAGAGAATATTCTCAAGCCTTAAAGAGAATAGTAACAAATAAATGTAAGTTTAACCCTGCAGCCCTGTGATGGGAGTTCTCAGCACAAACAGACAAGCAAGGAGAGCTATTTGAGTTTCACAGTACTGAGGAACCACAACAACAACAACAAAAACCTGTAACACAAAGAGCTACCCTTTAGCAATGAAGGAAGAATAAAGACTTTCTAAGAGAAACAAACGTGACAGAATGTATACACACCAGACATATTCTATAAGAATTCATGGGAAATTTTCACATGGAAATATACATGTGTATATATATTATCACATTCTGATACATTATATGCATATTTATTGTATTTAACCCCTGCATTTCTTATGACTATCCAGTCTGTCATTTTTTGTTTATTTCTATGTTTGTATCATGATTATATTAGTTTGCTATTGTTAAAAGTACTCCAAAGAGGTTTTTTTAATCAAGTGATATATTCATAATACCCATCTTGGTCACTAACTGAAAACTTCTGTACACTAACCAAAAATAATGAGTACAGAATCAAAACATACACCAGTCACAATTCTCTTACCACAGAAAGGACTATAAAAGAGGGTGTAATTGGGGCAGGGGCTGCAAACATTGGGGAACAAGTTATAACCTGCCTATAGGGAGATCTGATCAAATAGAATTAGTGGGGATATGGATGAAATGTATTTTCCTCTTTAGAAACACAGAACACATGAATGGATGTAAAACAAGACCCAACTCTATTTTAGTCCCAAGAATCTTACTTCAACTCTAATGATAAACATGGCCTGAAATTCAAGGAATGGGATACTGGGTTGCATGCAAATTGAAGCTGTGATAAAGCAGGAATGGCCATACTACCATCAGATAAAATACACTTAATTCCATGCAATATAAAAGTACACAGAGAGTCATAATATGAGAAAGGAGTTACTTCAGCAAGACAACATTATTGAAAATATTCATTCATCAAATATCAGAGCACTCAAATATACAAAGAATATCTTAATGTCTCCAAATTCAGAGAAACTCTCAGATTCAGAAACTGGTAAATTCTTTTATATCCCACACATAGCAACAGACAGAGATCCAGACTGAAAATCAATACCAAAATATTCGAGTTATATTGAACCCTAACCAAATATATCTAACAGATATCTACTTTACCATCCAAGCATCATCTTAAATATACACACTTTTCTTATCAGCGTTTGGAAATGTTCAAGAATGGATCATATCACAAAACATAGGAAAATGTCAACATTTTAAAATATAACTATATGTAAGGCTTACTTTCAAGCAAAACCATAAAGAGTCAAGATGAAAAACTTCAGATTGAAGATATATGTGATAATTTAAAAACTGCTTTTGAGCATCGAATGGATCTAAAGAAAAATTGAAAAGGAAATTAAAATGCTTCTTGCAACAAAAGAAAATGTGCAACACCACACTGTTTTTTTGTATTGTATAATACAGTGTAGGCAGCACCAATAGAAAATTTTACAGTACTTAAAGCAAAACTTGAAGCAAAATAAGAACACCTGCAATTAATAACCTTTAACTGCCTGCTCAATGAGCTAGAAAAATGAACTAACCTAACATCAAATTAGTACAAGAAAAGAAATAATTATGATCAGAGAAGAAAGGACTGAAATGGAGACAAAAAATATAATGACAAAGACATCCTTATAACTTGAGCAGATCCTAGATTAAGAAATGGACACAACAATGAAATAAATAACAGGTGATGAAAACTACAAAAGAGAACAGATCAATAACAATCATAAGGAAGTATATGTCAATAAATTGCAACTCTAGAAGAAATGGAAAAACATTAGGGACATGAATCTTACTAGATGTGTCAGAAAGACATAGAAATCTTGGACAGATGAATAACAAAGATGGAATGAAAATAGAAAGCCTCCTTCAAAGAAAAACCAAAGACTTAATGGATTCACTGATGAATTGCACCAGTCTTTTAAGAACAGCAAGGTCACAGTTACATCAGTCCAAAGAACTCTGAGGTGCTATTTCACAGTCTGATGACTATAAATTATAATTATGCATTTTCCATTTCAAAAAGAAGAAAATACTTTGAAAGTTTTGAGTACAAAGAATGGATATTGTACTCACAATACTTCAATAGCACAACATAGTATAATGAGGCAAATGGCAACAAAGAAACCAAATGTCCAGTTTTGTCAATGATAAATGCTCTTAGAGACTCAAAGGGACAAATGAAGTAAAAATATCAATTTCACATAGGTGTGAAAACGTCAGTAACATGGATGAGAAATTCAGCAAAGACAGATTCTTACAAAAGAAAGAAACTGAAATGTTGGAAATGAAAAGCTCAATTGAAAACAGCTGGAAAGTATCACCAATCTACAACCAACTCCCAGACAATAGTGATTCAGTGAAGAAATGGGCAAGTGACCTGAGCTGACATTGTTCAATAAAGAAACAGAAATGGCCAAAAACAGATGAAGAAGATCCCACTGTCCCTGGCTATAAAGGAAATGCAAATCAAACCACATTAAGAATTCACCTCACTCTCTTAGAATGACTATCATCAAGGACAGAAAACAACAAATGTTGCTGAGGATGGGAATGTGAAAAGTAACTGTAAAGTGTTCCTTCCTTGTACTAAATTAGTACAACCCTGTGGAAAGCAGTCTGGAGTTAACTGAATACACTAATAAAAGAAATATCTTAAGATCCAGCAATACCACTCTTGGGCATACATTCAAAAGACTGTATATCAGGAAAGAAAATCACACTTGCACACCCATGTCTAATGTAGTATTATTCACAATGGCCAAGCTATGGAAATATCTCCAATTCTCTACAACTGATGAAAGGATTAAGAAAATGTGATATTTATACAGCATGGATATTTCTCAGTCATACAGAAGAAAAAAGCATTTTCATTTGCTGATATGTAGCTATGTTTATTAGATGAGTGAATGTGATTTTCCAGTTTTCTACCTATCCATCTCATTTTATCCACTTATATTATCAAACTTCTTGGAGTAGATTGAACCTTCAATAAGTATATTTCAACTAAATGAATAAAGTTGCTAATAACTTTTCATAATGTTTGACTTATAAAAATGTGCATAAATGGTACTTACAATTTTTTTAAAAAGACAATTTTGAAAATAAAAAAAAAAGAAAGACATAGGTCACCTGTATTCGCTCACATGTGGAAGATAGGTCCAAATACAAATACTAGCAATCAGTATGTATATTTAACCAACATATAGCATCATTCAAATGTGGGAGTGTTAGAAGACACTAGGGAAAAGCGAAACGAGAAGAGATAGAGAGTGAATAATATTGAAATATTTTGCATCTGTGTAGGAAAAAGACAATGAAACACACACTGAAAACTGCTGAACAATAAAGAGTAAGGGATAAAGGATAAGGAAAAGTAATAAAGGGGATTAGACTGATTAAATTATGATATATTTAGAGGCAGAATGTCAAGGCAAGCCCCCCTCTATAATCAAAAGACCCTTAGACAGTGAAGGTCAGGAATGTAAACATGTTGTTAAGGGAAGGGTAACAGTGGGAGGTGGAGGGAAAGATGAAAATGATAATGGAAGTTGAACACAGATGATGAGTATTCTGCACATGTATGAATATGGAACATTGAAACCTGATGAAGTCAATTTAAGAAAGGTGACAGGGAAGAGAAAGAATGGAGGGGATGAACCAAACTAGGGTACCTTGTACACATTATGGAAATGTCACATTGAAACCCCATGTACAGTTATTAAACAATAGTAAAATGGAAAAAAAGAAATGGGTTGAATTTCAAACAAAATTATGATTTTATTATATTCACATAGCCATAAGTTTAAAAAAGCTATCATGCTCACAAAGCCATATTACAGAAGATACTTGCAGGAATCCTACTAACACATGAAGAAAAAGTGTGGTCAAAATCAATAGAGTCAGAGAAAGATTAATCCCAGGAGAAGAATACACAATAAAATGAGAATTAAGGAAGAATCACACATGGTGAATTTCATAAACTACAGACCTCCAAGTTGAATATTGGGAAAGCAAATAGACATGAAATTAATGAAGTGGAATGTAAATGTACAATATGAGTAATCATTGAAAAAAGCTGGACCTTTACAAGATAAACAAGATTGACAATCCCTTATTCATACTTAGAAAATAGAAATAATCCTGTGCATCCTGTTTGATCACAATGCATTAAAACTAGAACTCAACAAACAACAAAATCAACAACAGAAAATATACAAACAATTGGAAGCTGAAGAACACATTGTGCAATGATCAGTACGTCATCCATGAAATAAAAGAGGAAATTTAAAGATTCCTAGAAATTAATGAAGATGAAAACATGAGCTACCAGAGAATAAGGGCCAGAGCAAAGGCAGTCCTAAAAGGAAAGTTTATAACCATGAATGCATATAGTAAAAGGACAGAAAGATCTCAAATCAATGACCTAATGATACATCTCAAACTCCTAGAAAAACAAGAACAGGCAAAACCCAAAACAAGTAGAAGGAGAAAAATAAAAAGTAATGGCCAAAATTAATGGAATAGAGACAAAGAAAAACACAAAGAGAATGAAGAAAACAAAAAGTTGGTTCTTTGAAAAAATGAACAAGATTGACAGACCCCTGGAAAATTTGACTAAAATGAGGAAATAAAATAGCCCAAATCAGTAAAATAAGAAATTCAAAAGGGGAGATAACAACAAACCCATGGAAATCCAGGCAATCTTCAGAGTACTTTGAGAACCTACATTCCAATAAAGTTGAAAATCCTGAAGAAATGGACAAATTTCTAAGTACTTATAACCATCCAAAATTGAACCAAGAGGATATTAACCACCTAAATTTATCTATAACACAAAATGAAATTGATGCAGCAATCAAGAGTCTCTCAAAAAGGAAAAGTCCAGGACCTGATGAATTCTCTGCTGAATTCTATCAGACTGTAAAGAACTAATGCCAACCCTCCTTAAACTGTTCCATGAAATAGAAAGGGAACGAATACTGGCTAACTCGTTCTATGAAGCCAGTATTATACTCATCCTAAAACAAGACAAAGACACATCCGAAAAGGAGAACCAAAGGCCAATCTCCTTAAAGAACATCGATGCAAAAATCCTCAATAGAATAATGGCAAAGGAATCCAACAACATATCAGAAAGATCATTCACCACGACCAAGTCAGCTGCATCCCAGGGATGCAAGGATGGTTCAACATATACAAATCTATAAATGTAATACAGTACATTAATAGAAGCAGAGACAAAAACCACTTCATCATGTCAATAGATGCAGAAAAAGCCTTCGACAAGATCCAACACCACTTCATGACAAAAGCTCTAAGAAAACTAGGAATAGAAGGAATGTACCTCAACATGGTAAAGGCTATATATGACAAACCTATAGCCAACATCATACTTAATGAGCGAAAACCAAAACTATTTCCCCTAAAATCAGGAAAGAGACAAGGGGTCTCACTGACCACATTCCTATTCAACGTTGTCTTGGAATTCCAGGCAGAGCAATTAGACAAGCAGAAGGAATAAAAGGAATACAAATAGGTAAAGGAACTGCCAAATATCCCTTTTCTCAGACTCCATGATCCTATCTCTAAGACCCAAAAAATTCTGCTCAAAAGCTTTTAGAAAGCATAAACAGCTTCAGCAAGGTGGCAGGATACAAAATCACTCACAAAAATCATTAGATTTTCTATACACCAACAACGAACAAACTGAAAATAAATATGTGGAAATAATTCCATTTGCAAACGCCTCAAAAAAATCAAATATCTAGGAGTAAACTTAACAAAGGATGTGAATGACCTCTACAAGGAGAACTACAAACCTCTGCAGAAAGAGATTAAGGAAGACTACAGTAGGAAGAAAGATCTCAAGTGCTCATGGATTGGTAGAATGAACACAGTAAAAATGGCTACACTACCAAAAGCAATCTACATGTTCAATGCAATTCCTGTCAAAATCCCAATAACATTCTTGACAGAGATTGAAAAATCTACCCCAGAGTTCATTTAGAAACACAAGAAACTGCAAATAGCCAAGGCAATACTCAGCAAATGAGCAATGCTTGAGGTTTCAGAATACCCAACTTCAAACTGTATTACAAAGTAACAGCAATAAAAATAGCACAGTACTGGCACAAAAATGGACATGAAGACCAGTGGAACAGAATAGAGGACCCAGATATGAAACCACACAGCTATGCCCACCTCATTTTTGACAAAGTTGACCAAACATATGATGGAGAAAAGACAGTCTCTTCAACAAATATTTCTTGGAAAACAAGTTGTCAGTTTACAAAACTGAAACAAGCTCCAGCCTTATCATCCTGTACTAGTATCAACTCAAAATGGATATAGAGACCTTAATATCAGACACAAAACTCTGAGGCTAGTACAGAAAAGAGCAGGGAATTCTCTGGAAGCAATAGGTATGGGCAATGACAGCACAGCAGTTAAGAGAAAAGATTGACAAGTGGGACTACATAAAATTACAAGGCTTCTGCATAAAAAAAGAAAGGGTCTCTAAACTGAAGAGACCACCCACAGACTGGGAGAAAATATTTGCCAGCTACACATCAAAGGACTGATAACCAGAATATTCAGGGAGCTCAAAAAACTAAACTCCCCTCCAAATAAATGAACTAATAGAGAAATGGACAACTGAACTAAACAGGCATTTTCAAAAGAAGAAATTCAAATGGCCCTAAAACATGAAAATATGCTCACCATTTTTGGCCATGAAGGAAATGCAAATCAAAACCACACTAAGATTCCACTTCACGCCTGTTAGAATAGCTATCATCAAAAACACCACCTACAACAAATGTTGGCCAGGATGTGGGGAAAAAGGAACCTTCATACACTGCTGGTGGCAATGCAAGCTAGTACAACCACTCTGGAAAACAATATGGAGGCTTCTTTAAAAACGAAATGTAGACCTGCCATATGATCCATCAATCCCACTACTGGGAATAAACCCAAAGCAATGTGACGCAGGTTACTCCAGAGGCACCTGAACACCCATATTTATTGCAACACTATTCACAATAGCAAGTTATGGAAACAGCAAGATGCCCCACTACTGATGAATGGATTAAGAAAATGGTCTATATATACACAGTGGAATTTTATTCATCTGTGGAAAGCAATGAAATCCAATCATTTGCAAATAAATGGATGGAACTGGAGAACACCATTCTGAGCGAGGTTAGCCAGGCTCAGAAGACCAAAAATTATATGTTCTCCCTCCTATGCAGACTTTAGATCTAAAACAAATGCAGTAATATTATTAGACATGGGTCACACACTAAGGGGAGGACACATACAGGAGGAATAGGGAAAGGTAGGAAACTCAAAACTTGAAAGTGTGTGCTGTGCCCACTGCAGAAGAGCTAATATATTAACCTTAAAATAAGAGATTCACTATGAGAAGGTGACTGGGAAGTAGTGAAGAGATCTGGTAGAGATGAATCAATTTGGGTTGTAATACACTTGTGCATGGAAGCAATGCTAGGACTCTCTCTGTACAGCTATCCTTATCACAAACTACCAAAAGCGCTATGTCTTTCTTATTACTTCTTATGTCTTCTCTCCCACAAATTTGGAGAAGACAGCAGAACAGATTCTGCTTGGAAGCAATGGGGTGTGGGGGGAGAGAGAGGGGTAGGGGACAGAGGGCAAAAATGGCCCAGACAATGTATGCACATATGAATAAGTGAATAAAGAACAAAACAACAAAAAAAGAAAAAATGTTGGAACATTACAAGATAAACAAGATTGACAATCCCTCATTCATACTTATCCTCCCCATAAAAGAAAGAGAAGAATCTAGTAAATAAAATGAAAAGTGAAAAGGTGGATATTAGAATTTCAGATACCACTAAAATCCAGTGGATCAATAGGGGATATTCTGAAAAGTGTATCAAAAAATGTGAAAATTTGACAAAACTGATAAATTTCTAGGCTGCAAGATCAAACAAAATAATACCAATGGTTCTCCAACAATCATGTAAATTGAATTGGAAAGAATGATCCTGAATACATCCTACCAATCCAGTAGGATGTATTGTAATTACCTGTAAAAAAAAAGACGTATATTTGTGCACAAACCAGAAAAGACAAAACAAAAAAAAATACAAAAATATCCTTGAAAACAGACACAAAAATCATCAAAAAAATTACAAATAGTAATCAACAAAACATTTAAGAAGCAAAACTAGCAACCTAAAAAAACTGACTCAAAACTATACCATACAACCACAGTGAAAAAAATAGCATGTATCACAATAAAAACCATAATTTACATAACACCAGAATTTAACATCCTTCTGGAATTTCTTAGTCTATTATATATACAATAAACTAGTAGTAAAGAAAGAATGAAAAGTAAAGGCAGGTAGCATTATTTTGGAGAGGATGAGTGTGTTCACCTGGAAATTCAAAGGAATACATGAAGAGGTCACACAGTCAATAGAGATTCCATAGCCAAACAAAGAGAAAATATGTAATTGTCAATTACTCAAATAAGAAGGATTCACATAAACCATGAGGGGGAAATAGATATATTGTGGCAACAGACATAAGTAAAATATAACTGCCTTCTCAGACCAACTGGAAAACCTTACCCAGGAATAACAAATTATTTTTTAATTATAGATTTCAATGGATATCAACAAGTTCTATTAATGTTAGCAAAAGTCAAAGGAAAGGTTTCTCAAAGATGTGAAAAAGTCCATCTACATAAGTGATTTATCGATTCATGGTAATGTCTTCAAAATAAATGAAATTTCAAAAACCTACCAGAACTGATTTTGTAAGTTTCATCTTAAAGAACTGTTGGAATTTTTTGAAGATATGTAATGTTTAATCTAATATAAATTGTATGAAATATTTATATGTACTGAAACATAACATGGTACCCATTAAAATATATATAACTTACTGTTTATGCAACAGTTACACTATAAAATTGAGAAAATACATAAACGATGAAAAATCTGATATTATTCAAAGTAGTAGCAAAATAATCACAAAAAGTTCACTGAATTCTCTGGCAACCCAAACAATCTTGAACAAAAGATGAAAGCTGAGAATCCACTACCTGACTCGACGAAGTAATGTAAAATTATTGGGATAAAACAGCATGATAGCCAGGCAGCAGTGGCTCTGGCCTACGATCCTAGCTTCTAAGGAGCCAGAAATCATTAGCACTCAGTTTGAATCCAGCCCTGGTAAACACTTCATAAGACCCTATTTGAAAAACACATCACACAAACTAAAGGGCTGGTGGAGTCACCGAAACTGTAGGCCCTGAATTCAAACCTCAGTAGGGCACAAAAACAAAAAACCAACAGGTTTTTTGCAAAATTGCAGACACACACACCAATGGAAAATTACACATCCTCAACTACTCCAGACATTTCCAATCAACTGATTCACAAGCAAGTAGAAAAGACATACCTTGAAGAATCGACAGTTTATTTAATCAGTGCTGTGAGAAAACTAAATGCTTGAAAGTGGAACCCCATCCCTCACCGAATACAAATATAAACACAAAAATACCTATAGTTTCACCATAAAGTAAGAAACCATTAAAAAATAAGGAAACCATTCAAAACAATGGAATAGGCAACAAATTTCAGAAAAAATTAAGAACTCAAAAATCCAAAGAAAATTAAACATAAGGCATCATATTAAATGGAAGTTTCGTCAGAGCAAAGGAAATAATCACACAGAGAAGACAACACTTACAGAATGAAAGATCGTTTTCTGCAAACTTTCATCTAAAAGGTAACTCATATCCAGAATATATCACAAACTTGGTTAGAATCCCCAAAATAATTCATTTTAAAGGCAATAGTCTGTTCTAATTACTTGTAAAAAAAAAAGACATATATTTGTGCACAAAAGTTAGTACAGATTATTTTGCTCTCGGGGAATTTAAAATCATTACTATGATAAGATAAAAATTCTCCTCTGTTAGAATAGCTAAGAGCAACAGTCTAAAAAGTTACACAGTTATATTTGCCAATATATTGTGCTTAGACTTCAGCACAGCCTCCCTCCCCCACAGGAAAAACACAATTGCAGTAGTCCATGTATCAACGCAACACCTTCATAGAATAAAATTTTCCTTACTCTACTCAACTAGTAAATCACATAACATTTCTCTTCTCTAAGTCTAGGAGATTCAGACCAGACTCCTAGAAAACAGATTTCAAATTTTTCTAATTTTAAAGTAGCAAAGGACTACAATAAGCTAAACAAACCAGAGTCAGATATATGGCAAATGCATCCATATCTCTATTCAAATATGATTTCTAAAATTGTGGGGAAAACTAACTATGCCTGGGAAAACTTTGGAGACTAACAAAGATCAGCAGACAAATACGTAGGCATGTAATAAGAGCTGTGTACTGATACCTTCCACAGTTGGGAAGAAACTCAAATTCCTACCCCATCATCCCTGCTCGCAAATGTGTGCAGATACTTCAGGTAACACTCACTACAACAACACTTGAAAAGAGATGCAAGGAATCACTGCTTCCAACCATGTTTTCACTGCTAATAGGGTTGTAAATACATTGCTAGAATTTCATGGAATTGTGCCTGAACAATTTATTAATTAGACCTTCTGCTACAGACCTGGCATTTGTTCATATCCAAAACCTGAGCACAGATATGTGTCTACGTGAAGCAGTAATAAATTGGAGGGGAAAACTCTCACAGGGTTTATTATTTATTTCTGGCTATGCTTGCATTTGCAGATTTGACACAGCATGACACGCATCTTATTTGAAACAGTAAGTGGGTATCTACAGTCATAAGTACTTTCATGACCAGGGGCACAAGTGCAGAACTTCTCTGTAGGGACTTATTACATACATTTGTGAGTAAAGAAATCTTATCACACCATTGCTCTACAAGAAAGGGAACTTTGTTCTCATCTCTCAGTACAGAACACATGCAATTGACTTGTATTGCTTTTCTA
This sequence comes from Castor canadensis, assembly GCF_047511655.1. Lineage (NCBI taxonomy): Eukaryota > Metazoa > Chordata > Mammalia > Rodentia > Castoridae > Castor > Castor canadensis. The sequence continues at coordinate 9,642,450 of NC_133391.1, forward strand.
AGGATGATCTCTTGGTACTAGCTTTCAGCCCAGGCCTGAAGAGTCCCAGAGATGGTGGAGTAAATGCATAGATTTCAACCTTGTTAGGGAAAAGAGAAAAAGAAAAAAAGGAATATACTTGTTCGTGTTGAAAGAAAAATACACCACAACCACAAAATGAGTTAGGGATGTTTCTGGGAAGGTAGGGGAGGAAGGGCCATGTAGGGTTTACTATCAGCATTGGTCTATGGCAGTATTCGTCCAGAAATCAAATACAAAAAAGTAACATAAAGCCACAACTTACTTTGTAGAATCTTCATGCTGGTTAGGATCACTGCTTGTGTCATCTTTGACAAAAGAATAAAGCTGGAAAAATCCTGCAATCAGTGCATCTCCATCTTTGTATACACTGGGTTTCACGCTGGGAAAGCAGTGTGGGTCACTAAATGACCTGAGATGGAGGGGAAGCTGGAGGAGAAGGAAAATAAAACTCAAAGGGAACATGTCCAAAAATGTATAATTCTGGCTGGAGGCTCAGATTACAGTGTCAGGCAGGTATATATGTTCTTATGTGCTTCTGTATTCAACTGGAATGTCCATTGGAATTCCCCATTTTCCTTCACCCCAATGTCTTGCATTTCCATGGAGGACTCTGGAGCAATTTCTGCCCTAGGCTCTGCATCTGAAGCCTTGCATCCATGAAATAAACACTAGTTGAAAAATAAGTCTGAGGATCTTCGTTTCCACCCCAGGAAATGTCTACACAGTTGTAATGAAGTAGGTGTCAAAAAACAATTTTCAGGAAAGCTATTTGGGATGTAGAAAATGAATTACATCATTGGATCCATGTAAGGTGCAAGGTGATTATTGTTTCACAACAATCAGCCAATAATCAGGTTGACATAGGACATTCCAAATCAATAGTGCAAGACAAGTGCAGAAATCAAGTTGTATATTTGCATTCTGAGCTATGGCTTTGTTCACTATCAATGTCTTATTTTATCTATGCTGAGTTAATCATCTCCTGTTGTTCTGAAGAATGTCACAATCATACATAAAATCACAAGAATTTTATGCTCATTCATTTGACTTTTACTTGCAATCAAAATTCACTTAATCTTATATTTGCTCAATATACAAAAAGCCAGAGTGACTTTTTTCTCAGTTACACTTTCAGTCTCTGAGCATAAGTTTCTGAAGATATTCTCATGTCATAGCTCTCAATTAAAATCAGACAGACATATTAAAAGAAAAATACATATATTATTATTTCAATTTGCAATATATCATGGAAAGAGAAAATATTTGCTCTAAAGTAGATTAATAGAGTGTACCTATTCTGATCAAGATCAGTGTGATGGGGGGAATTTCCCTGGAACAGAAAATATGACAGTGAGCTAACAAGTTGAGAAGAGTAAAGCAATTGATTGATCTCTGTGTAATGAGCATGCTAATAGAGATCTTGGTGAGCATAAAAAATGAAAATAAGATAAATTACTTTGAGGTATACGGAAAATGAATTGAGACTTGAAAGGAAGATGAGACATAAGTTCTCTTAATTGCCTGTAGGAACAGCTACTTTTATGCACAGAGTAATAGGAAGTGACAGAAATATTTATCAAGAGATTGAGCTGTTCCAATTCATATATCAGAACGAGTAGTTTACCATACTTATTTTAAAAGGATGGGAGACTTACAAGACTATTCTTACAGAACTCACAAAAGATGTTGATGGAGACATTCTGGAGAGACATGACGGTGGTTTGAGCTAAGTACAGAAATGTGGTCATGATGAATTCATAAGAATCTGATGTAAGCAATTAAAGTCTGCAGAAACTAAGAATAGAAGTAATATTCCTCAATATAATAAGGACTACATATGACAAACCTATAGCTGACATTATACTAAATGGAGAAAAACTGAAACCATTGCTTCTAAAGTAAAGAATGAGAAAGGAATTTTTACTTTCTCCACTCCTGTTCAACACAGATTTGGAATTCCAAGCCAGAACAATAAGACAAAAGCAAAAAATAAAATGGATTCAAATAGGGAAGGCTGAATTCACATTATGTATCTCCCTAAAGAACCTCAAAATTCTACTGAAAACTGTTAGAAATCCTAAACTCTTTTGGCACATTTGCAGGATGCAAAATTACCATGCAGAAATTAGTAACCTTTCTATCTACCATTAATGAACACATTAAGAAAAAAAAAATCAGGTCAAACATCACATTTACACAGGCTCAAAATCAATGAAGTACCTTGGAATAAATAAAACAAAGGAAACAAGAAAACTTTTCAATGAAAACTATAAACCACTGGAAAGAGAAAATGAAGAAGACATTAGAAGATGGGAAGACCTTCCATGTTCATGGATTAGTAGCTTCAAATTTGTAAGACTGGCCATACTACTGAATGCAGTCTATATCTTCAATGCAATCGCTATCAAATTTCTGTGACATTCTCCAAAAAAAATGAAAAATGAAACCTGAAACACACATGGGAACACAAAACACGTCATGACATAAAATTAACATTACAAACAGCATGTTATTGTCACAAAACAGACAGAAGACCAATGGGTTAGAACAGAAAACCCAGAGATAAACTCATGCATCTAGAGCTTACTGATCTTTGACAATGGATCCCAAAACACTCTAGGTAGTAGACAGCCTCTTCACCAAATGTTACTGTAAAAACTGGATATCCACTTGTAGAAGACTGAACTACATCCCTATCATTCAACCTGTTCAAAATCAACTTAAAGTGGATCCAAAACCTTAATATGAGGACTAAAACTTTGAAGAGCTTCAGAAAGTGGTAGAAAATACACTGGAACATACAGATATAAGGAATGGCATGCTAAGTAGAACTCAAAAGGCTCAGTATCTAAGAGAAAGAACCAAGAAAGGGACTACATCAAACTAAAGAGCTTCTGCACAGCAAAAGAAACAGTCATTAGGCTAAAAAGACAGGACACAGAATGGAAGAAAATCTGTGCCAGCTTCATCTGATAGAGGCCTAATACCCAGAATCTACATGGAACCCACAAAACACAACCTCCAAAAAATCAACAACTCAATGAAGAAAGGAGCACATTAATTTAACAGGACATTCTTAAAGAGTGATTCTCCAATGACTATAACTCAATGTAAAACTATGAGGTTGTTAGATTACAATAGAAGGCTGAGCAAAGGACCCAATTATGAAGAAGAAAGAAATGGTGAAAAGATGCAAATACTGATGACTCTAATTGGGTCATTAAGCATTGTATGCAAGTATCACTTCTCTTTACCTTGTAAATATATACAGTCTTTGAGAGTCAATAGAGAGACAAATATAAATTCAAAAAAGGAAAATTGCATATGTGATCACAAATTTCTCTACTGAAAGCAGTCCATAAGCATACAAGTGACCCTTTCGCTAGAGACTCTTGTTGGCTTAGCTCAATCTAACTCCTGTCAGGCCCAGTGCTCTCAGTGCATGGGAAAACGCTTAGCTACTGAGCCAGGCCATAGCCCTGTGTTGAGAAATACGGCCTCAACCTTGCCACCACACTCTCCTGCCTGAACACTGAGAATTGTTCAACTGAAGACTACAGGTGAAGAAACCTTCCCAACAACGGGCTGGCTTCTTGTGCAAATTCTAATGCAGAAACTCAGGAAATATGAAGAAAAAAAATGAGACCATTTGACTCATCCTAAACTCCATATCTACAGAGTAACAAACACAATCAATAATAAGAAGAGGAAATATGTGACAAAGAATGTTTTTAATTTAATTTTTATTTTTCTGTGGTTCTGGATTGGTGTACATTGTAGAGTTACAATTGTTCTTACAATATATCAAATTTATCATACCTGAATTCACACCCTCCATCATTGTGTTTTTCAACCCCTCCCCCACACATTCTGGAAATAGATTGAACAAGTCTCATTTGTCAATTTCCATACATGGGTACATACTGTTTGCACTATATTCACCCTCCCATGCCTTTCACTAAACCCTCCCCCACCCACTAGTACCAAATCACCAGGAAAGTCATTTTCCATCCCCCTTGTCTTCAATTTTGTAAATGAGATAAAATGAAATTTAATGTTTGCAAAGGGACTTTCCTTGTGACTCCCCAAATTTTTATGTATTATAAACTGCTTTGGTTCATGTCCTTTCTTTTGCTGAGTTTTTCTTTAGTCACCTTTGTATGGTGGCTTCAGCAAGTTTAAAAATTCTATACTCACTCCTATAGTGAAATCTTGGAGAGACACTGGAGACACACGTTGAAGGCAAAATCACCAAAATAGGCAATGCTTTGACCCCTCCACACCTCCATCCAGCGCAGGGAATCTCCACTTCACGTTAAACGGAGAAACAAGGAGCGCCCCCGGGCCTCCAGTCACCCACGCCCAGACAGCTTGGGAAGACACTGACAAGGTGAGCTTCGCAGTACCGTGTAACTCCCACAGACAAGCCTGGGCCAGTGAACCATAGTCCCCTGGACAGACCGACCTCCACCGGGGAAAAGAAAGAAACTGACTAATAAGCAGTAAGAGCAATAAAGACAAGTGGGAAAGAGGGTGGGGTGCACTGAGTACCAAAGATTGGGGGAAGGGAATCTTTCCAGAGACTGTAAATAAACAAGCCGGGCGGGCCGGAGAGGCTCTGGTGGGAGCGGGGGCACGCGCCCAGCAACCAAGAGCAGGAAAGCTTGTGAGAGTGGCGGAGGGAGGAAAACACCACAGGAGAGGAGGGAAGACCCACTTCCCACGTGACCTGTAAACAAAGCTGGCAGCTGGCAGGAGCAGCAGGACCGCCCAGTAATCAGGAGCAGGAAAGCTTGTAAAAGTGGTGGTGGGAAGAAAACTGCACTGGAGGGGCAGAAGACCCACTTCCCAAATGAACTGTAAATAAACACACAGGCCTAAGAAAGCGAGTGCAATGTCACCTTCCCCAGTGGGCTTGGAAAGGGGGAAGCTTGTAGCAGAGACTCACGCACAGGAAAACTCTCAGTAAACAAAGCCTGCAGGGACAGGTGCGTGCTAAGCTCACCCCTGAGATCTGCAAAAATAACGCCTCCAGCAACAGCAGGATGACAGCAGTGGGCAGGAAGTCACAGCCACAGATACCATTCTCAGAACTGTCCTGAGACTTTTTTTTCTCTTTTTCTCCCTACCTTTAACAAGAGAACACCTGCTTGCTGAAAAACTAATGGAAACTGTATTGCATTTGAACTTGGGACACCTGGTGGAGTTTTTGTGCGGGTGTGTGTAGTTTTGTTCTACTTTATGCGTCCCCTTTGATGAGACAACTACAGAACAACATCTGAGGCACCATCTAGAGGATTGGAGAATGAGAAGGCACCCAAATTATTAAGACTGAAACTTCATTACATTTTAACTTGGAGGATTTTTGTTTTTTTGTTTTTTTGGGTTTTTTTTAATTTTCTATTTTTCATTTTATTTTATTTTATTTTATATATATATTTCTTTCATTTACTTATTTTTTATTTTTGTTCTTATCTTTATTTTTTTTTATTTTTTATTTTCAATCCTCTCTCTGTCTCTGTAATGCCTGTTCAGCTTACTGTTGATTAGTACACTAAGGCTCCCTGTTTATATCTTTGAAACTTTCTTGTCTGATTCCTTGTTCTGTATTCTCCTTCTTCTCTGTTAATTTGTTTTTCCCTTTTCTTTAACCTCTTGCTTTCCATCTCTGCTCACCCTTCCATTCTAAATAACACCAATGTTATTATTACAAGCTAGAAAATACTTAATTGCACACAGTACAGGGACAGTAACAACACCAAGGACAATGATGGTAAGAGAGAAAAAACAGGGAAACCAGTTTCCCCACAGCAAAAAATTAGTACAGGAACCAGAGGGGAATGAAGAAAACAGGTACTCAGATCCAGACTCCAACAAAATGTAGATAAACTATGCCAAAGGACCCAATGAAGCCCAGAAGAATAATTTAAAAGAAGACATACTACAGGTACTCAATGAGAATTTTATAGAGATGATACTGGATAGGGTCAACCAAAATGTACAGGAGACACTCAAGAAATTCCAAGACAACAAAAATAGAGAATTTGAAGAAGCAAAAGAAGAAATAAAGGAAACCATAGAAGCACGGTATAAACACCAATGCGAAACAGAGAACACAATGAATGCAGGACAAAAATAGACAATATTAAAGAGGAAACCACCCAGGATATGGAAAACCACAGAAGAAAGAATGAAACAGAACTGCAAAACAAAACAGAGGATCAATCAGCAGAATAGAACAAACAGAAGACAGAATCTGAGAACTTGAAGATGAAATGGTAATTAAAGGAAAAACTGAAGAATTATTAATTAAACAACTCAAGACCTCTGAAAAGAAAATGCAAGAACTCACTGACTCCATCAAAAGACTAAACTTGAGAATCATGGGCATTGAAAAAGGAGAAGAGGTGCAAGGGAAGGGAATGTGTAATATATTCAACAAAATAATAACAGAAAATTTCCCAAATCTAAAGAAAGTTATTCCCATACAGATGCAAAAGGCCTCCAGGACACCAAACAGACTAGATCAAAATAGAACTACCTCATGACATATCATCATTAAAACAGCAAATTCAGAAACTAGGGAAGGAATATTGAAGGCTGTAAGAGAGAAAAAACAAGTAACATACAAAGGTAAACCCATCAAATCACAGCAGACTTCTTAATAGAAACATTAAAAGCAAGAAGAGCATGGGGTGAGATCTTCCAGGCACTGAATAAAAATAACTTCAACCCCAGGATTCTCTACCCAGCAATACTATCATTCAAAATAGATGGAGCAATAAAAGTCTTCCATGATAAGCAGAAACTAAAACAATATGTGACCACAAACCCATCACTACAAAACATTCTGCAAGGGATTCTGCACATGGAAAGTGAAACCCAACTTAACCATGAAAAGACAGGCAGCAACAAACCACAGGATAAGAAAAAGCCAGACAGTAGAGAGTAACTTCAACTTAGATACACACAATCAAACCTTCAAACAACTAAGACAACTAAATGACAGGAATCACCACATACCTATCAGTACTAACACTTAATGTTAACAGACTTAATTCACCCATCAAAAGGCACTGCTTGATGAAATGGATTAAAAGGGAAGATTCAACAATTTGTAGCTTACAAGAGACCCAACTCACTGACAGAAATAAACATAGGCTTAGGATGAAAGGCTGGAAGAAGATTTACCAAGCCAATGGCCCCCAAAAACAGGCAGGAGTAGCAATATTTACCTCTGACAAAGTAGACTTCAAACTACATTGATGAAATGAGATAAAGAAGGACATTCCATACTAATAAAAGGGGAAATAGACCAAAAGGAAATAATAATCATCAACCTGTATGCACCCAATGTCAACGCACCCAATTTCATCAAACATACCCTGAAAGACATAAAAGCATATATTAACGCCAACACAGTGGTTGTGGGAGACTTTAACACCCCATTATCATCAATAGATAGGTCATCCAAACGAAAAATCAATAAAGAAATCCTAAATCTAAAAGATTCAATAGATGAAATGGACCTAGTTGATGTCTACACAACATTTCATCCAACTTCTACACAATATACATTCTTCTCAGCAGCCCATGGAACCTTCTCTAAAATAGATCATATCCTAGGACACAAAGCAACTCTCAGCAAATATAAAAAAATAGAAATTTTACCGTGCATACTATCTGATCACAATGCAGTAAAAGTAGAACTCAACAACAAAAGTAAAGACAAAAAACATGCAAACAGCTAGAAACTAAATAACTCATTACTTAAGAACAATGGATCATCGATGAAATAAAAGAAAATATTAAAAGGTTCCTGGAAGTCAATGAAAATGAAAGCACAACCTACCGGAACCTATGGGACACAGCTAAGGCAGTACTGAGAGAAAAGCTTTTAGCCATGAGTGCATATATTAAAAAGACTGAAAGATCCCAAGTCAATGACCTAAAGATACATCTCAAACTCCTAGAAAAGGAAGAACAAGCTAATCCCAAAACAAATAGAAGGAGAGAAATAATAAAAATAAGAGCTGAAATCAACGATGAAAACATGCAAATATTGATTATTCTCATTTGGTCATTAAGCATTGTATGCATGTGTCACATTTTTGTATCTTCTAAATACGCACAATCATTGAGAGTCAATACAGAGACATATACAAATTCAAAAAAGGAAAATTGCATATGTAATCAAAAAAGTTCCTAGAAGAACTGTCCAAAACAATCAGACTTTAGGTGTGGGGCAAGATGGTAGACTAGAACCATGTTTTGTTTTCACTGCCTGAATGACAAGAATCAGATAACTAAGGGCAGACTTTAATCTGAATAGAGAAAGAAATAACAAACACTGAGCATCACAAAAGAAGGAACTGGGGAGATGGAAACCACAAAGAAATAGAAAGAAGAAGAAAAAAGCAATGCAGCGCCATGCAATGCAACCTCAATCTTACGTGTGGATGGAAGATGAAGATGCATTCACAAGGGAAGCCAAATTGCTACATTTCTGAACCCCAAGGTAGATTTGGAAATTCTACCTGCACTTCCTTTAGTCTAAACCCTTGTGTAGCATTTGGTGAGACTAAGACTGTCCAGGGTGAAGGCCAGCCTTGGCAAAGAAATACATTTGTCACATCCCTTGTCTTGGAGAGCTATGGAAAGATGCCATCTGGAGGGAGGACTTGTTGAGATTTAGCTACTGTGGGGGAGTGAAAACAAGGAGGAATCAATGCTCAGCGAGTTTTCGAATCCCTGACATCATGTTTGGGTGGGAGAGGGTCATGAATATTAGGTATTGAGAGTGAGAGGCTGTGGTGTGAACCATTAGAAAACGTCAAGTAGCAGAGAGCTTTGTGAACAAAAAGCATGGTGGGTAGACATTCTTCCACCTCTGGAAATGTGTGAATCCCGTAACGTGAAGGTCAGGGGGAAACAATTCACTGAGTCTGCTTTGACTGAGTTAACCATGTCATTCAGAATGGGCATCCTGGATCTGTATGTTTCTTCTGGTGGAACAGAAAGCCCCAAGCACAGATCCCCAAAATCACATGATATCCATGGCCTCAAGATGGAAGTGAATTTCTGGGCAGGGAATGAAAGTACATAGAGTCTTTATGGAAATCCATTCAATCCCATGTTTGTTGCTAGGTGTGCTGAAAGCCCCAAAATTTTCCCAATCATATGATTTCCATGTCTTCCTTATCCTAACAAGGAAGTGAACTCCTGAACATGGATGGAAGCAATGAAACCAGCAGGTATGTTGGTTTGGCTCCTCATGTACACCTCTGCATGTAGACGACTCAGTGTTCTGTCAACTTCTGTAACTCATTTGGTGGGAACTCATAGGTTTAGCCACACTTTGTCCCTGGTCACAAACTGGGGACCTTGTGAAGCAAGGAAGATCCTACTCACATGACAGGTTGTTAAGCTCCCTGTGGCTGACAGTGGCTCCAAATACACAAACAGGGGAAACTTCTCTACTCAAAGCAGTCCATAGCAGACAAGTGACCCTTTTGCTAGAGACTCTTGGTGGCTTAGCTCACTCTGACTCCTGTCAGGCCCAGTGTTCTGAGCACCTGGGAAAACTCTTGGGTACTGAGCCAGGCCATAGACCACTGTTGTGAAATAGAGCCTCAATCTTGCCACTACACTCTCCTGCCTGAATGCTGAGAATACTTCAACTGAAGACTACAAGTGATGAAAACTTCCCAACAATGGGCTGGCTTCTGGTGCAAATTCTAATGCATAACCTCAGGAAATATGAAAAAAAAAAAAAGAAAAACAGACCATTTGACTCATCCTAAACTCCATATCTACAAAGTAACATATACTATCAATAAATAGTAAGAAGAGGAAATCTGAGACAGAGAATGTTTTTAATTTTATTTTTTATTTTTCTGTTGTTCTGGGTTTGGTGTACATTGTGGATTTACAATTGTTCTTACAACATGTCAGATTTATCATACTTGAATTCACATCCTCCATCATTGTGTTTTCCAACCCCTCTCCCCCACATTCTGGGAATAGAATGACAAGTCTCACTTGTCAATTTCCATACATGTACATACTGTTTGTACTATATTCACCCTCCCATGCCTTTCCCTTAACCCTCCCCCGCTGACTAGTACTGAACTACTGAGAAGGTGTTTTTCCACCCTCTTCTCCTTCAATTTTGTAAATGAGATAAAATGAAATTTATGTTTGCAAAGGGAATTTCCTTGTGACTCTCCACATATGTATGTATTATAAACTGAATTGGTTCATGTCCTTTGTTTTTCTGATTTTTTCTCTAGTCACCTTTGTATGGTGGCTTAAGCAAGCTTAAAAATTCTATAGCTCATTTTTCATGGACAGTACATCAACCATATTCACCTTCTGAACTTCCATCTTTTATCCTCCCTTCACATGCACAAAGAAGAGTGAAGAGGAAGAAATCACAGACAAGAAATTTGTCAAATGATTATAAGAATAATTAATGAAGTGAAAGAGGGCATGAACAAATGCAAAAATAAATAACTAGACAACACAAATAAAGACCCAACAATACTGAAAAAGCCAATGCAGAACACAAAAGATAAATTTAAAGTAATTATATAAAAATACTGATGGAAGTCAAATTGAAATCTGAAACAAAGAGCTCCTGAAATGACTGGAACATTTAAAAATTGAGTACACATTGTCCAGGTCACCAAATGTCCCCCTCAGCCCTCCATCGTTCTCTGAGCATCACCTTTGGAAAGGGGGCATCCTGCACCTGGCTGGGAAGCCCTGCCTTCTTCTTCCTCTCACAGTCAGGTAGAGGGAAGAGAATGTGCAAAGGATCTGAGGCAGGGACACACCAGGTAGCGATCACAGGAGAGAGAGCTATGAGTGAGGTGATGTGAACATCACCTGGATCTCCAGTGCATGAGTTTGTCATATGGAGGGAGTTAGTTGTCATGACAATTCTATGATGCAATTTGCATCTTCACAATGCCCACAGGATGGTTTGCGGGTGGAAAGTGGGAGGTGGGAACCAGGGTTCTGCTTGAGGAGAGTTATTTGTATAATGCTATGTGCCTAAGGACCAAGGTTTATGTGGGGTGCAACCTGGTCTTCCAGATTAACCTGCTGTGTGACCCAGAAAGTCCGTTCCCTTCTCTGAACCTCCCAGAGCTCAGAGGCCTAGAGGCCTTCAATATCCTTCTCAGACGCACAGGTTATGAGTCAGTTCTGGTGTCCAGGATGAGGAGGCCACAACCACTTCATGCTCAAGCTTGAATCCAGGGGAGGGACCAGAGACAGTGGAGCTCTGCTGATCACCTCCTATGTGCTGCACAATGCAGATGGCAGTCATCCATCATGCATTTACACTTCACACCCTCTCCTGCCATTGTCTAGTGATGAATAACAAGAATCATTTTGACAGCACCTCTGGGATCCAGGATCTAGTCTAAGATCATGATAGGATTCATTTATTTAATCTTCCCAATAATGATGAGATAGATACCAGTATCACTCACATATTAGAGATGAGGAAACAGACCAGTAAAGAGGTAGAGTAAACTGCTCAAGGTCACACAGTAGGAGCTGCCCAGTGGATGTTATATTGTGAAGCTGGCATTAGTGGTCCCATTATAAAGACAGGAGAATAGAGTCCTGGGAGCCATTTGGGTTGAGCAATTTCCTAGAGGAATTCACTGAGTTCCCATAGGCCAGAAGCAGAATTAAGTCCCTAACACCAACCCTAGACCCCTATGCAGGCCTTTGCTGCACTTTTTATCCACAGCAAAATTCAGCCAGTCTTGGCACCTGTGCCCAGTCCTGCCTGCCCTTAGCTCTGAGGAAGGAGTGTTGCCCAGTGTCCATCCATGGAGTTGACCATGTGGCTTTTATTGTAGAGTGAGCCCACCATGAATGTGGTTTAAGGGGACATAGCCACCACTGCATAGATTACTATACCTATTGGGCATGCATCACATCTCCCATGCATGAGATCAATGAGCTTGGATATGTCACCTCCTGCCAGAGCCATCTGGGAAGACACAGCTGTCCCTTGTCTTTTTCTCACCTGCCTTGCATCATGCACTTGGCTTTTCTTTGTAGGGAGAATCAATAACTGTTCAACTTCATTGCATGTAATAGGACTATTTAGGTGTTTAATGTCTTCTTGGTTCGATATTTGTTGGTTATCTGCATTTGGCAATTTATCCATTTTATCTAGATTTTACTGTATATTGAATAGAAGTTTTCAAAGTACTTTGCAATGATTCTGCTGATTTCATTAGCATTATGGATATGTCCCCTTTTTCGCTTCTGATTTTATCAATTTGGGTGTCTTCCATCCTCCATTTCTTCATGTTGGCTACGGGTTTGTCGATCTTGTTTATCTTTCCAAAGAACCGATTTTGTTTCATTGGTTCTTTGTACAGTTTGTTTGGTTTCCATCTCATAGTTTCTCACCCCTGATGTTCATTATTCCTCTCTGTCTGCTGGTTTTGGGTTTGTTCTTTTCTTACTTTTCTAGGAGGTCAAGGTGCATCATTAAGGTTTTTATTTGAGAGCTCTGTGTTTTATAAATGTAAGCATGTATAGCTATAAGCTTTCTCTGTAGCATGAACTTTTCTGTGTCCAACAGATTATGAGTGCACTTTCACTTTCATTGGAGTCTAGGAAATTTTTATTTCTTCCCTTATTTCTTCAGTCAACAATTGGCATTGCAGTAGTGTGCTGTTCAGAAATTTTTCTGGGGTTTCTTTTGTTTGTCGTATCGAGTTGCATTCATTGTGATTTGATATAATACAGGGGATTGTTCTGATTTTCTTGAATGTGTTGAGTCTTGCTTTGTGTCCTAAAATATCATCTATTTTCGAGAAAGTCCTATGAGCTGCAGAAAACAATGTGTATTGCCTGATTGTTGAGTGAAATACTCGTAGATATCAACCATGTCTATTTGGTCTAAAGTTATCTATGATGTTTCTTTGCTAAGCTTTTGTCTGGATGACCTATCCATGGGTAATAGTGGAGTATTCAAGTCTCCCTCTATCACGTTGTGAGTGTCTATCCGTGCTATTAGGGCCATTATAGGTTTTTTAATGTAGACGTGTGCCCTTGTGTTTGGTACATATATGTTAAGGATTGATATCTCCTCTTGATAAATTGTTCCTTTATTTAAAATGAAGTGACCTACATTGTCTCTTCTGGTTGATTTTACGCAGTCTTTTTTCTCATATATGAGTACGGCTACTCCTGCCAGTTTATGGGGTCCATTTGCTTGGAAAACTTTTTCCCCCCTTTGACTCTAAGCCAGTGTTTATTTTTTCAGTGAGATGAATTTCTTGTAAGCAACATGTGGTTGGGTCTTGCATTTTTTAACCCAGTTTGCTATTCTATGTATTTTGATGGAGGCATTCAGGCCATTTACATTCAGTGTTAATATTGACAGGTGCCTGTTGTTTCCATCTATTTTTATTTCCCTGTTGTTTAGTTTTACCTATTCCTTGTTTGTTGCTTACCCAAAAGGGTTTATGCTTTCTTGAGTTTTCCTGTCACAATCTAGTTTCTTCTTCTCTACGTAAAAGTCCTTTAAGTATCTTCTGTTGTGCTGGCTTGGTGATCGCAAAGTCCTTTAGTGTTTCCTTGTTGTGAAGGTTTTAAATTCTACTTCATTTAGGATGGATAGTTTTAGTGGGTAGATTATTCTAGTTTGATGGTTGCTTTATTTGAGGGCCTGAATTATATCTTCCAATGACCTTCTTGTATTTGGAGTTTGAGTTGAGAAATCTGCTATTATTCAAATGGGTTTATCTACATATGACTTGTCTTTTTTCTTTGGCAGCTTTCAGAATTTTTTCTTTGTCTTGTGTGCTGAGTGCTTTGATTATGATGTGTCTGGGGTGTTTCTTTTTGTCTGATGGTTTGGTGTTTTGTATGCTTTTTGCCTCTTTGTGGTTCTCTCTTTCTCGAGGAAAGATGGCTGTTGATGCCTTTAGTTTGTAACTCCTCTCCTTCTTCTGCATAGAATGATTCATAGAGTATGTCTTTTCATGATATCCCAGATATATTTTATGTTCCATTTATATTTTAAGCCTTCTAACACTCGTCTTCATCTTTCATCTTTTTCTGTGGGTCTAATTCCAGTACTTTGTCTTCTGTTCCTGAAACTGTCTTTTCAATTTGTACCATTCTGTTTGTCAAGCTTTTGGTTGAGATTGTCATTTGGAATTTTGATTTGTTTATTTTGAATTATTTTTCAGGTTTTCCTTATCTTTATTGATGTCCTCTTTCATATCCTGGAAAGTCTTCTCAATTTCATTCATCTGTTTGTTTCTGTTATCTTTGAGCTCATTTGTTTATTCACATCCTCTTTGATGTCAAATAATAAACTTTTGTGTTTCTTTTTTAGAGGCCATTAATCATTTTTATATTTTTTGGAATTTATTATTTGATATCTGTCCCCTATGCAGGAGTTTACATCCTTAGTGGTGGAGTTGGCCTTTGAGATAGAGTGGTTTTCTTGGGGTTCCATTCTGGGTTGAGAATTGTGCATCTCAAGTTGTTTTAGGTTATGGTCTTATTCCCTTGAGCCCCTGGAGTTGGGTTTTGAGGGTTTTTTCCAAGAGCTCCAGCAGTTTTCCTCAGAGAGCAGTATGCTAGAAATATTCCTCCTTGCACAGATCTTACTGTGGTGCCTATTAGCTTTTTTTCCCCTCAGTGAAATTGCTGTTGTTCCTACTCTTTGATGGAGGTGAGGAGACTCTCCTGCAGTCAGTGTGGAGTGCTGGTCCTCTGTGCACTGTAGGAAGCAAGCCTCCTAGCACCTGCAGTGTAGTGTATTGCCAATCAGTGGAGGAGCTGTGATTCCAGCTCATGGAAATAAGAGGTGGGACTTTGTTGAAGTGAGGCAGTAGCTGTCAAGCTGTTGGGACAGTGGGAGCACTGGGCCTCTGTACACCTCAGGATGCAGACTTTCTAGTACCATTCACTGAGTAGTAGGCTGCAGCTTTCCTTCCCTTTCGTGGGGAATCTAGCATTTTCGACTTTAATTGATAAGTGGTGGTTCTACAATGGTTGGGCACAGTGTGACATATGGGCCTTTTTGTGCCGTAGGGAGGCAGGTCACCTGGCACCTACAGAATGGCAGATTGCCACTCAGTGGAAGAGCTGGATTCTTGCTCCATAGCAGGGGATCAGGGCCTCACCTATTGGAGAGCTTAGTGGTTAGATTGTGCCTCAGTGCTCTGTAGAGAGAGAAGCCACCCAGCACAAGCAGAATAGCAAATTGTGGAGTATGGGTTTGACTTGCCTGTGTGCTAGTAGACTCCTGGCACTGAGTAGCAATTTGAGGGTGGCTGTGGGATAGCAAACTGCAGGCTTCATTCCTCTGGTGTCCACAATGCAGCAGAAGCTCAGGGATCTACTTGTGTTGTGTTGAGAGCTTCCAGGATCCATGGGAGGAGCTACAGGCCCAAGGAACTAAGCCTTCAGCAGCAGGTGTCTTGCAAATTGCTTGACGGTATAGGCTACCAGGAGTCATGGCAGCAGCTTCAGGCACGAGGGATCCAATCCTATGGGCAGCATTAGTTCTAGTGTCCATTTGACAGATGCTGGCTTCTAGGAGCCACAGGAGCTGCTGCAGTCATGGGAGAACAAAGCCTGCGAATAGCGTGAGCTGTGGTGCCTTCTTATTGGTGTGGACTACCATGAGCTATGGCCATTGCTGCAGGCACAGGGACTTAAGCCTGTGGGCAGCAGAGCCCTGGGGCCTGCTTGTAGGTGTGGGCTACCAGGAACCACAGCATCTGGTACATGCACAGCGGAAGCAAGCGTTTGGCAAGCAGGAACCCTGGACGCTGCTTGCTGTGTGTGTGGGCTTCTGGAGGGCAGTACAGTAGCATTGCAAGCAAGGGGGAACCAAGCATTTGGGTAGCGTAAGCCTAGGAAACTGCTTTCTGGCATGGGTTATCAGGAGCATCAGCAGCTGCTGCAGGTATGGACAATCAAAGCCTCTGGGCAGTCAGAATTCGAGGTCCGAATTGCCAGGTGCAATTGTCCAGGAACCACAGCAGGTGATGAAAGCACGAGAGAACAAAGCCTGTGGTCAGCAGGACTCCTGGGGCCTGCTTGCTGGCATAGGCTTCTGGGAGTTTGGTACAGCAGGTACTTTCCAGTGCAGGGAAGCAATCCTTCTGGTTTGCACCTTCTGTTAGCTCTTATTTATTTATTTATTTATTTATATAGCTCTTATTATTAGGCTCTTATTAATAGATAGACTCTTTATTATTGTTTCAATTTTATTACATGCAACAGGCCTGTTTAGGTGGTTAATATCTTCTGGGTTCAGTTTTCATTGGTTGCATGCATTTCAGACTTTATGAGTTTCGTTTTGATTTTCCTGTTTGCATGACTATACGTTTTAAAAGTACTCTGTAATTATTTTCTGGATTTTGTTCATTGATATTTGTGGTTTTGTCCCCATTTTAATCTCTGATTTTGTTTATTTGGGTGTTTTCCTTTCTCTGTTTTGTCTTGTTGGCTAAGGGGTTGTTGATCTTGTTAATCTTGTCAAAGAATCAACTTTCTATTTCATTGCTTCTTTGTATACTTTGTTTGGTTTCTATTTCATTAGTCTCAGCCCTGCTTTTTGTTAAATTTCTCTGTCTACTGGTTTGGAATTTGCTTTGTTCTTGTTTGAGAGGAGCTTAAGGCGCAGCATTATATTCTTTCTTTGAGAGGTCGCTGTTTTTTTAATGTAGGCACATAGAGCTATAAACTTTCCCTTTAGATGGTCTTTTCTCTGACCCACAGATTCTGGTAGGTTGTATTTCATTTTCTTTGGATTCTAGGAATGTTTTGAATTCTTCTGTTATGATTTCAATCACCCATTGGTTTTTTAGCAGCATGTTTTTCAGTTTCCATGTGTTTGAGTATTTCCTGAGGACTCTTTCATTGTTGAGTTTTAGTTTTATTCTGTTGTGATCTGATATGATGCAGAAGGTTGCTTTGATTTTCTTGAATTTGGTGAGACTTGCCTTGTGTCCTAAAATATGTTCTATTTTGGAGAAAGTTCCAAGCTGCAGAAAAGAATGTGTATTGCCTAGTTGTTGGGTGAAGTACTTGGTGGATATCAACCATGTTTATTTGGTCTAATGTGTGAAGTAGTTCTAAAGATTCTTTATCATTTGTCTGGATGATCAGTCTGTTGGTGACTGTGGGATAATCAGGTCCCCCACTATCACTGTGTTAGTGTCTGTCTGTGCTCAGAGGGCCGTTGGAGTTTTTTAATGTAGATGGGTGCCCCAGTGTTTGTTGTATACAATATTTCCTCTTGAGGAATTGTTACTTGCATTAATATGAAGTGACCTTCATTGTATCTCCTGACTGATTTTAGTTTGAAGTTGACTTTGTCAGATATGAGTAGAGCTACTCATATCTGCTTGTTTCTGGGGTCCATTTGCTTGGAAAACTTTCTTCCACCCTTTGACTCTAAGCCAGTATTTTTTTTTCAGATAGATGAGTCTCTTGTAAGCTTAGGTGTTGTTTCTTCATCCAATTTGCTGTTCTGTGTCTTTTGATTGGGGCATTGATGCCATTTACATTCAGTGTTAGTATTGAGAAGTGCCTGTTGTTTCCAGTCATTTTTGTTTACTTGTTGTTTAGTTTTACCTATTCCTTGTGTATTGGTCTGCTTACTCAAAAGTGTTTATTCTTTCTTGAGTCTACTTGCCTCTCTCTATTTTCAACTTCTATATGGAAAAGTCCTTTAAGTATCTTCTGTAGGGCTGGCTTGGTAGTTGCAAATTCATTTAGTTTTTCCTTGTTGACAAAGGTTTCAGTTTCTCCTTCAATGAGGAAGGATAGTTATGCTGGGTAGAAAGTCTAGGATGACAGTTCCTTTCTTTCTACATCTGAGTTAAGTCTTTTCATGACCTTCTTGTATTTAGAGTTGGAGTTTAGAAATCTGCTGTTATTCTAATGGGTTTGCCTGCTTATGTGACTTGTCTTTTCTCTTTTGCAGTTTTCAGAATTCTTTCTTTGTTCTATGTGCTGACAGTTTTGATTATAATCAGTCTGCGTGTCTTTCTTTTTTGGTCACGATGGGTTGATACTCTATAAACATCCTGCACTTGGGGGACTCTCTCTTTCTCGAGATGAGGGAAGTTTTTAACTATTAATCTATTGAATACATTGTCAAGGCTTTCAGTTTTTATCCTCTTCTCCTTCTTCAATACAATGATTTGTAGGTTTTGTCTTTTCATGGTGTCACAGATATCTTGCATCTGCCATTCATATTTTCATAGCATTCTTTCATGATCTTTCACTGTTTGATCTAAATTCTCTACTTTGTCTTCTGTTCTTGATACTCTATTTAAAACTTTCTCCACTCTGTTCTCCAAGTTTCCAGTTATGATTTTTGTTTGGGATATTGAATTTTTTATTTAGTATTGATTAACTTAAAGGGTATCATTATCTTTTTTGATTTTCTCTTCCATATCCTGGATAATTTTCTTAATTAAAGTCATCAGTTTTTTGGAGACTCTTACTGCTCATTTAATTGGTTTCTCATGTTCTCTTTGAGGTCAAATGCTTACTTTTGTATTCTTCCTTTGATGTCATTAACCAGTTTTGCTATTTTTTTAAAATTATTTTTATAGCTCTTCTTCTATGCAGGTGGAACTGGCCTTTTTATGGAGAATGATTGTCTTGCTATTTCATTCTGGAGTTGGTTTGGGTTAAGATTTTAATCCCTTGTGACCCTGTAGTATGGTTTTGAGTTTTTGTCTCTTGGAGCTTCAGTAGTGTTCCTCAGAGCAGGGTATACTAGATTTGTTACCCATTGCAGGGTTTTTGTTGTGTTGCAAATTACGTCTTTTCTCACATCATTGAGGGGTTTGAGTTCCTGCACTTGGATGGGTACAGAGGGTTTCTTCTGCAGTGCAGTGGAGAATGTCGGGTCTCAGTGAACTGCGGGGGCCAGGCCCCCTAGCACCAGCAGAGTAGCAGATTGCACCTCAGTGGAGGAGTTGGGATTCTAGCTCTTGGTAGGATGAGATGGGAATCTTCTCCAGGGAAATGCAGTGTGAAGTGCTTGGTTTCTGTGTGCCTGGGGAAAAAGGGATTATCATACCACATGCAGAGTAGAAGATTTTAGCTTACCTCTCCTCAGTAGGATATCTGGCATTTTCAATCTTTGTTGGGAGAGTAAGGGTTCTGTTGCTATCAGGGACTGTGGGGGATGTGGATCTCCATGCTCTGTGGGGAGAGAAGCCTCCTGGTGCCTGCAAATAACAAAGCCTGGAGCCTGTGGTGCACTTCTGTGTGTGGTGGCAGGCTCCTGGCAATGTATAGCAAGTTGAGGCCACCTGTTGTGCATCAAGGCCAGTGCACTTGAATCGACATAGGAGCCCAAACACATAATGAGGTAAAGACACCCTCTTCAACAAATGCTGCAAGTAAGTCTGGATTTCACATATAGAAGGCTGAAACTAGATCCCTGTCTCTCAACCTGTACCAAAAACAACTCCAGTGGATCAAAGACCATAATATGTCAGGAAACTTTGAAGCAACTCCACAAACTAGTAGGAAATACACTGGAACATCCCTGCCATCACGTTTGAGTGGGAGATGGTCATGAGAGAGGAGCATGCAGAGTGGAAGGGTCTGGTGTGAACCCTTAGAGAAGGTGAAGTGGCAGAGACTTGTGTGAACAGAAAGTATGGTCCAGACATTATACCACCTGTGGAAGAGAGAGAGTTCCAAAACATGATGGTCATATGGAGACAAATCACTGACTCTGCTTTCTCTGTGCTAATGTTGTCCTTTAGGTTGGGCATCTTGGACCAGTGTGTTGATTCCGTGTGGTCCTGAAGGCATCAAGCCCAAGTCTCCCTAACCACATGACTTCCAGGGCTTCCAAAGTGAAGTGAATTTCTGAGCAGGGCATGAATTATATATTCTTTCTATGAAAATCTACACTATCCAGTTTGTTGGTCGGTACTGCTGAAAGACCTGCACTTTTCCAAATCACATGATGTACATATCCTCACCCCAAGAAGAAGATGAATTCCTGGACATGGATGGAAGCACTAAAACCAGCAAGTAGATTTCTTGGTTCCAAAGGTAATCTCTGCATGAAGGTAATTCAGTGCACTATCCCTGTCTATAATGTATTTGGGGCCACTGATCAGCTTAAACCCTAGCTATTCCTAGAAACAAGTTGGGGACATTGTGAAGCAAGTAAAATCTTACTCAACTGACAGTTGGTTAAGCTCCTTCTGGCTAACAGTGGCTCCAAAGAGAGAGAGCTTCTATAGTGAAAGCAGTCTAGAAGAAGTCAGATAACCATTTTATCAGACATTCTAAGTGGTTTAGCTCAATGTGAGTACTGTCAGGCTCAATATTGTGATCAGATGGGCAAATCCACAGCTACCAATGTGGAGAAAATGAGTCACAACCTTGCCACTACGTTCTCCTATGTAAACATTGAGAATACTTCAATGAAGACTACAGGTGTAAAAAATTTCCCAGAAATAGATTGCCTTATATGTACAAATCTTAATGCAGAAACCCAAGTAATATGAAACAAATAAGGCCACATGACTCATCCTAAACTCAGTATCTCCAAAGGAACACTAATAATAATGAAGAAGAAGATATGTTAGACAAACGGTTTTTTAAAAATGGTTATGAGTGATTGTTAAAGAAAAGAATAGTTAAAGAAGGAAAGAATGAATGCATGAGTGGATGACAAGAGAACACAAATAAAGACCAAATGGAAATAAGGAAGTCAATGCAGGGCTTGAATTGTAAAGATTCAATAGTTATAGCCATCCTGTCAGAAATCAAATTGAAATTCTGGGAACACAAAGTCATCAAATCAACTAAGAAACTCAGTTTAATGTTTCTCCCCATCAATGAATAATGTTGATTACAGAATGTGAGGAATTGAAGAAATTTAGATGCATTAGAAGCATTACCTGAAGGTAAAGGAAAAACTAAAGTAGGAATGGAACACTTGAAATTTCAGTTCCACCAATATATGGGTCACCTAATGTACCCCTCAGCCTTGGACCTTTCTCTAAGAATCATCTGTGGAGAGGGGGCATCCTGAGCCTGACTGGGAAGTCCTGGATGTATTCTTTCTCTCATCAGTTCAGATAAGTAATTAATAGACAGTGCAAAGGACCTGATGCAGGGGCACGGCTGGAGCGAGCCCAGGTGAGTGAGGTGTAAATGGGGTGATGTGGACTGTGCCTCATCTTGGGGCTGCAGTTACTTTTTTGTAATATGGAGGGAATGTTGGGCAACTCCATAAAACCATTTGCATCTTTAGAATACCCCAATGGCTGGCTGACCTGGGGAAGGTGGGTGTGTGTGGGGAGCTGTGTTCCACTTTGAGGAGAGGGATTTGTATTACTGCTATGTGCCTTGGGGCCCATGGTTAATGTAAAATGATACCTCCTGTCACAGATTAACCTGCAGTGTCAGCCAGAAAGCCCCTTCCCTTCACTGAAACACCCAGAGCTCAGCAGCCTAGACAGTTGTTTTCCATGGATTTTCTCAGAAGCAAGGGTTATGAGCCTTGGTTCTAGTGTCCAGGATGAGGTGGCCACTCTCCTTTGTGCCAAAGTCTTACTTCACGATAGGGGTGCATGAGATTGGAGCTTTGTTAGTACCTACTATGTGCTGACATAATGCAGGTGGCCTTCATCCGTCATGCATTTAAGCTTCACAGCCTCTCCTGCTACTGGCCAGTGATGAATAACCATAGGAAACATTTTGACAGCACCATGGGAGCCAGTTTGTAGCCTAAGCTCATAGTAGAATTATTCTATTTGACCCACCTCATAATGATGAGATAGGTATTATTATCACTTACATATTAGAGGGGAGGAAACAGAGGCACAGTGACATCAAGCAACTTTCTCAAGGCCACAGAGTAGAAACAGACTTTCTGGATGTGTGTGCTGTGTAGACACCAGACCCACAGTTTTAAGCTCCTTCTACAAGATGAGAATGTGGACATGAGCAAATTTCCCTGGAGTCTGCATGGGATACCACAGAGCTGCCCTTGTGCTTTTCTCCCCTTTGTTTGAAGCTGCTCATGTCCACACAAACCCTCATGAAAGGGGTCCTGAGGGACACCCCAATCCACAAGGAGTCCCATAGTCCTCTGCAGGTGACTGTCTGGGCTAGCGAGAACTCTCACTACCTTAGACATCCTGAGCTCCCATTCCTGGGCTTGCTGGAGTTGTCCAGGAGATTAATGTGAGTAATTAGCATGGCTTATCTGTGGGAATGAGCCTCACCTTCACCCCATCTTGACCTACTCATTGTGCACTCCCCAAACACATTCTCACTTCTTCCTTGGTTATCTTTGCCTGCATTATCCTGTCACCCTCAGCACACCTCCACCTCTTTGTGCAGTTTTGCTTTTGTGTATACGTCACTGCTGTGCCACAGAGAAACAACACATTCGACCTTCTTCTCACATCCCACTTGGCTCCTGTCTGATTACACAGGTGAATACGTGCAAGAGAGTGTGTACATGTGCATAGGAGTGCTGTGTGTGTATGCACAAGTGCGCACATGCACGAGTGTGTGTATTGAGTATATTTGTCCTAAGTGTGTGTGTATGAGTGTATTTGATTAAGTAAGCCCACAATGGTGAACATACATGCATCTGTGTGCATACATGTGTGTTCATGCATGTGAGCTTGAGTATATATGACAGGGTGAGAACACTTCCACAATGACTTCCCTTCTGGTTCCCTTATCCAAGCCCTGGACTTGAACAAGCCATAGTCTTTCCTGGCCGCAAGACACAGGACTGTGACCCAACTGTCTAACTCAGAGGACCCTTTCATCACCCACCTGCACAGATAAGCACCAGGGCTGATGTAAGCTCAGGCAGGACATTGCTTCAGGATTCTCCACCCCTTGCCCACATACTGGGAATCCCATAGGGTCCACACTGAAGGTAGAGCATCTGGAGACTTGGATTCTGGACATGAATACAACTTCTTGGCCCACATTCAGCAACTCATGCAGGTCCAGCATAGTCAGTGACCAGACACTACAGTCTGTTTAGTCAGAAGGAAAAGTGTTCGAATGGTTGGGCACAGTATAGTGGGAACAGCATGGAGGGAATAAGTTGTGACAGCATTGAGAGGTTCTCATCTATATCCATGCTTCCAAGTCTACCTTGGCATGTTCAAAGATCCACGAGAAGCTGGTATAACCTGATTAGCCCTGGTGCTATGAAGGGACTATCAGGGTCCCCAGCCCAGTCTTGGACCCAAAAGGCACTCTCCTAACTCTGTCTCCCCTGCTTAGCTATGAATGTCCCTGTGTATACTCATGTCCACATCCTGTGCCCAGGTTGGCCAGATATAGAGTAATAGACACTGCAGTGAAGTGCTGACATGTGTGGGACAGGACCTTGGCAAGGAGATTAGCAAATTCCCACCCCTGACAGTCAATGACTGAGGTGGCGTGTGGGGGAGGAGGGACAATGGCATTAGACTGATGTAGGTTGTAACAGTGACCCCACCTCACTGGCCCAGCCTGCATCAGCAATCCAAGCATTCCTTAGGTTTCTGATTCACCTTTCTCTCAGAGCTTCTTTATGGATTATAAAAGAATTTCATGACATTTTCAATTAATGTTACTCCAGCGGGATTTATTTATCTAATGTTGTTGATAAAGTCTTATGACATCTACAACATTCATTTCGCAATTAATTAACTAAAACTGGTGCAGTTTAGAGAGCAAATTAAACACTTTTTCAGGCAGGGGTTAGTGAATCTAATGAATGGGCCAGTGTGTTCTAAAAGAGAAATAAGAGCACATGTCTTCCTCTAGTTGATGACTTCATGAAATGAGCCAGTGACACTGAACCTTGTCCTCATTGGTGAAAGGTGATCACAGCACCTGCCTCCAGTTCTTCAGCAATCTGAGGTTGGCAAGAGTTTTTATTCATAGACAAACACAACAAAGTGCTTCATGATGGATGGTTAATTTTATGTGACATGCACATGGGCCACTGAGTACTGATAGTTGATCAAGCACTATTCAAAGTGTGGCTGTTTCTGAGTGATGTGAATATTTCAAAGTACTAAATGAGAAAAGCCCTTGGCCCTTTTAATAGGAGAGGGCTTTGTTAAGCAGTTCAAGGCTAGAGTAGAACTAAACCACTAAGTAACATGTAGTTCTTGTCTGACTGTATAAGTTACAGCATTGTCTTTATCCTGCTATTGCCTTGAAGAGACTTGTCAACTCTTGCTTTTGGCTCTTGAGTGAATTTTTGGACTGGATTTTGTACCATGTGCTCACCTGGGTTTCTAATTTGTTGATGGTAGATACATTTGGAACTTCTTTACCTCCATAACTACTCATTCAGTGTGTGTGTGTGTGTGTGTGTGTGTGTGTGTGTGTGTGTGTGTGTGTTTGAATGCACACTCTTTTGGCTCCATGTCTGGAGAATGTGATAGACATATGCCCCAAGTGACAATTGTGGTCAAGAGTACTGGCTTTGACACCTGAAGCCACGTTTTTAGCTGGAGGAAACTAGTCTACTGTGTACTTTCAGTTGAAGTATTCACAAATTTAGGGAGACTAGACATGAATGTATTGGGGTGTGTTTTGTCATCACTGTACTGGGGGTTGTAGCTCAGGAATCATATACAACTGCAGTGCTCAAGACACTGGGTCCAGCCACCAACTCCACACTGGGAAAGAAAGCTTAGCTGCAGAAGCATGACAAACACCCCCCATGGGAAAATAGAAAACCTTAATAAAGAAAAATCATGGCCACTGCTCCAGTATCCCTAGAAGAATATAGGAACTTGGGGTTCTCAGTGAGCAATTTCCAGTTGAGCTAACCTTCTAAACCAGGGGGTCTTTACTGTATTTCCCCTGTAGAAGATCATATTTCTGTTTGCTCAGTATATGCCTCAATGCTTACTTCACAGAACTAATTCAGCATTGCTAAATTAGAGCTAATATGCTAAATCAAGCTAACATCAATTTATTGAATGAGGCACTATTTCATTAAAGAAGAATGCTGAGCTTTCCACTTTCATTGGAACCTGAAGCATTTTCCTTTAGAGGCAGAAGGTACTTGTTTCCTCACTATACAGAGACACACTAAATGGGAGGGGGAGGACCAGGCTGGACCAAGCAAAAAGAAATACTCTATCTCAAAAATAAGAAATGCAAAAAGGGATGGTGGTTTTGCTCACATGGTAGAAGAATTTCCAGGAATTTTCCACTATTGCCAAAAAATCAATGAAATATATCGAAGGAATCTAAAACAGTGCAACACTGAATTTCATATAATCTGAAAATGGAGGAAAGTAACTATAAGTACCAAAAAGCAGAAAACATCATTGTGGAGATTAGAAGTATAAGCCAGTAGTATTTGCAGGGTTGATTGCACAATCAATGACATAAAGTGAATAACAACATCACAATGCAATCAAATGTTGAAAATGAGAAATGCAACGTATAGAAATTCTAATCCTGATAGAAGAAGTAGCATGAGTTTTCAGTAGACTGAAGTAAACCACAAGTTTTACTCTCATATCTAACTGCTAGAATGGTTTAGTTTTATTTTTGATTTTTGTTTAATATACACATGAATTTAACTTTCACAACCCTCATTGTACATAGAATGGGTTTTATTCCTGAAGCCATATAGAGTGTTTCTCTCTGGCCTTAACAAAATAATGTAGCACTTGGGACCAAAGATGAAGCCTAAGATCCCTGCACTGGAGGCCAAGATGGAGAAGACCTCCACGGCCACCATGACCCTTCCCTTGGTGCTGTGGTAGACAGGGAGGAAGGTGACCCAGACACTACAGAACACCAGCATGCTGAACGTCAGGAACTTGGCTTCATTGAATGTGTCAGGAAGGTTCCTTGCTAGGAAAGCCACAGTGAAGCTCCCAAAAGCCAGGAAAATTAGGTATCCCAGGATGCAGTAAAAGGCCACAACTGATCCCTTGTTACACATGATGATGATGTGGCCGTGTTCCGAGTTTGTGTCTGTGTCAATGAAGGGTGGAGAAGTTCCAAGCCAGATTCCACAGGCAGTCAGTTGGATCAGTGTGCAGATGGGAATAAGGTAGTTAGGTGTTCTTGATACCAACAGCCACCTCATCCTTTTCCCTGGAGACGTGACATTAAATGCCAGAATCACAGTGAGAGTTTTGGCCATGACAGTGGAAGTAACCACTGTGAACACAATTCCAAATGTGATCTGCTGGAGGATGCAGGTGGCCATGCTAGGACGGCCAATGAAGAGCAAGGGACAGAGAAAGCAGAAGGTGAGGGAGATGAGCAGGATGTAGGTGAGAGCCCTGTTATTGGCCTTGACAATGGGAGTGTCTCTGTGTTTCATGAAGACCACAAGAACAGCAGCTGTGAGTACAGAGAAGATCACAGCGATGCAGGCCAGAGCCAAACCCAAGGGATCTTCATAACCCAGAAAGGTCACAGATTTTTGGAGGCAGTGGTTTTTGTCTCGGTTTGCATATTGATGATCTGCACACTTCACACACTGATCCATGTCTGGTGATGAGTGCAGGTTACCATTAGTCAAGGTTCAGTTGACACCCCTCCCCTACAGCACAATGGTAAACTTTTCCTCTTTTGTTGCTTTAGTTAAAAATGAATTCTACACTGCAAATAATTCCAATCAAACACTCCCTGTTTTTGTTATGGTAGCACAAACAATGTTACTTTAACTTCCTTGACTTATTTGACATATTCATGACACCATTTTGGAACTCTGAAAAATCACTAAAGTTATTCCTAGCTCACCAAATAAAAGCTCTATAAATTATATCATGTTTTATTCACAACCACCCCAAGTTTATTTAGAATTATGTTCCCTTTTATTATGACATAGATAATTAATAATTTCCAGAAAATAGAGGCAATCAATAACACTTTTTAACTGGGTGAAGAAGTCTCAACATCCTGTAACTCAATGTAATTTTCACCATATGCATGTTCTAGGTTAGAGTATACTTGCACTGAATCAATACATTTATTTGTAGGGTACTAAGGTCTTTCTACTATGCAGTTTGTCCTTTCATAATCCTATTTAGACCTGCACTAATTACAGTCTATTTGCCGTTATTCTACACATGTTTTGTTAATGTCAAGAGTCTTTCAAAGCAAGTATGATTTTTAGGCCTAGGGAGCATATACATTAAGATATAGTAAATGTCATTGTTTAAAAAATTCACTTACGACTTACAACTACTATGTAGAATATAATACATTCATATATACTAGCCTCATATTACATCATAAGTAAATTCAATGATTAATTTCACAATTTACCTCAATTTCATGGAAAACACTACTGTACGAACATATTCATGTTATATGTTCTTTTTCTGAAAATATTTTATGCTTGTTGCACGGGACCAAGGCTGAAATCCAAGCTACTCAGGTGGTAAAGACAGGGGGGATTGCATTTCAAGACCAGCCTGGGGAAAAACTCAGATCCCATGTCAACAAATAAGCTTGGAGTGATGTTGGCACCTGTGTTCCCAATTTAGGCTGATCACACTGCAAGGCAAAAAGCATGTATCTGTCTACAAATTAACTGAAGCAAAAAAAGACTAGGACTATAGTTCAAGTGATAGAGCACTTGCCTAGCAAGACCAAGTTTTCGAGTTTAGAGCCTGGAGTCATTAATCAATCAATTAATCAATCAATAAGTCAATTCGTAAACTATGTGTCCATTTCTGTTACTGAAAGTATTGTCTTGGGCTGCAGAATTTCACAAATGATGTCCTGTTACAAAGTTTTTCTTTCTTGGTCAGCAGTCTTACTAAGATTTTTTATCATATTTATTTATACTAGAATACCCCTTAACTTTGATTTTCCTTTGTTGTGTTAATTTACTAAATATATTTTCTTGTTGTATTGATTCTCTTGTTTCTTTGTCTTTAGGTTGCTTTTCCTTTTCTGTATTATGATAGGTACTTGTTATAAACAATGTCTGGCATTCCTGATTTTTATGCCTGAGTATTTATTCCAACCTCTCAAGTCCATTCATAATATTTTCATGTTTTCATCATTTATAATCTTTATTTAAAGTGTTCTTTAAACTGTGATATGTGTAAACAAGTATTTGTTAATATGTAAACTTGAAGATAGTGACATTGTTTATAGAGAGTTCTTTGTCTGAACAGAGTGAACCTACATTAAACCCTGTGGTCATAAAGAATTAAAAATGAAAATTAATTGCATCTGCACTGTGTTGTCAATCTCAATATATTTAAAAGTGAAATTGAAATCATGCAACTATGCTGCTTAAATAAGGTATATGAATCATAAAGGAAATGAAAAACTGTGATGTAGAAGTGTTTCTAGCATGTATTATTTAACATAAATCTGGACATTGTAAATGTAATATGCTAACTGTGGCATCCTGAAAGGTTCAATATCTATCTGTATCTCAATTCGACATCATTCCATCCAACTTTCTGTGGGTTTCTGCCAGATGGTAACATTTTCAGGTTTTGTGATTATTACAAGAATTCATAGCATAAAAATCTAGTTGACATTTCCCCCACTCATCTAACATACTATTAGTGTTCATGTATCTCTGTACAAATTTATGACACTTTTCCAGTAGGTCTCTTTGTATTCATTGTAGACCTATTACGTTGGTTTGAGTTCATGTCATTATTAGTTGCATGTCTTTTTACATATGGAGTGTTGGTTTGTTTTCTTTGGAGGGGCTGGGGTTGAAACTGAGGGTTTTGTACTTATAAAGCAAGCACTCCACCACATGGTCACAGCTCCAATCCATTCTCATCTGGTTGTTTTTGCTATAGGATCTCACACACTGTTTGCTTGGGCTGGTCTTGAGCTGTAATCCTCTGATCTCAGCTCTCAAGAAGCTAGGATTATAGGTGTAATCCACCAGCACCCAGGTCTGCTAACTGAAGATTTAAAAAGTTTCTTACAATATACATAATCCTACCCTTTAAACCAAACAAAAATTTTCTGAACACTTGGTCTTTGTCAAGCATTTTGACAAGCACTCAGAAAATAGACATGTGCAAGAACCATGTATTCACTGTGAGGTACAAATAGGAAGGTATTTTTCCATAATATTTCTCCCAAATTCCATGACAGAGATGAAAATTGCATAGAGAGAAGTGGTGGAAGGTGTTTTCTTGAGAAGGTAATGCATACAATTGATATAACAATGAATCAAATATGAACATCATGGTATATGGGCTGTGCTGTTTCAAAGGTCAATGTGATCCTTTGTGTCATTTCACTTGCCAATGGATGTAGGAAGATCTTGCCTATGCATTCCACTTGTAGGGCTTTTCCCTCTTCAAGGAACATCGGAAACTATTTAGGATGGGTGGGAGTTTCTTCATAAGTCACAGACTTACCTGTCCCATTAGAAATCTCATTGTCAGGGCAAGGGATGCAATCAAAGCAACAGGGAGCCTTTCCCTGCTGAGGGGAATTCCTGAATCCAGGTCCACAACTCTTGCTGCAAACAGAGTGAGGATTCTGAGGAAAATCAGATATGTATTGGTGGTTGCTCAGACATTTCCATACTATTTCAAAAATTACAGTGTTTATTGAATTGGATCAATAAGAAATAGTAATTTTCTCTACAAAAATACTTCAAATTCATTGTACATTATTACACTCTAGCCATGACATGACACAATGGCTTATGTGTAAAAGTCTTGGTCACAAGGACTGCTGTTTTTTTAGAAAATATCGATCCTTTAAGCATTGAAACTAGTGGGAGGAAATTTGGTAATTACAAGTATTCAGTTATAAGTGATATTGGTACCCCAGGGGCAATCCTCTCTCTCTCTTGGTACCTCTGTTGCCATGAGATGTGTACTTGCTATGCTACCTGCTCTAACCATAATGGTCTGCCTTGCCATAGACCTTAAAGGACCAGGCCCAGTTCAAGACGGACACTTTCACAACTCTTAACTGAATAAACCCTTTATCCCTAGAAGTTGATTTTCTCATTCATTTTGTCACAGTGAGAGACAGCCAAGAAAAACAGATATTGTGTGTATTTTAGCATTGCAAAATATGAACACAGAAACATGTTGGTAAACAAATGTGTTCCTTTCTCACCCATGATTGAATTAATAAGAAAAATTTTTAAATTGGACATTATTAAATGAACATTGCTGGATCATGAATCAATATTAGGAATATTAACTCTGAACAAGTATAGCTTATTGATGTGTGAAATTCAAAGCTTTATGACTTGATCCAACCCACCTCTAAAGTTCGCGAGTTCCACTCTATCAGATCCTCATGTAGAGATAATTGTTGACCATGTAGACCATATGGGGAAAACTTTCCTACTTTCACCTTATGTCTAAGACCTTCTGGAAAATTCCAAAAGTTGAGAATGTCATACTCTGCCTCCAATTTCCTTTTCTCATCCAAAGTCACTTGGTCTCCTGCAGGGTTGTTAAACTGAATGCTCTTCATAAAGGGGTGCAGCTAAAAGAGATGCATCATCCTAAGGTGAAGTGGATTCCATGGTTAAGACAGAAAATCTGAACTGAGCAAAGTTCCTAATTGTGTTCATAATGCATTACAGAAATGATGTAGTACAAAGGAAAAGCTAGAGAACTAAAATATCATGATATCAAATGCTGGACACACATCAGAGTATCAAAATTACAGTTTCAAAACAAAACACCTATGTCACACTTAACTATAATGAGTGATTCTGGGGAATTCGATCATTTTTAACTTCCTGGAAAAACCTAGTTGCAGGTATTTTATGAATGAATCTAGAGATTCAACTATCAAATGGGTTCATTAACACCTAAACTGGAATTAAATAAAATCATTAATATAAAATACCCACTACAGCCTCTAGCAGGTCTTAGGTACTCGAAGACCTCATTCTCTTTCTTGTTATTTAAGAAACTGTTTGTGAAATGTTGGCTTTATCCTATTGAAAACATTTTCCATGTAGGTTGTTGAAGTCATTTAAAACAGAAAACCTTGACGTGGAACTAAAACATATTTCTTTCTGACACATGGCTCCCTGGTATTCAAGTATACATCTGCCCAGGTCTAGTTATCTCCTAGGAAGTGAAAAATGTATACTTTCTATTGTGCTTTCTGAAATGTATCACAAACTACTTAGCTTGTCTATGAAATCAGTTCACAAAGAGATGTTCCTGATGTCATGTACCTTCCAATGAAAAAGTCTTTACCTGAGAAGGGGAAAACACCATCCACTTTCCATTTCCCACTGTTTGCATTTGGATTTGATGAAGTAGCATCTCATGAAGGGTGTGGGCCACAGCATACACAGCATTGTAAATATTGTAACTCTCTTCACTCATGGCTGTTTCAAAACGATTCCCAGGCAACCAGGTCAAGGAGGCATTGTGTGGACATTTCTTATAAGTTCCACACTGAGACTCAGAAAATGAGCAATTTAAAAACACTAAAAATAGACTAACCAGGTAAAAGTCATCTGGATATTTGGAAGGGTTAGCTGACTGGATGAAATTTCTGAAACCAGAAATGTCTCCATGGTGGTGTGAAAAAATGAGTTGTCCATGGAATGAGTCTAAAATGAGATGGATATGACTTCTAATTACATCCCATTGAGAATTCAGGATCCAGACTTTGCCTGTCATTAAAATCTCCCTCAAAGTATTCATTAAAACTTCCAGGAAATCACTGTCACCATAAAGGATTATCACATTTGCTGATGATTTTATAACCTGGTGATGTTTTGACCAGGTTTTTGGGAAAAAGGACACTGTAGAGACTGGGATCATTTCCACAAAGGCTACACAGATTCTATGCTTGTCCATCTCTTCTCTCAGGTCTGAGAGCATCTGAAAACCTCTGTGGTCTTCTGAAATGAAGAGCCCCACCCAGGTCCATCTGAAATGAAGCATCAAGGAGACCATGCCAAGGACCACAGATGTTTCTTTGGGAGCCATCTGATAGAGAGATGTGAACTTGTCATGATCACTCAGGATAGGATCAAAAGACCCAAAGGTAAGCTAAAGGGAGAAGGAAATTGAAGCCACATGAAAAAGAGGACAGTCAAGAAGTACAAGCTGAGGCCTGGTACATACTAAGCCTGAGAAAAGAGGTAGAAAGTAAGGCTTGCTCATTACACTCTATGAGAACTCTCTGGAAAACCATACGTCAGTCTCACAAATCTAAGAAAGCCCTGTGTCTGCTTCAATTTCTCCCTCTTCTGTGTTCCAAATAAAAGGAACATGGGTCTTCCACAAACTCTTTGACATTAAGAATGGAGAACTTCATCAAAACAGCCTCCTCCTTTTCTTCTTCCTGACACCTGTCAATTGCACGAAAGAAGCCATTGTTTCATCTCTTCCCATCCCACCCACACCCTTACCTGTGGAATTTTGTAGAGCTGCAGCAGTGTCCCAGTATTGGCAGATGTTATCCGTGAAGGTCCTGTAAGTGCTGCTACAGATTTGCTCTCTCTTCTACAGTTGTAATTAGGAACAACTTTGTCAGACAGAAAAAGCCAAAGGAAGGGTGGCTCTAATGTCCTCCATTCAGTGTGTAGGACATTATAAATATCAAATCCCAGAGACATGTTCTGTAGAAGAAGGGGGTTCTTGTTGATCTCCTCAATGGCAAAATCCATGGCAAGTACAAACTGGTAGTTCCTTAAGGAAAGCCTAAATAGAGACCATTGTTTTCTCCATTAGGAATAATAAATATGTGATATGTTTAAATTCAAATCAATGACTTCTCTGCATTGAACACATGTGTCTCTAAAATAATATGTCACATAATCTGTGTCTATGCATATTCATTAAGAATGTAGGTTCTTATTTAAGTTTAGTTGAGGTCATAAAAAATAATCTTCTGTAAATGAGATTCAAGTACTTGTATGAACAAGGAAAGGAAGGGAGAGGGAGAGGGAGAGAGAAAGAAAGTGTGTTGAGACAGAGAAGGGTAGGGAGAGGAGGAAGGGGAAAGCAAGAGTGAAAGGGCTGTAGAGGGACAGGAAGAGGGAAGATGGAGAGGGAGAGGGAAGGGAGAGTGAGGGAGAAGGAAGGGGAGATGCTTTGTTATCTCAATGCAAATTTGTGGTACATTATGCTTTGTTTTTACTGTGCCACATGTGTGAAAGTGTGTATGTGTTGCTAAATTGACCCAATCTGTTATGTGATTATAAGAAATCACAACTTCTTAACATTCACCTACTCCCTGGGAATACAAATTTTGTTTTTGCTTGCCTAACCACTATCAGAGATTCTTGAGACCTTCAGACTTGAACATATCCATAAACATCAGCCCAGGTGGCCAGTGGTCTTCTTTACAACCAATACTCCAAACTCAGTCTTCATAATGCGGCATGAGACAATGTTTATAGTGGGTAAGTCCAGATAGTAAGATTATAATTTTGATTCTTGAACTCATTCTTAGTGTGTTGATTTCAAACACTGGGCTGATATAAATCACACAGCCCTACAGTTTAGAGCTTCTAGAATACCTGTACTGCATCTGGAAGAAATGTAGTGCCCATATCTTGCACATTTACTACTCCATTTCACATCATCTGTGGCTGGTGGCAGCAGTTTTTGGTCTAGGCCAACTTCAACAATAGGAACTGAAGAGAAGAGTGGGCCTTGTTTTAATTCAGGATGTGTTAGTCTTGGTGAGTAAAGGATTTTTATGTGACACAGCCTGATTGCTTTGGTGGCCATAGGAATGACAGTGAAACTTGGAACTGGTCAAACCACAGTGATTAGTTTCAGAAACAGACAGCATCACACAGTTTACAACCTCAGACTAGAAACTGTGGATGAGGTATCTGGGCCTACCCTATCCCCAGGGAGAGGTTCATATGTTTATAGTACTTCTCTATGCACTCCATTGTTGAGGTTTTCATTTTCAATACAGTAACAGATTATGTGTGACAAACTGGATTTTTCTTTGTGTTCATTAATGATACAATAATAATATATCACCAAATCATTCCCTACAAACCTTTCCAGAGAAATAGTGTAATTGACAACAGGCTCTGACAAAACATACCAAATTCTTAGAATTTCTGGAAACTCAGGCCCAAATGAAGCCAGAAAAGGAAGGAAGACTGAAGTAAGTAAATACGTGATAGTTGAAAGCCCAAATGATATCCCATGTCAGAAAGCATCACGAACCTTTTAGGAAATTATGACCTCACCTCATTCTCCAGATGAGACAACAGTGTATAATCAGGAACTATTTGTTAGGGGAGAAAAGTCAGAGAATTAAACAAGCCATTTTAAGGAAACAAATACATGAACTGGAATAAAAAAAAAGAGAAATATTTCATTAGTCTACTGAAAAACTTAATAAAAAAAAGAGAGAATAAAAAATATTAAACAGAATTTCTTGAGCTGATAAATACATTCAACAAACTCAAAAAATGTGATAGAAGAGAAAAATAGCAAGGTAGATCAACAAAAGAAAGATGAATGTTCGTAGAGACAGGCTATTTAAAATACACAATTGAAGAAGAACAATAATGAAGAAGTTGACAAAGGCTTATTGCTTCTTTGAAAAACTATAAAAGACCAAATATTTGCACTATTGCAATTCAAGAACCAGTTCAGAAGGCCAAAAATGTAGGAAGCTTATTCAAATAAATTATAATGTTAAAACTCCCCAACATAGAGAAAGACACAAATATCAAGGTACAGGATGATCAAAATTAACCATTCACAAGAAAGCAAAACCAAGTCTGCCTGAAGCCATAGTATAATGAAGTTCTCACAGGTGAAAGATAAAGAGAAGATTCTCAAGCCTTAAAAAGAAGAGTAAAAAATAAATGTAAGTTTAATACTGCTGCCCTGAGATGGGTTTTCAGCACAAACATAGAAGCAGCAGTGCTAGTTGAATTTCACAATAGTGAAGAAGAAGAAGAAGAACAACAACAACAATAAGAACGACAGCAAAAACAAAAACCTGTAAGACAAAGAGCTCTTCATTTGCAATGAAGGAAGAATAAGGATTTCCCTAGGGAAACAAATATGACAGAATGTATCAACACTGACATTATATAAGAAATACCATGGGGAAATTTTCACATGGAAATATATATATATATACAAATACACACTGCATTTATTGTATATTGTGTATCCACACATATAAATATACTTATGTATATTCATATATATATATAAAGAATGGTTTTCATTATGACATTCTGATACATTTATATGTATATTTATTGTATTTTACCCTTATATTTCTTATGACTATCCAGTCTCTCATTTTTGTTTATTTCTATGTTTGTATAATTTTTATGTTAATTTGCTATTATGTAAAGGTATTTGACCAAGAAGAATCTAAATTCTGACACCCTGGACCCCCAGCCTGTACAAAGCTTGTTTACAATGCATTACAATGAGAAAACAGGATGGCTGCCGCACCTCAGATGCCGGCCCCAAACCTGCTTTGAAGACACAAAACAACTGGTGAGAAAATAAGTGGCACGTGGTATTCCCACAGCTACCCTTGAGATAAACCAGCATAGCCCCCTGGACAGACTGAACTCTGCCCCACAATAAAAAAAAAGAATAATAAACAAGGAACTGAAAAGGAACACACAGCAGAGGGGATAGTGTGCTCTGAGCACATCTGAGAATGGAGGAGGGGCAAGGAGATGATCTCCATGTGAAAGTTCAGTAAACAAAGAGTGGAAACTCAGAAGGGCCAACAGTGGGCAGGTGATAAGCCGCTGCCTGAAATAGGGCAGATAGCTATCCACAAAGCTCATCTCCTGAGCCAGTGAGTAACATCCAAAGTCAAACAACATTTCAAAATTGGAAAACAGTCAGAAAACCAGCATAACATGCTGACAGCAGAGAGCCAGCTGATGGATCTCTGACCTTGCCCCAAAGAAAAGGTGTGAAGCAAAGAAACAAGCCCCCAGTAAACAAACACAGTGAAAACCCAACTCCAAAGCAGGATGGCTAGTGGTCCACAGAGCTGATCTCTGGAATCTGAGGACAAGCCACACTTCATTGAGAGTGGAGCTAACTAAGCAGCTGCCACCGAAAGACAGGGGAAAAAAACTGGTGAGTCTCCCTAACCACCTGGTGAAACTTAGACAGAGCTTCTGCTTACATACCAAAACCAGGACTGGATGCAGAAAGAGTAACACCAGAATTACTAAGACTGAAATTCTATTGTTCTTGAACCTGGAATTTAATTTATGTGTTTGTATGTTTGTTTTGTTCCCTGTTTGTGTGTCCACCACCTGTCCCAGTTGAGTTCTTGGGTACTCTCTTTTTTTTTCCTTTTCTTTTTTCTTTCTTTCTTTGTTTTGTTAGGTCTAATATTGTAAATTAGCTAATACTAAATTACACACAGACCAAAGACAGAAACAGCACCAAATGCAGTGGTGGGAAGACAAAAAAGACATGGAAACCTTTCTCCCCCAAAAAATAAATTAATACAGGATTCAGAGGGAATTGAAGAAAATGGATACCCACTTCCAGACTCCAACAAAACAAAGATAAACAAACCCAAGGAACCCAACGAAGCCCACAAGAACATTCTGAAAGAAGAAATCTTGAAAGTAATCACTGAGAATTTCATGGAAATGTTACTAGACAAGGTCAAACAAAACGTACACAGAGGCACTCAAAAAATTCCAAGACAACAAAAATTAAGAATATGAGCAGACACAAAAATGAATAAATGAAGTCATAGGAGCCCTAAATAAATACCAAAGTGAAACAGACAACACCATAAATAGAGAGATAAATGAATTAAGAACAAAAATTAACAATATTAAAGAGGAAGTGATACATGATAACAAAAAACTCAAAAAAAATGAAACAGAAATACAAAACAAAATGGAAAGCAGCTCCAGCAGACTAGAACAAGAAGAACACTGAATCTCAGAACTTGAAGATGAAATAGAAATTAAAGTAAAAATGGAAGAACTATTACTCAGAAAACTTAATGCCTCTGAAAGGATTATGCAAGATCTCACTGATTCCATCAAAAGACCAAACCTGAGAATCATGGGCATCGAAGAAGGAGAAGAGATGCAAGCAAACGACATGCATAATACATTCAACAAAGCAATAACTGAAAATTTCCTAAGTCTAGAAAAATCTAGTCCCCTAGAGATGCAAGAGGCCTCCAGGACACCAAACAGACCAGATCAAAATAGAAATACCCCACAGCATATCATCATTAAAACAACAAGTACAGAAACTAGAGAAAGAATATTGAAGGCTGTAAGAGAGAAAAAAGAAATAACATGCAAAGATAAACCCATCAAAAACACAGCAGACTTCTCAACAGAAACATTAAAAGCAAGAAGAGCTTAGGGTGAGGTCTTCTGGGCACTGAATGAAAATAACTTCAACCCCAGGATACTCTACCCAGCAAAACTATCATTCAATATTGATGAAGCAATAAAAGTCTTCCACGATAAGCAGAAACTAAAACAATATGTGACCACAAAGCCACCACTACAAAATATTCTTCAAGGGATTTGCACACAGAAACTGAAAGCAAACAAAACCAGGACAGGGCAGGCAGTCCCAAATCACAGGAGAAGAAAGAGCAAGAAAGTAGAGAGTAATCTCAACTTAGGTACACACAATCAAACCTTCAAACAACTAAGACAACTAAATGACAGGAATCACCACATACCTCCTAGTACTAACACTTAATGTTAATGGACTTAATTCACCCATCAAAAGGCACCATTTGATGAAATTGATTAAAAAGTAAGACCCAATAATTTGTTGTCAGGAGACCCATCCCACTAACCGAAATAAGCAAAACATTATGATGAAAGTCTGGTAGAAGATTTACCAAGACAATGGACCCTGAAAGCAGGCAGGAGTAGCAATACTTACCTCTGATAAAGTAGACTTCAAACTTACATTGATCAAGTGAGATAAAGAAGGACATTCCATACTAATAAAAGGGGAAATAAACAAGAAGAAAATAACAATTATCAACCTATATGTAGCCAATATCATGCACCCAATTTCATCAAACATACCCTGAAGGACCAACAAGCATGTATTAACTACAACACTGTGGTCATGGGAGACTTTAACACTCCATTATCAAAAGATAGGTCATCCAAAAAAAAACTCAATAAAGAAATCATAGATCTAAAATATACAAAGATCAAATGGACCTACTTGATGTCTACAGAACATTTCATCCAACTTCTACACAATATACATTCGTCTCAGCATCCCAAGGAACCTTCTGCAAAATAGGTCATATGCTAGGGCACAAAGAATGTCTCAGAAAATATAAGAAAATACAAATTATACCATACATACTATCTGATCACAATGCAATAAAATTAGAACTCATTAACAAAAGTAAAGACAAAAAATATGCAAACAGCTGGAAACTGAATTACTCATTACTTAATGAACAATGGGTCATTGTTGAAATAAAAGAGGAAGTTAAAAAGTTCCAGGAAGTCAATAAAAATGAAAACACAACCTACCAGGACCTAGGAAACACAGCAAAGGCAGTCCTGAGAGGAAAGTTAATAGCCATGAGTGCATATATTAAAAAGACTAAAAGATCCCAAGTCAGTGACCTAATGTTACATCTCAAACTCCTAGAAAAACAAGAACAAGCAAATCCCAAAACAAATAGGACAGAAATAATAAAAAGAAATGCTGAAATCAATGAAATAGAAACCAAAACAACCGTACAAAGAATTAATAAAACAAAAAGTTTGTTCTTTGAAAAATTAAACAAGATTGACAACCCCTGGCAAACCTGACTCAAATGAGGAGAGAAAAAACCCAAATTAGTACAATCAGGAATGCAAAAGTGGAGATAACAACAAACACCATGGAAGTCCAGGAAATCATCAGAGATTACTTTGAGAACCTATATACAAACAAATTTGAAAATCTTAAAGAAATAGACAGATTTCTGGATACATATGATCATCCAAAACTGAACCAAGAGTATATTAATCAACTAAAGAGATCTATAACACAAAATGAAATTGAAGAAGCAATCAAGAGGCTCCCCAAAAAGAAAAGTCCAGTACCTGATGGATTCTCTGCTGAATTCTATCAGACCTTTAAAGAAGAACTGATACCAACCCTCCTTAAACTGGTCCATGAAATAGAAAGGGAAGGAAAACTGCCTAACGCATTTTATGAAGCCAGTATTACAGTTATCACAAAATCGGGAAAAGACACCTCCAAAAAAGAGAATTATAGGCCAATCTCCTTAATGAACATTGAGGCAAAAATCCTCAATAAAATAATGGCAAACTGAATTGAACAACATATCAAAAAGATCTTTCACCATGACCAAGTAAGCTTCATCCCAGGAATGCAAGGGTGGTTCAACACACAAAAATCAATAAACATAATAAACCACATTAACAGAAGCAAAACAAAACCACTTGATCATCTCAAAAGATGCAGAAACAAGCTTTGATAAGATCCAACACCATTTCATGATAAAAGCTCTAAGAAAATGAGGAATAGAAGGAAATTACCTTAAAACTATAAAGCTATAGATGACAAACTTACAGTCAGCATTATACTTAATGCAGATAAACTGAAACCATTCCCTCCAAAATCAGGAAAGAGACAAGCATGCCCACTTTCTCCACTCCTGTTCAACATAGTACTGGAATTCCTAGCCAGAGCAATTGGCAAGAAGAAGGAATAAAAAGAATACAAATAGGTAAAGAAACGGTCAAAATATCCCTATTTGCAGATGACATGATTCTATACCTTAAAGACCCAAAAAACTCTACCCAAAAGCTCCTAGACACCATCAATAGCTATAGCAAGGTACCAGGATATAAAATCAACTTAGAAAAATCATTAGCATTTCTATACAATAATAATGAAAAAACTGAGAAAGAATATATGAAAACAATTCCATTTATAATAGCCTCATAAAAAATCAAATACCTATGTGTAAACCTAACAAAGGATTTGGATGACCTCTACAAGGAAAACTGTAAACTTCTGAAGAAAGAGATTGAGGAAAACTATACAAAGTGGAGAGATCACCCATGCTCATGGATTGTTACAGTCAACATAGTAAAAAAGTCTATACTCCCAAAAGTAATCTACATGTTTAATGCATTTCACATCAAAATCCCAATGACATTCATTAAAGAGATTGAAAAATCTACCGTGAAATTTATATGGAAACACAAGAG
The DNA here is from genome assembly GCF_047511655.1 of Castor canadensis. NCBI lineage: Eukaryota > Metazoa > Chordata > Mammalia > Rodentia > Castoridae > Castor > Castor canadensis. Next base: position 9,682,675 of record NC_133391.1, read on the forward strand.
GCCATGAATAGCCAAGGCAATACTCAGTCAAAAGAACAATGCAGGAGGTATCACAATACTCGACTTCAAACTATATTACAAAGCAATAGCAATAAAAACAGCATAGTACAGGCACAAAAACAGACATGAAGACCAGTGGAACAGAATAGAGGACCCAGATATGAAGCCACACAACTATAACCAACTTAACTTTGACTAAAGTGCTAAGAATATATGATGGAGAAAAGACAGCCTCTTCAACAAAAACTGCTAGGAAAACTGGTTAGCAGTCTGCAAAACACTGAAACTACATCCATATATATCACCATACACCAATATTAACTCAAAATAGATCAAGGATCTTAATATCAGACCCCAAATTCTAAAGATGATACAGGAAAGAATAGGAAATACTCTGGAATTAGTAGGTATAGGTAAGAACTTTCTCAATGGAACCCCACCAGCACAGCAATTAAGAGATAGAGAGATAATAGGGACTTCATAAAATCAAAAAGCTTCTGCTCAACAAAAGAAATGGTCTCTAAACTGAAGAGAACACCCACAGAGAGGGAGAAAATATTTGCCACCTACACATCAGACAAAGGACTGATAACCAGAATATATAGGGAACTTAAAAAACTAAATTCTCCCAAAATTAAAGAACCAATAAAGAAATGGGCAAGTGAAATAAACAGAACTTTCTCAAAAGAAGAAGTTCAAATGGCTAAAAAACACATGAAAAAATGCTCAGCATCTCTAGCAATAAAGGAAATGCAAATTAAAACCACACTTAGATTCCACCTCACCCCTGTTAGAATAGCCATCATTAGCAACACAATTAACACCAAGCATTGGAGAAAAGGAACCCTCTTACACTGCTGGTGGGAATGTAAACTAGTACAACCACTCTGGAAAAAAATTTGGAGGCTACTTAAAAAGCTAAACATTGATCTACCATATGATCCGGCAATACCACTTTTGGGGATATACCCAAAAGACTGTGACACAGGTTACTCCAGAGGCACCTGCATACCCATGTTTATTGCAGCACTATTCACAATAGCCAAGTTATGGAAACAGCTAAGCTCTCCCAGTACTGAAGAATGGATTAAGAAAATGTGGTATTTATACACAATGGATTGTTATGCAGCCATGAAGAACAAGGAAATGTTATCATTCGCTGGTAAATGGATGGCATTGGAGAACATCATTCTGAGTGAGGTTAGCCTGTCCCAAAAGACCAAAAATCATATGTTCTCCCTCATATGCAGGCATTAGATCAAGGGCAAACACAACAAGGGGATTGGACTTTGATCACATGATAAAGCAAGAGCACACAAGGGAGGAATGAGGATAGGTAAGACACCTAAAAAACTAGCTAGCATTTGTGGCTCTGAACGCAGACAAACTGAAGCAGATACTTTAAAGCAACTGAGGCCAATAGAAGAAGGGGACCAGGAATTAGAGAAAAGGTTAGTTCAAGAAGAATTAACTTAGAAGGTAACACACATGCACAGGAATTCAATGCGAATCAACTCCCTGTATAGCTATCCTTATGTCAACTAGCAAAAACCCTTGGTCCTTCCTATTATTGCTTATACTCTCTCTTCAACAAAATTAGAGATAAGGGCAAAATAGTTTCTGCCGGGTACCAGGGGGTGGGTAGAGGGAGTGGGTCAGGGGGTTAATAGAGGGGGTGGGGGAAGGGGGGAGAAATGACCCAAACATTGTATGCACACATGAATAAAAAAAAGAATTTGCCTCACTCCTCTTAGAATGGCTGTCAGCAAGAACACAAAACAACAAATGTTGGTGAGGATGGGATGTGAAAAGGAAGTGTAAACTGTTCCTTGGTTGTATAAATTAGTACAACCATATGGAAAGCAGTGTGGAGGTAACTCAATAAACTAATAAGAGAACTATCATAACATACAGCAATACCACTCTTGTGCATATATTCAAATAACTGTATATCAGGATACAATAAACACACTTGCACACCCATGTTTAATGCAATGTTATTCACAATGGCCAAGCTATGGAAACAAGCCCAGTTCTCTACAACTGAGGAAATGATTAAGAAAATGTGGTATTATATAGCATGGATATTTTTCAGTCATACAGAAGAATAAAACATTTTTTGTGCAGGTAAATGTATGGAACTGCAGAGCATAATGTTATGCAAAGTAACCACATTCAGAAAGATACAGGTCACATGTTTTCTCTAACATGTGGAACATAGGTCCAAATACAAATACTAGCAAGCAGTATGTATATTCAATATAAATATAGCATCATTGAAATGTGGGAGTGTTAAAAGACACTAGGGAGGAGGGAAAGGAGAAGAGCATGACAGAGAGTGAATAATATTAAAATATTTTGCATCTGTGTAGGAAAAAGACACAAAGGAACACACTCTGAAAACTGCTGAACAATAGAGGGTTATGGATAAAGGACAAGGAAAAGTAATAAGGAGACTAGACTGATTACATTGTGATATGCTTAGAGACAGAATACCAAGGGAAACGCCCCTCTACAATCAAAAGACCCTTAGACAGTGAAGGTCAGGAATGTAAACATGTTGTTAAGGGTAGGGTAACAGTGGGAGGTGGAGGGAAAGATGAAAAAGGCAATGGAGGTTGAAGATGGTGGATGTGTATTCTGCACATGTATGAATATGGAATAATGAAAGTGATGAAGTCAATTTAAGAAGGGGGACAGGGCACAGAAAGAATAAGTGAGGGGATGAACAAAACTGGGGTATATTGTACACATATATGGAAATGTCACATTGAAACTCCATATACACATATTAAATAATGATAAAATGTAGAAAAGAAATGTCTTGAATTTCAAATAACATTATGATTAGCCATAAATAAAGAAATCTGTCATGTTCATTAAGCCAATATTGCAGAAGACACTCACAGGAATCCCAATCACAGATGAAGAACAAATATGGTCAAAATCAATAGAGTCAGGGACAGACTAAATCCCATGAGAAGAATATACAATCAAATCAGAATGAAGGAAGAATCACAGATGGTGAATATCATAAAGTACAAGACTCCAAGTTGAATAAGTGGGAATTAAAGAGATGTGAAAGTAATGAAGTGGAATATAGAATAACAATATAAATAATCAATGAAAAAAGTTGGAACTTTACAAGATAAACAAGATTGACAATCCCTCACTTATACTTAGCACCCCCATAAAAGAGAGAAGAATCTAGTAAATTAAATGAAATGTGAAAAAGTGGATATTTGAATTTTGGATACCACTGAAATCCAGAGGATCAATAGGGGATATTTTGAAAGGTGTATTAAAATGAATTTGAAAATTGGACAAAATGGATAAATTTCTAGGCATGTAAGACCAAACTAATTGAAAATATAGAATCTAAAAAACCCAAACAGATTTATACTGTGCAATGATATGATGTGTTAACAGAACTTCCCAACAAAGTAACACCCTGGACCAGATTGATTCACTGCTAAATTCTCCCAGAACTTAAACAAAAGAAACAACACCAATGGTTCTCAAACTATCTTGTAAATTGAAAAGGAAAGAATGACCTGAATACATCCTACCAATACAGTGTTAACCTGATAACAAAACCAGAAAAGGACAAAACAAAAAAGGAAATAATACAAAAATATCCTTGAAACATAGACACAAAAATTGTCCAAAAATTACAAATAGTAATCAACAAAACATTTGAGAAGCAAAACTAGCAATGCTACATTAAATCTGACTCAAAAATATAGTACACAGTCATAGTGCCAAAAGACAGCATGCAGTAGAATAAAGACTATCAATAACATAACACCAGAATTTAATATCCTTCTAGAATTTCTTAGTCTATTACATATACAATAAACTAGTAGTAAAGAAAGAATGAAAAGTAAAAAGTGGGTCACATTATTTTGCAGAAAATGAGTGTATTCACTTGGAAATTCAAATGAATATATGTAGAGGTTGCACAATCAATACAGAGGTACCATAGCCAAACAACGAGAAAAAGTGCAATTGCCAATTACTCAAAGAAGCAATCACATTAAGCCTGAGGGGGAAATAGGAATACCGTAGCAATAGACACAAGTACAATATAACTGGCTCCTAACCAACCAGAAAACCTTACCCAGCAACAACAAATTATTTTTTAAAAATTATAGATTTCAATGTTTATGAACAAGTTTTATTAATGGAACTTGTTCAAAGGAAAAGTTGCTCAAAGATGTGAAAATGTCCATCTACATAAGTGATTTATAGATTCATGGTAATGTCTTCAAAACTAATGATATTCCAAAAACCTACCACAAATGCTTTTGTAAGTTTCATCTTAAAGAAGTGTTGGAATTTTTTGAAGATAAGTAATGTTTAATCTAACATAAATTGTATGAAATATTTATATGTACTGAAACATAACATGGTACCCATTAAATATGTATAATTTACCTTTTATACATCAGTTACACATTAACATCAAGAAAATATGTAAAAGATGAAAAATCTGACATTATTCAAATTAGTAGCAAAACAATCACAAAAAGTTCACAAAATTCACTGAATTCCTGGCAGCCCAAGCAATCTTGAGCAAAAGATGAACACTGAGAATTCACTACCAGATTCCAGGAATTAAGGTAAAATTATTGGGATAAAACTGCATGACAGCCAGGCGGCAGTGGCTCAGACCTGTGATCCTAGCTACTCAGGAGGCAGAAATCATTAGTACTCAGTTTGACTCAGCTCTGGCAAAGAGTTAATGAGACCCTATCTAGAAAAAATTGTGGAGTCACTGAAACTGTAGGCCCTGTGTTCAAGCAATAGTATGGAAAGAAAAAAAGGTTATTTGCCTAATTGCAAACACACACATCAATGGAAGATTGAAATGCCTCAACTATTCCATGCATTTACAATCAACTGATTCACAAATATGTGGCAAAATGACACGTACTTGAAGAAATGACAGTATATTTAATCACTGCTGTGGGGAAAACTAAATACTTGAAACTGGACCCCATTCCTCACCTAATACAAAAATAAGCACAAAATTGAATCCCTATAGTTCAACACCATAAAGTAAGAAACCATTAGAAAAAAAATAAGGAAACCTTTCAAGACAAGGGATTAGAAAACAAATTTCAGGTAAAAGTTTAAAACACAAAAATCCAAAGAAAAGAAAAAAGGATCATATTAAGTGGAGAAGATACTTCAGAGCAAAGGAAAAAATCACAGAGAGAAGAGACAACCTACAGAATGAGGAATCGTTTTCCACAATCTTTCATTTAAAAGGAAACTCATATCCAGAGTATGTCACGAACTCGGTTAGAATCCCCCAAATAGTTCATTTTAAAGGCAATGATCAGTTCGAATTATCTGTAAAGAAGACATATATTTGTGCAAGGAATTTAGTGCAGACTAATTTAGCTTGCTCTCAGGGAATTTAAAATCATTACCACAATGAGATACAAATTCTCCTCAGTTAGAAGAGCTACAAGCTTCCATACAAAAAGTTATAAAGTTATAACTTCCAATATAACTTGACTACAACCTCCCTCCCCCACAGCAAAAACACAATTGCAGTAGTCCATGTATCAATGCAACACCTTCATGGCATAAGATATTCCTTAGTCTCCTCAACTAGTAACACACTTAACATTTCTCTTCTCTAAGTCTAGGAGAGTCAGACCAGATTCCTAGAATACAGATTTCAAATTTTTCTAATTTTAAAGTAGCAAAGGACTACTATAAGGAAAGCATAAGTAACTATATTCAAATATGATTTATAAAATTGTGGGAGAAAAAAGTATGCCTGGTGAAAATTTGAATACTAACAAAGATAAGCAGACAAACATCTACGCATGCAATAAGAGCGATGTTCTGATACCTTCCACAGCAGGGAAGAAACTCAAAGTCCTACTCCATCAACCCTGCTCCCAAATGTGTGCAGATACGACAGGTAACACTCACTACAACAGCACTTGAAAAGAGATGCAAGGAATCACTACTTCCAATCAAGTTTTCACTGCTAATACGGCTGTAAATACATTGCTACAATTCCATGGAATTGTGCCTTAACAATTTATTAATTAGACATTCTGCTGCAGACCTGGCATTTGTTCATAGCCAAAACCTGAGCACAGATATGTGTCTATGTGAAGCAGTAATAAATTAGAGGGGAAAAATCTCACAGGGTTTACCATTTATTTCTGGCTATGTGTGCATTTCCAGATTTGACACAGCATCCCAGCATGACATGCATCTTATTTGAAACAGTAACTGGATGTCTACAGTTATAAGAGTTTTCATGACCAGGGGCACAAGTACAGAACTTCTCTGTAGGGAGATTATTAGGTACATTTGTGAGTAAAGAAATCGTATCAGACCAGAGCACATGCAAATGACTTGGATTGCTTTTCTAAGGATGATCTCCTGGTGCTAGCTTTCAGCCCAGGCTGGAGGAGTCCCAGTGGTGGTGGAGCAAATGCATAGAATTCAGCCTTGTTAGGGAAAAGAGAAAGAGAAAAAAGAGTATACTTGCTCCACAAAATAAGTTAGGGATGTTTCTGGGAAGGTAGGGGAGGAAGGGCCATGGAGGGGTTATTAGCAACATTGCTCTATGTATTACAGATCACTTGGGCAGTATTCATCCAGAAATCAAATACAAAAATGTAACATAAAGCGATAACTTACTTTGCAGAAATTCCTTGCAGGACAGGATCATTGTTTCTGTCATCTTTAACATAAGAATAAAGTGGGAAAAACCCTGCAATCACTACATCTCCATCTTTGTATATACTGGATTTAAAGTCAGGAAAGCAGTCTAGATTAGTAAATGAACTGAGATGGAGGAGAAGCTGGACGAGAAGGAAAATAAAAATCAAGGGGAACATGTCTAGAAATGTACAATTCTGAGTAGAGGCTTAGCCTACAGTGTCAGGCAGGTATATATGTTTCCTATGTGCCTCTGTATATATGTGTTTATGTCAACTGGAAAGTCCATTCTAATTCCGCAATTTCTTTCAGCCCAGTGGCTTCCATTCCCATGGAGGAATCTGGAAATATTTGTGCCTTGGTCTCTGCATCTGAGGTCCTGCATCCATGAGATAAACATGAGTTGGAAAATAAGTGTGAGGATCCTACTTTCCAACCCAGGTGTAACAATTTCATCCAAGCCCACAGATGGTAAGGCCCCAGGGATGAATTAACCTTTCTTAGAGTTGTTCTGAAGTATGCATCTAAAAAAGATGTGCAGAAAAGCTATTTGGGATGTGGAAAATGAATTACCTCATTGGATGCCATGGAAGGTGCAAGGTGACTCAGTAATAAATGGCTCTGCCCAGTGAGGGCTTAAGCAAAGTCAATGGGGCATCACATCCTCTCATTCAAGTACACAGGAGAGACAGCTTCACACACCCAAGGTTCATGCATTCCCCTAATATTCCTTGTATTACTTAGGCAGGTCTCCACATATCTATTGCATGTGCAGAGACATCCACAGACACATGTGTTTCACAATAATCAACCAATAATTAGGTTGACATAGGAAATTCCAAATCAATAGCACAAGGTAGAGGCAGAAATCAAGTTGTATATTTGCAGTCTGAGCTATGACTTTTTTCACTATTGACATCTTCTTTTATCTATGCTGAGTTAATCACCTGTTGTTCTGAAGAAAGTGACAATCCTACCCAGGATTCAGTGCAGAGGAAATGGAGCCACCCAATTGATGCTAGTATGCCAAAATTATAAACAATCTTTAGGATTATTGTGATCATCTCCCAGAAATAGCATCTTTTACAAGAACTTTTTGCTTGCTATTTTGACTTTTGCTTGCAATCAAAATGCACTTAGTCATGTATTTGCTCAACAAACAACAAGCCAAAGAGTGACTTTTTGTCTCAATTACACTTTCAGTCCCTGAGTGTATGTTTGTGAATATAATCTCATGTCATGACTCTCGATTGAAATGAGATGGACACTTTCAATAGGAAATTATACATGAACTATTATTTCAATTTGCAAAATATCATGGAAAGAGAAAGTAGTTTGGCCCTAAAATATAATAACATATTGAATCTATTCTGATCAAGATCTGTAGGATAAGTGGGAGTTTCCCTGGAATAGAAAATATTACAGTCACCTAACATGTTGAGAAGAGTAAAGCAATTGATTGATCTCTGTGTAATGAATATGGTGATAAAGATCTTGGTGTGCATCGAAAATGAAAATAAGATAAGTCAGTCTGAAGTACAGCGGAAGTGAAATGAGACTTGAAAGAAGGGTGAGACTTAGTTCTTTGAATTCCTATAGGAACAGTTACTTTTACTCACAGAGTAATAGGGAATGACAGAAAACTTTATCAAGAAATTGATCTATTCCAATTATATTTCAGAAACAGTAGTTTACCATTCATATTTAGAATAGATGGGAGAAATACAACAGTATTTTTACAGATCTCACAAAAGATGTTGATGGAGACATTCTGGAGAGACATGATGGTGGTTTGAGCTAAGTACAGAGATGCAGTCATGATGAATTCATAAGAATCTAGTGAAAACAATTAAAGTCTACGATGACATTTTCAGAGACATGTGAAGAATGATTGTCCAATGACTGTAGTGTAATATCAAAGTATTTGGTGTGCTGACCAAAGAATTCAATTTTGAACTATAAAGATATGAAAAGAAATGATCACTGAGCTCATATAATTTTGCTGCATGTATTTCTCAGTTCACAGTTATTGTTGATCTTTTAAATTTATTCTTTGTATTTCTCTGTATGGTACTGAGAAATTACTGGGATTTCTTCCAGTTCATTGTTTTTGCTTAAAACAATTGTTTTAACTCTGAGTTTTCTACCCTTCCAAATACTTCCTGGTCAGTTATAGGCAGCTTGTTTGGAGTTCTAGGTGAGGTCCTAGTTTCCTGAAAGTTCATAATACTTTCATCTTTTAGGTATTTACTCCAGTCTTCCATCGCTGCTTTCCTTTGTGCCTGTGTTTCCAGAAACTCTAAGCATTTTGTACATTTTGTCTGAGCCTATACTTACTTCCACTATTTAATCACTAGATGGAGCCCTGGAAAGATTTGCAAGGAGTTCATTGCTGTATGCTTTTGCTGTTTCAGTAATACAGTAACGTGAAATCAAGTTTGTCACAAATACTCTGTTGCTGTAATGTTTGTGAAAAAGGGAGTACATACTGTTTGTATTTACTATGCCTAATTTCTTAAATGTATGATGTTCCATATGTAGATCACTCTGCTTTGCATTCCCTGAGTAGATTTCATTGGTTTTTTTGATTTTTTTTTTTGCAATATTGGCAGTTGAACACGAGGCCTGGTGTTTGCCCCTCTGGTGACATACCCTTTTTATTTTACATTGGCTTTATCCCTGAGCTGCCTGAACCTCAGTCTACCCATATGGGCTTCTTTGAATATCTGGAAAGACAGGCATGCTCTGCCTCTAAAAAGAAAATGATTCAAGTTGCAATCAAGAAATATCAACCACAGAGTTCTTACATAACATGGAATGTTCTGCCACATTCAAATATTGTTATTGGGTGGCTCAAGAACAATAGTTGCATAGTTCTTTGAATAACAGCATAGAAACCTATACTGAACAATAAAGGATTTGTTCTTCTAAAAGGAAAATTCTAGAATCTTACATTTAACTTCTATCAATCAAAAAGTTGTTTCTCAGAGTGGGAAATTGTGGAAAATTCTAAACTTTTTTTTTTTCTCATTCATTTATTCATATGTGCATACATTGCTTGGGCCATTTCTCCCCACTACTCCCACCTCCTTACTCTCCCCCTGCACACGCTTCCAGGCAGAATCTGTTCTGCCCTGATCTCTAATTTTGTTGAAGAGAAAGTGTAAGCAATAATGAGAAAGGCAAAACGTTTTTGCCAGTTGAGAGAAGGATATCTATACAGAGAGATTACGAGTGTTGATTCCATGTACAAATGTGATAAATCCCAAGTTGATTAATCTCTAACAGATCTTTACATTGGTTCCTGATCCCCTTCTCATATTGACCTTTGTCGCTTTAAGGTTTCTGTATTAGTACCTCATCAGTGGGGACATCAAATGCTATCAGGTTTTGGGTTTCTTAGCTATCCCAATACTTCCCGTAGGTGCTCTCCCCTTACCATGTGACCCAAGTCCAACCATATTGCTGTATTTGCCCTAGATCTGAAGTCAGCATGTGAAGAAGAATATACAATTTTTGGTCTTCTGAGCCTGACTAGCCTTGCTCAGAATGATGTTTTCCAGTTCCATCCATTTATACTGCAAATGATAGGATTTCATTTTTCTTCATGACTGAGTAAAATTCCATTGTGTATAAATACCACATTTTCTTAATTCATTTGTCTATATTGGGGCATCTTGGCTGTTTCCATAACTTGGCTATTGTGAATAGCGCTGCAATAAACATGGGTGTGCAGGTGCCTCTGGAGTAACCTGTGTCACATTCCTTTGGGTATATCCCCGGAGTCAGATTGATGGATCATATGGCATATCTATGTTTAGATTTTTAAGAAGCCTCCAAATGTTTTTTTGAGAGTGGTTACACTGGTTTGCATTCCCAGCAGCAGTGGACGAGGGTCCATTTTACCCCACATCCTCACTAACACCTGTTATTAGTGTTGTTTTTAATGATTACTATTCTAACAGGGGTAGGTGGAATGTAAGTGTGGTTTTTTTTTTTTTTTTTTTTTTATTGAATTTTTTTTTTTATTATTCATATGTGCATACAAGGCTTGGTTCATTTCTCCCCCCTGCCCCCACCCCCTCCCTTACCACCCACTCCACCCCCTCCCGCTCCCCCACTCAATACCCAGCAGAAACTATTTTGCCCTTATCTCTAATTTTGTTGTAGAGAGAGTATAAGCAATAATAGGAAGGAACAAGGGGTTTTGCTGGTTGAGATAAGGATAGCTATACAGGGCATTGACTCACATTGATTTCCTGTGTGTGGGTGTTACCTTCTAGGTTAATTCTTTTTGATCTAACCTTTTCTCTAGTTCCTGGTCCCCTTTTCCTATTGGCCTCAGTTGCTTTAAGGTATCTGCTTTAGTTTCTCTGCGTTAAGGGCAACAAATGCTAGCTAGTTTTTTAGGTGTCTTACCTATCCTCACCCCTCCCTTGTGTGCTCTCGCTTTTATCATGTGCTCATAGTCCAATCCCCTTGTTGTGTTTGCCCTTGATCTAATGTCCACATATGAGGGAGAACATACGATTTTTGGTCTTTTGAGCCAGGCTAACCTCACTCAGAATGATGTTCTCCAATTCCATCCATTTACCAGCGAATGATAACATTTCGTTCTTCTTCATGGCTGCATAAAATTCCATTGTGTATAGATACCACATTTTCTTAATCCATTCGTCAGTGCTGGGACATCTTGGCTGTTTCCATAACTTGGCTATTGTGAATAGTGCCGCAATAAACATGGATGTGCAGGTGCCTCTGGAGTAACAGTCTTTTGGGTATATCCCCAAGAGTGGTATTGCTGGATCAAATGGTAGATCAATGTCCATCTTTTTAAGTAGCCTCCAAATTTTTTTCCAGAGTGGTTGTACTAGTCTACATTCCCACCAACAGTGTAAAAGGGTTCCTTTTTCCCCACATCCTCGCCAACACCTGTTGTTGGTGGTGTTGCTGATGATGGCTATTCTAACAGGGGTGAGGTGGAATCTTAGTGTGGTTTTAATTTGCATTTCCTTTATTGCTAGAGATGGTGAGCATTTTTTCATGTGTTTTCTGGCCATTTGAATTTCTTCTTTTGAGAAAGTTCTGTTTAGTTCACATGCCCATTTCTTTATTGGTTCATTAGTTTTGGGAGAATTTAGTTTTTTAAGTTCCCTGTATATTCTGGTTATCAGTCCTTTGTCTGATGTATAATTGGCAAATATTTTCTCCCACTCTGTGGGTGTTCTCTTCAGTTTAGAGACCATTTCTTTTGATGAACAGAAGCTTTTTAGTTTTATGAGGTCCCATTTATCTATGCTATCTCTTAGTTGCTGTGCTGCTGGGGTTTCATTGAGAAAGTTTTTACCTATACCTACTAACTCCAGAGTATTTCCTACTCTTTCTTGTATCAACTTAAGAGTTTGGGGTCTGATATTAAGATCCTTGATCCATTTTGAGTTAATCTTGGTATAGGGTGATATACATGGATCTAGTTTCAGTTTTTTGCAGACTGCTAACCAGTTTTCCCAGCAGTTTTTGTTGAAGAGGCTGCTATTTCTCCATCGTATATTTTTAGCTCCTTTGTCAAAGATAAGTTGCTCATAGTTGTGTGGCTTCATATCTGGATCCTCTATTCTGTTCCACTGGTCTTCATGTCTGTTTTTGTGCCAGTACCATGCTGTTTTTATTGTTATTGCTTTGTAATATAGTTTGAAGTCAGGTATTGTGATACCTCCTGCATTGTTCTTTTGACTGAGTATTACCTTGGCTATTCGTGGCCTCTTGTGTTTCCATATAAATTTCACAGTAGATTTTTCAATCTCTTTAATGAATGTCATTGGAATTTTGATGGGAATTGCATTAAACATGTAGATTACTTTGGGGAGTATCGACATTTTTACTATGTTAGTGTGGTTTTGATTTGCGTTTCTTTTATACCTAGAGATGGTGAGCATTTTTTCCTGTGTTTTTTGGCCATTTGACTTTCTTCTTTTGAGAAATTTCTGTTTAGTTCACTTGCTCATTTCTTTATTGGTTCATTAATTTTGAGAGAGTTTAGTTTCTTGAGCTCCCTGTATATTGTGGTTATCAGTCCTTTGTCTGATGTATAGCTGGAAAATATTTTCTCCCACTTTCTGGGTGGTCTCTTCAGTTTAGAGACCATGTCTTCTGTTGTGCAGAAGCATTTTAATTTCATGAAGTCCCATTTGTCCATTCTTTCTCTTAGTTGCTGAGCTGCTGGGGTCCTATTGAGGAAGTCCTTGCCTATACCTATTAGTTCCAGAGTGTTTCCTCCTTTTCCTGTACCAACTTTAGAACTTTGAGTCTGATGTTAAGTCCTTGATCCATTTTGAGTTGATACAAGTACAGAGTGATAAACACAGATCGAGCTTCAGTATTTTGCAGACAGATAACCTCTTTCCCAACTACATTTGTTGAAGAGGCAGTCATTTCTCCATTGAGTCATTTTAGCACCTTTGTCAAAATAAAGATGGGCATAGGTGTGTGTGGACTCATATGCAGGTCAACTATTCTGTTCCACTGGTCTTCATGTCTGTTTTTGTGCTAATACCAGGCTGTTTTATTGCTATTGCTTTGTAATATACTATGAAGTCTGGTATTGTGATACCTCCAGCATTGCTCGTTTTACTGAGTATTGCCTTGGCTATTTGTGGTCTCTTGTGTTTCCAAAAAATTTTAGGGTAGATTTCTCAATCTCAGTGAGGAATGTCGTTGGGATTTTGATGGGAATTGAATTAAACATGTAGATTACTTTGGGGAGTATAGCCATTTTTACTATGTTGATTCTAACAATCCACGAGCATGGGAGATCTCTCCACTTTCTGTAGTCTTCCTTGATCTCTTTCTTCAGGGAGTTGTAGTTCTCCTTGTAGGGGTTATTCACATCCTTTGTTAAGTTTACTCCTAAGTGTTTGATTTTTTTTGAGGCTGTTGTAAGTGGAATTATTTCCATGTATTCTCTCTCAGTTTGTTCATTATTGGTGTATAGGACAGGTAATGATTTCTGTAAGTTGGTTTGGTATCCTGCCACCTTGCTGTAGCTGTTTATGGTGTCTAGAAATTTTGGGGTAGAGTTTTTTAAGTCTTTAAGGAATAAGATCATATCATCTGCAAAGAGGGATATTTTGACAGTTCCTTTACCTATTTATATTCCATTTATTTCTTTTTCTTGCCTCATTGATCTGGCTAGAGATTACAGAACTATGTTGAATAGGAGTGGGGATAGTGGGCACCCTTGTCTCATTCCTGATTTTATGGGAAATTGTTTCAGTTTTTCACCATTAAGTATAATGTTGACTATAGGTTTGTCATATGTAGCCTTTACAATGTTGAGGTATTTTCCTTCTGTTCCAAGTTTTCTTAGAGCATTTATCATGAAGTGGTGTTGGATGTTGTCGAAGGATTTTTCTGCATGTATTGAGATGAGCAAGTGGTTTCTGTCTTTGCTTTTATTAATGTGCTCTATTACAGATACAGATTTGAATATGTTGAACCACCCCTGCATTCCTGGCATAAAGCTGACTTGGTCTCGGTGAATGATCTTTCTGATGTGTTGTTGAATTTGATTTGCCTTTGTTTTATTGATGATTTTTGTGTCAATGTTCATTAAGGAGATTGGCTTATACTTCTCCTTTTTGGACGTGTCTGTCTGGTTTTGGGATGAGTATCATACTGGTTTCATAGAATGAGTTAGGCAGTTTTCTTTCCCATTCTATTTTGGGGAACAGTTTAAAGAGGGTTGGTATTAGTTCCTCTTTAAAGGACTGATAGAATTCAGCAGACACTCCATCAAATCCTGAACTTTTCTTTTTTGGGAGACTATTGCTGCTTCAATTTCATTTTGTGTTATAGTTCTATTCAGGTAATTAATGTCCTCTTGGTTCAATTTTGGATGATCATAAGTATCTGGAAATCTGTCCATTTCTTTAAGATTTTTCTAATTTATTAGAATATAGGTTCTCAAAGTGTTTTCTGATGATTTCCTGGATTTCCATGGTGTTTGCTGTTATCTCCCCTTTTGCATTCCTGCTTTTACCGATTTGGGTTTTTTCTCTCCTCATTTTAGTCAGGTTTGCCAGGGGTCTGTCAAACTTGTTTATTTAATCAGAGAATGAACTTTTTGTTTCATTGATTCTTTGTACTTGTTTCTTTGTTTGTTTCTATTTCATTTATTTCAGCTCCTGTTTTCTTTATTTCTCTTCTGTTTTTTGGGGGTTTTGCATGTTCTTGTTTTTCTAGGAGTTTGACATGTAGCATTAGGTCATTGATATGAGATCTTTCTGTCCTTTTAATATACGCACTTGTGACTATAAACTTTCCTCTTAGGACTGCCTTTGCTGTGTCCCATAGGTTCTGGAAGGCCATGTTTTCATTTTCATTAACTTCCAGGAACCTTTTAATTTCCTCTTTTATTTCATCAATGACCCATTGATCATAGAACAATGTGTTATTCGGCTTCCCACTGTTTGCATGTTTTTACTATTGTTTCTGTTGTTGAGTTCTAGTTTTAATTCATTGTGATGAGATAGACTGCATGGGATTATTTCATTTTCCTTTTATTTGCTGAGGTTTGCTTTGTGCCCTAGATAGGATCAATTTCGGAGAAAGTTCCATGGACTGCTGAGAAGAATGTATATTGTGCAGAAGTTGGATGAAATATTCTGTAGACATCAGGTAGGTCCATTTTATCTAAGGTGTAATTTAGTTCTAGAATTTCTTTATTGATTTTTTGTTTGGATGACCTACCTATTGGTGACCAGGGGTATTAAAGTCTCCACTACCACTGTATTGGAGTTTATATATTTTGTTGGGTCCTTCACAGTGTGTATGATGAATTGAGTGCACTGACATTGGGTGCATATAGGTTGATAGTTATTATTTCCTTTTGGTATGTCCCCTTTTATTAGTATAAGATGTCCTTCTTTATCTCTTTTGACCAATGTAGCTTTGAAGTCTACTTTGCCTGAGATAAGCACTGCTACTCCTGCCTGTTTTGGGGGGTATGGGCATTGGCTTGGTAAAGCTTCTTCTAGCCATTCACACTAAGCCAGTGCTTGTTTCTGTTGATGACATGGGTCTCCAGAAAGCAACAGATTATTGGATCTTCCTTTTTAATCCAGTTTGTCAAACAGTGTCATGATGGGGGAGTTAAGTCCATTAACATTCAGTGTTAGTATAGATAGGTATGTGGTGATTCCTGTCATTTAGTTGTTTTTGTTGTTTAAGGGTTGGATTGTGTGCAGCTGAATTGATGTTACTCTCTACTTTCTTGTCTTTCCTTCTTCTGTCATTTGGTACTGCCTGTTCATTTATGGTTTTGTATTCCTTCATATTTTGTATGCAGTATTCTTTAAGAATCTTTTGTAGTGGTGGCTTTGTGGTCATATATCGTTTTAGCTTCTGCTTGTCATGGAAGTTTTTTGTTGCTCCAACTATTTTGAATGATAGTTTTGCTGGGTAGATTATCCTAAGGTTAAAGGTATATTCGTTCAGTGCCCAGAATGCCTCACTGTATGATCTTCTTGCTTTTAATATTTCTGATAAGAAATTTGCTGTGATTTTAATGAGTTTACCTTTATATGATATTTTTTTTCTCTTACAGCCTTCAATATTCTTTCTCTATTCTCTGTGCTTGTTGTTTTAATGATAATATTTCATGGGGTAGTTATTTTTTTGTCAAGTCTCTTTGGTGTCCTGGAGGCTTCTTGTACCTGAATGGGCATTCTTTTCTCTAGATTTGGGAATTTTTCTGTTATTATTTTATTGAATATTTTACAAATTCCTTTTGCTTGCACCTCTTCTCCTTCTTCAATGCCCATGATTCTCAGGTTTGATCTTTTGATGGAGTGAGTGAGTCTTGCATATTTCTTTCACAGGTTTTGTGTTGTTTTTGTAATAGTTCTTCAGTTTTTCCTTTAATTTCCATTTCATCTTCAACTTCTGAGATTCTGTCTTCTCCTTTTTCTAGTCTGCTGGAGTGGACTGCCATTGTGTTTTGTATTTCTGTTTCATTTTTTTTCTGAGGTTTTCCATATCATGGGTCATTTCCTCTTTAATATTGTCTATTTTCATCCTTAATTCACTTATCTATCTACTTATGGTGTTCTCTGTTTCACTTTGGTATTCATTTAGGGCTCCTATGAGTTCACTTATTTGTTTTTCTGTCTTCTCATAGTCTTTATTTGTATTGTCTTGGAATTTCTTGAGTGCCTCCTGTACATTTTGGTTGACATTTTCTAGTAACATCTCCATGAAATTCTCAGTGATTTCTTCTTTCATGGTGTTCTTGTGGGCTTCATTGCATTCCTTGAGGTAGTCTGTCTTTGTTTTTTTGCAGTCTGGAACTAGGTATCCATCCCTTTTTCATCTTCCCATCATTCCCCTTGGTTTTCTTTCTGTCCCTGTCTGTGTATAATTTAGTGTTATCTAGCTTACAATATTAAAAGTAATGAGATCAAGACAGAAAGAGAAAGAAGAAAAAGAAAGAAAAGGGAAAAAATAGAGAACCAAAGACATCAACAGGGAGAGATGGTGTACTCAGCAACAGTGAACTAAGCAAGCACTTACAGAGAAAGAGAAAAAAGAAAAAGAAAAAGAAAATCCCAGGTTCAGGAACAATGAAATTTCAGTCTTGGTATTTCTGGTGTTACTCCTTCAGCATTAAGTCCTGGTGTTGGTATTTAAGCAGTAACTCTGTTGTCTCACCAGGTGTTTGGGTGAGGAGACAGCTTTGTGAACCGCTATCTGCCCTATTTCAGGCAGTGGCTCACCTACTGCCTACTGTCAGCCATCTACTTTTGCAGGCTTTATTAACTGACAGTTCTCATGGAAAGCATCTCCTTGCCTTCTCCTCCTTTCTCTGGTGGAGGGGCAGACTTTGTTTACTAAAAGTTCACGAAGAGAGCAGCTCCTTGATCCTTCCCCCTTCTCCAGTGCCTCAGAACACCTCTCCCCATCCACTGTGTGTCCCTTTCAGTTCCTTGTTTATGATTCCATTGTTTTTTGGTTTTATTTTTGCCTGGTGGGGGTCAGTCCTCAAGGGGGCTATGCTAGTTTATCCCAGGGATAGCTGTAGGAGCACTGTGTGCTGCTCATTTGCATAAAACTTTTTTCTAAGCTGGATTTACCACAGCAGTTACATAGTTCCTTTTATAATTATGTGAGGTACATTCTACACCATTCTACTATACTGCTTTCAAAAGAGCACTACACACTACCTTCAATTCCACCATACAGGCCTATAGCTGAACAACAATGAAGGTGTCCTTCTAAAAGGGACATGCTGGAAGGTGCAGTCATGAACTTTGGAGAGAGCTCCTCTAATAATGGAAGATTGTGACACCTTTAAACTCTGTTACTAAGCTTCTTTTAGAGTGGCAGTTAAATATTCCTTTCAATGAGAGTGCATATGTGTAAAAGGGACTATAAGAAATATGTGAAAATTAAAGGAAAATGTGTCAAACTACAATCAATGTCTATCTACCATAGCATGTTTCTTAGACTTGAACGTTAAATCTGATTTACCAACTGCTTTCACAGTAGCAGTTACATAGTCCTTTCTATTACATAATAAATGTAATGAGCTCTAAGTTATATGTGTTTCTAAAAGGAAAACACTTGTAGTTACAATCAAGACCTAGCATACAGAGTTCATTCACAGAGTGGAACATTGTCCAATATTATAAACCTTGTTACTGAGCTGCTTTTAGAATAGCCTTCCATTATTATGATTATAGGCCAAACATGAGGACACATGATTCATTCCTCCAAGATAGCAAAACCTCCATGTCCCTTGGAAGATGCATCAGTGGCAGAGTTCTTTATTAGAATGGAAAATTTAGCCACATTCTAAACCTATTACCTAAGGTGCATTTAGAAAATCATTTCCATAGTTCTTTGAATGACAGCATATATGCCTACAGTGAACAATAAAATATAACCTCTTTTAAGAGTAAAATGCCAGAAGTTACATTTGAGATCGGTCACGAACAGAGTGCCACCTTATAATGGGACATTGTGCCACATTTTATACCTTGTTAACAAGGCTGCTTTCCAGACAAGAGTTCTGTAGGCCTTTCAGTTATGGCATGTTTGTGCACAGTGTGCTCAGGAAAAATGTGCTTCTAAAAAGAAAATGCTTGAATGTACAATCAAGATCTACTAAACACAGAGTTTGTTCTTAGAATGGAACAATGTGACACATTCTATACCTAGATACACAGTTGCACTAGAAAAGTGTTACTTACATCTTAAATATCTACAAATAGGCCTAGAACGAGCACTGTGCATTATTCTTCTCAGTAATAAACACTGAATGGCAATTCTCACCTTTGACTCCCTGAAGAACCACAATGAACCATAAGATCAAAGGTAATCATGGCAGCAAAGACGCACAGACAGTGACTCCAGATCCCCAGGCCAGTGTCTGGAGTTCACAGGATGAGCCCAGAATTTCCTATGGAGTGCAGAAAATCCCATGCCTGGTGGACTCTGCCCATGGTCCCATTGAGCTCTGATACCCCAGCACACACTCCCCTGCTGTTCGTACCCAGCACATCTGACAGACCTGCATACATAGCTTTAATACCTATGGTACACTTTTCCTGTTCTCATGTCTGCTGTGGAACTTTCAGCTCCATGTGACCAGAGATTCTTGCCAGATTTGTTTTTAAGGTTTCCCATGAATCTATTGAGCTCAATGAAGGTGCTCATAAATAAATGAAGGAAGAAGGGAGGGTGCATGGGTGGGAGGAGAGAGGAGAAATAGAGGGAAGGAAGGGGAGATGGAGACAATGGAAGGGAAAGGGAGAGGGAGGGAAAATTCTTTCTTAACTCCTGCTCTGGGAAAAGAAATAAGGGACAAGCTATGCTTTTGTCTGAATGAATTAGAATTGCATGCCAGGGACAGGTGCCTTGCTATCCCTGACATGATTTGACTCAGGCACATGCCCCACACCAGGTCCCCCCACTGCTGACTGAATCATGCCGACCAGTCTCAGAAGCATATGCCCAGAGGAGAGCTTCATGCCAGACAGGTTCTGGGGACAGGAACTTGTTTAGGGATGGAGTCACATATACATCAGCACATACAAGCAGGAGAAAGCTCACTTCCTCCCTCCTTCCTCCTCTGTCTCTGTCTCCTTCTCATTTTCTCCTCTTCTTCCCTAACCTTTTCCTTTTCCTTCTTCTCCTCCTCCACCTCCCCCTTCCTCCCCTACCTTCTCTTCTTCCTCCTCCTCTTCCTCCTCAACTTCCTCTCCTTCCTTTTCCTAGTTAGGGTCTATGGACAAAAGGTGCTACATACAATCTCCTTCCCACCACAGTA
The DNA here is from genome assembly GCF_047511655.1 of Castor canadensis. Lineage (NCBI taxonomy): Eukaryota > Metazoa > Chordata > Mammalia > Rodentia > Castoridae > Castor > Castor canadensis. The sequence goes on from NC_133391.1 coordinate 9,702,698, forward strand.
AACCTAACATCCACATTCTTTACTGGACTTGAGCTGCAGGCAGAGGCCTGGAACTCAGTGAAAACAGGGGCACAAAGCATGAACTTTCTTCCTACCAAGTCAAGACTGATTCAGGATAGAGATTCCAGGATGGTGACTAGAGGGAGGAAGCAGACATTGTGCTTCTTAAAGTAAAATCTTGGAGAGACAGTGGAGAAACACTTTGCAGGACAAACAACCAAGAAGAGGCAAAACTCCAATTCCCCCACCTGCCCATAGCATCCCCACTCCACATTAAATGGAGAAACTAGGAGGGCTCCAGCGCCGCCAGACGCCAGCTCCTACTGGCTCGAGAGAAGCTGACCAGCAGGTGAGCTAAGTGGCACACAGTACTCCCACAAACAACCCCGGGCCAGGTTAGCATAGCCCCCTGGACAGACTGACCGAGACCCAGGGAAAAATGAGACAAAAACCAAACTGAATAAACAATAACAACAACAAAAAGACACATAGCAAGGAGGGCGGGGCACCCTGAGCACTGTAGAGGGGCGCAGGGGCAATCCCTCACAGAACTGTAAATAAACAATTGGGCCAGAGAACGCAAGTGTAGCACCACCTACCCAATGTGCTTTGAGAGGGGAAACCTTGTAACAGTGGCTGTCACGTGTAAGAGAACTCTAAATAAACGAGGGCTGTGGGACTATGTGAGTGATCAGCTCATTCCTGAGACTGGAAATCAATAAAGCCTCAAGCAAAATACATATAACATTCAAAGGTAAACCTATCAAAATCGGAGGAGACTTCTCAACAGAAATATTAAAAGCAAGAAGTGCTTGGGGTGAGATTTTCTGGGCACTGAATGAAAATAACATCAACCCTAACATACTCTACCCAGCAAAACTATCATTCAAAATAGATGGAGCAATAAAAGTCTTCCATGATAAGCAGAAAGTAAAACAATTTGTGACCACAAGGCCACCACTATAAAAGATTCTTCAAGGGATTCTGCACACAGAATGTGAAACCCATCATACCCATGAAAGGGCAAAGCAGCACCAAAAATAGGAAAAGAAAAGCAAGAAAGTAGAGAGTAAACTCAACTTAGGTACACACAATCAAACAAAATCAAAATAAAATCAAATTTATTTATTTATTTATTTATTTATTTTTATTTCAAAAAAAATCAAATACCTAAGTTTAAACCTAACAAAAGATGTGAAAGACCTCTACAAGGAAAACTATACACTTCTGAAGAAAGAGATTGAGGAAGACTATAGAAAGTGAAGAGATCTCCCCTGCTCATGGATTGGTAGAATCAACATAGTAAAAATGTCGATACTCCCAAAGGTAATCTACGTGTTTAATGCAATTCCCATCAAAATTCCAATGACATTCATTAAAGAGATTGATAATCTACTGCTAAATTTATATGGAAACACAAGAGGCGACGAATAGCCAAGGCAATACTCAGTCAAAAGAACAATGCAGGAGGTATCACAATACCTGACTTCAAACTATATTACAAAGCAATAACAATAAAACCAGCATGGTACTGGCACAACAGACATGAAGACCAGTGGAACAGAATAGAGGACCCAGATATGAAGCCACACAACTATAACCAACTTGTCTTTGACAAAGGAGCTAAAAATATACGATGGAGAAATAGCAGCCTCTTCAACAAAAACTGCTGGGAAAACTGGTTAGAAGTCTGCAAAAAACTGAAACTAGATCCATGTATATCACTCTATACCAAGATTAACTCAAAATGGATCAAGGATCTTAATATCAGACCCCAAACTCTAAAGTTGATACAGGAAAGAGTACAAAATACTCTGGAATTAGTAGGTATAGGTAAGAACTTTCTCAATGAAACCCCAGCAGCACAGCAACTAAGAGATAGCTTAGATAAATGGGACCTCATAAAGCTAAAAAGCTTCTGTTCATCAAAAGGAATGGTCTCTAAACTGAAGAGATCACCCACAGAGTGGGAGAAAATATTTGCCAACTATACATCAGACAAAGGACTGATAACCAGAATATACAGGCAACTTAAAAAACTAAATTCTCCCAAAACTAATGAACCAATAAAGAAATGGGCAAGTGAACTAAACAGAACTTTCTCAAAAGAAGAAATTCAAATTTCTTCTTGTTTTTCAAAAAACACATGAAAAATGCTCACCATCTCTAGCAATAAAGGAAATGCAAATTAAAACCACGCTAAGATTCCACCTCACCCCTGTTAGAATAGCCATCATTAGCAACACCACCAACAACAGGTGTTGGCGTGGATGCGGGGAAAAAGGAACTTTCTTACACTGTTGGTGGGGATGTAGACTTGTACAACAACTCTGGGAAAAAATTTGGAGGCTACTTATAAGCTAGACATCGATCTACCATTTGATCCAGCAATACCACTCTTGGGGATATACCCAAAAGACTGTGACACAGGTTACTCCAGAGGCAACTGCACACCCATGTTTATTGCAGCACTATTCACAATAGCCAAGTTATGGAAACAGCCAAGATGCCCCACCACTGACGAATGGATTAAGAAAATGTGGTATCTATACACAATCGAATTTTATGCAGCCATGAAGAAGAACGAAATGTTATCATTCGCTGGTAAATGGATGGAATTGGAGAACATCATTCTGAGTGAGGTTAGCCTGGCCCAAAAGACCAAAAATCGTATGTTCTCAATCATATGTGGACATTAGATCAAGGGCAAACACAACAATGGGATTAGACTATGAGCACATGATAAAAGCGAGAGTACACAAGGGACGGGTGAGGATAGGTAAGACACCCAAAAAATTAGCTAGCATTTGTTGCCCTTAACGCAGAGAAACTAAAGCAGATACCTTAAATGCAACTGAGGCCAATAGGAAAGGGGGAACAGCTACTGGAGAAAAGGTTAGATCAAAAAGAATTAACCTAGAAGGTAACACCCACGCACAGGAAATCAATGTGAGTCAATACCCTGTATAGCTATCCTTATCTCAACCAGCAAAAACCCTTGTCCCTTCCTGTTATTGCTTATACTCTCTCTACAACAAAATTAGAAATGAGGGCAAAACAGTTTCTGCTGGGTATTGAGGGGGTAGGTGGGAGAGGGAGGGGGTGGTGTGGGTGGTAAGGGAGTGGGTGGGGGCAGGGGGGAGAAATGACCCAAGCCTTGTATGCACATATGAATAATAAAAGAAAAAAAATAGAAAACATTGATGTGGAATTAAAACACATTTTTTGACACATGGCACCGTGCTATTCAAGAACATATCTACCCAGGTCTAGGTATCTCCTATAAAGTGAAAGATGTATACTTTTTTAATGTGCTGTCTGAGAAAGGATCATAAACTACGTAGTTTGTCTATGAAATCAGTTCACAAAGTGATGCTCATGATTTCAATTACCTTCCAATGAAAAAGCCATTACCTGAGAAAGGGACAATACCATCCACTTTCTTTTTCCCATTGTTTGCATTTGGATTTGATGAAGTAGCATCTCATGAAGGGTGTGGGTCAAAGCATACACAGCATTGTAAATATTGTCACTCACGGCTGTTTCAAAAAGATTCCCAGGCAACCAGGTCAAGGAGGCATTGTGTGGACATTTCTTTTAAGTTCCACACTAAGACCAAAAAATGAGCAACTTAAAAACACTAAAAATAGACTAGCTAGGTAAAAGTCTTCTGGATATTTGGAAGGGTTTGCTGACTGGATGAAATTTCTGAAACCAGAAATGTCTCCATGGTGGTGTGAAAAAATAAGATGTCCACGGAATGAGTCTAAAATGAGATATCTATTACTTCTTGTTACATCCCATTTAGAATTCATGACCCTGACTTTGCCTATCATTAAATCTCCCCGAAATTATACATTAAACCTTCCAGGAAATCACTGTCACCACAAATGATGATCACATTTGCTGATGATTTTATGATCTGGTGATGTTTTGACCAGGCATTTGGAAAAAAGGACACTATGGTGACTGGGATCATTTCCACAATGGCTACACAGATTCTGTGCTTGTCCATCTCTTCTCTCATGTCTGAGAGAATCTGAAATCCTCTGTGGTCTTCTGAAATGAAGAGCCCCACCCAGGTCCATCTGAAATGAAGCATCAAGGAGACCATGCCAAAGTCCAGAGATATTTCCTTGGGAGGTGTCTGATAGAGAGATGTGAACTTGTCATGGTCACTCAGGATAGGATCAAAAGGCCCAAAGGTAAGCTAAAGGGAAAAGGAAATTGGAAGCCACTTGAAGAAGTGGACAGTCTAGAAGTACAATCTGAGGCCTGGTACGTACTAAGCATGAAGAAAAGAGGTAGAAAATAAGGCTTGCTCATTTCACTTTATGAGAACTCTCTAGAAGACAATAAGTCAGTCTCAGAAATCTAAGAAAGCCTAGTATCTGCTCCAATTTCTCCCATTTCTGCATTCCAAACGAAAGGGAACATGGTGCCCAATAAAGTCTTTGACATTAAAAATGGAGAACTTCATAAAAACAAGTCTCATCCTTTTGTTCCTCCTGACACCTGTCAATTGCAGCAAGGAAGCCATGGTTTCATCTATCCCCATCCCACTCACACCCTTACCTGTGGAAATTTGAGGAGCTCCAGCAGTGTCCCAATCTGGGCAGATATTACCTATGATGATCCTGTAAATGCTGCTACAGACTTGCTCTCTCTTCTACAGGTGTAATTAGGAATAACTTTGTCACTCCCAGAAAGCCAAATGAAGGAATTTGTCAATGTCTACCATTCAGTGTGTAGGACATTATAGATATCAAATCCCAGAGATATGTTCTGTAGAAGAAGGGGGTTCTTGATCTCCTCAATGGCAAAATCCATGGCTAGTACAAACTGGTAGTTCTTCAAGGAAAGCCTGCATAGAAACCATCGTATTCTCCATTAGGAATAATAAGTACGTGATCTGTTCAAGTCCAAAGCAATGATGTCTTTGCATTCATGTGTGTGTCTCTAAAGTTAATATGTCACATAATCAGTGCCTATTTGTATCCATTAAGAATATGGGTTCTTATTTAGTTTAGGTGAGGTCATAAAAAATAATCTCCCACAAATTAGATTCAAGTCTTTATATGGACAGGGAAAGAAAGGGAGAGGGAGAGGGGGAGAGAAAAGGAGGGGTGGAGACAGAGAGGTTTAGTTTAGGAGGAAAGGGAAGGGAAGCAAGAGAAGGCTGTAGAAGGACAAGAGAGGGGAGGAGGAGGAGAGGGAAGAAAGGGTGAGGGGGAAGGGAGAAGGTAGGGGAGATTGCTTTGTCATCTCACTGAAAAATTTGTGGTGCAAATTATGCTTGGTTTTTCCTGTGCCACATGTGTGAAAATATATATTTGTTGTTAAATGAACACAGGATGTTATGTGACTATATGAAATTACAATTTCTTAACATCTACCTCCTCCCTAGGAATACAAATTTTGTTTTTGCTTGCCTAACCACTATCTGAGGTCCTGGGACCATGAGACTTGAACATGGTCCATAACAACCTCAGCCCAGTTGACTGGTATCTTCTTTACCACCACTTTTCCAAACTCTATCCCATAACATGGTGTAAGACAATGCTTATAGTGGGTAAGTCTGGATAGTAAGATTATAATTTTTATTCTTGAACTTGTTGCTAGTGTATTGATTTCAAATACTGAGTGATATAAATCACACTCCCCTCCAGTTCAGAGCTTCTAGAATACCTGTACTGCATTTGGAAGATATGTAGTGCTAGTATCTTGCACATTTGCTCGTCCATTTCACATCATCTGTGACTGCTGGCAGCAGTTTTGGGTATAAGTCCTCTTCAGGAATAGGAATTGAATAGAAGAGTGAGCCTTGGTCTTAACTCAGGGTTGTGTTTGTCTTGGTGAGTAAAGGAGGGCCCCCAGGGCCGCCAGTGGCCGACGCCCATACGGCTTGGGAAGACGCGGACCAAGTGAGCTTCGCGGTACCGTGGTAGCCCCACAGACAAGCCTGTGCCAGAGCAGCATAGCCCCCTGGACAGACTGACCGCCACCCGGGAAAAAAAAAGAGAAACTGAGTAATAAGCAATAAGAACAGTTAAGACACGCTAGAAAGAGGGTGGGGCGCCCTGAGCGCTGAAGATTGGGGGAAGGGAATCCTTCCCGGGACTGTAAATAAACAAGCCGGGCGGGCCAGAGAGGCTCTGGCAGGAGCGGGGCACGCACCCAGCAACCAGAAGCGGGAAAGCTTGTGAGAGGAGGGAAGACCCACTTCCCACGTGAACTGTAAACAAACATGGCGGCCGGCAGGAGCAGCAGCACTGCCCAGTAAGCAGGAGCAGGAAAGCTTCTGAAAGTGGCAGTGGGAGGAAAACTTCAGAGGAGAGGGGGGAAGACCCACCTCCCACATGAACTGTAAATAAACACGCAGGCCTGACAACGCAGGGGCAGTGTCACCTTTCCCAGTGCTTGGAAAGGGGAAAGCTTGTAGCAGAGGCTCCCGCACAGCAGATCTCTGAGCAAACAAAGCCTGTGGGACCAGGTGAGTGCTAAGCTCACCCCAGAGATCTGCATAAACAATGCCTCCAGCAACAGCAGGCTGACAGCAGCAGGCAGGCAAGCCACAGTTGCAGATAACACTCTCAGAACTGTCTCCAGACGCTTTTTTTTCTTTTTCTCCCTACCTTTGATGAGAAAACAACCGAATTACACCTGCAAGCCGAAAAACTTACTGAAATTGTATTGCATTTGAACTGGGGACACTTGGTGGGGCTTTGTGTGTGTGTGTGTGTGTGTGTGTGTGTGTGTGTCTTTTATTGCATCGATGATCCATTCTTCATTAAGTAATGAGTTATTTAGTTTCCAGCTGTTTGCATGTTTTTTGTCTTTACTTTTGTTGTTGTGTTCTACTTTTACTGCATTGTGATCAGATAGTATGCACGGTATTATTTCTATTTTCTTATATTTGCTGAGGCTTGCTTTGTGCCCTAGGATATGATCTATTTTGGAGAAGGTTCCATGGGCTGCTGAGAAGAATGTATATTGTGTAGAGGTTGGATGAAATGTTCTGTAGACATCTACTAGGTCCATTTGATCTATTGCATATTTTAGATCTTGGATTTCTTTATTGATTTTTTGTTTGGATGACCTATCTTTTGATGATAATGGGGTGTTAAAGTCTCCCACCACCACTGTGTTGGCGTTTATATATGCTTTTAGGTCTTTCAGGGTATGTTTGATGAAATTGGGTGCGTTGACATTGGGTGCATACAGATTGATGATTATTATTTCCTTTTGGTCTATTTCCCCTTTTATTAGTATGGAATGTCCTTCTTTATCTCATTTGATCAATGTAGGTTTGAAGTCTACTTTGTCAGAGATAAGTATTGCTGCTCCTGCCTGTTTTCGGGGGCCATTGGCTTGGTAAATCTTCTTCCAGCCTTTCATCCTAAGCATATGCTTATTTCTTTCGGTGAGATGAGTCTCCTGTAAGCAACAAATTGTTGAATCTTCTTTGTTAATCCATTTTGTCAAATGGTGTCTTTTGATGGGTGAATTAAGTCCATTAACAATAAGCATTAGTACTGATAGGTATGAGGTGATTCCTGCCATTTAGTTGTTTTAGTTGTTTGAAGGTTCGATTGTGTGTACCTAACTTGATGTTACTCTCTACTGTCTTGCTTTTTCTTTTCCTGTGGTTTGGTGCTGCCTGTCTTTTCATGGTTAAGTTGGGTTTCACTTTCTGTGTGCAGAATCCCTAGCAGAATCTTTTGTAATGGTGGCTTTGTGGTCACATATTGTTTTAGTTTCTGCTTATCATGGAAGACTTTTATTGCTCCATCTATTTTGAATGATAGCTTTGCTGGGTAGAGTATCCTGTGATTGAAGTTATTTTCATTCAATGCCCAGAAGATCTCACCCCACGCTCTTCTTGCTTTTAATGTTTCTGTTGAGAATTCTGCTGTGATTTTGATGGGTTTACCTTTGTATGTTACTTGTTTTTTCTCTCTTACAGCCTTCAATATTCTTTCCTTAGTTTCTGAACTTGTTGTTTTAATGATGGCTTCAATAATCTACATGGAAAATGTTTTCAATATGATAAAGCTATGATAAAGCCAGCATCTCACAAACAGTTTTTAAATAAGAAGAAAAAGAGAATGAAGTCTTCGAGTACCAAAGATCTGCTAGAGACAATGGTGGGTATTTTATATCAGTGATTTGATTTAATTTCAGTTTAGGTGTTAATGAACCCATTTGCAATTTGAGTCTCTATATTCATTGAGAAAATACCTGTTAGGTTTTTCCAGGAAGTTAAAAATTATCTAATTCCCAGATTCACTCATTATAGTTAAGTGTGACATTGGTGTTTTCTGTTGAAACTGTCATTTTGATCCTCTGATCTGTGTCCAGAATTTGATATCACGATATTTTGGTTCTCTAGCTTTTCCTTTGTACTACATCGTTGTTGTACTTGTGTCAAGAAGCAGGATTAAGCCAATAAGGAGGTTTTCTCAGTTCAGATTTTCTGTTTTAGCCATGGAATCCACTTCATCTTAGGATGATGCATCTCTTTTAGCTGCACACCTTTCTGAAGAACGTTCTGTTTATCAACCCTGCTGAAGACCAAGTGATTTTGGATGAGAAAAGGAAATTGGAGGCAGAGTATGACATTCTACCCCAACCCCTCCAAGGAAAACAAACCAACATTCCACATGTAGAAAGACATACAACTATAATGACATGAACTCAAACCAGCGTAATTGGTCTACAATGAATACACAAAGACCTACTGGAAAAGCGTCATAAATATGTACAGAGATGCATTCACACTAATATTGTGTTAAATGAGTGGGAGAAATGTCAACTAGATTTTTATGCTATGAATTTTTGTAATAATCACAAAACCTGAAAATGGTTCCTTCTGGCAGAAACCCAGAGGAAGTTGGATGGACTGATGTAGAATAGAGATCCAAATGAATAGGGAACATTTCAGGATGCCACAGTTATCATATTACATCCACAATGTCCAGATTTATGTTAAATACTATGTGCTGGAAACACTTCTCCAACATGGTTTTCATTTCCTTTATGATTCATATGTAGCTTAGTTATGCAGCATACTTGCATGATTTCAATTTCACTTTTAAATATATTGAGATTGACAACAGAGTGCAGATGCGATTAATTTGCATTTTTCATTCTTTATGACCATGGGGTTTAATGTAGATTCACTCTGCTGAGAAAAAGTACACTATAAAACAATGCCACTATCTTCAAGCTTATACATTAGCAAATACTTGTTTACACATACCACAGTTTAAAGAACAATTTAAACAAAGATTATAAAAATATGAAAATATTATTAATGGAATAATTATTAATTGGAATAAATACTCAGGCATCCAATTAGCAATGCCAGACATTGTATATAACAAGCACCTATCACAATCTAGAAAAGGAAAAGCAACCTAAAGACAAAGAAACAAGGGAACGAATACAAGAAGATATATTTAATGAGTTAACACAATAAAGGAAACTCAAAGTTAAGGTGTATTCTAATATAAATAAATATGATTTATAAAAAAATCCTTAATAAGAATGTTCACCAAGAAATTGTAAATTTGTAACAGGACATCACTTGTGAAATTCTGCAGAATTATGTCATCATCATGGGTGAATGTGTTGTTGCATACCTGTAATCACAGTTACTCAGATGGCAGATGTAAGATGATGACGGTCTGAGGCCAGCCCATGCAAAGTTTGCATGGTACCCAATCTGAAAAACAAACTAAAAAAGAAATGGGCACAGAGGGAATGGCTCAAGTTCACATGGATATTAAGCAGAAAGCCCTTAGTTCAACCCCTTTGACTGGAAAAACAATCATAAAAAAAGAATAAGAACTTCACTGCCACATTTTTAAATATAAATAAAAATCACAAATCTCAGCCATTGAACTTAAAGACTGTCACAAGGGGGAACTGAACATCTCAAGGGTTAGAGTGTATCACAGGGATAGAGCCAACGCATGGGGGACTTGGTGTCCTGTGTTCAATCCCCAGCACCACATACAAACCTGCACGGTTGAATATATGTAGTAAGTATAAACCATAACTGAATCATCTATGGCTATTTTTATGATTGTCATGAACATCACTGGTGAAATTTATTAAAATTTCAAGAATTTAAAAATGCTCATTTTCTTAAACTCCTTCAGAAGATAAGAAGAATGGGGCAATAAAATTTATCTTATGAGAAGAGCTAAACTTGGTTCCCCATGTGTGAGAATATAGAAGAGAAGAAGTATATTGGACATTTTCCTTTTTGAACTAAATTCATATTTCCTGTTCAAGGTATTTTAAGGGAACTTCAAATGACCAGACCTGGTATATGCAATAGAATTCAATTATATCTCAACTAGTTTTGATTTAAACTAGTTTCTTCAAACAGATATAATAATATCACCAATGCAAGAAAAATGTATAATTAAATTCCACACCCATTTGTATCTTAAAATAAATAGTAATAGAACTGGTCTTACTAAATAAGCAGGTGTCAATTCTCTTAATCCCATAAAAGGTATTTATAAAATCCCAAATACAGCTTCACATTTTGGGGTCCAATGTTGAAAAACAATGAGACAAAACTGCTCAATATAACAATTTCCATTACACATTGTGCTGAGATCAGTAAAAGAAATGAACACATTGTTTATTCATTGATTTATTTGTGGATTAATTGATTGATTAATGGTTCCAGGGTCAAAACTGGAAACCTTGGTCTTGCTAGGCAAGTGTTCTACCATTTGAACCATACTCCCAGTCCATTTTTGCTTCAGTTAATTTGTAGATACACACATCCTTTTTGCCTTGCACTGTGATGGGCATGAACAGCAGCCACAAAGCTAGGAACACAGGTGCCAACACCACTCCAAGCTTATTTGTTGACATGGAATCTGAGTTTTTCCCCAGGCTGTCCCTGAAATGCAGTCCACCCTATCTTTATCTCCTGAGTAGCTTGGATTGAAGTTTTGGTACCATGCACCAAGCATAAAGATATTTTTCAGGAATAGAACACATAACATGAATATGATCATATGGTGTTGCTTTCTATAAAATTGAGGTAAATTGTGAAATTAATCATTGAATTTACTTATGATGGAATATGAGGTTCATGTATATGAATGTATTATATTCTGCAAAGCAGTTATAAGTTATAAGTGAATTTTTTAAAATAATGACATTTAGTATGTCTTAATGGATATACAACTGAGGGATAAATACCATTATTGTTTTGAAAGACCCTTGACATTAACAAAACAAATGTAGAAAAATAACAAATAGACTGGAGTTAGTGCAGGATTAAATATGATTATGAAAAGACAAACTCATACTCGAATCCTACAAACAGATGTATTGATTCAGTGGAAGTGTACTCTAAACTACAATAAGCATGTGGTGAAAATTACAATGAGTTGCAGGATGTTGAGACTTCTTCACCCAGTTAAAAAGTGTCATTGATCACCTCTATTTCCTGTAATTTATCAATTATCTATGTCATAATAAAAGGGAACATAATTCTAAATAATTTTGAGGCTTTGGTGAATAAAACTGGGTCTAGTTTATAGAGGTTTAATTTGTTGAAGTGGCATAACTTGAGTGTTTTTTGAGAATTAGAAAATGGTGTCATGAATATGTCAGATAAGTCAAGAAAGTTAAAGTAACTTTGTGCTACAATAACAAAAATGGAAAGTGGTTGATTGGAAATATTTGCTGTGTAGAATTCATTTTTATCTAAGGCAACAAAAGAGGAAAATTTTACCATTGTGCTGTCAGGGAGGTGTGAAAACTGAACCTTGACTAGGGGTAACCTGCACTCCTCACCAGACATGGATCAGTGTGTGAAGTGTGCAGATCATCAGAATGCCAACTAAGACCAAAACCACTGCCTCCAAAAATCTGTGACCTTTCTGGGTTATGAAGATCCCTTGGGTTTGGCTCTGGCCTACATGGCTCTGATCTTCTCTGTACTCACAGCTGCTGTTCTCGGGGTGTTCATGAAACACCATGACACTAACATTGTCAAGGACAATAACAGGGCTCTCACCTACATCCTGCTCATCTCCCTCACTTTCTGTAGTCTCTGTTCCTTGCTCTTCATTGGCTATCCTGGCATGGCCATCTGCATCCTCCAGCAGACCACATTTGGAATTGTGTTCACAGTGGTTACTTCCACTGTCGTGGCCAAAACTCTCACTGTGATCCTAGCTTTTAATATCATGTCCCCAGGGAAAAGGATGATGTGATTGTTGGTATCAAGGACACCTAACTACCTTATTCCCATCTGCACACTGATCCAACTGACTGCCTGTGGAATCTCAATTGGAACCTCTCCACCCTTCATTGACACAGACACAAACTCAGAACATGGCCACATCATCATCACGTGTAACATGGGATCAGCTGTGGCATTTTACTGCATCCTGGGATACCTAATTTTCCTGGCCTTGGGGAGCTTCAGAGTGGCTTTTCTGGCAAGGAATCTTCCTGACACATTCAATGAAGACAACTTCCTGACGTTCAGCATGCTGGTGCTCTGTAGTGTCTGGGTCACCTTCTTCCCTGTCTACCACAGCACCAAGGGAAGGGTCATGGTGGCTGTGGAGGTCTTCTCCATCTTGGCCTCCAGTGCAGGGATCTTAGGCTTCATCTTTGGTATCAAGTGCTACATTATTTTGTTAAGGACAGAGAGGAACATTCTGTATGGCTTCAGGGATAAAACCTGTTCTATGTACAATGAGCCTTCTGAAGATTAAACTCATGTGTATCTTAAACAAAAAATCAAAAAATGAAGTTACACCATTCTAGCAGTTAGATATGAGGTTAAAACATGTGCTTTACTTCAGTGTACTGAAAACCCATGCTACATCTTCTAACAGGGTTAGAATTTCCTACTTTGCATTTCTCTCATTTTCAACATTTGATTGCATTGTGATTTTGTTATTTATTTTGTCTCATTGATTCTGCAGTCAACTCTGCAAATATTACTGGCTTCTACTTCTAATCTCCACAATGATGTTTTCTGCCTTTTGGTATTTATATTTATTTTTCTCAAATTTTAGAATATATGAAATTCAATGACCTGTGTTTGGCATTCCCTTGATATAGTTCCTTGATTTTTTGGCAATAGTGGAAAATTCCATGTCTGGTGTTTCCAGGCGATCACTCTATGAAGTGAGCCACACCACTATCCCTTTTTGCATTTGTTATTTTTGAGATACAGTATTGCTTTGTGCCTGGGCTGGCCTGGTCTTCCATTCTCCTATTATTAGTGCCTCTCTGCATAGTGAGGAAAACAGGCACATTCTGCCTCTAAAAGGAAAATGCTTCAAGTAGCAATCAATGTGGCAACCACAGAGTTTTTGCTTAATGAAACACTGCCACATTCAATAAATTAGTTCTGTGAACACAGCATAGAGGCCTGTACTGAGCAATGAGAAATATGGTTGTCTAAAAGGGAAATGCAGTAAGGACCCCCTTGTTTGGAAGGTTAGCTCACCTGGAAATTGGCCACTGAGAAGCCTGAATTCCTACCTTCCTCTAGGGATACTGGAGCAGTGGCCATGATTCTTCGTGATTAGGGTTTGCTGTTTTCCCATGGTTAGTATCTGTCATGTGTGACTGCCTCTGCAGAAAAGCTTTCTTTCCCGGTGTGGAGCTGGGAGCTGGTCCCAGTGTCTTGAGCACTGTAGTTGAATGTATGATTCCTGAGCCACATCCCCCAGTACAGTGATGACAAAATACACCACAATCAAGTCATATGCAGTCTCCCAAAATTTTGTGAATACTTCTACTGAATGTACACAGAACACTAGTTTTCTAGCTAAAAACTTGGCTTCTGGTGTCAAAACCAGGAATCTTAACCCAATTTGCACTTGGGACATGGAGTCAACAGAGAATGCATTCACACACACACACACATGCACACACACAAAATTAATAGTTACGGAGGTTAAGAAGTCCCAAATGTACCTATCACCAGAAAGTTTGAAACCCAGGTGAGCACATGATATAAAATCCCGTCCAAAAACTCGCTCAAGATCCAATAACAAGGTAGAATCGAAGATGGCAACTAGAGGAAGGAAGCAGGCAGTGTGGAATGATGGGAAGATGAAAAAAAGGATGGAAACCATTCTCCCCCATAAAATAAATTAGTACAGGATTCAGATGGAAATGAAGAAAACAGATACCCAGTTCAACACTCCAACAACGCAAAGATAGACTATCCCAAATAACCTAATGAAGCCCACAAGAACACCCTGAAAGAAATCACTGAGAATTTCATGGAGATGTTACTAGATATGGTCAACCAAAACAACAGGAGGCAATCAAGAAATTCCAAGATAAAAAAAATAAGGAAGACACAAAAACAAATAAATGAACACACAGGAGCCCTAAAGAAATACCAAAGTGAAACAGATGATATGATAAATAGAGAGATAAATGAGTTCAGGAAGAAAATAGACAATATTAGAGCAAGTGATCCATGATAAGGAAAGGTCAGAAAAGAATTAAACAGAAATACAAAACAAAACGGAAGGCCATTCCAGGAGAATAGAACAAGCAGAAGACAATCTCAGAACTTGATGATGAAATGGAAATTAAGGAAAAACTGAAGAGCTATTACTCAAACAACTCAAGACCTATGAAAGGAATATGCAAGAACTCATGACTCCATCAAAAGGCCAACTCTGAGAATCATGGGCATTGAAGAAGGAGAAGAGGTGCAAGCAAAAGGAATTCGTAATATAGTCAAAAAAATAATAACAGAAAATTTCCCAAATCTAGAGAAAACTATGCCCATTCAGGTACAGGAAGCCTCCAGGACACCGAATAGACTTGACCAAAAAAGAACTACCCCATGACATATTATCATTAAAACAACAAGCACAGAGAATAGAGAAAGAATATTGAAGGCTGTAAGAGGAAAAACAAATAACATACAAAGGTGAACCTATCAAAATCACAGGAGATTTCTCAATAGAAACCTTAAAAGCAATGAGCATGGAGTGAGGTATTCCAGGAATTTAATGAAGATACTTCAAGCCTAGGATATGATACCCCCACAAAGCTATCATTCAAAATAGGTGGAACAATAAAAGTCTTCCATGATAAGCAGAAACTAAAGCAATATATGACCACCAAGCCACTACTACAAAAGATTCAAAGATCTGCACACAAAAAATGAAGGCAAACAAAACCATGGGAGGACAGGCAGTACCAAACCAGCAATGTGTTGCTTACAGGAGACCCATCTCATCAACAGAAAGAAGCACTGGCTTAGGGTGAAAGGCTGGAAGAAGATTTACCAAGCCAATAGCCACCAAAGACAGGCAGGAGCAGCAACACTTATCTCAGACAAAGTAGACTTCAAACTAACATTAATCAAATGAGATAAAGAAGGACACTCCATACGAATAATAGGGGAAATACACCAAAAGAAAATAACAATTATCAACCTATATGCACCCAACATCAATGCACCCAATTTCATCAAACATACTCTGACGGACCTAAAACATATATAAACTCCAACACAGTGGTAGTTGGAGACGTTAGTACCACACTATCACCAATAGATAGGTCATCAAAACAAAAAAATCAACAAGGAAATCCTAGATCTAAATCACACCATAGATCAAATGGACCTAGCTATTGTCTACAGAATATTTCACCCAACTTCTGCACAATATACATTCTTCTCAGCAGCCCATGGAACGTTCTCTAAAATTGATCATATCTTAAGATACAAAGCAAACCTCAGCAGATATAAGAAAACAGAAATAATATCATGCATTCTATCGGATCACAATGCATTAAAATTAGAAATCAACAACAAAAGCAAAAGTAAAAGCATGCAAACATCTGGAAACTGAACAACACATTGCTCAACAATCAGTGGGTCATTGATGAAATAAAAGAGGAAATTGAGAGGTTCCTGGAAGTTAATGAAAATGAAAACATTATCTACCAGAGCCTATGGGACATAACAAAGGCAGTCCTCAGTGGAAAGTTTATAGCCATGAGTGCATATATTAAAAGGAAAGAAATATATTAAATCAATAACCTAATGCTACATCTCAAACTCCTAGAAAAACAAGAACAAGCAAATCCCAAAACAAGCAGAAGGAGAGAAAAAATTAAAATAGGGCCGAAATCAATGAAATAGAAATGAAAAAAAATGCAAAGAATCAATGACACAAAAAGTTGGTTCTTTGAAAAAATTTAATAAGATTGACAGACCCCTGGCAAACCTGTGAAAAATGAGGAGAGAAAAAACCCAAATCAGTAAAATCAGAAATGCAAAAGATGAGATAACAACAAACACCAAGGAAATCACCAGAAACTACTTTAAGAACCTATATCTTAATAAATTTGAAAATCTTCAAGAAATGGATAGATTTCTAGATACTTATGATCATCCAAAATTGAACCAAATGGACATTAACTACCTGAATAGATCTATAACACAAAATAAAATTGAAGCAGCAATAAATAGTCTCCCAAAAAAGAAAAGTCCAGGACCTGATGGATTCTTTGCTGAATTCTATCAGATCTTTGAGGAGGAATGAATACCAACCCTCCTTAAACTATTCCATGAAATAGAAAGGGAAGTAACACTGCCTAACTCATTTTATGAAGCCAGTATTACTCTCAACCCAAAACCACACAAAGACACCTCCAAAGAGGAGAACTATAGGCCAATCTCCTTAATGAACATCAATGCAAAAATCCTCAATAAAATAATGGCAAACTGAATCCAACAAGACATAAGAAAGATCATTCATCACGACCAAGTTGGC
Organism: Castor canadensis; assembly: GCF_047511655.1. Lineage (NCBI taxonomy): Eukaryota > Metazoa > Chordata > Mammalia > Rodentia > Castoridae > Castor > Castor canadensis. Next base: position 9,719,509 of record NC_133391.1, read on the forward strand.
TTCATCCCATGGATGCAGAGGTGGTTCAACATATGCAAATCTATAAATGTAATACAGCAAAGACAAAAACCACTTGATCATCTCAATACATGCACAAAAAGCCTTCAACAAGATCCAACACCACATCATGATAAAAGCTCTAATAAAACTAGGAATAGAAGGAAAGTACCTCAACATTGTAAGGGCTATATATGACAAACCTATAGCCAACATCACACTTAATGGTGAAAAACTGAAACCATTTCCCCTAAAATCAAGAATGAAACAAGGGTGCCCACTATCCCCACTCCTTTCCAACATAGTACTGGAATTACAAGCCAGAGCAATTAGGCAAGAAGAAGAAATAAAAGGAATACAAATAGATAAAGGAACTGTCAAAATATCCCTATTTGCAGATGATATGATCCTATATCTTAAAGACCCAAAAAACTTTACCCAAAAACTCCTAAACACCATAAACAGCTACAGCAAGGTGGCAGGATACAAAATCAACTTACAAAAATCATTAGCTGTCCTATACACCAATAATGAAAAAACTGAGAGGGAATATATGAAAACAAATCCATTTACAATAGCCTCAAAAAAAATCAAATACCTAGGCATAAACATAACAAAGGAGTGAATGACCTCTACAAGGAGAACTACAAATCCCTGAAGAAAGAGATTGAGGAAGACTACAGAAGGTCAAACATCTCCCAAGGTCATGGATTGTTAGAATCAACATAGTAAAAATGGCTGTACTACCAAAAGTAATCTGCATGTTCAATGCAATTCCCATCAAAATCTCAATGACTTTCATCACAGAGATTAAAAAAATCTACCTTAAAATTCATTTGGAAACACAAGAGACCACAAATAGCCAAGGCAATACTCAGGTAAAAGAGCAATGCTGGAGGTATCACAATACCAGACTTCATACTATATCACAAAGCAATAGCAATAAAAACAGCATGGTACTGGCACAAAAACAGACATGAAGACCAGTGGAACAGAATAGAGGACCCGGATATGAATCCACACGTCTATGCTCACCTTATTTTTGACACAGGCACCAAAAATATACGATGTAGAAAACACAGCTTCTTCAACAAATGTTGTTGGGAAAAGTGGTTATCCATCTGTAAAAAACTGAAACTAGATCCATGTTTGTCCCCATATGCTAGTGTCAACTCAAAATGGATCAAGGACCTTAATATTAGGCCTGAAACTCTGGTGTTAGTACAAGAAAAACAGGAAATGCCCTGGAATTAATAGGTATAGACAAAGACTTCCTCAATAGAACCCCAGCAGCTCAGCAACTAAGATAAAGGATGGACAAATGGGAGTACATAAAATTAAAAAGCTTCTGCACAACAGAAGACATGTTCTCTGAACTGAAGAGACCACTCACAGAGTGGGAGAAAATATTTGCCAGCTATTCATCAGACAAAGGACTGATTACCAGAATATACAGGGAATTTATGAAACGAAACAATCCTAAAATCAATGAACCCATAAAGAAATGGGCAAGTGAAATAAACAGAACCTTCTCAAAAGAAGAAATTCAAATGGCAAAAAAAAAAAAACCCATGAAAAAATGCTCACCATCTCTAGCCATAAAGGAATGCAAATCAAAACCACACTAAGATTCCACCTCACCCCTGTTAGAATAACCAGCATCAAAAACACTACCAACAACAGGTGTTGGTGAGGATGTGGGGAAACAGGAACCCTCTTACACTGCTGGTGGGAATGCAACCTGGTGCAACCACTCTGGAAAACAATATGGAGGCTTCTTAGCAATCTAAACATAGACCTGCATATGATCCAGCAATCCCACTCCTGGGAATATACCCAAAGGAATGGGACTCAGGTTACTCCAGAGGCACCTGCACACCCAGATTTATTGCAGCGCTATTCACAATAGCCAAGTTATGGAAACAGCCAAGATGCCCCACTACTGATGAATGAATTAAGGAAATGTGGTATTTACACACAACGGAATTTTACTAAGCCACAAACAATAATGAAATTTTATCATTTGAGGGTCAACGGATGGAACTGGAGAACAGCATCTTAAGTGAAGTTAGCCAGATTCAGAAGGCCAAAAGTAACATGTTCTCTCACATATGTGGAATATAGATATAATATAATATAGATATAATATTATTTCAGCATTATGCTGAAACACTGGACACACTAAGGGGAAGTCACACATAGGAAGGGTAGGGTTAAAGAAGGAAACTAAGCACTTGAATATGGGTGATATAGTTTCAATAGAAGAATGAATATAGAATTCTTAAATCAGATGAAACCACCATAAGACAGGGACTAAGGTAGAATGAAGAAAAATAGAGGAGATGAACCAATTGGGGTTGTAATACATATATACATTGAAATATCACAAGGAAACTCTCTGTCTCAAACTACCAAAGGTCATGTTGTTTTTTCTTTTTTCTCTTTACTCTTCTGCAAAATCAGAGACCAGTAGGGCAGAACAGGTCCTGCCCAGGGAGGAGGGCTGGCACCAGTGAGAGGGGGAAGGTGGTGGGGAAAGGGGGTAGGAGAGTGAATATGGTGCAAAACTGTGTACACAGGCATGTAAATGGAAAAATGATACCTGTTGAAACTCTTCCATGAATCGGGGAGAAGGGGATAAAGAGTAGCGGTGGAAGGGGTGAATTCAAATGTGATATAGTTGATACACTGAAACAACGTTTGCAGATGCCACAATGTACCCCCAGCCAGCACAACAATAAAGGGGAAAAAAAGCAATGCTATCTACGAATGGAAGGAAGTGCCACCTTCTCAACGTATCACTAAGGCATTTGGAACTCCTTTTACATGTTTTCTTGCAACACTGCTTTTTGTCCAATAATAAGCAATTTGGAATAAGTGGCAAAAACGCAGAATCTGTTCATAGGGAAAGATGCCCCATCCTCAAAGTGCTTTCAACGAATGTGAACGCATTCCTCCTAACTCTGTGTCTGTTAGAATTACTGTCTGTGTCTTTCCCATACTGTTTGTATTCTTCTAATGAACAATCTATAATAAGTGTTTGAAAATTCATACTGGGGGAAACATTCTAAAATGCTTTCAACTAATGGAAGGCAAGATATAAAAAAGACACTTGTGCACTCATGTTTATTGCAGCATCATTCACGTGTGTGGAACCTTGGAGTCACATGTGTGGGAACTTGGAGTCACGTGTGGGGAAGCTTGTTGTTGGGGTTTGTGTGTGAGTGTGTTTGTGTGTGTGTGTGTGTGTGTGTGTGTGTGTCTGTGTGTCTGTGTGTCTGTGTGTCTGTGTGTCTGTGTGTCTGGGTGTAACCTTGCAGTCACATGCAGGGAGGTTGGAGCAATCCAGGCCTTTCCTGCTGGGCCAAGGCTGTTCGTGCCACTTTCCTTTGGGGAGCCCTATATGAAAGGACACAGGGCCAGCCCACCAGGAACCCAGTGTGATTCCACAGGGATCTGCTCCCCAGGTCCCTCCAAGCTTTCTCCCTTCCTGCCCTGCTGATCTCCATTCCTTGTGTCTCTCCCCCAAACTACATATTTCCCTAAACACTTTTGTCCTTCTATGTGACTTCACCTCAGTGCCTGGGACTACCCCTGTTAGAACACCAGGAGGTCCGCTGACATGCCACAATTCATTCCATCCCAAGTGGCCTTGTTACCTGTGACCCCAAACTAGTCCCACTCCCATGCGTTCAATTAATAAATGGTAATCCTACTGCATACAGCAGACAGGTAGAAATGGGGAACAGTCGTCTACCCCTGGTGGTGGTGGGGTGGCTGCAGGTCCTCATGTTCACCTTACACCATCAGCACCCCACTGCCCTGAGTCACCCATCACAAGTCGCCATAGCCATGGCTGCCAGCTGTCACCTCCATAACCACTCCACCACTCTAGTGCCCCAATCTTCGTGGTGCTCATTCTGCTTCCCAGTGGACACTCCGCAATGGGTGCAAAAATCGGAACCCACCCCTCTTCACTGGACACTGGGGTGTCAGGAGAATGGGGTCTCCCCCAAGGCACCAGTGAGCTGAGCAAGCTGCTCCCCTTTTCAGGAACTTGGTGGAACTCTGCCAGGCCTGGGTCTAAGCTGTGGATGGACAATACAAGGTCCAGTGGAGAAGGCACTGTCCGAGCTTTGCTCCACCACCTGCTCACTTGGTGACATTGGACTATCTCTGAGCCTCTGCTTCCACTTCCTGAGTGATGTGGCCACAGGGGCCCTGCCTGTCTTGGGGGCTCAGAGAAGGATGGAAAAGAAGAGGACCTCAGAGAAGCTAGGTGAGGAGTGGGAGCACCACATGCTGAGCTGGTGAGAGAGCTACTCTGAGGGACCCTGTGTTGCACACCCAAGTGGGCTCAGGCCTGAACACCAGGGCAGCTGTTTGCCCCTGTTATCGCCCCTGCCAGTGGGAGTAACCAGCCTCAGGTACCTTCTGCCCAAATCCCGCACAAACTCCCCTCAAAGTCTTCCAGGAGCCACAATTCTGCGCCCAAGCAGGTATGTAGCGCCACCTGCAGGCTTTCTTCAGAACAGCAGGGACTCACTACTTAATCAAGGCCCGGCTCCTAGGACCCAGAATCAGTCCTTGCTTTCAAGGGGAGAAGCAGGGCTGTGCTCCAGGCTGAGGAGCCACGGCCACCTTTTGTTTCTCTGGACAGTGTCTTAAAGACCCTACCCTGACATGCGCCATTAACATCCACACTCCTTCCTGCACCCTTACACCTCTCCTGCCCGCCACCCATAATTATGCCCTAACCAAGGGCTTTGGGCCTCAAGCCAGACAGTGAGGGGAACAGGTCGTACACCCCATCATCCCTCCCTTAGGGAGCTGCCAGTGATGGGTGAGCTTGTCTTTCCCTTGGTCACTGTGACGAGCCACAGAAGGAGGCACAGAGCCAGGAAAAAGTGTGGGATGGGTCCTGCTTGTTCCTGAAGGCCTGGGGCTGCTGACAGGGAAAGAGGGGGCAGGGAGCGAGCACATCCCACAAAGTGGGGCAGTGGTCATTCTCAGCTAGATCCTACTGCTGGAGACTGCTCAGCTCCCCTCAGGTGTGAACAATGACGTGCCAGCACCTCAGAGCACACTGCAGCCCAGGAACAAGGACTTGCACCATAATGCCTGGGTCCCCAGAGAAGGCCACCTGTCCCCCTCACTGTCTGGCTTGACAGTGGGAACTGTCAAGGGAAGGGCTGGGACTGGCCAAAGAGGCCGGGTGTGGCCTCCAGATCCTCCACACATAGCCCAGGGACTGACAAGGAAGACAGACCCCTGGCAGAGTGGAAGGTGGCCAGGGGAAGAGCAGCAGGTGTCCTTCATCCTCCTAAAGGGGCTGACGGTTGTGAGGAGAAAGGCACACTTAGGTCAGCTATGGGAAGGGTGGAGGCCTGCCACCTGGCCCACTGCTCCAGGCACTGTCCTCAAGATCTCACCCAAGAACAGTGACCACTTTCTCCTCATCGTTCTTCTGGGACTGAGAGGAGGAGGTTTTTCCCATCCTGCCAAGGACTCAGGCCCCAAGCCCCGGGTGTAAAAGGCAGAGTGCAGGGGGAGGAAGGCTCTGGGACTCCTGACCAGACTTATTGTAACCAAGAAGGAGTAATTCCAGAGGTGACCAGCAGATGGCGCAGATATTCCACAAATTATGAAGCTTGGGCGCCCTCCCTCTGGCCCTGGAATTCAGAGCAGGTGTGGCTCCCCTGCTGGCAGCTCCAAGCCAAGCCCTTCCTCCTTGATCAGTCACCTGTAGCATGGGCAGGAAGGGTCTCAAGAGCCAGCTCAAGTTCTTCCTCTCAACTAGCAAGCCCAGAGCAAAAAGAGCACCCCAACTTAGAGAGCAGACCCACACCTCCTCTGTTCTTGTCCTCCATTCAGGCCTGGAGCCCTGAGCTGGACACATGTACCTCATAGGGGTTCCTGGGATTGCTGACAGGCGACAATGGGGAACACTTGCCACAAGCCCAGAGCTTGAGCAGGGAGACCCTAGGACATGAGGGAGGGACTAGAGTGAAGAAACATCAGCTATTGGCTGGCTATGCGACCTTGACCAAGGGACCAAGCATTTCTCAGCCTGTTTCCACACATGCAAAATGGGAGCAAAAGAAGTTCTTGGGGTCTTAGACGTGAACAAGTGTGAAGATGGCTTGTCAACACTGATGACCAACAAACCTGGGTGAGGGTGGAGCCCTTGTCCCTTTGGGGAGGCTCCCACTAACCAGGGTGTATGGGGAACAGTCTAACCAGACAGAGCAGATAGTGTGGCATAGCACCCTGGAGGCAGCTCAACCCACAGTGTTCTTAAGCCTCACCCCATTCTCTCCCGAGGACATTTAGGGCCTCTGGGTCCCAAGGGTGACCTGGGCCAGTCAGGAGAGAAGGGCCCAGTGGGGCCTCCTGGCAAGGAAGCCCCTTAAACCTGATGTCCCCTGAAGGAGACAGCTGTGTTTTGTCCTCTACTTGCTGGTCCTGGCAGGCTGCACTGCAGAGGCCAAGCCCTCACAGCCCCAAGCAGCTCACACAGTGACCTGGGAGGCCTCTCAGGCCCCAGTTCCCTTGTGACTCTCCTGGCCCTGGTGCTCCTCTTGTTGGGCCAGGCTTCAGATCCCAGAGACAGCAGGAACTCAAGAAAAGAAGGTGCTGGTGCCACCCTGGGGCATGTCTGCACACATGAAAGGAGTAGCTATCCCCAGTGATCTTGGTGTTCCTATGAGGCTGTGACTCGATCCTACTGGGCCCCTGAAGTGGATCTGGCCCCCTGCTGGACTGTCCTGGGCCTCTCTCCCCACTGGGATACATTTGAGGGATGGAAACTGTGAGGTTGGGGGGAGGACTGTGTCCCACTAGCCAAGTTCTAGGACACCTGTGAACAGTTTCAGTCATCCTAAGGTGACTGAAGGCCTCTGAGGCAGGGAAACCCAGCTCTGTGTCCAGGAGCCCAGCAAAGGAGTAGGAGAGGAAGAGAACTCTCACAGGATGCCCCTCCCTCACAGTGCTGCTACATCTGAGTGGGGCCAGACACCTGGTATTGTTAGAAAGGGGGCGAGGTTGGAGAGGCCCCTGGGCTGTAGGCAGAGGGACCCCAGGCTTGTCCACTGCCCTATCCAGGCTGGGGTCGACAGTCAGTTCCCTTCCCTGGGACCTCACTGAAGTTCTTGTAATGTGGTGGGAAACTGGGAGGGGTAGTACACAGGCTGAGTTCAGCCTAGCTGCTGAATCAGCCTTGACTTGGGACAAATGAAGTGCTGCTGAGTGCCCGAGGCCTCTACAAATTAGAGCATGGCTCCTGCCAGAAGTTAAGTCCAGTAGAGAAGATGGATGTTAGGCAAGCCATGGTGGAGGAAGGAGACCCTGGGGTGCTCCCCAAGTCCAGACACCAACTAGGAGAAGGAGGGAGAGAGAGAGAAGCCTCTGCCTGAGGCTGCCCATGTCCCTACCAGCCTGAGGGAAAGGGTCCTGAGGGATGCCCAGTCCAGAGGGAGTTCCAGGGTCCTCTTCAGACTTCTGGCTGGGCAGGTGGGAACACTCATTGCCTCAGGCATCCTGTGCTCCCAGGAAAATTTTCCCAGGAATATTAGTCTCGTGCACCCCCACCCCTCTCCTCACCCACCTCACTCTGCCCACCGTGACCTGCAAGGACACATCTGCCTCTCGTCCCTGTTGTCTCTGCCCTGCATCCTCCAGCCCCCCTCAGCACACCTCCACCTCTCTGTCCAGTGGTGGCTTCTTGTGTACACTTCTCTCATGTGCCCCACACATGCATCACACCCAACCTTCCTTCTCATGTGCCACCTAGCTCCTGTCTCTGCTGCACATGTGTGCGTGTGCACATCAGTGTGTGTTCATGTGTGTGTGCAAGTGTGCACGTGTACCTGTGTATGCACATTTCCATGTGTGCATGCATGTGAGCTCAAAACAGGGCTGTCACATTTGCACAATGACTTCCCTTCTGGGTTCCCTACAATGGGATCCTTGGCTTGAGCCAACCATAGCCTTTGCTGCCCTAAAGGCCCTGGTCTGGGGCTAAACTTTGTAGCTGTAGTTCTCACTCATACTCACTCGTCTGCACAGGTGAGCTTCATGATGGACATAGGCTCAGGCAGGGCCTTGGCTTCAACACTCTCCTCCCTGTGCACACGGTGGGGTCGCTCCAGGCTCTTCTCTCAAGGCAGAGCTCCTGGGGGCCCAGAATTTTGGCATGAATAAAACTTTTGAGCCCAGAGCCAGCAAGGCCTGCCTGGCCACAATAGTCAGTCACCAGCCACTGCAGACAGGCAGCACCTCCTTGGTTGGACACAGGTTAATGACAAGTGCCCAAGTGGTGTCACAGTGTGGAGGGGACAATGTGTGCAGGCCTTGAGAAGTTCTCATGTGTGTCCATTCTTTCTAGCCTGCCCTTGGCATGTGCCAAAGATCCACAAGGACAGGGCCAGCTTGACTGGTCCTGCACTCTAGCCAGAGGTGATTGAGGGGTCATCAGAGTCCCCAGCCCAGCCTTGGCCTCCCTGGATCCAACGGCCACACTCACAGCACTGTCCCTCCTGCTGTGGGCGTCCCTGTGCGGGGTCATGTCCATGTCCTCAGCACCCAGGGTAGCCAGGTGCAGAGTGATGGGCACTGCAATGAATGATTGATGTGTGTTTTCAGATTCTTAGCAAGTAGAGGCTACTTTCCAGACCCTGAAACAAAGTGAGAGAGAGGATGGGTGAAGGAGAGGAGGGTGGCACCCAAGGCTAGTCTAGGAGCTGGGGACGGTGGCTCACAGCTGTAATCCTATCTACTTGGGAGACTGAGATCAAGGGGATCGTGGTTGGAAGCCAGACCAGGCAAATAGTTCTCAAAAACCCATCTCACCCTATACCTGGGCACCTTGGCATGCCTATCATTCCAGGCTATGTGGGAAGCTCAGATTGAGAGGATCATGATTCCAGGCCAGTGAGACCTCATCTCAACAGAAAAGAGCTGAGTGTAATTGCTCATGCCTGTCATTCCAGCTAGAGTGAGAAAAAAAAAAGGAGGATGAACTATCAGACTTGGCCTGGGAAAAAATCAGAACCCTGTCTCCAACATACCCAGAGCAAAAAGGACTGGAGATGTGGCTCAAGTGGGAGAGCAGATGCTTTCCAAGGGCAAAGCTGTAAGTTCAAGTCCCAGTACTTAAAAAAAAAAAAAAGGACTGGCCTAGGTTGGAGGTTGGAACAGTGACCCCCTCCTCACCTGGCCCAGCCTACAACTGCAACCCAAGCACCCCTGAGGTGTCTGGAATACCTCTCTCCCAGATCTGCTTTATGGATTATAAAAGAATTTCACGAGATTTTCAATTCATTCAATTCCAGGGATATTTATTTTTCTAATGTCAGTAGTAAATTCTAATGTCACCTGTAACTTTCAATTTCCAGTTAATTAACTTGCAACCAGTGCATATCAAAAGGCAAATTAAATAGCTTTCCGGGTAGGGGCTGGTGAATCTAATGAATGTATGTGTGTGTGTCCCCTCTAGTTACTAAGTGTGTGACATGCGGAAGTGACACTGAACCTTAGTGTCCTCGACAGTGAAACACAATCACAGCCCCTGCATCCAGAGGCCTCAGCAACCAGGTTGGTGCAGTTTTTTTGGTTTATGTTTGAACTCAGGGCTTCGTACTTGCAAGGCAGATGCTCTACCACCTGAGCCACCCCTCCAGCCCTCTGGTTATTTTGGAGATGGGGGACTCCCTTTTTGCCCAGGCTAACCTGGACTGTGATCCTGCTATTTTAAGCTTCTTGCTGTTGCTAGGAAGGCAGGGGCTAACCACTCTGCCCAGCTTTTTTCCATTGAGACAGAGTCTCACAAACTTTTTTTTTGGCCAAGGTTGGCTTCGAACTCGTGATCCTCCTGATATCAGCCTCCCAAGAGGGATGCTGCCTTTTATTCATAGACAAACACAGTGAAGGGCCTTGTGATGGCTAATTTTAAGTGACATGTGTACGGCCATTGTGTACCCAGATATTTGATCAAACACTACTCTAGGTGAGACTGAGGATTTTTCTAAGTGTCATGAATATTTGAATCTACTGAATGAACAAAGTAGGTGGGCCTTTTTATGTGGGTGGGCTCATTCAATCAGTTCAAGGCCTGAGTAGACCGAAAGGGTGAAGTTACAGGTAGATCTTGCCCAACTGTTTCAGCTGTGACATTGTCTTTTTTCTGCCCATGCACTCAGACACACATTGGCCCTTGTTGAATTTATTTTCTATTTTTCCTTTTTATATTGGCATATATTAATTATACAAAGTGGATTCAGTGTGACATTTCCATTCATGCATGTGCAGTATGTTGATCAAATCCACCCCCATCACCCTCACCTCTTTGTCCTCTGCCTTCCAATGGCTCCTCACCACAACAGTCACCTTGTTACATTTATGTCATTTTGGGCGGGCTGTACAGGTGATTGAACTCAGGGCCTCCAGCTTGCTAGTCAAGTGCTCTACCATTTGAGCCACATCTCCAGCCCTTTCTTCTTTAGGTTATTTTTCAGACAGGGTCTTTTGTTTTTACCCAAGGCTGGCCTCATTCTTTGATCCTCCTATCTATGGCCTGAATAGCTGGGATCACAGGCTCGTTCCACCACACCCAGCTTACTGGTTGAGATGAGGTCTCACAGACTTTTTTTCCAGGCAGACCTGGCACTTCAAACCTCCCAATCTCTGCCTCCCAGTTACCTGAGATTATAGCCATGAGCGACTGATGTGATGTTGTTTTAGGACTAGATTCCACATATGAGAGAAAATATGCAATACTTATCTTGCTGAGTCTGGTTTCTTTCAATTAACATGATGATCAACCCATTTTGCTGCAAATGGCATTCTTCTTAATGACTGAATAATACTCCATTGTGTATTTACACTACATTTTCTTTACCCATTCATTGGTTGATGGACACCTAGGCTTGACTACTGTGAATAGAGCTGCCGTGAACATGGATGTTCAGGTATCTCTACTGTGTGCTGACCTCATTCCTTCAGGCATGTGCCCAGGAGACGAGTAGCAGGATCCTATGGCAGTTCTCTTGCTGGCTCTTCAGCCAGCTTTGCATTAGAATCTACATCATACTCTGCAGCTAATGGATGGCAGGTCAATCTTGGAACGTCTCAACCTCCATAATTGTGCAAGCCACTTCCTTGTAACACACCCATCTTATTCCCTGTGTGTGTGTGTGTATGAGTGCATGTGTGCACACACACACGTTCTGGTGGCTCCATGTCTCTGGGGAACCCTGGCTGTCCCAGACCCCAAGTGAGGCCAAATCCTGGCTTTGACAGTATTATCATTAGCTAAGTGGCCATACTAGAAATGGTGAAAAAGTGACTTAGCTTCAGAAATTGACTCTTTCACAATTCAGGAGACCACAGTCCAAAACAAAGGAGCTATATTCCCTCTGGCAGCAACAATTTGAACTCAGGGCCTCACACTTCCTAGCCAGGTGCTCTGCCACTTGAGTCATGCCCTCAACTCTTTTTTTTGCTTTAGTTATTTTTCAGGTAGGGGTTCACGTTTTTGCCCCAGGGTTCAGCTCAGAGCATGATCCTTCTACCTAGGCCTCCCACATAGGTGGGATTACAGGCATGCACCACCATGCCCAAAGAACCTCATTTTCAGATGGGACCATCCACATCCACCTATATCTACTCAAGGAATTTGATGGTGTCCTTCCAGTTTCTCAGGATGTCACAGGAGCAGTTCAGTGTCCACTTCTGTCACCTTCCTGTCCATGCCACTCTGGCAAGCACAGATTGAGTGTGGAAAGTCTCTGGCCTTAATTTTTCTTCTGTATCATAACTACCAAAGGAGACTTTTTATGAGACAACACCAAAGGTGAGTCTGAATTAGGCAAGGGAAGAAAAACAACAAGAATGCACTGAACCTGGCCAGGCTCCAACCTCCACCTGTGTGCACAAAGGTATCATGCCGCCCCATCACCATGGTAACCACTGGTCTCAGCTTCCTGAAGGTGGCATCTGTGGGAAGGGGCAGATTATTCAATAAATGGTGCTGAGACATTTGGTTAGCTGTTTGGAAAGAAAGAAATTTAGCTCTTTCCTTCACACCATATATCAGTATAAATTCTAAAGGATTTTTTTAAATTACCTCATGAAAAATAGGCCTATAGTTTAACTTGGGGTAAATAGAGATGCTTGTAACATAAAAGCAGAAGAAAAATAAAGATTACAAAAGAATTTAACACATAAATATTCAAATCTCTATTCCTAATATATTAGGAAACTGAAAACAAGAACAAAATTGTGGCAAGAACACTTGACAAAGGGTTAACACCTTAATATATAAAAAGTAACTGAAAATCATTGAAAATAAGCAATCTGATAGAAAAATAGTGAACAGTAAGCGTTCCAAAGAAGATTTAAGAAGATGGGATCACTATATTTTATAATATTCAGCAATGTAGGTAATCAAAAAATGCCCATTAAAACATGGATATGATTTTCCCCTGTCAGATTTTCAAAGAATAATTAAAATTAAAGTGACCAGTCTTCTTGACTGGAGTGAAACTGAGAATTCTTACTCATTCACACATGAAGGTACAAATTGTTATAAACTTCCTGTGAAATTTTTAATTTTATGCTCCTAAAGTTTAAAAATATCCATAAATTAACCCAAACAATACTCTTGCTTCTATGACATCCTAAGAAAATGGTCTAGATAGGAGCTAAAAATATTAGTATAATAGTACTGAGTATTTGCATTGAAAAATTTACTCAAATACAAGGAGATATTTTACAACCACAGAAACAATATTTTGGATAACTAATGACATGGAAATAGGTGTACGATATAATGTTAACTCGAAATAGCATAACAGTATAATATTTCTAGATCAATAGTATATCTTGCTGGGCACAGTGGCTCATGCTTGTAATCCTAGCTACCTGGGAGGCTGAGATTAAAAGGATTACATTTGGAGGCCAGCCTAGGCAAATAGTTCACAAGACCCCCATCTCCAAAATAATCAGAGCAAAATGGACGGCAGGTGTGGCTCAAGCAGTAGAGCACCTGCTATGCAAGTGCAAAGCCCTGAGTTCAAACCCCAGGCCCACACCATGAAAACAAAAGTATGTCTTAGCTGTTAGTCACAGGAACCCACTGTAGCGGGCTGAATAAAAAAACAAAAGGGACCCCAATTTGATCATTACACAATGCAAACATGTATTTTTGCAATAAGCTTGAAATATTTTATTCACAACACAGAAGTAGAAACACAAGATGAAATGATTGTCTCTAGACTCTTCTCATTCCCAATCCTTCAGATTCCCTGAGAATTTTTCTCCACTCCAAACCCTTATTTTCTTTGCTTCTATATCTAAGGGAAGAAAACCTCTTCTACAAAACTGTCTCCGCTTCCCTGTGTTCTCCATGAAGCCCCTGCTTGGGGTTTGGCTTGAAACGTTCGTTTCTATTTCCACCATCTTCTCCCTTCCCTTTGGGCTCCCTGTTTTGGTGCATAATACTCATGTCTTCCTTTTTTAACTCTTTTTTTCCTATTTATCACATCTTATTTGTCTCCGTAAGCTTCCAAAAAGAACTGTCCATATTCCGACTTTATTTCCTTACCTGCTTGTTCTTCAATTTATTACAATCTGTTTTTAACATGCCCCTGAAACTGTCTTATTAGACATCTAATACTGAGGTTGATAAACTGTATTCAGCCCTTGTGTTACCTGATCTCAATGTAATATTTTTCACTGCTACACGTCACAAAGTTGCTCACCTCATGGCAACTAGGAAACAAAGAGAGGGCAATGGAGACCTGGGGACAAGATATGGTCCCCAAGGGAACACTCCCAAGGACTTTACCCCTTCAATTACATCACACCTACTACAGTTCCATCACCTCCCAACCACCTATCAAATTATGAAGCCATCAATGAATTAATCCATTGATGAGATCAGAGTACTCATGATCTCATCTCTTTCCAAAAGTCCCATCTCTGAACATTGTGACATTGGGAATCAAGCTTCAGCACATGAGCCTTTATGGACATTGCATATCTAACCATCCCAGTTCTCTTTGGGAACTGGCTGTCTTTCTGTCAATCTGTACCCCAACATAAAATCCAAAAGGGATTTTATGCACCCTGATACATGTGAGTTGCCTTGACCAGGACAGCCACTCAGTGTAGAATCTCCTGGGATGATCCAATCAGTCTCAGTGGCGAATTTCTTTTCTGGTGATAAAACATGAATGATATGAAGTCTAAAGGGATAAGTAGCCATAATTTCTGCCTTTTAGAGTCTACCAGCTCTAAGAGCAGACTCTGGAGTGGAAAGATAAACAATAGAAGCAACACCCTATTATGTTCCTATCCCTGTTCCTTTCATGCACATAGTTTTCATGTCTGATAGTTTGGTTGTCATAAAAATGAATTCCTCATTTGTGCTGCAGCTATAATAATTCTGAGTTGATTGCTTGAAATTTTAAAAAAATTTGATCTATGAAATTATGCCTGTCATTGGTCCTAAGGAATAAAGAAGGATGTTAGGAAATGAGGCAAAGTCACAAACAACTTTTTCACACCATGATAAGGATTTTGAAATTAGTAATGAGAAGCAAATTTGGATAATTTGACTGGAGCTGATATGATACAGTTTGCATTTGTAAAGATGACTGCCATTGCTGTGTGAAATCAGATTATAGAGGAAGGTGAAGCGCGTATGGAATCCTTGAGATTTCCTGGGAAGCTATTACAATAGTACTGTTGAAAGCTCAGCAGCTGACTCTAGTAGAGAAAGAGGAGTAGAAATAGTGAGAAGCAGCTGGAATCTGGAGTTGTTTTGTCAGTAGAGCTATGAGGACATGCTGAAAGCACAAATTATTTCCTTTGGATACCTTGGATATTATGGATTCAGAAGAGAGGAATATCTTTTTAACATCCTTTTTTAAATGACTACAACAATTTCTGTGTACCCTGCATAAGAAAGGGGCCCCATCACCCCACATCCTTAACCAATGCTGGATATTCTTGGGTTTGTTTTAATATCTTTGCTACTTAGATATATAGGCAAAACATTATGTCTTGTCTTAGTTACATTTTCAATATGAAAATAGGGTTTTGTGCATAGATTATATCTTTTGCAATGATGTTCTTATATTTTGTCACTCATTTATTGTAATTCTAAACATTTCTTATTGATTTATATAGTTACCTTTAAAAAGTTATCAACCATTTGTTATATTTCTATGTCTGCTCCAACTTCTCCCTCTTCTTCATTGCAACAAAAGGAACATGGGTGCTCCACAAAGTCTATAACATTAATAATGGAGAGCTTCATAAAACAGGACTCCTCCTTTTGTTCTTCCTGACACCTGAAAATTTCACCAAAGAAGCCATGGTTTCATTTATCCACATCCCACCCACGCACTTACCTGTGGAAATTTTTAGAGCTCCAGAAGTGTCCCAATCTGGGCAGATATTGCCCATGAAGATCCTGTAAGTGCTGCTATAGACTTGCCCATTTCTCTACATGTGTAATTAGGAAAAACTTTGTCAGGCCCAGAAAGCCAAATGAAGGAATTCTCCAATGTCTTCAATTCAGTGTGTGGGACATTATAAATATCAAATCCCAGAGAAAGGTTCTGTAGAAGAAGGGGGTTCTTTTTGATCTCCTCAATGGTAATAACCATTTCCTTAAGAAAAGCTACTGCTGCTGGATAATGAGGAGGGGGGAGAGGGAGGTGGCAGATTGGGTGGTAAGGGAAGAGGTGGGGGCAGGGGGGAGAAATGACCCAAGCCTTGTATGCACATAGGAATAATAAAAGAAAAAAAAAAGAAAACCTTGCATAGAGACCATTGTGTTCTCCATTATGAAGAATTAGTACATGATATGTTCAAAACCAAAGCAATGACTTTGATGGATTGAATGTGTGTATATGTAAAATTAATATGCTACATAAGCAGTGCCTTCTTCTATTCATTAAGAATATGTGTTCTTATTTAGGTTTAGGTGAGGTCATAAAAATATTCTCCCTAAAAAGAGATTCAAGTCCTTATGTGGACAGGGAAAGAAAGGGAGAGGGAGAGGGAGAGGAGGAAAGAAAGTAAAGTGGTGGACACAGTTAGATGTAGGTAGAGGGGGAGGGGAAGGGAAGAAATAGAGTTACAGAGAGAGAGAGAATGAGGGGAAAGGGAGAAGGATGGGGAGATTGCTTTGTCATCTCACTGCAAATTTTGTGGTGCATTATGCTTGCTTTTTCTTGTGCCACATATGTGAAAATGTATGCTTGTTATTAACTTAACCCAGTATGTTATGGAACTATATGAAATCACAACTTCTTAACATCTACCTGCTCCCTAGGAATACAAAGTTAGTTTTTAGCTGACTACCCACTATCTGAGATCCTTGTGACCACGAGACTTGATCATGGCCCATAATAGCATCAGCCCAAAGACCAGTGGTCTTCTTTACAGTCACTACTCCAAACTCAGCCTCCTTAACATGGTATAAGCAATGCTTATAATGGGTAAGGCCGGATTGGAACATTATAATTTTTATTCTTGAACTTGTTCCTAGTGTGTTGATTTCAAACACTGGGCTGATATAAGTCACACTGCCCTCCAGTGCAGAGCTTCTAGAATACCTGTACTGCATCTGGAATATATGTAGTGCCAGTGTCTTGCACATTTACTACCTCATTTCACATCATCAGTAGCTGGTGGCAGCAATTACGGGTCTAAGTCAACTTCAGCAATAGGAAGTGAATAGAAGCCTGAGCCTTAGTTTTAAATCAGAGTTGTGTTTGTTTTGTTGAGTAAGTTTATTGATGTGATACATCCTGATCACTTTGGTGGCCACAGGACTTACAAAGAAGCTGGAACTGGTCCAACCATAGTGACTATTGTCAGGAACAGAAAGCATCACACAGTTATAACCATAGACCCATAAGTATGGATGAGGTGTCTGAGCCTACCCTGTCCCAAGGGAGAGATTCATGTGTTTATAGTACTCTCTATGAACTCCATTGTTGGGGTTTTCATTTTGAATACAGCAACAGATTATGTGTGACAAACTGGGTTTGCTTTGTGTCCATTAATGATACAGTAATAATATACCAGCAAATCATTCCCTGCAAACCTTTGCAGAGAAATAGTGTAAATGATAACAGGCTAAGACAAAAAAATACCAAATTCTTAGAATTTCTGCAAACACAGGCACAAATGAAACCAGAAAAGGTAGAAAGACTGATGTAAATAAATATGTGATACTTGAAAGCTGAAATGATATCCCATGTCAGAAAGCAGCATGAACCTTTCAGGAAACTATGACCTCATCTCATTCTCCAAATGAGATAACAGTGTAAGATCCGAAACTATTTGGTAGGGGAGAAAACTCAGAGAATTAAAAGAGCTGCTTTAGGGAAACAAATTTCATGAACTGTAAGAAAACAAAGAAATGTTTCCTTACTCTACAGAAAACTTTCATTAAAACAGAGAAAGAATTTAAAAATGTTTAACAGAATTTCTTGAGCTGATAGATACTACGAGCAAAATTTAAAAATATGGTAGAAGTGAACAATAGCAGGATATAACAACAAAAGAAAGATGAATGTTCTTAGAGACAGGCTGTTTAAAATATACAATTGAAGGAGAACAATACTGAAGAAGTTGACAATTGCTATGGCTTCTTTGAAAAAGTATAAAAGACCAAATACTTGTGCTATTGTGATTCTAGAGGCAGTTGAGAAAGCCAAAAATGTAAGAAGCTTATTCAAATAAATAATAACATAGAAACTCCCTGACATAGAGAAAGATACAAATGTCTAGGTTCAGGAGGATCAAATTAAAACATGCAGAAGTGAGCAAAACTGCCTGAAACCATAGTATAATGAAGCTCTCACTGGTGAAAGATAAAGAGAATATTCTCAAGCCTTAAAGAGAATAGTAACAAATAAATGTAAGTTTAATCCTGCTGGCCTGTGATGGGAGTTCTCAGCACAAACAGACAGGCAAGGAGAGCTATTTGAGTTTCACAGTACTGAGGAAGAACAACAACAACAACAACAACAACAAAAGCCTGTAACACAAAGAGCTGTCCTTTAGCAATGAAGGAAGAATAAAGACTTTCCTAGAGAAACAAATGTGACAGAATGTATCCACACCAGTCGTGTTCTATAAGAAATACATGGAAAATTTTCACATGGAAATATATATGTATTTATATTATCACATTCTGATACATTATATGCATATTTATTGTATTTAACCCCTGCATTTCATATGAGTATCCAGTCTGTCATTTTCTGTTTATTTCTATGTTTGTATCATGATTATATTAGTTTGCTATTGTTAAAAGATCAAGGGCAAACACAACAAGGGGATTGGACTATGAGCACATGATAAAAGTGAGAGCACACAAGGGAGGGGTGAGGATAGGTAAGACACCTAAAAAACTAGCTAGCATTTGTTGCCCTTAACGCAGAGAAACTAAAGCAGATACCTTAAAAGCAACTGAGACCAATAGGAAAAGGGGAACAGGAACTAGAGAAAAGGTTAGATCAAAAAGAATTTTAACCTAGAAGGTAACACCCACGCACAGGAAATCAATGTGAGTCAATGCCCTCTATTGCTATCCTTATATCAACCAGCAAAAACCCTTGTTCCTTCCTATTATTGCTTATACTCTCTCTACAACAAAATTAGAAATAAGGGCAAAATAGTTTCAGCTGGGTATTGAGGGGGTGGGGGGGAGAGGGAGGGGACGGAGTGGGTGGTAAGGGAGGGAGTGGGGACAGGGAAGAGAAATGAACCAAGCCTTGTATGCACATATGAATAATAAAAGAAAAAAAAATGTACTCCAAAGAACTTTTTTTTATTAACTGATATTTTCATAATATCCATCTTGGTCACTAACTGAAAACTTCTGTACACTAACCAAAAATGATGAGTACAGAATCAAAACACACACCCGTCACAATTCTCTTACCACAGAAAGGACTATAAAAGAGGGTGTAAATGGGGCAGGAGCTGCAAAACACTGGGAACAAGTTATAACCTGCCTATAGGGAGATCTTATCTAATAGAATTAGTGGAGATGTGAATGAAATGTATTTTCCTCTTTAGAGACACAGAACACATGAATGGTGGCAATACAAGACCCAACTCTATGTTACTCCCAAGAATCTTACTTCAACTCTAATGATAAACATGGCCTGAAATTGAAGGAATGGGATACTGTATCGCATGCAAATTGAAGCTGTGATAAAGCAGGAATGGCTATACAACCATCAGATAAAATATACTTAATTCCATGCAATATAAAAGCACACAGAGAGTCATAATATGAGAAAGGAGTTACTTCCGCAAGACAACATTATTAAAAATATTCATTCATCAAATATCAGAACACACAAATATACAAAGAATATCTTAATGACTCCAAATTCAGAGAAATTCTCAGATTCAGAACTGGTAAATTCTTTCACATCCCACACATAGCAACAGACAGAGATCCAGACTGAAAATCAATACCAAAATATTTGGAGTTAAATTGCACCCTAACCAAACACATCTAACAGATATCTACTTTACCATCCAGGCATCATCTTCTAAATACACACTTTTCTTATCAGCATTTGGAAATGTTCAAGAATGGATCATATCACAAAACAGGAAAATGTCAACATTTTAAAATATATCTATATGTAAGGCTTATTTTCAAGCAAAACCATAAAAGGGTCAAAATGACAAACTTCAGATTGAAGATATATGTGATAATTTTAAAAACTGCTTTTGAGAATTGAATGGATCAAAAGAAAAATTGAAAAGGAAATTGAAATGCTTCTCTCAACAAAAGAAAATATGCAACACTACACTGTTTCTTTGTATTATATAATACAGCGTAGGCAGCACCAATAGAAAAATTTACAGTACTCAATGCAAAACTTGAAGAAAAATAAGAACACCTGCAATTAATAACCTTTAACTGCCTCCTCAATGAGCTAGAAAAATGAACTAACCTAACCTGAAATTAGGACAAGAAAAGGAATAATTATGATCAGAGAAGAAAGGACTGAAATGGAGACAAAAAATATAATGACAAAGACATCCTTATAGCTTGAGAAGATCCTAGATTAAGAAATGGACACAACAATGAAATAAATAACACAGGTGATGAAAATCACAAAAGAGAACAGATCAATAACAATCATAAGGAAGTATATGTCAATAAATTGCAACTCTAGAAGAAATGGAAAAAAATTAGGGACATCAATCTTACTAGATGTGAGTCAGAAAGACATAGAAATGTTGGACAGATGAATAACAAAGATGGAATGAAAATAGAGAGCCTCCTTCAAAGAAAAATCAAAGACCTAATGGATTCACTGATGAATTGCACCAGTCATTTAATAACAGCAAGGTCACAGTTACATCAGTCCAAAGAACTCTGAGGTGTTATTTCACAGTCTGATGATTATAAATTATAATTATGCACTTTCAAAAAGAAGAAAATACTTTGAAAGTTTTGAGTACAAAGAATGGATATTGTACTCACAATACTTCAATAGCACAACATAGTATAATGAGGCAAATGGCAACAAAGAAACCAAATGTCCAGTTTTGTCAATGATAAATGCTCTTAGACACTCAAAGGGACAAATTAAATAAAAATATCAGTTTCACATAGGTGTGAAACCGTCAGTAACATGGATGAGAATTTCATCAAAGACAGATTCTTACAAAAGAAAGAAACTGAAATGTTGGAAATGAAAAGCTCAATAGAAAACAGCTGGAAAGTATCACAATCTACAACCAACTCCCAGACAATAATGATTCAGTGAAAAAATGGACAAGTGACCTGAGCTGACATTGTTCAAAAAAGAAACAGAAATGGCCAAAAACAGTTGAAGAAGATCCCACTGTCCCTGGCTATAAAGGAAATGCAAATCAAACCACATTAAGAATTCACCTCACTGTCTTAGAATGGCTATCATCAAGAACAGAAAACAAATGTTGGTGAGGATGGGAATGTGAAAAGTAACTGTAAAGTGTTCCTTCCTTGTACTAAATTAGTACAACCCTGTGGAAAGCAGTCTGGAGTTAACTCAATAAACTAATAAAAGAAATATCATAAGATCCAGCAATACCACTCTTGGGCATACATTCAAAAGACTGTATATCAGGAAAGAAAAAACACACTTGCACACCCATGTCTAATGCAATATTATTCACAATGGCCAAGCTATGGAATTATCTCCAATTCTCTACAACTGATGAAAGGATTACGAAAATGTGGTATTTATACAGCATGGATATTTCTCAGTCATACAGAAGAAAAAAGCATTTTCATTTGCAGGTAAAAGGATGGAACTGGAGACCATGATTTTATGCAAAGTAAACCATGTTCAGAAAGACACATGTCACATGTATTCTCTCACATGTGGAAGATAGGTCCAAATACAAATACTAGCAATCAGTATGTATATTCAATCTACATATAGCATCATTCAAATGTGGGAGTGTTAGAAGACACTAAGGAAAAGGGAACGAGAAGAGAATGATAGAGAGTGAACAATATTGAAATATTTAGCATCTGTGTAGGAAAAAGACAATGAAACACACACTGAAAACTGCTGAACAATAAAGAGTAAGGGATAAAGGACAAGGAAAAGTATTAAAGGGGGTTAGACTGATTAAATTATGACATATTTAGAGGCAGAATATCAAGGTAAGCCCCCCTCTATAATCAAAAGACCCTTAGACAGTGGAAGTCAGGAATTAAACATGTTGTTAAGGGAAGGGTAACAGTGGGAGGTGGAGGGAAAGATGAAAAAGGTAATGGAGGTTGAACATGGCTGATGTGTATTCTACACATGTATGAATATGGAACATTGAAACCTGATGAAGTCAATTTAAGAAAGGTGACAGGGAAGAGAAAGAATGGAGGGGATGAACTAATCTGGGGTATCTTGTACACATTATGGAAATGTCACATTGAAACCCCATGTACAGCTATTAAACAATAGTAAAATGAAAAAAGAAATGGGTTGAATTTCAAACAAAATTATGATTTTATTATATTCACACAGCCATAAATTTTTAAAATCTATCATGCTCACAAACCAGTATTGCAGAAGGTACTTGCAGGAATCCTACTCACACATGAAGAAAAAATATGGTCAAAATCAATAGAGTCAGAGAAAGACTAAATCCCAGGAGAAGAATACACAATCAAATGAGAATTAAGGAAGAATCACACATGGTGAATTTCATAAAGTACAGACCTCCAAGTTGAACAATGGGAAAGTAAATAGACATGAAATTAATGAAGTGGAATGTAAATGAACAATATGAATAATCATTGAAAAAGGCTGGACCTTTACAAGATAAACAAGATTGACAATCCCTTATTCATACTTAGAAAATAGAAATAATCCCATGCATCCTGTTTGATCACAATGCATTAAAACTAGAACTCAACAAACAACAGAATCAACAGCAGAAAATATACAAACAAATGGAAGCTGAATAACACATTGTGCAATGATCAGTACGTCATCCATGAAATAAAAGAGGAAATTTAAAGATTCCAAGAAGTTAATGAAGATGAAAACATGAACTACCAGAGAATAAGGGCCAGAGCAAAGGCAGTCCTAAAAGGAAAGTTTATATCCATGAGTGCACATAGTAAAAGGACAGAAAGATCTCAAATCAATGACCTAATGCTACATCTCAAACTCCTAGAAAAACAAGAACAAGCAAAACCCAAAACAAGTAGAAGGAGAGAAATAAAAAAGTAATGGCCACAATTAATGGAATAGAGGCAAAGAAAAACACAAAGAACACGAACCAAAAAAAAGTTGGTTCTTTGAAAAAATAAACAAGATTGACAGACCACTGGAAAATTTGACTAAAATGAGGAAATAAAATAGCCCAAATAAGTAAAATAAGAAAGTCAAAAGAGGGGATAACAACAAACCCATGGAAATCCAGGCAATCTTCAGAGAGTACTTTGAGAACCTACATTCCAATAAAGTTGAAAATACTGAAGAAATGGAAAAAATTTCTAAGTACTTATAACCATCCAAAATTGAACCAAGAGGATATTAACCACCTAAATTTATCTATAACACAAAATGAAATTGAAGCAGCAATCAAGAGTCTCCCAAAAAGAGAAAAGTCCAGGACCTGATGATTCTCTGCTGAATTCTATCAGACTGTAAAGAACTAATGCCAACCCTCCTTAAACTGTTCCATGAAATAGAAAGGGAACGAATACTGGCTAACACATTCTATGAAGCCAGTATTATACTCATCCTAAAACAAGAAAAAGACACATCCGAAAAGGAGAACAAAAGACCAATCTCCTTAATGAACTTCGATGAAAAATCCTCAATAAAATAATGGCAAAGGGAATCCAACAACATATCAGAAAGATCATTCACCACGACCAAGTCAGCATCATCCCAGGGATGCAGGGGTGGTTCAACATACAAAAATCTATAAATCTAATACAGCACATTAACAGAAGCAAAGACAAAAACCACTTGATCATGTCCATAGATGCAGAAAAAGCCTTCAACAAGATCCAACACCAATTCATGACAAAAGCTCTAAGAAAACTAGGAATAGAAGGAATGTACCTCAACATTGCAAAGGCTATATATAACAAACCTATAGCCAACATCATACTTAATGAACAAAAACCAAAACCATTTCCCCTAAAATCAGGAATGAGACAAGGGGTCCCACTGACCCCATTCCTATTCAACGTTGCCTTGGAATTCCAGGCAGAGCAATTAGACAAGCAGAAGGAATAAAAAGAATACAAATAGGTAAAGAAACTGCCAAATACCTCTATTTTCAGACTCCATGATCCTATCTCTAAGACCCAAAAAACTCTGCCCAAAAGCTCCTAGACAGCATAAACAGCTTCAACAAGGTGGTAGGATACAAAATCACAGCCCCCAGCTCCACACTGGGAAAGAAAGCTTAGCTGCAGAAGCATGACAAACACCACCCATGGGAAAATACCAAACCCTGAAAAAGAAGAATCATGGCCACTGCTCCAGTATCCCTACAAGAATGTAAGAATTCAGGACTCTCAGTGACCAATTTCCAGTTGAGCTAACCTTCCAGGGGCTCCGTACTGCATTTCCCTTTTAGAAGACCATATTTCTTGTTGCTCAGTATAGGCCTCAATTCTGTGTTTACAGAACTAATTTATATGCTACATCAAGGTAACATCAATTTACAGAAATGAGGCAGTGTGTCATTAAGAAAGAACTCTCTGGTTGTCACTTTGATTAGAACTTGAAGCATTTTCCTTTACAAGCAAACTGTGCCTATTTCCTCACTATGCAGACAGGCACTGATAGGAGGGTGGAGGACAAAGAATAAAGTGATATACTATCTGAAAAATAACAAATGCAAAAATGGATGGTGGTGTGGGTCATGAGCTGTAGTGATGACTGGAAAACACCAGGAATGTAATTTTCCACAATTACCAAAAAATTCAATGAAATATATCAAGGGAGTCAAAAACACAGGGAAACTGAATTTCATATAATCTGAAAATTGAGGAAAGTAACTATAAATACCAACAGGCAGAAAACATCATTGTGGAGATTAGAAGTATAAGCCAGTAATATTTGCAGGGTTGATTGCACAATCAATAACACAAAGTGAATAACAACATCACAATGCAATCAAATGTTGAAAATGAGAAATGCAACGTATAGAAATTCTAATCCTGATAGAAGAAGTACCATGAGTTTTCAGTAGACTGAAGTAAACCACAAGATTTAATCTCATATCTAACTATCAGAATGGTTTAGTTTTATTTTTGATTTTTGTTTAATATACACATGAATTTAACCTTCAGAAGCCTCATTGTACATAGAATGGGTTTTATTCCTGAAGCCATGTAGAGTGTTTCTCTCTGGCCTTAACAAAATAATGTAGCACTTGGGACCAAAGAAGAAGCCTAAGATCCCTGCACTGGAGGCCAAGATGGAGAAGACCTCCACGGCCACCATGACCCTTCCCTTGGTGCTGTGGTAGACAGGGAGGAAGGTGATCCAGACACTACAGAACACCAGCATGCTGAACGTCAGGAACTTGGCTTCATTGAATGTGTCAGGAAAGTTCCTTGCTAGGAAAGCCACAGTGAAACTCCCAAAAGCCAGGAAAATTAGGTATCCCAGGATGCAGTAAAAGGCCACAACTGATCCCTTGTTACACACGATGACGATGGGGCCATGTTCCGAGTTTGTGTCTGAGTCAATGAAGGGTGGAGAGGTTCCAAGCCAGATTCCACAGGCAGTCAGTTGGATCAGTGTGCAGATGGGAATAAGGTAGTTAGGTGTCCTTGATACCAACAGCCACCTCATCCTTTTCCCTGGAGATGTGATATTAAAAGCCAGAATCACAGTGAGAGTTCCAGCCATGACAGTGAAGTAACCACTGTGAACACAATTCCAAATGTGGTCTGCTGGAGGATGCAGGTGGCCATGCAAGGACAGCCAATGAAGAGCAAGGAACAGAAAAAAGAGAAGGTGAGGGAGATGAGCAGGATGTAGCTGAGAACCCTGTTATTGGCCTTCACAATGGTAGTGTCTCAGTGTTTCACAAAAGGTCACAAGAGCAACTCTTATGAGTACAGAATTCACAGCCTTGCTTGCCAGAGCCATTCCTAAGGGATCTTCATAACCCAGAAAAGTCACAGATTTTTGGTGGCAGTGGTTTTGATCTTGGTTGGTATACTGATGATCTGCACACTTCACACACTGATCCATGTCTGGTGAGGAGTGCAGGTTACCAATAGTCAAGGTTCAGTTTTCACGCCTCCCCTACAGCACAATGGTAAACTTTTCCTCTTCTGTTCTTTAGATAAAAATGAATTCTACACAGCAAATAATTCCAACTGAACACTTCCCATTTTTGTTATTGTAGCACCAACAAAGTTACTTTAACTTCCTTAACTTATCTGACATATTCATGACACCATTTTTTAATTTTCAAAAACACCAAAGTTATGCCTAGCTCACCAAATTAAACCTCTGTAAATTAGACCTGGTTTTATTCATAAAACCCTCAAATTTATTTAGAATTATGTTCCCTTTTATTATGACATAGATAATTAATGAATTCCCTGAAGTAGAGGCGATCAATAACACTTTTTAAGTGGGTGAAGAAGTCGCAACATCCTGCATCTCATTGTCATTTTCACCATATGCATGTTCTAGTTTGGAGTACCTTTGCACTGAATCAGTACATTTATTTGTAGGGTTCTGGCATATTTCCTGTGTGAATTTGTCCTCCCTCTATCATATTTCAACCTGCACTAACTCCAGTCTATTTGTCATTATTCTATGTATTTTTTAATGTCAAGAGTCTTTCAAAACAATCATGATTTTTATCCCTAGGTAGTATATACATTAAGATATAGTAAATGTCAATGTTTAAAAAATTCAGTTAGGACTTATAACTGCTATGCAGAATATAATACATTCATACACATTAACCTCATATTCCATCACAAGTAAATTCAAGGTGAATTTCACAATTATATATGAACACTACCTTATGAACATATTCATGTCATGTGTTCTGTTTCTGAAAATTATCTTTATTCTTGGTGCACGGGACCAAGGCTGAAATCCAAGCTACTCAGGAGGTAAAGACAGGATGGATTGCATCTCAAGGCCAGCTAGGGAAACACTCAGATCCCCTGTCAGCAAATAAGCTTGGAGTGCTGTTGGCACCTGTGTTCCCAGTTTTGTGGGCTGCTCTTTAGGCCCATCACAGTGCAAGGAAAAGCATGTATCTATCTACAAATTAACTGAAGCAAAAAAGGACTGGGATTATAGTTCAAGTGGTAGAGCACTTGCCTAGTAAGACCAAGGTTCTGAGTTTTGACTCTGGAACCATGAATCAATCAATAAATTAATTCATAAACAATGCTTTCATTTCTTTTACTGACAGTATTGTCTTGGCCTGAATCCCAGCATAAGGTGTATTGGAAATTGTTACATTGAGCATTTTTGTCTCATTCTTGTTTCACCATTGGACCCCAAAATGTGAAGCTCTTTCTTGGGATTCTGTAAATACCTTTTATGGGATTAAGACAATTGACACCTGCTTACTTGGTAAGACCAGTTCTATTACTATTCATTTTAAGATACAAATAGGTATGGTATTTAATTATACATTTTTCTAGAGTTGGTGATATTATTATATGTTTGAAGAAACTAGTTCAAATCAATAAACTAGTTGAGATAGAATTGAATTCCATTGCATATACCAAGTCTGGTCATTTGAAGTTCCCTTAAAATACCTTGAACAAGAAATATGCTTTTAGTTCAAGAAGGAAAATGTTCAATATACTTCTTCTCTTCTATATTCTCATATATGGGGAACCAAGATTAGTTCTTCTCATAAGATGAATTTTATTGCCCCATTCTTCTTATTCTCTGAAGGAGTTTAAGAAAACGAGCATTTTTAAATTCTTGAAATTTTAATAAATTTCACCAGTGATGTACGTGATGATCATAAAAATAGTCATAGATGATTCAATTATGGCTTTTACTTGTTACATATATTCAACCATGCAGGTTTCTTTGCGGTGCTGGGGATTGAACACAAGACCTCAAGTACCCCATGCCTTGGCTCTATCCCTGTGATACAGTCTAACACTTGAGATGTTCAATTCACCCTTCTGAAAGTTTTTAAGTCCAATGACTGAGATTTGTGATTTTTATTTATATTTTAAAATGTGTTAATTAGGTTCTTATGCTATTTTTTCTGGGTTTTTTTTCAATCTGGGGATTGAATTAAGGGCTTTATGCTTAATATCAATGTGAACTTGAACCATACCCCTGTGCCCGTTTCTTTTATAGTTTGTTTTACAGACTGGGTACCATGCTAACTTTGCATGGGCTGGTCTCAGACCGTGATCATCTTACATCTGCCATCTGAGTAACTGCGATTACAGGCACACAACAACACATCCAACCATGATATGACATAATTCTGCAGAATTTCACAAATGATGTCCTGTTACAATGTTTTCAATTTCTTGCTGAACACTCTTTTTAGGGTTTTTATCATGCTTATTTATATTAGAACACGCCTTAACATTGATATTCCTTTGTTGTATTGTCATTAAATATATTTTTTGTTGTATTGGTTCTCTTGTTTCTTTGTCTTTAGGTTGCTTTTCCTTTTCTAGATTGAGAAAAGTACTTGTATACAAACAATATCTGGCATTCCTGGTTGGATGCCTGAGTATTTATTCCATCCCCTCAAGTCCATTCATAATATTTGCATTATTTATGATCTTCATTTAAGTTGTTCTCTAACTGTGGGATGTGTAAACAGGTATTTGTGAATATATAAACTTGAAGATAGTGGAATTGTCTATAGAGAGTTCTTTATCTGAGCAGAGTGAACTTACATTAAACCTCGTGGTCATAAGGAATAACACATGCAAATTAAGGGCATGTTGTCAATCTCAATATATTTCAAAATGAAATTGAAATCATGCAAGTATGCTGCTTAACTAAGGTACATATGAATCATAAAGGAAATGAAAAAACTGTGATGTAGAAGTGTTTCTAGCATGTATTATTTAACATAAATCTGGACATTGTGAATGTAATATGGTAACTGTGGCATCCTGAAATGTTCCCTATTCATTTGGATCTCCATTGTACATCATTCCATCCAACTTTCTCTGGGTTTCTGCCAGATGGATCCATTTTCAGGTTCTGTGATTATTACAAGAATTCATAGCATAAAAATCTAGTTGACATTTCCCCAACTCATCTAATATAATATTAGCATGCATACATCTGTATAGAAATTTATGACACTTTTCCAGTAGGTCTTTGTGTATTCATTGTAGACCTATTGCACTGGTTTGAGTTCATGTCATTATGAGTTGTATGTCTTTTTACATGTGGAATGTTGGTTTGTTTTTCTTTGAGGGGCTGGGGTAGAAACTGAGGGTTTTGCACTTGTAAAGCAAGCACTCTACCACTTGGTCACAGCTCCAGTCCATTTTCATCTGGTTGTTTTTGATATGGGGTCTCATACTGTTTTCTTGGACTGGCCTTGAACTGTAATCCTCCTGATCTCAGCTCTCAAAAAGCTAGGATTATAGGTGTAATCCACCAGCACCCAGGTCTGCCATCTGAAGCTTAAAAAGAATTTATTACAATATACATAAACCTATTACTTAAACCAAACTAAAATTTTCTGAGCACTTGGTCGTTATCAAGCATTTTGACAAGCACTCAGAAAATAAACATGGGCAAGAACCATGTATTCACTGTGTTGTACAAATAGGAAGACATTTTTCCATAACATTACTCCCAAATTCCACAATAGAGACCAAACATGTAGAGAAGAGAGGTGCAAGGTGTTTTCTTGAGAAGGTAATGCATAAAATTAATATAGTGATGAATCAACTATGGAAATCACAGTATATGAGCTGTGTTGTTTCAAAGGTCAATGTAATCCTTTGTACCATTTCATTTGCAAATGGATGTAGGTAGACCTTTCCTATGCAGTCCACTTGCAGGGATTTTCCCCCTTCAGGGAATATTGGAAACTCTTCAGGATGGGTGGGAGTTTCTCCATAAGTCATAGACTTACCTGTCCCATTAGAAATCTCATTCTCAGGGCAAGGGATGCAATCAAAACAACAAGGAGCCTTCCCCTCCTGAGGGGATTTCCTGAATCCAGGACCACAACTCTCACTGCAAACAGAGTGAGGATTCTGAGGAAAATCAAATAGGTATTGGTGACTGCAATTTCCCTTGTATTTCAATAAGTCCAGTGTTTTACTGAATTGGATCATTAAGAGATATTAATTTTCTGTACTCGAATCCTGTAAATTCATTGCACATTTTTAGATTCTGGCCATGATATGACACAATGGCTTATGTGTTAAAGGCTTGGTCCCCAGCCCTGCTGCTTTTTAGAAAGCATGGATCCTTTAAGCATTGGTTCTAGTGGGAGGAAATTTGGTCATTAGAAGTACACAGTTAAAGGTGATATTGGTACCCCAGGGCCAATCCTTTCTCTGACTTTGTTGCTCTGTTGCCATGAGGTGTGTACTTACTTTGCTACCTGTTCCAACCACGATGCTCTGCCTTGCCATAGACCATTAAGGAATGGGTCAAATGACCACATACTGAAACATTCAAAACTGTTAGCTGAATAAACCCTTCTTCCCTGGAAGCTGATTTTTCCCATGTATTTTGTCACAGTGAGGGACAGTCAAGTAACACAGACAACATATACATTTTAAGATTGTGAAATATGAACACTTAGAAACATGTTGGTAAACAAATGTGTTCGTTTCTCACCCATGATTCAGTTAATAGGAAAAAAATCTCTAAGTTGGAAGTTATTAAATGAACATTGTGGGATCATGAATCAACATCAGGAATATTAAATCTGATAAAGTATTGCTTACTGATGTGTGAAATTCAAAGCTTTGTAATTTGATGCAACCCACATCTAAAGTTCCTGAGTTCCACTCTTTCAGATCCTCATGTAGAGATAATTTCTGACCATGTGGACCAAAGGTGGAAAACCTTCCTACTTTCACATTATGTCTAACACCTTCTAGAAAATTCCAAAAGTTGAGAATGTCATACTCTGCCTCCAATTTCCTTTTCTCATCCAAAATCACTTGGTCTCCAGTGGGGTTGTTAAACTGAATGCTCTTCAGAAAGGAGTGGAGCTAAAAGAGATGCATCATCCTAAGATGAAGTGGATTCCATGGTTAAGACAGAAAATCTGAACTGAGAAAACCTCCTTATTGGCTTAATCCTGCTTCTTGACACCACTACAACAATGATGTAGTACAAAGGAAAAGCTAAAGAACCAAAATATCATGATATCAAATGCTGGTCACAGACCAGAGGATCAAAATGACAGTTTCAACAGAAAACACCAATGTCACACTTAACTATAATGAGTGAATCTGGTAATGAGATAATTTTTAACCTCCTGGAAAAACCTAGTAGGTATGTATTTTATGAATGAATGTAGAGATTCAAATATTAACTGGGTTCATTAACACCTAAACTGGAATTAAATCAAATCATTGATATAAAATACCCACTTCAGGCTCAAGCAGGACTTAGGTACTCAAGGAGTTCATTCTCTTTTTCTTCTTATTTAAAAAACTAGTTGTGAAATGATTACTTTATCGTAGTGAAAACATTTTCCATGTAGGTTGTTCAGGCCATTTATAATGAACAAACTCCTAGAAAAGCAAGAAAAAGCAATTCCTAAACAAGCAGAGGAGAGAAATAATAAAAATAAGGGCTAAAATCAATGAAATAAAAAAAAACCATACAAAGAATCAATGAAAAAAAAAGCTGGTTCTTTGAAAGAATAAACAAGATTGACAAACCCCTGGCAAAACTGACTAAAATGAGGAGAAAAAACCCAAATCAGTAAAATAAGAAGTGCAAAAGGGGAGATAACAACAAACACCACAGAAAATCAGAGAATCATCAGAGACTACTTTGAGAACCTACATTCCAATAAATTTGAAAATCTTGAAGAAATGGACGAATATCTAGATACTTATGACTATCCCAACTTGAACCAAGAGATTAACCATCAAAATAGACCTATAACATGAAATTAAATTGAAGAAGGAATAAAGAGTCTCCCAAAAAAGAAAAGTCCAGCACCTGATGGATTCTCTGCTGAATTCTACCAGACCTTTAAAGAAGAATAACAACTCCCCTTAAACTTTTCCATGAAATAGAAAGGGAAGGAATACTGCCTAACTCATTCTATGAAGCCAGTATTACACTCATCACTAAAACAAAGACACATCCAAAAAGGAGAACCTAAGGTCAATCTCCTTAATGAACATCAATGCAAAATCCTCAATAAAATAATGGCAAACCGAATCCAACAACATATCAGAAAGTTTGTTCACCACAACTAAGTCGGCTTCATCCCAGAAATGCAGGGGTGGTTCAACATAACCAAACCTATAATTGTAATACAGCACATTAATAGAAGCAAAGACAAAAACCACTGGATCATCTCAATAGATGCAGAAAAAGCTTTGGAAAAGATCCAACACCACTTCATAATAAAAGCTCTAAGAAAGCTAGGAAGAGAAGGAATGTACCTCAACATTCTAAAGGCTATATATGACAAACCTATAGCCAACATCATTATTAATGGAGAAGACTGAAACCGTTACACCTAAAATCAGGAATGAGACAAGGGTGACCACTATCCCCACTCCTATTCAACATAGTCTTGGAATGCCTAGCCAGAACAATTAGGCAAAAAGAAGAAACAAAAGTAACAGAAATAGGTAAAGAAACTGTCAAAATATCCCTTTGTAGAGGACGTGATCCTATAACTCAAAGTCCCAAAAAACTATACCCAACAACTTCTAGACAGCATAAACAGTTTCAGCATTTGGCAGGATACAAAATCAACTTACAAAAATCATTAGCTTTTCTATACACCAAAAATGAACAAATTCAGAATGAATTGGTGGAAAGAATTCCATTTACAATAGCCTCAAAACAATCAAAACCAAGGAGTAAACTTAACAAAGGATGTGAATGACCTCTACAACGAGAACTACAAACCTCTGAAGAAGAAGATTGAGGAATACTACAGAAGGTAGAAAGATCTCAAGTGCTCATGGATTGGTTGAATCAACTTAGTAAAAATGACTACACTACCAATCTACATGTTCAATGCAATTCCATCAAAATCCCAATGACATTCATCACAGAGATTGAAAAATCTACCTTAAAATTCATTTGGAAATACAACAGACTGCAAAGAGCCAAGGCAATACTCAGCAAAAAAGAGCAATGCTGGAGGTTTCAGAATACCCGACTTCAAACTATATTAGAAAACTATAGCGGAGAATTCCAAGATGGCAGCTAGAGGTAGGAAGCAGAAAGTGACCCTCCTATAGTGAAATCTTGGAGAGACGTTGGAGACACACTTTGCAGGCATAATCACTGAGAAAAGGCATAACTTTGACCCCTCCACATCAACAGCCGGCGCAGAGAATCTCCAATTCACGTTAAACGGAGAACCGAGGAGGGCCTCCAGGGCTGCCAGTGTCCGGAGCCCATACGGCTTGGGAAGACGCGGACCAGGTGAGCTTCGCGGTACCGCGGTAGCCCTACAGACAAGCCTGGGCCAGAGCAGTATAGCCCCCTGGACAGACTGACCTCCACCCGGGAAAAAAAGAGAAACTGAGTACTAAGCAATAAGAACAGTTAAGACACGCTGGAAAGAGGGTGGGGCGCCCTGAGCGCTGAAGATTGGGGGAAGGGACTCCTTCCCGGGACTGTAAATAAACGAGCCGGGGGGGCCGGACAGGCTCTGGCGGGAGCGTGGCGCGCCCAGCAACCAGGAGCGGGGAAGCTTGTGAGAGTGGAGGAGGAAAGACCCACTTCCCACGTGAACTGTAAATAAACACGCAGGCCTGACAACGCGGGGCAGTGTCACCTTTCCCAGTGCTTGGAAAGGGGAAAGGCTGTAGCAGAGGCCCCCTGCACAGGAGAACTCTGAGCAAACAAAGCCTGTGGGACCAGGTGAGTGCTAGCTCATCCCAGAGATCTGCATAAATAACGCCGCCAGCTACAGGCTGAGAGCAGCAGGCAGGCGAGCCACAGTTGCAGATACGACTCTCAGAACTGCCTCCAGACGCTTTTTTTTCTTTTTCTCCCTACCTTTGATGAGAGAACAACCGAATTACACCTGCAAGCCGAAAAACTTACTGAAAATGTATTGCATTTGAACTGGGGACACTTGGTGGGGCTTTTTTTTTTTTTCTTCTGTGTGTGTGTGAGTGTAGTTTTGTTCTACTTTATACATCCCCTTTGATGAGACAACTACAGAACAACATCTGAGGCACCAACTCCAGGACTGGAGATTGAGACGGACATCCAAATTATTAAGACTGAAATTGCATTGCATATAAACTTGGAAGTTTTTTGGTTTTTTTTTTTTTTTAATTTTCTATTTTCCATTTTATTTTAATTCATTTTTATAAATAGATATTACTTTCATATACTTATTTTTTATTTTTTTATCTTTGATTTTCAATCCTCTCTCTGTCTCTCTATTGTCTGTTCAGCTTACTGTCGATTAGTACACTAACACTCCCTGTTTATACCTTTGAAACTCTCTTGTCTGATACCTTGTTCTGCTTTCTCCCTCTTGTCTGTATATTTGTTTTCCCCTTTTCTTTAACTTCTTGCTTTCCATCTCAGCTCACTCTTCCATTCTCAATATTACCATTGTTATTATTACAAGCTAGAAAATACTTAATTACACACAGTACAGGGACAGTAACAACACCAAGGACAATGACGGGAAGACAGAAAAAACAAGGATACCAGTTTCCCCACAGCAAAAAACTAGTACAGGAACCAGAGGGGAATGAAGAGAACAGAAACTCAGATCCAGACCCCAACAAAATGAAGATAAACTATGCCAAAGGACAAAATGAAGCCCACAAGAATAATTTAAAAGAAGACATACTACAAGTACTCAATGAGAATTTTATAGAGATGATACTGGATAGGGTCAACCAAAATGTACAGGAGACACTCAAGAAATTCCAAGACAATAAAAATAGAGAATTTGAAAAAGCAAAAGAAGAAATAAAGGAAACCATAGAAGCACTGTATAAACACCAAAGTGAAAGAGAGAACACAATGAATAAATGGATAAATGAACTCAGGACAAAAATAGACAACAATAAAGAAGAAAACAGCCAGGATATGGAAAACCTCAGAAAAAAGAACGAAACAGAACTGCAAAACAAAACGGAAGGCCAATCCAGCAGAATAGAACAAACAGAAGACAGAATCTCAGAACTTGAAGATGAAATGGTAATTAAAGGAAAAACTGAAGAACTATTAATTAAACAACTCAAGACCTGTGAAAAGAAAATGCAAGAACTCACTGACTCCATCAAAAGACCAAACTTGAGAATCATGGGCATCGAAGAAGGAGAAGAGGTGCAAGCGAAGGGAATGCGTAATATATTCAACAAAATAATAACGGAAAATTTCCCAAATCTAGAGAAAGATATTCCCATACAAATGCAAGAGGCCTCCAGGACACCAAACAGACCAGATCAAAATAGAACTACTCCACGACATATCATCATTAAAACAACAAGTTCAGAAACTAAGGAAAGAATATTGAAGGCTGTAAGAGAGAAAAAACAAGTAACATACAAAGGTAAACCCATCAAAATCACAGCAGACTTCTCAACTGAAACATTAAAAGCAAGAAGAGCGTGGGGTGAGATCTTCCGGGCACTGAATGAAAATAACTTCAACCCCAGGATACTCTACCCGGCAAAGCTATCATTCAAAATAGATGGAGCAATAAAAGTCTTCCATGATAAGCAGAAACTAAAACAATATGTGACCACAAAGCCACCATTACAAAAGATTCTGCAAGGGATCCTGAACACAGAAAGTGACACCCAACTTAACCATGAAAAGGCAGGCAGCACCAAACCACAGGATAAGAAAAAGCAAGACAGTAGAGAGTAACATCAAGTTAGGTACACACAATCAAACCTTCAAACAACTAAGATAACTAAATGGCAGGAATCACCACATACCTATCAGTACTAACACTTAATGTTAATGGACTTAATTCACCCATCAAAAGACACCATTTGACAAAATGGATTAAAAAAGAAGATCCAACAATTTGTTGCTTACAGGAGACTCATCTCACCGACAGAAATAAGCATATGCTTAGGATGAAAGGCTGGAAGAAGATTTACCAAGCCAATGGCCCCCGAAAACAAGCAGGAGCAGCAATACTTATCTCTGACAAAGTAGACTTCAAACCTACATTGATCAAACGAGATAAAGAAGGACATTCCATACTAATAAAAGGGGAAATAGACCAAAAGGAAATAATAATCATCAATCTGTACGCACCCAATGTCAACGCACCCAATTTCATCAAACATACCCTGAAAGACCTAAAAGCATATATAAACGCCAACACAGTGGTTGTGGGAGACTTTAACACTCCATTATCATCAATAGATAGGTCATCCAAACAAAAACTCAATAAAGAAATCCAAGATCTAAAATATGCAATAGATCAAGTGGACCTAGTAGATGTCTACAGAACATTTCATCCAACCTCTACACAATATACATTCTTGTCAGCAGCCCATGGAACCTTCTCCAAAATAGATCATATCCTAGGGCACAAAGCAAGCCTCAGCAAATATAAGAAAATAGAAATAATACCATGCATACTATCTGACCACAATGCAGTAATAGTAGAACTCAACAATAAAAGTAAAGACAAAAAACATGCAAACAGCTGGAAACTAAATAACTCATTACTTAATGAAGAATGGATCATCGATGCAATAAAAGAGGAAATGAAAAAGTTCCTAGAAGTCAATGAAAATGAAAACACAACCTACCGGAACCTATGGGACACAGCTAAGGCAGTCTTGAGAGGAAAGTTTATAGCCATGAGTGCATATATTAAAAAGATTGAAAGATCCCAAATCAATGACCTAATGATACATCTCAAACTCCTAGAAAAACAAGAACAAGCAAATCCCAAAACAAATAGAAGGAGAGAAATAATAAAAATAAGAGCTGAAATCAACGAAATAGAAACCAAAAAAAACCATACAAAGAATTAATGAATCAAAAAGTTGGTTCTTTGAAAAAATAAACAAGATCGACAGACCCTTGGCAAACCTGACTAAAATGAGGAGAGAAAAAACCCAAATTAGTAGAAATAGGAATGCAAAAGGGGAGATAACAACAAACACCATGGAAGTCCAGGAAATCATCAGAGACTACTTTGAGAACCTATATTCAAATAAATTTGAAAATCTAAAAGAAATGGACAGATTTCTAGATACATATGATCATCCAAAACTGAACCAAGAGGAAATTAATCACCTGAATAGACCTATAACACAAAATGAAATTGAAGCAGCAATCAAGAGTCTCCCCAAAAAGAAAAGTCCAGGACCTGATGGATTCTCTGCTGAATTCTATCAGACCTTTAAAGAACTGATACCAACCCTCCTTAAACTGTTCCACGAAATAGAAAGGAAAGGAAAACTGCCAAACACATTTTATGAAGCCAGTATTACACTTATCCCAAAACCAGGCAAAGACACCTCCAAAAAGGAGAACTATAGGCCAATCTCCTTAATGAACATTGATGCAAAAATCCTCAATAAAATAATGGCAAATCGAATTCAGCAACACATCAAAAAGATTATTCACCACGACCAGGTAGGCTTCATCCCAGGGATGCAGGGGTGGTTCAACATACAAAAATCAATAAACGTAATAAACCACATTAACAGAAGCAAAGACAAAAACCACGTGATCATCTCAATAGATGCAGAAAAAGCCTTCGATAAGATCCAACATCATTTCATGATAAAACCTCTAAGAAAACTAGGAATAGAAGGAAAGTTCCTCAACATTATAAAAGCTATATATGACAAACCTACAGCCAGCATTATACTTAATGGAGAAAAATTAAAACCATTCCCTCTAAAATCAGGAACCAGACAAGGATGCCCACTATCTCCACTCCTATTCAACATAGTACTGGAATTCCTAGCCAGAGCAATTAGGCAAGAAGAAGGAATAAAAGGAATACAAATAGGTAAAGAAACTGTCAAAATATCCCTATTTGCAGACGACATGATCCTATACCTTAAAGACCCAAAAAACTCTACTCAGAAGCTTCTAGACATCATCAATAGCTATAGCAAGGTAGCAGGATATAAAATCAACATAGAAAAATCATTAGCATTTCTATACACTAACAATGAGTAAACAGAAAAAGAATGTATGAAAACAATTCCATTTACAATAGCCTCAAACAAAATCAAATACCTAGGTGTAAACCTAACAAAAGATGTGAAAGACCTCTACAAGGAAAACTATACACTTCTGAAGAAAGAGATTGAGGAAGACTACAGAAAGTGGAGAGATCTCCCATGCTCATGGATTGGTAGAATCAACATAGTAAAAATGTCGATACTCCCCAAAGTAATCTACATGTTTAATGCAATTCCCATCAAAATTCCAATGACATTCATCAAAGAGATTGAAAAATCTACTGTTAAATTTATATGGAAACACAAGAGGCCACGAATAGCCAAGGCAATACTCAGTCAAAAGAACAATGCAGGAGGTATCACAATACCTGACTTCAAACTATATTACAAAGCAATAACAATAAAAACAGCATGGTACTGGCACAAAAACAGACATGAAGACCAGTGGAACAGAATAGAGGATCCAGATATGAAGCCACACAACTATGAGCAACTTATCTTTGACAAAGGAGCTAAAAATATACGATGGAGAAATAGCAGCCTCTTCAACAAAAACTACTGGGAAAACTGGTTAGCAGTCTGCAAAAAACTGAAACTAGATCCATGTATATCACCCTATACCAAGATTAACTCAAAATGGATCAAGGATCTTAATATCAGACCCCAAACTTTTAAGGTGATACAAGAAAGAGTAGGAAATACTCTGGAGTTAGTAGGTATAGGTAAGAACTTTCTCAATGAAACCCCAGCAGCACAGCAACTAAGAGATAGCATAGATAAATGGAACCTCATAAAACTAAAAAGCTTCTGTTCATCAAAAGAAATGGTCTCTAAACTGAAGAGAACACCCACAGAGTGGGAGAAAATATTTGCCAATTATACATCAGACAAAGGACTGATAAGCAGAATATACAGGTAACTTAAAAAACTAAATTCTCCCAAAACTAATG
Source organism: Castor canadensis (assembly GCF_047511655.1). Lineage (NCBI taxonomy): Eukaryota > Metazoa > Chordata > Mammalia > Rodentia > Castoridae > Castor > Castor canadensis. The sequence goes on from NC_133391.1 coordinate 9,758,329, forward strand.
AACCAATAAAGAAATGGGCACGTGAACTAAACAGAACTTTCTCAAAAGAAGAAATTCAAATGGCCAGAAAACACATGAAAAAATGCTCACCATCTCTAGCAATAAAGGAAATGCAAATTAAAACCACACTAAGATTCCACCTCACCCCTGTTAGAATAGCCATCATCAGCAACACCATCAACAACAGGTGTTGGCGAGGATGCGGGAAAAAAGGAACCCTCTTACACTGTTGGTGGGAATGTAGACTAGTACAACCACTCTGGAAAAAAATTTGGAGGCTACTTAAAAAGCTGGACATCGATCTACCATTTGATCCAGCAATACCACTCTTGGGGATATACCCAAAAGACTGTTACTCCAGAGGCACCTGCACATCCATGTTTATTGCGGCACTATTCACAATAGCCAAGTTATGGAAACAGCCAAGATGCCCCACCACTGACGAATGGATTAAGAAAATGTGGTATCTATACACAATGGAATTTTATGCAGCCATGAAGAAGAACGAAATGTTATCATTCGCTGGTAAATGGATGGAATTGGAGAACATCATTCTGAGTGAGGTTAGCCTGGCCCAAAAGACCAAAAATCGTATGTTCTCCCTCATATGTGGACATTAGATCAAGGGCAAACACAACAAGGGGATTGGACTATGAGCACATGATAAAAGCGAGAGCACACAAGGGAGGGGTGAGGATAGGTAAGACACCTAAAAAACTAGCTAGCATTTGTTGCCCTTAATGCAGAGAAACTAAAGCAGATACCTTAAAAGCAACTGAGGCCAATGGGAAAAGGGGACCAGGAACTAGAGAAAAGGTTAGATTAAAAAGAATTAACCTAGAAGGTAACACCCACGCACAGGAAATCAATGTGAGTCAATGCCCTGTATAGCTATCCTTATCTCAACCAACAAAACCCCTTGTTCCTTCCTATTATTGCTTATACTCTCTCTACAACAAAATTCGAGATAAGGGCAAAATAGTTTCTGCTGGGTATTGAGGGGGGGAGCGGGAGGGGGCGGAGTGGGTGGTAAGGGAGGGGGTGGGGGCAGGGGGGAGAAATGAACCAAGCCTTGTATGCACATATGAATAATATAAGAAAAATGAAAAAAAAAAAGAAAACTATAGCAGTGAAAACAACATAGTACTGGCACAAAAACAGACTTGAAGACCACTAGACAGAATAGAGGACCAGGATATGAACCCACACAGCTATGCCCACGTTATTTATGACAAAGTTGCAAAAAAATATGATGGAGAAAAGCAGCCTCTTCAACAAATGTTCCTGGGAAGAGTAGTATCAGTCTGCAGAAAACTGAAACTAGATACATGTTTAGCACCCTGTACTATTATCAACTCAAAATGGACCAAGGGACCTTAATATCAGACCCAAAACTCTGAAGTTAGTACAGAAAAGTGCATGGACTACTCTGGAAGCAATAGGTATAGGCAACAACTTCCTTGATAGAACCCGAGCAGCTCAGCAACTAAGAGAAAGAAGGGACAAATCAGACTTCACAAAATTAAAACCTTCTGCACAACAAAAGAAATGGACTCTAAACTGAAGAGATCACCCACAGAGTGGGAGAAAATATTTGCTAGCTATAATCAGACAAAGGACTGATAACCAGAATATACAGGGAGCCCCAAAAATTAAACTCCCTCCAAATAAATGAACCAATAAAGAAAGGGGCAAGTGAACTAAACAGAACTTTTTCAAAAGAGCAAACTCAAATGGCCCAAAAACACATGAAAAAATGCTCAACATCTCTGACCATAAAGGAAATGCCAATCAAAACCACACTAAAATTCCGCCTCATTCCTGTTAGAATAGCTATCATAAAAAACACCACCAACAAATGTTGGTGAGGAGGTGGGGAAATTGGAACCCTCATACACCACGGGTGGGAATGCAAGGCAGTACAACTGCTCTGGAAAACAATATGGAGGCTTCTTTAAACACTAAACACAGATCTGCCATATGATCCAGCAATCACACTCCTTGGGATATACCCGAAGAAATGCGACTCAAGTTATTCCAGAGGCATTTCCACACCCATGTTTATTGCAGCACTATTCACAATAGCCAACTTATGGAAACAGCTAAGATGCCCCACTACTGATGCATTAAGAAAATGTGGTATTTATACACCATGGAATTTTACTCAGCCATGGAAAGGAATGAAATCTTACCACTTGCAAGTAAACGAATGGAACTGGAGAACATCATTCTGAGCGAGTTTAGTCAGACTCAGAAGACCAAAATCATAAGTTCTCCCTCATATGCGGACTTTAGATCTAAAACAAATGCAGTAATATTATTAGACATGGTTCACTTGCTAAGGGGAGGAAACATACAGGAGGAACACAGAAAGGTAGGAAACCCAAAACTTGAAAGTGTGTGATATGCCCACTGCAGAAGAGTGAATATAGTAACCTTAAAATAACAGAGGTCACTATGGGAGGTGACTGGAAAGTACTGAATAAGTCTGGAAGAGATGAATCAATTTGGGTTGTAATACACTTGTGCGTGGAAGCAATGATAGGAATCTCTCTATACAGATATCCTTATCACAAACTAGAAAAAGTGCTATGTCTTTCTTATTACTTCTTATGTCTTCTCTTCAACAAAAATTAGAAAAGAGGGCAGAACAGATTATGCCTGGAAGTGACAGGGTTGTGGAGGGAAAGCAAGGGTATGGGGAGCAGAGGGGATAAATGCCCCAGACAATGTATGCACATACGAATGAATGAATAAAGAAATAAACAAAAGAACATGGAACTTTCCAAGAAAAACAAGATTGACAATCCCATATTCATACTTATTCTCCCCATAAAAGAGAGAGAAGAATCTTGTAAATAAAAGGAAAGATGAAAAAGTGGATATTAGAATTTTGGGTATCACTGAAATCCAGAGGATCAATAGAGGATACTTTGAAAAGTGTACTAAAATAAATTTGACAATTTGACAAAATGGATAAATTTCCAGGCATGTAAGTTCAAACAAATAGAAAGAATAGAATCTAAAACACCCAAACAGATTTATATTGCTTAATGACATGAAGCACTAAAACACTTCCCAATAAAGTAACACCCAGGACTGGATTGATACACTGCTAAATTCTCACAGAACTTAAAAAAAGAAATAACACCAATGGTTCTCAAACAATCCTGTAAATTGAAAGGGAAACAATGATCCTGAATACATCCTACCAATCCAGTATTAACCTGTTAACAAAACCAGAAAAGGATAAAACAAAAAAGGAAATAATACAAAAATATCCATGAAACATAGACACAAAAAATTGTCCAGAAATTACAAATTATATTCAACAAAACATTTAAGAAGCAAGAATGACAATGCTACATTAAAACTGACTTAAACTATAGTACATACTCACGGTGACAAAAACAGCATGCATCACAATAAAGACCATAATTTAAATAACACGAGAATTTAATATCCATCTGGAATTTTTTAGCCTATTATATATGCAATAAAATAGTTGTAAAGAAAGAATGAAAAGTAAGAAGTAGGTAGCATTATTTTGCAGAAGATAACCGTGTTCACCTGGAAATTCAAATGAATATATAACATGGTACCCATTAAATGTATAATTTACTTTTTATGCATGAGTTACACAATGATGTCAAGAAAATATATAAAAATGGAAAATATAACATTATTCAAAGTAGTAGCAAAACAATCACAAAAAGTTCACAAAGTTCACTGAATTCCCTGGCAGCCCAAGGATTGTGAACAAAAAATGAATGCTGAGAATATACTACCTGAATCTATGAAGTCATGTAAAATTACTGGAATAAAACAAATTGACAGCCAGGCAGCAGTGGCTCAAGCCTGTGATCCTAGCTACTCAGGGGGCAGAAATCATTAGCACTCAGTTTGAATCCAGTCCTAATAAACAGTTCATGAGACCCTATCTTGAAAAAACACATCACAAAAACTAAAGGGCTGGTGGAGTCACTGAAACTGTAAGCCCTGAATTCAAACCATAGTAGGGCAAAACCCCCCAAAAAACAACAGGTTATTTGCATAATTGCAGACATACACACCAATGGAAGATTGAAACACCCTGAAATACCCCATGCATTTCCAATCAACTGATTCACAAGTATGTGGCAAAAGCATACCTTGAAGAATCGACATTTATTTAATAAGTTCTGTGAGGAAAACTAAATGGTTGAAAGTGGAACCCCATCCCTCACTGAATACAAAAATAAACACAAAATTAAAAACCTATAGCTTAACACCATAAAGTAAGAAACCATAGGAAAAAAACATAAGGAAAGCTTTCAAGACAAGGGAATAGACAGCAAATTTCTGAAAAAATTTAAGAACTAAGACATGCAAACCAAGTTAAACAAAAAGCCTCATATTGAATGGAGAAGTTTCCTCAGAGCAAAAGAAACAATCGCACAGAGAAGACACAAACTACAGAATGAGGGATCATGTTCTGCAGACTTTCTTCTGAACGGAAATTCATATCCAGAATATATCACGAACTTGCTTAGAATCCCCCAAATAATTCATTTTGGAGGCAATAATCTTTTTTATTATCTGTAAAAAAGACATATATTTGTGCAAGGAATGTAGTACAGATTAATTTAGTTTGCTCTCAGGGAATTTAAAATCATACCATAATGTGATATAAATTCTCCTCATTTAGAATAGCTAAGAGCTACAGTCTAAAAGTTACACAGTTATATTTGACAATATGTTGAGTTTAGACTTGACTACAACCTCCTTACTCCACAGCAAAAACACAATTGCAGTAGTCCATGTATCAATGCAACACCTTCATAGAATAAGATATTCTTACTCTATTCAACTAATAACACACATAACATTTCTCTTCTCTAAGTTTTAGAAGATTCAGAGCAGACTCCTAGAAAACAGATTTCAAATTTTTCCAATTTAAAGTAGCAAAGGACTACTATAAGCAACCGAACCAGAGTCAATGTGTGGCAAATTCATCAGTAACAATATTCAAATGTTTTCTAAAATTGTGGGAAAAAATAAGTATGCCTGGGAAAAATTTGGAGACTAACAAAGATAAGCAGACAAACATCTAGGCATGCAATAAGAGCTGTGTACTGATACCTTCCACAGCAGGGAAGAAACTCAAATTCCTACCCGATCATCCCTGCTCCCAAATGAGTGCAGATACCACATGTAATACTCAACAAACAGCACTTGAAAAGAGATGCAAGGAATCACTGCTTCCAATCATATTTTCACTTCTAATAGGGCTATAAATACACTGCTAGAATTCCATGGAATTCTGCCTTAACAATGTATTAATTAGGCCTTCTGATGCAGACATGGCGTTTGTTCATACCAAAACCTGAGCACAGATATGTGTCCAAGTGAAGAAGAAATAAATTGGAGAGGAAAAATCTCACAGGGCTTATCATTTATTTCACGCTATGCTTGCATTTCCAGATTTGACACAGCATCCCAGCCTGGCACACATCTTATTTGAAACAGTAACTGGATGTCTACAGTCATAAGTGTTTTCATGACGATGGGCACAAGTACAGAACTTCTCTGTAGAGACATTATTAGATACATTCATGAGTAAAGACATCTTATTACTCCATTGAGCTACAAGAAACGAAATTTTGTTCTAGTCTCTCAATACACACTATATGCCATTCACTTGGATTGTGTTTCTTATGATTATCTCTTAGTGTTAGCTTTGACTCGGACTCACTGGAGGAGTCCGACTGATGGTGGAGCAAATGCATAGGTTTCAGCCTTGTTATGGAAAACAGAAAAAGAAAAAAAGAATATACTTGTTCCTGTTGAAAGAAAAGTACACAACCACAAAATAACTTCGGGATGTTTCTGGGAAGGTAGGGGAGCAAGGGCCACGTAGGGTTTACTATCATCATTGGTCTATGGCAGGATTCATCCAGAAATCAAATACAAAAATGGAACATAAAGCCATAACATACTTTGTAGAAATTCCTTGCTGGGCAGGATCACTGCTTGTGTCCTCAAAAGCAAAAGAATAAAGCAGGAAAACCCCTGCAATCAGTATATCTCCCGCTTTGTATATACTGGGTTTAGGGCTGGAAAGCAGTCTGGATTACTAAATGAACTGAGATGGAGGGGAAGCTGGAGGAGAAGGAAAATAAAAATCAAGGGGAACATGTCTAGAAATGTACAATTCTGGGTGGAGGCTGAGCCTACAGTGTCAGGCAGGTATATATGCTTCCTATGTGCCTCTGTATATATGTGTTTATGTCAACTGGAATGTTCATTCCCAATTTCTTTCAGCCCAGTGTCTCCCACTCACCTGGAGGAATCTGGAACAATTTCTGCCCTGGACTCTGCATCTGAGGTCCTGCATCCATGAGATAAACATGAGTTGGAAAATAAGTCTGAGGATCCTCCTTTCCAACCCAGGTTCTATGATTTCATCCAAGCCCACAGATATTAAGGCCCAGGGATGAATTAAACGTTCTTAGAGTTGTTCTGAACTATATGTCAAAAAATAATTTGCAAGGAAGCTATTTGGGATGTGGATAATGAATTACACCATTGGATGCCATGTAAAGACCAAGGTGAATTGGTAATTAAGGTCCGAGCATTGTCAGGGCTTAACCAAAGCCAATGGAGCATCACATCCTCCAATTCAAGTTCACAGGAGAGACAGCTTCACACACCCAAGGTCCATGGCAACACGCTAATATTCCTAGCATTCCTTGGCAGGTCTCCACATACGTATTGCACGTGCAGAAACATCAACAGAGACATGTGTTTCACAATGATTAACCAATAATCAGGTTGATGTTTGAATTCAAATCAGTAGTGCAAGATAGATGCAGAAATCAGAGTAATCATCTTCTGTTGTTCTGAAGAAAGTCACAATCCTGCATAAAATCACAAGAATTTTATGCTTGCTCATTTGACTTTTACTTGCAATCAAAATGCACTTAGTCATGTATTTGCTCAACAAACAACAAGCCAAAGAGTGACTTTTTGTCTCAATTACACTTTTAGTCCCTGAGCATATGTTTGCAAATATAGTCCCAGGTCATGGCTCTCAATTAAAATCAGACAGTCACATTTAGTAAGAAATTATACATATGCACTATTATTTCAAATTGCAATACATCAGGGAAAGAGAAAATATTTGCCCTAACTTGGAATAGAAGATTGTACCTATTCTGATCAAGATCAATATAATGGGAGAATTTTCCTGGAATAGAAAATATAGCAGTGAACTAACAAGTTGAGAAGAGCAAAGCAATTGATTGAACTCTGTGTAATGTATGTGGTGATAAAGATCTTGATGTGCATAGAAAATGAAAATGAGATAAATTAGTATGAAGTATATTGGAAGTGAAATGAGACTTCAAAGAAGGATGAGACATAAGTTCTCTTAATTGCCCATAGGAACAGCTACTTTTATGTACAGAGAAATAGGGAGTGACAGAAACTTTTACCCAGAAATTGATCTATTCCAATTATTTTACAGAAAGTGTCAATTATCATTCATATTTAGAATGGATAGGATATATGCAAAAGTATTATCACAGAACTCACAAAAGATGTTGATGGAGACATTCTGGAGAGACATGATGGTGACCTGGGCTAAGTACAGACATGCAGTCATGATGAATTCATAAGAATCTGGTGTAAGCAATCAAAGTCTGCAATGACATTTTCAGAGATATGTCAAGAATGATTCTCCAATGACTGCAGTTGAACATCAGCATTTAGGTGTGGGGGTAATTACTAGAAGACTGACCGAAGAACTCAATTTTGAAGAATAAAGAAATGATGAGAAGATGCAAACACTGATTACTCTGATTTGGTCATTACAAAATGCACGCCTGTATCACCCTAGCTCACTCATTCTAAGAAGCCAGTATCACACTCATTCAGGTACCCAGTAAACATATGACAAAAAATGGAATTACACACCAATATCTTTAATGAATACAGATGCAAAGATTCTCAGCAAAACACTGGTGGAGAGAATTCAGCAACACATCACAAAGATCACAGACCATGACAAAATTGCTTTCATTCCAGGGATACAAGAATTGTTCAACATATGTAAATCTACAGATGTAACACAGCATATAAACAGAAGCAAGTCAAATTCCACATGACCCTATCAATACATATAGAAAAGTCCTTTCATAAAATTCAAGACCTTTTCATGACAAAACCTCTGCAGAAACTAGGAATGGAAGGAATGTTTCTCAACATTATAAGGGCTGTATATGACAAACCTATAGCTGACATTATACTAAATGGAGAAAAACTGAAACCATTCCTGCTAAAGTAAAGAATGAGACAGGATGCCTACTTTCTCCACTCCTGTTCAATATATATTTGGAATTCCTAGCCAGAACAATAAGACAAAAGCAAGATATAAAATGGATTCAAATAGGGAAGTTTAATTCCAGCTATCCTTATTTGCCGATGGCATGATACTCTCCCTAAAGTCCCTCAAAATTCTACCAAAAACCGTTAGAAATCATAAACGCTTTTGACAAGGTAGGAGGATACAAAATTAACATACAGATATCAGTAGCCTTTCTATGTACCGACAATGGACACATTAAGAAAAAAATCAGGTCAAACATCCCATTTACAAAAGCCTCAAAAACAATAAAGTACTTTGGAATAAATATAGCAAAAGAAACAGAAAAAGTTTTCAATGAAAAATGTAAACCACTGGAGAGAAAAATTGAAGACAACATCAGAAGGTGGAAAGACCTTCCGTGCTCATGGATTAGCATCAAAGTTGTTGGAATGACATACTACTGAAAACAATCTACATCATCAAGGCAATAGCTACAAATTTCAATGACATTCTTCAAAGAAATAGAAAAATCAATCCTGAAAAACTTATGGAAACACAAAACACCTCATCACATAACATTAACATTAAAAGAGCATGGTATTCTCACAAAACACACAGAAGACCAATGGACTAGAATAGATAATCCAGAGATAAACCCATGCATCTAGAGCTTACCGATCTTCGACAATGGATACCAAAACACTCTAGGTAGTAGACAGCCTCTTCATCAAATGTTGCTGTAAAAACTGGATATCCACATATAAAAGACTGAAACTACATCCCTATCGTTCAACCTGTACCAAAATCAACTTAAAGTGGATCCAAGACCTTAATATAAGGACTAAAACTTTGAAGAACTCCAGCAAGTGGTAGGAAATACACTGGAACATACAGATATAGGGAATGGCACTCTAAGTAGAATTGAAAAGACTCAGTATCTAAGAGAAACAACCAACAAATGGGACTGCATCAAACGAAAGAGCTTCTGCACAGCAAAAGAAACCACCACTAGGCTAAGGAGACAGGACACAGAATGGGAGAAAATCTTTACCAACTTCATCTGATAAAGGCCTAATACCTAGAATATACAGGGACCCCAAAAACACCACCTCCAAAGAATCAACAACTCAATGAAGAAAAGAGCACATGAATTTAACAGGGCATGCTTAAACAGTGATTCCCAATGACTGTAGTTCAACATAAAATGATGAGGTTGTGTGGGTAACTAATAAAAGGCTGACCAAAGGACCCAATTATGAAGAAGAAAGAAATGATGAAAAGATGCAAATACTGATTACTCTGATTTGGTCATTAAGCATTGTATGCATGTATCACTTTTTTGTACCTTGTAAATATGCACAATCCTTGAGAGTCAATACAGAGACATACACAAATTCAAAAAAGGAAAATTGCATATATAATCACATAACTTCCTAGAAAAACTGTCCAAAACAATCAGACGTTAGGTGTGGGGCAAGATGGTAGACTAGAACCATGTTTTGTTTTCACTGCCTGAATGACAAGACTCAGATAAGTAAGGGCAGGCTTTAATCTGAATAGAGAAAGAAATAACAAACACTGGACATCAGAAAAGAAGAAACTGGGGAGATGGAAACCACAAAGAAACAGAAAGGAGAAGAAAAAAGCAATGCAGAGCCATGCGATGCAACCACAACCTTAGGTGTGGATGGAAGGTGAAGATGCATTCACAAGGGAAGCCAGATTGCTACTCGTCTGAACCCCAAGGTAGATTTGGAAATTATACCTGCACTTCCTTTACGTCTGAACCCTTGCATAGCATTTGGTGAGACTAAGACTGTCCAGGGTGAAGGCCAGCCTTGGCAAAGATATACATTTTTCACTTCCCTTTCCTTGGAGGGCTGTGGAAAGATGCCATCTGGAGGGAGGACCCATTGAGATTTAGCTACTGTGGGGGTGTGAAAACAAGGCGGAATCAATGCTCCGTGAGTTTTGGGAATCCCTGACATCATGTTTGGGTGGGAGAGGGTCATGAATGTTAGGTATTGAGAGTGAGAGGGTGTGTGTGAACCATTAGAGAAGGGCAAGTAGAAGAGAGCTTTGTGAACAAAAAGCATGGTGGTTAGACATTCTTCCACCTCTGGAAACATGTGAATTCCATCATGTGAGGGTCAGGGGGAAACAATTCACTGAGTCTGCTTTGACTGACTTAACTGTGTCTTTCAGAATGGGCATCCTGGATCTGCATGTTGCTTCTGGTGGAACAGAAAACCCAAACCCAGATCCCTGAAATCACATGATATCCATGGGCTCAAAATGGAAGTGAATTTCTGGGCAGGGAATGAAAGTACATAGAGTCTTTATGGAAATCAATTCAATCCCATGTTTGTTCCTAGGTGTGCTGAAAGCCCCAAAATTTTCCCAATCACATGATTTCTATGTCTTCCTTATCCTAACAAGGAAGTGAACTCCTGCACATGGATGGAAGCACTGAAACCAGCAAGTATGTTGGTTTGGCTCCTCAGGCACACCTCTGCATGTAGACAACTCAGTGTTCTGTCAACTTCTGTAACTCATTTGGTGGGCACTCATAAGTTTAGCCACATGTTGTCCCTGGTCACAAACTGGGGACCTTGTGAAGTAAGGAAGATCCTACTCACATGACAGGTTGTAAAGCTCCCTGTGGCTAACAGTGACTCCAAATACACAAACAGGGGAAACTTCTCTACTCAAAGCAGTCCATAGCAGACAAGTGACCCTTTTGCTAGAGACTCTTGGTGGCTTAGCTCACTCTGACTCCTGTCAGTCCCAGTGTTCTGAGCATGTGGGAAAACTCTTGGGTACCGAGCCAGGCCATAGACCACTGTTATGAAATAGAGCCTCAATCTTGCCACTACACTCTCCTGCCTGAACGCTGAGAATAGTTCAACTGAAGACTACAGGTGATGAAAACTTCCCAACAATGGGCTAGCTTCTGGTGCAAATTCTAATGCAGAAACTCAGGAAATATGAAAAAGAAAGAAAAACAGACCATTTGACTCATCCTAAACTCCATATCTACAAAGTAACAAATACTATCAATAGTAAGAAGAGGAAATCTGAGACAGAGAATGTTTTTAATTTTATTTTTTATTTTTCTGTTGTTCTGGGTTCGGTGTACATTGTGGATTTACAATTGTTCTCACAACATGTCAGATTTATCATACCTGAATTCACATCCTCCATCATTGTGTTTTCCAAGCCCTGTCCCCCACATTCTAGAAATAGATTGACAAGTCTCATTTGTCAATTTCCATACATGTGTACATACTGGTTGCACTATATTCACTCTCTCATGCCTTTCCCTAAACCCTCCCCCACCGACTAGTACCGAACTCCCAAGAAGGTCATTTTCCACCCTGCTGTCCTTCAATTTTGTAAATGAGATAAAATGAAATTTATGTTTGCAAAGGGACTTTCCTTGTGATTCTCCACGTATGTATGTATTATAAACTGAATTGTTTCATGTCCTTTGTTTTTCTGATTTTTTCTCTAGTCACCATTGTATGGTGGCTTCAGCAAGCTTAAAAATTCTATACTCATTTTGTATGGACAGTACATCAACCATATTCACCTTCTGAACTTCCATCTTTATCCTCCCTTCACATGCACAAAGAAGAGCGAAGAGGAAGAAATCACAGACAAGGGATTCATCAAATGATTATAAGAATGATTGATGAAGTGAAAGAGGGCATGAATGCAAAAATAAATAACTAGACAACACAAATAAAGACCCAACAATACTGAAAAAGCCAATGCAGAGCACAAAAGATAAATTTAAAGTAATTATATAGAAATACTGATGGAAATCAAATTGAAATCTGAAACAAAGAGCTCCTGAAATGACTGGTACATTTAAAAATTGAGTACACAGTGTCCAGGTCACCAAATATCCCCCTCAGCCCTCCATCCTTCTCTGAGAATCACCTTTGGAAAAGCAGCATACTGCACCTGGCTGGGAAGCCCTGCCTTCTTCTTCCTCTCACAGTCAGGTAGAGGGAAGAGAATGTGCAAAGGACCTTAGGCAGGGACATACCAGCGATCACAGGAGAGTGAGCTGTGAGTGAGGTGATGTGGATATCACCTGGAGCTCCAGTGCATGATTTTGTCATGTGGAGGGAGTTGGTTGTCATGGCAATTCCATGATGCAATTTGCATCATCACAATGCCCCAGGATGTTTTGTGGGTGGAAAGTGGGACGTGGGAGCCAGGGTTCGGCTTGAGGAGAGTTATTTGTATAATGCTATGTGCCTGAGGACCGAGGTTAATGTGGGGTGCAACCTGGTCTTCCAGATTAACCTGCTGTGTGACCCAGAAAGTCCTTCCCCTTCTCTGAAACTCCCAGAGCTCAGAGGCCTAGAGGACTTCATTATCCTTCTCAGACACACAGGTTATGACTCTTAGTTCTGGTGCCCAGGATGAGGAGGCCACAACCACTTCATGCCCAAGCTTGAATCCAGGAGAGGGACCAGAGAGAGTGGAGCTCTGCTGATCACCTCCTATGTGCTGCACAGTGCAGATGGCAGTCATCCATCATGCATTTACACTTCACAGCCTCTCCTGCCACTGTCTAGTGATGAATACCAAGAATCATTTTGACAGCACCTCTGGGATCCAGGATCTAGTCTAAGATCATGATAGGATTCATTTACTTAATCTTCCCAATAATGATGAGATAGATACCAGTATCACTCACATATTAGAGATGAGGAAACAGACCAGCAGAGAGGTAGAGTAAACTGCTCAAGGTCACACAGTAGGAGCTGCCCAGTGGATGTTACATTGTCAAGTTGACATTAGTGGTTCCATTATAAAGACAGGAGAATAGAGTCCTGGGAGCCATTTGGGTTGAGGAATTTCCTAGAGGAACTCACTGAGTTCCCATAGCCCAGAAGCAGAATTAAGTCCCTAACACCAGCCCTAGACCCCTATGCAGGCCTTTGCTGCACTTTTTATCCACAGCAAAATTCAGCCAGTCTTGGTACCTGTGCCCAGTCCTGCCTGCCCTTAGCTCTGAGGAAGGAGTGTTGCCCAGTGTCCATCCATGGAGTTGACCATGTGGCTTTTATTGTAGAGTGAGCCCACCATGAATGTGGTTTAAGGGGACATAGCCACCACTGCATAGATTACTATACCTATTGGGCATGCATCACATCTCCCATGCATGAGATCAATGAGCTTGGATATGTCACCTCCTGCCAGAGCCATCTGGGGAGACACAGCTGTCCCTTGTCTTTTTCTCACCTTCCCTGCATCATGCACTTGCCTCTTCTTTGTAGAAAGAATCAATAACTGTTCAATTTCATTGCATGTAATATGACTATTTAGGTGTTTAATATCTTCTTGGTTCAATTTTTATTGGTTACATGCATCTAGCAACTTATCCATTTTATCTAGATTTTCCTGTTTATTGAATAGAAGTTTTCAAAGTACTTTGCAATGATTCTGCTGATTTCATTAGCATTATGGATATGTCCCCTTTTCCACTTCTGATTTTATTAATTTGGGTGTCTTCCACCCCCCATATTTTCTTGTTGGCTACGGGTTTGTCGATCTTGTTTATCTTTCTAAAGAACCGATTTTGGTTCATTAGTTCCTTGTACAGTTTGTTTGGTTTCCATCTCATAGATTCTCACCCCTGATGTTCATTATTCCTCTCCGTCTGCTGGTTTTGGGTTTGTCTTTTCTTACTTTTCTAGGAGCTTAAGGTGCATCATTAAGTTGTTTATTTGCAAGCTCTGTGTTTTATAAATGTAAGCATGTATAGCTATAAGCTTTCTCTGTAGCATGAACTTTTCTGTGTCCAACAGATTATGAAAGCATTTTCACTTTCATTGGAATCTAGGAAATTTTTATTTCTTCCCTTATTTCTTCAGTCAACAATTGGCTTTGCAGTAGTGTGCTGTTCAGAAATTTTTCTGGAGTTTCTTTTGTTGTTGTATCTATCACTGTGTTAGTGTCTATCTGTACTCAGAAGGCCATTGGAGTTTTTTTAATGTAGATGGGTGCCCCAGTGTTTGTTGTATATAATATTTCCACTTGATGAATTGTTACTTTCATTAATATGAAGTGACCTTCATTGTATCTCCTGACTGATTTTAGATTGAAGTTGACTTTTTCAGATATGAGTAGAGCTACTCATATCTGCTTGTTTCTGGGGTCCATTTGCTTGGAAAAATTTCTTTCACCCGTTGACTCTAAGCCAGTATTTTTTTTTAAGATAGAGTCTCTTGTAAGCTTAGGTGTTGTTTCTTCATCCAATTTGCTGTTCTGTGTCTATTGATTGGGGCATTGATGCCATTTACATTCAGTGTTAGTATTGAGAAGTGCCTGTTGTTTCCAGTCATTTTTGTTTACTTGTTGTTTAGTTTTACCTATTCCTTGTGTGTTGGTCTGCTTACTCAAAAGTGTTTATTCTTTCTTGAGTCTACTTGCCTCACTCTATTTTCAACTTCTATATGTAAAAGTCCTTTAAGTATCTTCAGTAGGGCTGGCTTGGTAGTTGCAAATTCATTTAGTTTTTCCTTGTTGACAAAGGTTTCAGTTTGTCCTTCAATGAGGACGGATAGTTATGCGGGTAGACTAGTCTAGGTTGACAGTTCCTTTCTTTCTACATCTGAGTTAAGTCTTTTCATGACCTTCTTCTATTTAGAGTTTGAGTTTAGAAATCTGCTGTTATTCTAATGGGTTTGCCTGCATATGTGACTTGTCTTTTCTCTTTTGCAGTTTTCAGAATTCTTTCTTTGTTCTATGTGCTAACAGTTTTGATTATAATCAGTCTGCATGTCTTTCTTTTTTGGTCATGATGGGTTGATACTCTATAAACATCCTGCACTTGGGGGACTTGCTCTTTCTCAAGGTTAGGGAAGTTTGTAACTATTAATCTATTGAATACATTGTCAAGGCCTTCAGTTTTTATCCTCTTCTCCTTCTTCAATACCCATGATTTGTAGGTTTTGCCTTTTCATGGTGTCACAGATATCTTGCATCTCCCATTCATATGTTCATAGCATTCTTTCATGATCTTTTACTGTTTGATCTAAATTCTCTATTTTGTCTTCTGTTCTTGATACTCTATTTACAACATTCTCCACTCTGTTTTCCAAGCTTCCAGTTATGATTTTTGTTTGGGTTATTGAATTTTTTATTTAGTATTGATTAATTTTAAGGGTATCCTTATCTTTGTTGGTTTTCTCTTCCATATCCTGGATAATCTTCTAAATTAAAGTCATCTGCTTTTTGGAGTCTCTTGGTGTTCATTTAATTGGTTTCTCATGTTCTCTTTGAGGTCAAATGTTTACTTTTGTATTGTTCCTTTGATGTCATTAATCAGTTTTGCTATTTTTTTGAAATTCTTTTTTGATAGCTCTTCTTCTATGCAGGTGGAACTGGCCTTTTTATGGAGAGTGGTTGTCTTGCTATTTCATTCTGCATTGAGATGTACACATCTGGAGTTGGTTTTGGTTAGGATTTTAATCCCATGTGCCCCTGTAATATGGTTTTGAGTTTTTGTCTCTTGGAGCTTCAGTAGTGTTCCTCAGAGCAGGGTATGCTGGATTTGTAACCCATTGCAGGGTTTTTGTTGTGTCGCAAATTACGTCTTTTCTCACATCATTGAGGGGTTCGAGTTCCTGCTCTTGGATGGGGACAGAGGGGCTCTCCTGCAGTGCAGTGGGGAATGCCAGGTCTCAGTGCACTGTGGGGGCCAGGCCTCCTAGCACCAGCAGAGTAGCAGATTGCCACTCAGTGGGGGAGCTGGGATTCTAGCTCTTGGTAGGGAGAGATGGGAATCTCCTGCAGGGAGATGCAGTGTGAAGTGCTCAGTTTCTGTGTGCCTGGGGAAACAGGGATTATCGTACCACATGCAGAGTAGAAGATTTTAGCTTACCTCTCCTCAGTAGGATATCTGGCATTTTCAATCTTTGTTGTGGGAATAAGGGTTCTGTTGCTATCAGGGACTGTGGGGGGGTGTGGTTCTCCATGCTCTGTGGGGAGAGAAGCCTCCTGGTGCCTGCAAATAGCAAAGCCTGGAGCCTGTGGGGCACTTCTGTGTGTTGTGGCAGGCTCCTGGCAATGTGTAGCAAGTTGAGGCCACCTGTTGAGCAGCAAGGCCAGTGCACTTGAATCGACATAGCCCAAAACACAAAATGGGGTGAAGACACCCTCTTCAACAAATGCTGCAAGTAAGTCTGGATTTCACATATAGAAGGCTGAAACTAGATCCCTGTCTCTCAACCTGTACCAAAAACAACTCCAGTGGATCAAAGACCATAATATGTCAGGAAACTTTGAAGCAACTCCACAAACTAGTAGGAAATACACTGGAACATCCATGCCATCAGGTTTGACTGGGAGATGGTCATGAGAGTGGAGCATGCAGAGTGAGAGGGTCTGGTGTGAACCCTTACTGAAGTTGAAGCTGCAGAGAGTTGTGTGAACAGAAAGTGTGATCGTCAAACATTCTACCACCTGTGGAAGGGTGAGAGTTCCATAACATGATGGTCATATGGAGACAAATCACTGACTCTGCTATGTCTGTGTTAATGTTGTCCTTTAGGATGGGCATCCTGGATCAGTGTGTTGATTCCGTGTGGTCCTGAATGCATCAAGCCCAAGTTTCCCTAACCACATGACTTCCTGGTCTTCCAAATGAAGTGAATTTCTGAGCAGGGCATGAAATATATATGCTTTCTATGAAAATCCACACCATCCAGTTTGTTGGTCGCTGCTGCTGAAAGCCTTGCACTTTTCCAAATCACATGATGTACATATCCTCACCCCAAGAAGAAGGTGAATTCCTGGACATGGATGGAAGCACTGAAACCAGCAAGTAGATTTCTTGGTTCCTAAGGTAATCTCTGCATGTAGGCAATTCTGTGCACTATCCCTGTCTATAATGTATTTTGGGACACTGATCAGCTTAAACCCTAGCTATTCCTAGAAACAAGTTGGGGACATTGTGAAGCAAGTAAAATCTTACTCAACTGACAGGTGGTTAAGCTCCTTCTGGCTAACAGTGACTCCAAAGAGAGAGAGCTTCTATAGTGAAAGCAGTCTAGAAGTCAGATAACCATTTTATCAGACATTCTAAGTGGTTTAGCTCAATGTGAGTACTGTCAGGATCAATATTTTTATCAGATGGGCAAATTCACGGCTACCTATGTGGAGAAAACAAGTCGCAACCTTGTCACTACGTTCTCCTGTGTAAACATTGAGAATATTTCAATGAAGACCACAGGTGTTAAAATTTTCCCAGAAATAGCTTGGCTTATATGTACAAATCTTAATGCAGAAACCCAAGTAGTATGAAAAAAATAAGGCCACATGACTCACCATAAACTCAGTATCTCCAAAGAAACACTAACAATAATGAAGAAGAAGGTATCTTAGACAAACATTTTTTTAAAAAATGGTTATGAGTGATTTTTTTTAAAAAAGAAAAGTTAAAGAAGGAAAGAATGAATGCATGAGTGGATGACAAGAGAACACAAATAAAGACCCAATGGAAATAAGGAAGTCAATGTAGGGCTTGAATTTAAAGATACAATAGTTATACCCATCCTGTCAGAAATCAAATTGAAATTCTGGGAACACAAAGTCAACAAATCAACTAAGAACCTCAGTTTAAAGTTTTCTCCCCATCAATGAATAATGTTGATTACAGAATGTGAGGGATTAAAGAAATTTAGATGCATTAGAAGCATTAGCTGAAGATAAAGGAAAAACTAAAGCAGGAATGGAACACTTGAAATTTCAGTTCCACCAATATATGGGTCACCTAATGTTCCCCTCGGCCTTGGATCTTTCTCTAAGAACCATCTGTGGAGAGGGGGCAACCTGAGCCTGACTGGGAAGTCCTGGATTTATTCTCTCTCTCATCAGTTCAGATAAGTAATTAATAGACAGTGCAAAGGACCTGATGCAGGGGCACAGCTGGAGCAAGCACAGGTGAGTGAGGTGTAAATGGAGTGATGTGGACTGGGCCTTATCTTGGGGCTGCAGTTACTTTTTGTAACATGGAGGGAATGTTGGGCAACTCCATAAAACCATTTACATCTTTAGAATACCCCAATGGCTGGCTGACCTGGGGAAGGTGGGTGTGTGGGGACAGCCGGGTTCCACTTTGAGGAGAGGGATTTGTATTACTTCCATGTGGCTTGGGGCCCATGGTTAATGTAAGGTGATACCTCCTGTCACAGATTAACCTGCTGTGTCACAAGAAAGCCCCTTCCCTTCACTGAAACACCCAGAGCTCAACAGCCTAGACAGTTGTTTTCCATGGATTTTCTCAGAAGCAAGGGTTGTGAGCCTTGGTTCCGGTGTCCACGATGAGGTGACCACACTCCCTTTGTGCTAAAGCCTTACTTCAGGAGAGGGGTGCATAGGATTGAAGCTTTGTTAGCACCTTTATGTGCTGACATAATGCAGGTGGCCTTCATCCATCATGCATTTAAGCTTCACAGCCTCTCCTGCTACTGGCCAGTGATGAATAACCATAGGAAACATTTTGACAGCACCATGGGAGCCAGTCTGTAGCCTAAGCTCATAGTAAAATTATTCTATTGGACCCGCCTCCTAATGGTGAGATAGGTATTATTATCACTTACATATTAGAGGTGAGAAAACAGAGGCACAGTGACAGCAACTTTCTCAAGGCCACAGAGTAGAAACAGACTTTCTGGATGTGTGTGCTGTGTAGACAGCAGACCCACACTTTTAAGCTGCTTCTACAAGATGAGACTGTGGACATGAGCAAATTTCCCTGGAGTCTGCATGGGATATCACAGAGCTGGGCCCTTGTGCTTTTCTCCCCTTTGTTTGAAGCTACTCATGTCCACACAAACCCTCATGAAAGGGGTGCTGAGGGACACCCCAATCCACAAGGACTTCCATAGTCCTCTACAGGTTTCTGTCTGGGCTAGCGAGAACTCTCACTACCTTAGACATCCTGAGCTCCCATTCCTGGGCTTGCTGGAGTTGTCCAGGAGATTAATGTGAGTAATTAGCATGGCTTATCTGTGGGAATGAGCCTCACCTTCACCCCATCTTGACCTACTCATTGTGCACTCCCCAAACACATTCTCACTTCTTCCTTGGTTATCTTTGCCTGCATTATCCTGTCACCCTCAGCACACCTCCACCTCTTTGTGCAGTTTTGCTTTTGTGTATACGTCACTGCTGTGCCCCAGAGAAGCAACACATTCGACCTATCTTCACACATACCACTTGGCTCCTGTCTCAATTACACAGGTGAGCACATGCAAGAGTGTGTGTACATGTGCATATGAGTGTTGTGTGTGTATGCACAAGTGCGCACATGCACGAGTGTGTGTATTGAGTATATTTGTCCTAAGTGTGTGTGTATGAGTGTATTTGAGTGAGTAAGCCCACTATGGTGAAAATACATGTGTCTGTGTGCATACATGTGTGTTCATGCATGTGAGGTTGAGTATATATGACAGGGTGAGAACACTTCCACAATGACTTCCCTTCTGGTTCCCTTATCCAAGCCCTGGACTTGAACAAGCCATAGTCTTTCTTGTCCCCAAGACACAGGACTGTGACCCAACTGTCTAACTCAGAGGACCCTTTCATCACCCACCTGCACAGATAAGCACAAGGGCAGACGTAGACTCAGGCAGGACCTTGCTGCAGGATTCTCCACACCCTGCCCACATACTGGGAATCCCATAGAGTCCACTGAAGGCAGAGCATCTGGAGTCTTGGATTCTGGACTTGAATACAACTTCTTGGCCCACATTCAGCAACTCCTGCAGGTCCCAGCATAGTCAGTGACCAGACACTGCAGTCTGTTTAGTCAGAAGGAAAAGTGTTCGAATGGTTGGGCACAGTATAGTGGGAACAGCATGGAGGGAATAAGTTGTGACAGCATTGAGAGGTTCTCACCTATATCCATGCTTCCAAGCCTACCTTGGCATGTTCAAAAGATCCATGAGAAGATGGTACAACCTGACTAGCCCTGTACACCAGCCAGGTGTTATGAAGGGACTGTCAGTGTCCCCAGCCGAGCCTTGGACCCAAAAGGCACTCTCCTAGCTCTGTCTCCCCTGCTTAGCTGTGAATGTCCCTGTGTATACTCATGTCCACATCCTGTGCCTATTGTGCCCAGATGTAGAGTAATAGACACTGCAGTGAAGTGGTGACAAGTGTGGGACAGCACCTTGGCGAGGTGACTAGCAAATTCCCACCCCTGACAGGCAGTGACTGAGGTGGCATATGGGGGAGGAGGGACAATGGCATTAGACTGATGTAGGTTGTAACAGTGACCCCTCCTCACTGGCCCAGCCTGCATCAACAATCCAAGCATGCCTTAGGTTTCTGATTCACCTTTCTCTCAGAGCTTCTTTATGGATTATTAAAGAATTTCATGACATTTTCAATTAATGTTACTCCAGCGGGATTTATTTATCTAATGTTGTTGATAAAGTCTTATGACATCTACAACATTCATTTTGCAATTAATTAACTAAAACTGGTGCAGTTTAGAGAGCAAATTAAACACTTTTTCAGGCAGGGGTTAGTGAATCTAATGAATGGGCCAGTGTGTTCTAAAAGAGAAATAAGAGCACATGTCTCCCTCTAGTTGATGACTTCATGAAATGAGCCAGTGACAGTGAACCTTGTCCTCATTGGTGAAAGATGATCACAGCACCTGCCTCCAGTTCTTCAGCAATCTGAGGTTGGCAAGAGTTTTTATTCATAGACAAACACAACAAAGTGCTTCATGATGGATGGTTAATTTTATGTGACATGCGCATGGGCCACTGAGTACTCAGATAGTTGATCAAGCACTATTCAAAGTGTGGCTGTTTCTGAGTGATGTGAATATTTCAAAGTACTAAATGAGAAAAGCACTTGGCCCTTTTAATAGGAGTGGGCTTTGTTAAGCAGTTTAAGGCTAGAGTAGAACTAAACCACTAAGTAACATTTAGTTCTTGTCTGACTGTATAAGTTACAGCATTGTCTTTATCCTGCTATTGCCTTGAAGAGACTTGTCGACTCTTGCTTTTGGCTCTTGAGTGAATTTTTGGACTGGATTTTGTACCATGTGCTCACCTGGGTTTCTAATTTGTTGATGGTAGATACATTTGGAACTTCTTTACCTCCATAACTATTCATTCAGTGTGTGTGTGTGTGTGTGTGTGTGTGTGTGTGTGTGTGTGTGTGTGTTTGAATGCACACTCTTTTGGCTCCATGTCTGGAGAATGTGATAGACATATGCCCCAAGTGACAATTGTGGTCAAGAGTACTGGCTTTGACACCTGAAGCCACGTTTTTAGCTGGAGGAAACTAGTCTACTGTGTACTTTCAGTTGAAGTATTCACAAATTTAGGGAGACTAGACATGAATGTATTGGGGTGTGTTTTGTCATCACTGTACTGGGGGTTGTAGCTCAGGAATCATATACAACTGCAGTGCTCAAGACACTGGGTCCAGCCCCCAACTCCACACTGGGAAAGAAAGCTTAGCTGCAGAAGCATGACAAACACCACCCATGGGAAAATAGAAAACCCTAATAAAGAAGAATCATGGCCACTGCTCCAGTATCCCTAGAAGAATATAGGAACTCGGGGTTCTCAGTGAGCAATTTCCAGTTGAGCTAATCTTCTAAACCAGGGGGTCTTTACTGTATTTCCCCTGTAGAAGATCATATTTCTGTTTGCTCAGTATATGCCTCAATGCTTACTTCACAGACCTAATTCAGCATTGCTAAATTAGAGCTAATATGCTAAATCAAGCTAACATCAATTTATTGAATGAGGCACTATTTCATTAAAGAAGAATGCTGAGCTTTCCACTTTCATTGGAACCTGAAGCATTTTCCTTTAGAGGCAGAAGATACTTGTTTCCTCACTATACAGAGACACAATAAATGGGAGGGGGGAGGACCAGGCCGGACCAAGCAAAAAGAAATACTCTATCTCAAAAATAAGAAATGCAAAAAGGGATGGTGGTTTTGCTCACATGGTAGAGGAATTTCCTGGAATTTTCCACTATTGCCAAAAAAATCAATGAAATATATCAAAGGAATCTAAAACAGTGCAACACTGAATTTCATATAATCTGAAAATGGAGGAAAGTAACTATAAGTACCAAAAGGCGGAAAACATCATTGTGGAGATTAGAAGTATAAGCCAGTAGTATTTGCAGGGTTAATTGCACAATCAATGACACAAAGTGAATAACAACATCACAATGCAATCAAATGTTGAAAATGAGAAATGCAACGTATAGAAATTCTAATCCTGATAGAAGAAGCAGCATGAGTTTTCAGTAGACTGAAGTAAACCACAAGTTTTAATCTCATATCTAATGGCTAGAATGGTATAGTTTTATTTTTGATTTTTGTTTAATATACACATGAATTTAACTTTCAGAAGCCTCATTGTACATAGCATGGGTTTTATTCCTGAAGCCATATAGAGTGTTTCTCTCTGGCCTTAGCAAAATAATGTAGCACTTGGGACCAAAGAAAAAGCCTAAGATCCCTGCACTGGAGGCCAAGATGGAGAAGACCTCCACGGCCACCATGACCCTTCCCTTGGTGCTGTGGTAGACAGGGAGGAAGGTGACCCAGACACTACAGAACACCAGCATGCTGAACGTCAGGAACTTGGCTTCATTGAATGTGTCAGGAAGGTTCCTTGCTAGGAAAGCCACTCTGAAGCTCCCCAAGGCCAGGAAAATTAGGTATCCCAGGATGCAGTAAAATGCCACAGCTGATCCCTTGTTACACGCGATGATGATGTGGCTGTGTTCTGAGTTTGTGTCTGTGTCAATGAAGGGTGGAGAGGTTCCAAGCGAGATTCCACAGGCAGTCAGTTGGATCAGTGTGCAGATGGGAATAAGGTAGTTAGGTGTCCTTGATACCAACAATCACCTCATCCTTTTCCCTGGAGACGTGATATTAAAAGACAGAATCACAGTGAGAGTTTTGGCCACGACAGTGGAAGTAACCACTGTGAACACAATTCCAAATGTGGTCTGCTGGAGGATGCAGGTGGCCATGCCAGGACGGCCAATGAAGAGCAAGGAACAGAGAAAACAGAAGGTGAGGGAGATGAGCAGGATGTAGGTGAGAGCCCTGTTATTGGCCTTGACAATGGGAGTGTCATGGTGTTTCATGAAGACCCCGAGAACAGCAGCTGTGAGTACAGAGAAGATCAGAGCCATGCAGGCCAGAGCCAAACCCAAGGGATCTTCATAACCCAGAAAGGTCACAGATTTTTGGAGGCAGTGGTTTTTGTCTCGGTTGGCATATTGATGATCTGGACACTTCACACACTGATCCATGTCTGGTGATGAGTGCAGGTTACCATTAGTCAAGGTTCAGTTTTCATGCCTCCCCTCCAGCACAATGGTAAACTTTTCCTCTTTTGTTGCTTTAGATAAAAATGAATTCTACACAGCAAATAATTCCAACTGAACACTTCCCATTTTTGTTATGATAGCACAAACCTGTCCCTTTAACTTCCTTGACTTATTCAGCATATTAATGGCACAATTTTCTAACTCTCAAAAAACACTAAAGTTATTCCTAGCTCACCAAATAAAAACTCTATAAATTATATCATGTTTTATTCACAACCACCCTAAGTTTGTTTAGAATTATGTTCCCTTTTATTATGAGATAGATAATTAATAATTTCCAGAAAATAGAGGCGATCAATAACACTTTTTAACTGGGTGAAGAAGTCTCAACATCCTGCAACTCAGTGTAATTTTCACCATATGCATATTCTAGGTTAGAGTACACTTGCACTGAATCAATACATTTATTTGTAGGGTACTAATGTCTTTCTAGTATGAGTTTGTCCTTTCATAATCCTATTTAGACCTGCACTAATTCCAGTCTATTTGCCATTATTCTACACATGTTTTGTTAATGTCAAGAGTTTTTCAAAGCAAGTATGATTTTTAGGCCTAGGGAGCATATACATTAAGATATAGTAAATGTCATTGTTTAAAAAATTCACTTAAGACTTACAACTACTATGTAGAATATAATACATTCGTATATACTAGATGCATATTGCATCAAAGGAAATTCAATGATTAATTTCACAATTTACCTCAATTTTGTGGAAAACACTACTGTATGAACATATTCAGGTTGTATGTTCTGTTTCTAAAAATATCTTTATGCTTGTTGCACGGGACCAAGGCTGAAATTCAAGCTACTCAGGAGGTAAAGACAGGGGGGATTGCATTTCAAGACCAGCCTGGGGAAAAACTCAGATCCCATGTCAACAAATAATCTTGGAGTAATGTTGGCACCTGTGTTCCCAATTTAGGCTGATCACACTGCAAGGCAAAAAGCATGTATCTGTCTACAAATTAACTGAAGCAAAAAAAGACTAGGACTATAGTTCAAGTGATAGAGCACTTGCCTAGCAAGACCAAGTTTTCGAGTTTAGAGCCTGGAGTCATTAATCAATCAATTAATCAATCAATAAGTCAATTCGTAAACTATGTGTCCATTTCTGTTACTGAAAGTATTGTCTTGGGCTGCAGAATTTCACAAATGATGTCCTGTTACAAAGTTTTTCTTTCTTGGTGAGCAGTCTTATTAAGATTTTTTATCATATTTATTTATACTAGAATACCCCTTAACTTTGATTTTCCTTTGTTGTGTTAATTTACTAAATATATTTTCTTCTTGTATTGATTCTCTTGTTTCTTTGTCTTTAGGTTGCTTTTCCTTTTCTGTATTATGATAGGTACTTGTTATAAACAATGTCTGGCATTCCTGATTTTATGCCTGAGTATTTATTCCAACCACTCAAGTCCATTCATAATATTTTCATCATTTATAATCTTTATTTAAAGTGTTCTTTAAACTGTGATATGTGTAAACAAGTATTTGTTAATATGTAAACTTGAAGATAGTGACATTGTTTATAGAGAGTTCTTTGTCTGAACAGAGTGAACCTACATTAAACCCTGTGGTCATAAAGAATTAAAAATGAAAATTAATTGCATCTGCACTGTGTTGTCAATCTCAATATATTTAAAAGTGAAATTGAAATCATGCAACTATGCTGCTTAAATAAGGTATATGAATCATAAAGGAAATGAAAAACTGTGATGTAGAAGTGTTTCTAGCATGTATTATTTAACATAAATCTGGACATTGTAAATGTAATATGCTAACTGTGGCATCCTGAAAGGTTCAATATCTATTTGTATCTCTATTCTACATCATTCCATCCAACTTTCTGTGGGTTTCTGCCAGATGGTAACATTTTCAGGTTTTGTGATTATTACAAGAATTCATAGCATAAAAATCTAGTTGACATTTCCCCCACTCATCTAACATAATATTAGTGTTCATGTATCTCTGTACAAATTTATGACACTTTTCCAGTAGGTCTCTGTGTATTCATTGTAGACTTATTGCGTTGGTTTGTGTTCATGTCATTATTAGTTGCATGTCTTTTTACATATGGAGTGTTGGTTTGTTTTCTTTGGAGGGGCTGGGGTTGAAACTGAGGGTTTTGTACTTATAAAGCAAGCACTCCACCACGTGGTCACAGCTCCAATCCATTTTCATCTGGTTGTTTTTGCTATAGGATCTCACACACTGTTTGCTTGGGCTGGTCTTGAACTGTAATCCTCTGATCTCAGCTCTCAAGAAGCTAGGATTATAGGTGTAATCCACCAGCACCCAGGTCTGCTAACTGAAGTTTTAAAAAGTTTCTTACAATATACATAATCCTACCCCTTAAACCAAACAAAAATTTTCTGAACACTTGGTCTTTGTCAAGCATTTTGACAAGCACTCAGAAAATAGACATGTGCAAGAACCATGTATTCACTGTGAGGTACAAATAGGAAGGTATTTTTCCACAATATTTCTCCCAAATTCCATGACAGAGATGAAAATTGCATAGAGAGAAGTGGTGGAAGGTGTTTTCTTGAGAAGGTAATGCATACAATTGATATAGCAATGAATCAAATATGAAAATCATGGTATATGGGCTGTACTGTTTCAAAGGTCAATGTGATCCTTTGTGTCATTTCACTTGCCAATGGATGTAGGAAGATCTTGCCTATGCATTCCACTTGTAGGGCTTTTCCCTCTTCAAGAATATGGGAAACTATTTAGGACGGGTGGGAGTTTCTTCATAAGTCACAGACTTACCTGTCCCATTAGAAATCTCATTGTCAGGGCAAGGGATGCAATCAAAGCAACAGGGAGCCTTTCCCTGCTGAGGGGAATTCCTGAATCCAGGACCACAACTCTCACTGCAAACAGAGTGAGGATTCTGAGGAAAATCAGATAGGTATTGGTGGTTGCTCAGACATTTCCATAGTATTTCAGTAATTACAGTGTTTTATTGAATTGGATCAGTAAGAAATAGTAATTTTCTCTACAAAAATCCTACAAATTCCTTGTACATTATTAGATTCTGGCCATGATATGACACAATGGCTTATGTGTAAAAGTCTTGGTAGCCAGGACTGCTGCTTTTTTAGAAAGTATCAATCCTTTAAGCATTGATTCTAGTGGGAGGAAATTTGGTCATTACAAGTATACAGTTAAAGGTGATATTGGTACCCCAGGGCCAATCCTCTCTCTCTCTTCGTTCCTCTGTTGCCATGAGGTGCGTACAAGCTATGCTACCTGCTACAACCATAATGCTCTGCTTTGCCATAGACCTTAAAGGACCAGGCCAAGTTCAAGATGGAGACTTTCACAACTGTTAGCTGAATAAACGCTTTATCCCTAGAAGTTGATTTTCTCATTCATTTTGTCACGGTGAGTGACAGCCAAGTAAAACAGATATTGTGTGTATTTTAGGATTGCAAAATATGAACACAGAAACATGTTGGTAAACAAATATGTTCCTTTCTCACCCATGATTGAATTAATAAGAAAAATCTCTAAAATGGAAGTTATTAAATGAACATTGCTGGATCATGAATCAACATCAGGAATATTAAATCTTTTTTTTTTCATTTTTCTTTTATTATTCATATGTGCATACAAGGCTTGGTTCATTTCTCCCCCCTGACCCCACCCCCTCCCTTACCACCCACTCCGCCCCCTTCCTCTCCCCCACTCAATACCCAGCAAGGAATATTAAATCTGAACGAGTATTGCTTACTGATGTGTGAAATTCAAAACTTTATGATTTGATCCAACCCACCTCTAAAGTTTGCGAGTTCCACTCTATCAGATCCTCATGTAGAGATAATTGTTGACCATGTAGACCATATGGGGAAAACTTTCCTACTTTCACCTTATGTCTAAGACCTTCTGGAAAATTCCAAAAGTTGAGAATGTCATACTCTGCCTCCAATTTCCTTTTCTCATCCAAAATCACTTGGTCTCCTGCAGGGTTGTTAAACTGAATGCTCTTCATAAAGAGGTGCAGCTAAAAGAAATGCATCATCCTAATGTGAAGTGGATTCCATGGTTGAGACAGAAAAACTGAACTGAGCAAAGCTCCTGATTGTCTTTGTAATGCTTTACAGCAATGATGTAGTACAAAGAAAAAGCTAGAGAACTAAAATATCATGATATCAAATGCTGGACACACATCAGAGGATCAAAATTACAGTTTCAACACAAAACACCAATGTCACACTTAACTATAATGAGTGAATCTGGGGAATTTGATCATTTTTAACTTCCTGGAAAAACCTAGTTGTATGTATTTTATGAATGAATCTAGAGATTCAACTATCAAATGGGTTCAATAACACCTAAACTGGAATTAAATCAAATCATCGATATAAAATACCCACTACAGCCTCCAGCAGGTCTTAGATACTTGAAGACCTCATTCTCTTTCTTGTTATTTAAGAAACTGTTTGTGAAATGCTGGCTTTATCCTATTGAAAACATTTTCCGTGCGGGTTGTTGAAGCCATTTAAAACAGAAACATTGATGTGGAACTAAAACACATTTCTTTTTGACACATGGCACCCTGGTATTCAAGTACACATCTGCCCAGGTCTAGTTATCTCCTAGGAAGTGAAAAATGTATACTTTCTATTGTGCTTTCTGAAATGTATCACAAACTACTTAGCTTATCTGTGAAATCGGTTCACAAAGAGATGTTCCTGATGTCATGTACCTTCCAATGAAAAAGTCTTTACCTGAGAAGGGGAAAACACCATCCACTTTCCATTTCCCACTGTTTGCATTTGGATTTGATGAAGTAGCATCTCATGAAGGGTGTGGGCCACAGCATACACAGCATTGTAAATATTGTAACTCTCTTCACTCATGGCTGTTTCAAAATGATTCCCAGGCAACCAGTCCAAGGAGGCATTGTGTGGACATTTCTTATAAGTTCCACACTGAGACTCAGAAAACGAGCAATTTAAAAACACTAAAAATAGACTAACCAGGTAAAAGTCTTCTGGATATTTGGAAGGGTTAGCTGATTGGATGAAATTTCTGAAACCAGAAATGTCTCCATGGTGGTGTGAAAAAATGAGTTGTCCATGGAATGAGTCTAAAATGAGATGTCTATGACTTCTTAAAAAATCCCATTGAGAATTCATGACCCAGACTTTGCCTGTCATTAAAATCTCCCTCAAAGTATTCATTAAAACTTCCAGGAAATCACTGTCACCATAAAGGATAATAACATTTGCTGATGATTTTATAATCTGATGATGTTTTGACCAGGTTTTTGGGAAAAAGGACACTGTAGAGACTGGGATCATTTCCACAAAGGCTACACAGATTCTGTGCTTGTCCATCTCTTCTCTCAGGTCTGAGAGCATCTGAAAACCTCTGTGGTCTTCTGAAATGAAGAGCCCCACCCAGGTCCATCTGAAATGAAGCATCAAGGAGATCATGCCAAGGACCAGAGATGTTTCTTTGGGAGCCATCTGATAGAGAGATGTGAACTTGTCATGGTCACTCAGGATAGGATCAAAAGACCCAAAGGTAAGCTAAAGGGAGAAGGAAATCGAAGCTACATGAAAAAGAGGACAGTCAAGAAGTAAAAGCTGAGGTCTGGTACATACTAAGTCTGAGGAAAAGAGGTAGTAAGTAAGGCTTGCTCATTACACTTTATGAGAACTCTCTGGAAAACCATACGTCAGTCTCAGAAATCTAAGAAAGCCCAGTGTCTGCTTCAATTTCTCCCTCTTCTGTGTTCCAAAGGGAACATGGGTCTTCCACAAACTCTTTGACATTAAGAATGGAGAACTTCATCAAAAGAGTCTCCTCCTTTTGTTCTTCCTGACACCTGTCAATTGCACCAAAGAAGCCATGGTTTCATCTATTCCCATCCCACCCACACCCTTACCTGAGGAATTTTGTAGAGCTGCAGCAGTGTCCCAGTATTGGCAGATATTACCCATGAAGGTCCTGTAAGTGCTGCTACAGATTTGCTCTCTCTTCTACAGTTGTAATTAGGAATAACTTTGTCAGACAGAAAAAGCCAAATGAAGGGTGGCCCTAAGGTATTCCATTCAGTGTGTAGGACATTATAAATATCAAATCCCAGAGACATGTTCTGTAGAAGAAGGGGGTTCTTGTTGATCTCCTCAATGGCAAAATCCATGGCAAGTACAAACTGGTAGTTCCTTAAGGAAAGCCTAAATAGAGACCATTGTATTCTCCATTAGGAACAATAAATATGTGAGATGTTCAAATCAAAAGCAATGACTTCTCTGCATTCAATACATGTGTCTCTAAAATAAGATGTCACATAATCTGTGTCAATTTGTATTCATTAAGAATATAGGCTCTTATATAAGTTTAGGTGAGGTGATAAAAAACAATCTTCCATAAATGAGATTCAAGTCCTTGTATGAACAAGGAAAGGAAGGGAGAGGGAGAGGGGGAGAGAAAGAAAGTGGGTTGAGACAGAGAAGTGTAGGGAGAGGAGGAAGGGGAAAGCAAGAGTGAAAGGGCTGTAGAGGGACAGGAAGAGGGAAGATGGAGAGGGAGAGGGAAGGGAGAGTGAGGAAGAAGGAAGGGGAGATGCTTTGTTATCTCAATGCAAATTTGTGGTGCTTTATGCTTTGTTTTTCCTGTGCCACATGTGTGAAAGTGTGTATGTGTTGCTAAATTGACCCAGTCTGTTATATGATTATAAGAAATCACAACTTCTTAACATTCACCTACTCCCTGGGAATACAAATTTTGTTTTTGCTTGCCTAACCACTATCTGAGATCCTTGTGAACTTGAGATTTGAACATATCCATAAACTTCAGCCCAGGTGGCCAGTGGTCTTCTTTACAACCAATACTCCAAACTCAGTCTTCATAATGCGGCATGAGACAATGTTTATAGTGGGTAAGTCCAGATAGTAAGATTATAATTTTGATTCTTGAACTCATTCTTAGTGTGTTGATTTCAAACACTGGGCTGATATAAATCACACAGCCCTGCAGTGTAGAGCTTCTAGAATAACTGTACTGCATCTGGAAGAAATGTAGTGCCCATATCTTGCACATTTACTACTCCATTTCACATCATCTGTGGCTGGTGGCAGCACTTTTGGGTCTAAGTCAACTTCATGAATAGGAAGTGAAGAGAAGAGTGGGCCTTGTTTTAATTCAGGATGTGTTAGTCTTGGTGAGTAAAGGATTTTTATGTGACACAGCCTGATCGCTTTGGTGGCCATAGGAATGACAGCTAAACTTGGAAGTGGTCAAACCACAGTGGTTAGTTTCAGAAACAGACAGCATCACACAGTTTACAACCTTAGACTAGTAACTGTGGATGAGGTATCTGGGCCTACCCTATCCACAGGGAGAGGTTCATATGTTTATAGTACTTCTCTATGCACTCCATTGTTGAGGTTTTCATTTTCAATACAGCAACAGATTATGTGTGACAAACTGGATTTTTCTTTGTGTTCATTAATGATACAATAATAATATATCACCAAATCATTCCCTGCAAACCTTTCCAGAGAAATAGTATAAATGACAACAGGCTCAGACAAAAAATACCAAACTCTTAGAATTTCTGGAAACACAGGCCCAAATGAAGCCAGAAAAGGAAGGCAGACTGAAGTAAATAAATACGTGATACTTGAAAGCCCAAATGATATCCCATGTCAAAAGGCATCATGAACCTTTCAGGAAATTATGACCTCACCTCATTCTCCAGATGAGACAACAGTGTATAATCAGGAACTATTTGTTAGGGGAGAAAAGTCAGAGAATTAAATAAGCCATTTTAAGGAAACAAATACATGAACTGGAATAAAACAAAGAGAAATATTTCATTAGTCTACTGAAAAACTTAATAAAAACAAAGAGAGAATAAAAAAATATTAAACAGAATTTCTTAAGCTGATAAATACATTCAGCAAAATCAAAAAATGTGATAGAAAAGAACAATAGCAAGGTAGATCAACAAAAGAAAGATGAATGTTCTTAGAGACAGGCTATTTAAAATACCCAATTGAATGAGAACAATAATGACGAAGTTGACAAAGGCTTATTGCTTCTTTGAAAAAGTATAGAAGAGCAAATATTTGCACTATTGCAATTCAAAAACCAGTTGAGAAGGACAAAAATGTAGGAAGCTATTTCAAATAAATTATAATGTTAAAACTCCCCAACATAGAGAAAGACACAAATATCAAGGTACAGGGTATCAAAATTAACCATTCACAAGTAAGCAAAACCAAGTCTGCCTGAAGCCACAGTATAAAGAAGCTCTCACAGGTGAAAGATAAAGAGAAGATTCTCAAGCCTTCAAAAGAATAGTAACAAATAAAAGTAAGTTTAACACTGCTGCCCTGAGATGGGTTTTCAGCACAAACATAGAAGCAGCAGTGCTAGTTGAATTTCACAATAGTGAAGAAGAAGAAGAAGAACAACAACAACAACAAGAACAGCAGCAAAAACAAAAACCTGTAAGACAAAGAGCTCTCCGTTGCAATGAAGGAAGAATAAGGATTTCCCTAGGGAAACAAATATGACAGAATGTATCAACACTGACATTATATAAGAAATACCGTAGTGAAATTTTCACTTGGAAATATATATATACAAATACACACTGTATTTATTGTGTATTGTGTATCCACACATATAAATATACTTATGTATATTCATATATAAATATATATATATATATATATATATATAAAGAAGGGTTTTAATTATGACATTCTGATACATTTGTATGTATATTTATTGTATTTTACCCCTATATTTCTTATGACTATCCAGGCTCTCATTTTTGTTTATTTCTATATTTGTATAATTTTTAGGTTAATTTGCTACTATTTAAAGGTATTTGACCAAGAAGAATCTAAATTCTGACACCCTGGACTCCCAGCCTGTACAAAGCGTCTTTACAACACATTACAATGAGAAAACAGGAGGGCTCCTGCACCTCAGATGGCAGCTCCAAACCTGCTTTGGAGACACAAAACAACTGGTGAGAAAATGAGTGGTACGTGGTATGCCCACAGCTACCCTTGGGATAAACCAGCATAGCTCCCTGGACAGACTGAACTCTTCCTCACAATAAAAAAAGAAGAAGAAGAAACAAGGAACTGAAAAGGAACACACCGCAGAGGGGATAGGGTGCTCTGAGCACATTGGAGAAGGGAGGAGGGGCAAGGAGCTTATCTCCATGTGAACATTCAGTAAACAAAGACTGGAAAGGCAGAAGGGCCAACAGTGGGCAGGTGATAAGCCGCTGCCTGAAATAGGGCAGATAGCTATCCACAAAGCTCATCTCCTGAGCCAGTGAGTAACATCCAAAGTCAAACAACGTTTCAAAATTGAAAAACAGTCAGCAAAGCAGCATAACAAGCTGACAGCAGAGAGCCAGCTGATGGATCTCTGACCTTGTCCCAAAGAAAAGGTGTGAAGCAAAGAAACAAGCCCCCAGTAAACAAACACAGTGAAAACCCAACTCCAAAGCAGGATGGCTAGTGGGCCACAGAACTGATCTCTGAAGCTGAGGACAAGCCACACTTCATTGTGGGTGGAGCTAACTAAGCAGCTGCCACTGAAAGACAGGGGAAAAAAACTGGTGAGTCTCCCTAACCACCTGGCAAAACTTAGACAGAGCTTCTGCTTACATACCAAAACCAGGACTGGATGCAGAAAGAGTAATGCCACAATTACTAAGACTGAAATTCTATTGTTCTTGAACCTGGAATTTTATTTATGTGTTTGTATGTTTGTTTTGTTCCCTGTTTGTGTGTCCACCACCTCTCCCAGTTGATTTCTTAGGTACTCTCTTTTTCTTTCCTTTTCTTTTTTTTTTCTTTCTTTCTTTGTTTTGTTAGGTCTACTGTTGTAAGTTAGCTAATACTAAATTACACACAGACCAGGGACAGAAACATCACAAAGTGCAGTGGTGGGAAGACAAAAAAGACTTGGAAATCTTTTTCCCCCGTAAATAAATTAATACAGGATTCAGAGGGAATTGAAGAAAATGGATACCCACTTCCAGACTCCAACAAAACCAAGACAAACAAACCCAAGGAACACAAGAACATTCTGAAAGAAGAAATCCTGGAAGTAATCACTAGAATTTCATGGAAATGTTACTAGACAAGGTCAAACAAAACATACAGGAGACACTCAAGAAATTCCAAGACAACAAAAATAAAGAATATGAGCAGACACAAAAATGAATAAATGAAGTCATAGGAGCCCTAAATAAATACCAAAGTGAAACAGACAACACCATAAATAGAGAGATAAATGAATTAAGAACAATAATTAACATATTAAAGAGGAAGTGACCCATGATAATGAAAAACTCAAAAAAAAAAAAGAAACAGAAATACAAAACAAAATGGAAAGCAGCTCCAGCAGACTGGAACAAGCAGAAGACAGACGCTCAGAACTTGAAGATGAAATGGAAATTAAAGTAAAAACGGAAGAACTATTACTCAGACAACTTAAAGCCTCTGAAAGGATTATGCAAGAACTCACTGATTCCATCAAAAGACCAAACCTGAGAATCATGGGCATTGAAGAAGGAGAAAAGGTGTAAGCGAAAGGAATTTGTAATATTTTCAATGAAATCATAACAGAAAATTTCCCAAATTTAGAGCAAACTATACTCATTCAGGCACAGGAAGCCTCCGGGACACCAAACAGACATGACCAAAATAGAACTACTCCATGACATATTATCGTTAAAACAACAAGCACAGAGAATAGAGAAAGAGTATTGAATGCTGTAAGAGAGAAAAAACAGGTAACATACAAAGGTAAACCCATCAAAATCACACCAGATTTCTTAATGGAAACTTGAAAAAGAAGAAGAGCATGGAATGAGGCATTCTGGTCACTGAATGAAAATGATTCCAACCCTAGGATACTCTACCCAGCAAAACTATCATTCAAAATAGATGGAGCAATGAAAGTCTTCCATGATAAGCAGAAACTAAAACAATATATGACCACCAAGCCATCACTACAAAAGATTCTTCAAGGAATTTGGCACACAGAAAACGAAAGCAAACAGAGCCATGTCAGGACAGGCCATACCAGACCAGAGGAGAAGAAATGACAAGGAATCAGAGAGTAACATTGATTCAGCTGCACACAATCAAACCCTTAAACAAAAAAAAAAACAAATAAATGACAGAAATCACTGCATACCTATCAATGCTAGCATTGAATGTTAATGGACTTAATTCACCCATCAAAAGACACTGTTTGGCAAACTGGATTAAAAAGGAAGATCCAACAATCTGCTGCCTTCAGGAGACCCACCTCATCCACAGAAATAAGCACTGGCTCAGAGTGAAAGGCTGGAAGAAGATTTACCAAGACTATGGTCCCCGATCACCGACAGGGGTTGCATTACGTATCTCAGAAAAAGTAGACTTCAAACTTACATTGATCAAACAAAATAAAGAAGGACACCCCATACTAATAAAAGGGGAAATAAACCAAAAGGAAACAACAATTATCAACCTATATGCACCAACATCAGTGCACCCAATTTCATCAAACATACTCTGAAGGACCTAAAAGCATATACAGACTCAAACACAGTGGTAATGGGAAACTTTAATACCCCCTATCACCAATAGATAGGTCATCCAAACAAAAAATCAA
Organism: Castor canadensis; assembly: GCF_047511655.1. Lineage (NCBI taxonomy): Eukaryota > Metazoa > Chordata > Mammalia > Rodentia > Castoridae > Castor > Castor canadensis. Next base: position 9,793,746 of record NC_133391.1, read on the forward strand.
TAAAGAAATTCTAGAAATAAATCATACTACAGTTCAAATGGACTTAGCTGATGTCTATAGGATATTTCATCCAACTTCCACACAATATATGTTCTTCTCAGCAGCCCATGGAACTTTTTCCAAAACTGATCATATCTTAGGGCACAAAGCAAGCCTCAGCAAATATAAGAAAATAGAAATAATCCCATGCATTCTATCTGGCCACAATGCATTAAAACTAGAACTCAACAGCAAAAACAACAGTAGAAAGGATACAAACAATTGGAAGCTGAACAACACATTGCTCTATGATCAATGGGTCATTGAGGAAATTAAAAGGTTCCTGGAAGTTAATGAAAATCAAAACATGACCTGCCAGAACCTATGGGACACAGAAAAGGCAGTGTTAAGAGGAAAGTTTATAGCCATGAGGGCATATATTAAAAGGACAGAAAGTTCTAAAATCAATGACTTAATGCTACATCTCAAACTCCTAGAACAACAAGAACATGCAAAATCCAAAACAAGCAGAAGGAGAGAGATGATAAAAATAATGGCTGAAATTAATGAAATAGAAACAAACAAAAAAATACAAAGAAATGAGACAAAAGGCTGGTTCTTTGAAAAAGTAAACAAGATTGGCAGACCCCTGGCAAACCTGACTAAAATGAGGAGAGAAAAAACCCTAATCAGTAAAATCAGAAATGCAAAAGAAAAGAGAATGCAAAAGAGGTGTTAGTGAGGATGTGGGGGAAAAGTAACACTCGTACACTAAAGATGGGAATACAAGCTAATACAACCACTCTGGAAAATGACATGGAGGCTAGTTAAAAAAACAAATATGGATCTGCCATATGATCCAGCAACCTCACTCCTAGGGATATACCCACAGGAATGTGACTCAAGTTATTCCAGAGGCAGCTGCACATCCATGTTTATTGCTGCACTATTCACTGTAGCCAAGTTATGGCAACAGCCAAGATACCCCACTACTGATAAATGCATTAAGAAAATGTGATATTTTTTCACAATGGAATTTTACTCAGCCATGAAGAAAACTGAAATCTTATCATTCACAAGTAAATGGATGGAACTGAAGAACATCATTCTAAGTGAGGTTACCCCAGGTCCAGAAGACCAAACGCATGTTCTCCCTCTATGTGGACTTAGATCTAGGAAAAGGCAGTAATGTTGAATTTGTATCACATGCTAAAGGGAGAGCACATACAGGAGGAATGGGGATAGGTAGAAAAACCCAAAACTTGAAAGTGTTTGATGCCCCCACTGCAGAAGAACTAACACATAACCTGAAAGCAACAGAGGCCAATATGGAAAGGTGACCAGGAAGTAGTGAAGAGGTCAGGTAGAGGTGAATCAGTTCGAGTGGTAACACACTTGTGCATGGAAGCAATGCTAGCAATCTGTCTGTATAGCTATCCTTATCTCAACTAGCAAAAATGCAGTGTCTTTCTTATTACTGCTTACGTCTTCTCTTCAACAAAATTGGACAAAAGGGCAAAACAGATTCAAGCAAATCCCAAAACAAATAGAATGACAGAAGTAATAAAAAGAAGAGCTGAAATCAATGAAATAGAAACCAAAACGACCATACAAAGAATTAATAAAACAAAAACTTGGTTCTTTGAAAAAATAAACATCGACAGACCCCTGGCAAACCTGACTCAAATGAGGACAGAAAAAATCCCAAATTAGTACAATCAGGAATGCAAAAGGGGAGACAACAACAAACACCATGGAAGTCCAGGAAATCATCAGACACTACTTTGAGAACCTATATACAAATAAATTTGAAAATCTTAAAGAAATGGGCAGATTTCTGGATACAGATGATCGCACAAAACTGAACCAAGAGGGTATTAATCACCTAAAGAGATGTATAACACAAAATGAAACTGAAGCAGCAATTAAGAGGCTCCCCAAAAAGAAAATTCCACGGCCTGATGGATTCTCTGCTGAATTCTATCAGACCTTTAAATAAGAACTGATACCAACCAACCCTCCTTAACCTGTTCCATGAAATAGAAAGGGAAGGAAAACTGCCTAACACATTTTATGAAGCCAATATGACATTTATCCCAAAACCAGGCAAAGACACCTCCACAATGGAGAACTATAAGCCAAACTCCTTAATGAGCATTGATGCAAAAATCCTCAATAAAATAATGGCAAACCGAATTCAACAATACATCAAAAAGATCTTTCACCATGAACTAGTAGGCTTCATCTCAGGAATGCAGGGGTGGTTCAACATACAAGAACCAATAAACATAATAAACCAAATTAACAGAAGCAAAGACAAAAACCACTTCATCATCTCAATAGATGCAGAAAAATCCTTTGATAAGATCCAACACAATTTCATGATAAAAGCTCTAAGAAAACTAGAACTAGAAGGGAAGTACCTCAACACTATAAAAGCTACATATGACAAACTTACAGTAAGCATTATACTTAATGCAGAAAAACTGAAACCATTCCCTCTAAAACCAGAAACAAGACAAGCATGCCCACTATCTCCACTCCTATTCAACATAGTACTGGAATTCCTAGCCAGAGCAATTAGGCAAGAAGAAGGAATAAAAGGAATACAAATAGGAAAGAAACTGTCAAAATATACCTATTTGCAGATGACATGATCCTATACCTTAAAGACCCAAAAAACTCTACTCAAAAGCTCCTAGACACCATCAATAGCTATAGCAAGGTAGCAGGAAATAAAATCACTTAGAAAAATCATTAGCTTTTCTATACACTAATAATGAACAAACTGAGAAAGAATGTATGAAAACAATTCCATTTACAATAGCCTCAAAAAAATTCAAATACCTAAGTTTAAACCTAACAAAGGATGTGGTCAACCTCTACAAGGAAAACTGTAAACTTCTGAAGAAAGAGATTGAGGAAAGCTATAGAAAGTGGAGAGATCACCCATGCTCATGGATTGGTAGAATCAACATAGTAAAAATGTCTATACTCCCAAAATTAATCTACATGTTTAGTGCAATTCCCATCAAAATTCCAATGACATTTATTAAAGAGATTGAAAATCTACTGCTAAATTTATATGTAAACACAAGAGGCAACATAGAAAAATCATTAGCATTTCTATACACTAACAATGAGCAAACTGAAAAAGAATGTATGAAAACAATTCCATTTACAGTAGCCCCAAATAAAATCAAATACCTAGGTGTAAACCTAACAAAAGATGTGAAAGACCTCTACAAGGAAAACTATACACTTCTGAAGAAAGAGATTGAGGAAGACTACAGAAAGTGAAGAGATCTCCCATGCTCATGGATTGGTAGAATCAACATAGTAAAAATGTTGATACTCCCAAAAGTAGTCTACATGTTTAATGCAATTCCCATCAAAATTCCAATGACATTCATTAAAGAGATTGAAAAATCTACTGTGAAATTTATATGGAAACACAAGAGGCCACGAATAGCCAAGGCAATACTCAGTCAAAAGAACAATGCAGGAGGTATCACAATACCTGACTTCAAACTATATTACAAAGCAATAACAATAAAAACAGCATGGTACTGGCACAAAAACAGACATGAAGACCAGTGGAACAGAATAGAGGATCCAGATATGAAGCCACACAACTATAAACAACTTATCTATGACAAAGGAGCTAAAAATATACGATGGAGAAATAGCAGCCTCTTCAACAAAAACTGCTGGGAAAACTGGTTAGCAGTCTGCAAAAAACTGAAACTAGATCCATGTATATCACCCTATACCAAGATTAACTCAAAATGGATCAAGGATCTTAATATCAGACCCCAAACTTTTAAGTTGATTCAAGAAAGAGTAGGAAATACACTGGAGTTAGTAGGTATAGGTAAGAACTTTCTCAATGAAACCCCAGCAGCACAGCAACTAAGAGATAGCATAGATAAATGGGACCTCATAAAACTAAAAAGCTTCTGTTCATCAAAAGAAATGGTCTCTAAACTGAAGAGAACACCCACAGAGTGGGAGAAAATATTTGCCAACTATACATGAGACAAAGGACTGACAACCAGAATATACAGGGAACTTAAAAAACTAAATTCTCCCAAAACTAATGAACCAATAAAGAAATGGGCACGTGAACTAAACAGAACTTTCTCAAAAGAAGAAATTCAAATGGCCAGAAAACACATGAAAAAATGCTCACCATCTCTAGCAATAAAGGAAATGCAAATTAAAACCACACTAAGATTCCACCTCACCCCTGTTAGAATAGCCATCATCAGCAACACCATCAACAACAGGTGTTGGCGAGGATGCGGGAAAAAAGGAACCCTCTTACACTGTTGGTGGGAATGTAGACTAGTACAACCACTCTGGAAAAAAATTTGGAGGCTACTTAAAAAGCTGGACATCGATCTACCATTTGATCCAGCAATACCACTCTTGGGGATATACCCAAAAGACTGTTACTCCAGAGGCACCTGCACATCCATGTTTATTGCGGCACTATTCACAATAGCCAAGTTATGGAAACAGCCAAGATGCCCCACCACTGATGAATGGATTAAGAAAATGTGGTATCTATACACAATGGAATTTTATGCAGCCATGAAGAAGAACGAAATGTTATCATTCGCTGGTAAATGGATGGAATTGGAGAACATCATTCTTAGTGAGGTTAGCCTGGCCCAAAAGACCAAAAATCGTATGTTCTCCCTCATACGTGGACATTAGATCAAGGGCAAACACAACAAGGGGATTGGACTATGAGCACATGATATAAGCGAGAGCACAATAGGGAGGGGTGAGGATAGGTAAGACACCTAAAAAACTAGCTAGCATTTGTTGCCCTTAACCAGAGAATCTAAAGCAGATACATTAAAAGCAACTGAGGCCAATAGGAAAAGGGAACCAGGAACTAAAGAAAAGGTTAGATCAAAAAGAATTAACCTAGAAGGTAACACACATGCACAGGAAATCAATGTGAGTCAATGCCCTGTATAGCTATCCTTATCTCAACCAGCAAAAACCCTTGTCCCTTCCTGTTATTGCTTATACTCTCTCTACAACAAAATTAGAGATAAGGGCAAAATAGTTTCTGCTGGGTATTGGGGGGGGATAGGGAGGGGGCGGAGTGGGTGGTAAGGGAGGGGGTGGGGGCAGGGGGGAGAAATGAACCAAGTCTTGTATGCACATATGAATAATAAAAGAAAAATAAAAAAATAAAACACAAGAGTCCACAAATAGCCAAGGCAATACTCAGTCAAAAGAACAATACTTGAGGTATCACAATACCCAACTTCAAACTATATTACAAAGCAATAGCAATAAAAACAGCATGGTACTGGCACAAAAACAGACATGAAGACCAGTGGAACAGAATAGAGGACCTGGATATGAAGTCACACAACTATAACCAACTTGTCTTTTACAAAGGTGCTAAAAATATATGATGGAAAACAGACAGCCTCTTCAACAAAACTGCTGGGAAAACTGGTTAGCAATCTGCAAAAAACTGAAACTAGATCCATATATATCACCATATACCAATATTAACTCAAAATAGATCAAGGATCTTAATATCAGACCTCAAACTCTAAAGCTGATACAGGAAAGGGTAGGAAATAGTCTGGAATTAGTAGGTATAGGTAAGAACTTTCTCAATGGAACCCCAGCAGCACAGCAATTAAGAGATAGCAGAGATAATAGGGACATCATAAAACCAAAAAGCTTCAGCTCAACAAAAGAAATGGTCTCTAAACTGAACAGAACACCCAGAGAGTGGGAGAAAATATTTGCCACCTACACATCAGACAAAGGACTGATAACCAGAATATATAGGGAACTTAAAAAGCTAAATTCTCCCAAAATTACTGAACCAATAAAGAAATGGGCAAGTGAACTAAACAGAACTTTCTCAAAAGAAGAAATTCAAATGGCTAAAAAACACATGAAAAAATGCTTAGCATCTCTAGCAATAAAGGAAATGCAAATTAAAACCACACTAAGATTCCACCTCACCCCTGTTAAAATAGCCATTATTAGCAACACCATTAACACCAAGCGTTGGCAAAAAAGGAACCTTTTTACACTGCTGGTGGGAATGTAAACTAGTACAACCACTCTGGAAAAAAATTTGGAGGCTACTTAAAAAGCTAAACATTAATCTACCATATGATCCGGCAATACCACTTTTGGGGATATACCCAAAAGACTGTGACACAGGTTACTCCAGAGGCACCTGCACACCCATGTTTATTGCAGCACTATTCACAATAGCCAAGTTATGGAAACACCCAAGATGTCCCAGTACTGAAGAATAGATTAAGAAAATGTGGTATTTACACAGCATGGATATTTTTCAGTCATACAAAAGAATAAGACATTTTTGTGCAGGTAAATGGATGGAACTGGAGCATAATGTTATGCAAAGTAAGCCACATTCAGAAAGATACAGGTCACATGTTTTCTCTAACACATGGAACATAGGTCCAAATACAAATACTAGCAAGCACTATGTATATTCAATATACATATAGCATCATTCAAATGTGTGAGTGTTAGAAGGCACTAGGGAGGAGGGAAAGGAGAAGAGAATGATAGAGCATGAATGATATTAAAATATTTTGCATCTGTGTAGGAAAAAGACACAATGAAACACACCCTGAAAACTGCTGAACAATAAAGGGTAATGGATAAAGGACAAGGAAAAGTAATAAGGAGGCTAGTCTGATTAAATTATGATATGCTTCGAGACGGAATACCAAGGCAAGCACCCCTCTACAATCAAAAGACCCTTAGACAGTGAAGATCAGGAATGTAAACATGTTGTTAAGGGAAGGGTAACAGTGGGAGGTGGAGGGAAAGACGAAAAAGGTAATGGAGGTTGAAATGGCTGATATGTATTCTGCACATGTATGAATACAGAATAATGAAATTGATGAAGTCAATTTAAGAAGGGGGACAGGGCACAGAAAGAATAAGTGAGGGGATGAACCAAACTGGGGTACATTGTAAACTTTTATGGAAATGTCACATTGAAACTCCATATAAACCTATTAAAAATAATGATAAAATGTAGAAAAGAAATATCTTGAATTTCAAATAGCATTATGATTTTATCATATTCACATAGCCATAAATAAAGAAATCTGTCATGTTCACTAAGCCAATATTGCAGAAGACACTCACAGGAATCCCACTCACAGATGAAGAAGAAATATGGTCAAAATCAATAGAGTCAGGGAAAGACTAAATCCCATGAGAAGAATATACAATCAAATGAGAATGAAGGAAGAATCACAGATGGTGAATTTCATAAAGTACAAAACTCCAAGTTGAATAAGTGGGAAATAAAGAGATGTGAAAGTAATGAAGTGGAATATAAAATAACAATATAAATAATCAATGAAAAAAGTTGGAACTTTACAAGATAAACAAGATTGACAATCCCTTACTCATTCTTATCACCCCCATAAAAGAGAGAGAAGAATCTAGTAAATAAAATGAAATGTGAAAAAGTGGATATTCGAATTTTGGATACCACTGAAATCCAGAGGACCAATAAGGGATATTTTGAAAGGTGTATTAAAATGAATTTGAAAATTGACAAAATGGATAAATTTCTAGGCATGTGAGACCAAACTAATTGATAGAATAGAATCTAAAAAACCCAAACAGATTTATACTGTGCAATGATATGATGTGTTAACAGAACTTCCCAACAAAGTAACACCCTGGACTAGATTGATTCAATGCTAAATTCTCCCAGAACTTAAACAAAAGAAAGAACACCAAGGGTTCTCAAACTATCTTGTAAATTGAAAAGGAAAGAATGACCTGAATACATCCTACCAATACAGTGTTAACCTGATAACAAAACCAGAAAAGGACAAAACAAAAAAGGAAATAATACAAAAATATCCTTGAAACATAGACACAAAAATTGTCTAAAAATTACAAATAGTAATCAACAAAACATTTGAGAAGCAAAACTAGCAATGCTACATTCAAACTGACTCAAAAATATAGTACACAGTCATAGTGCCAAAAGACAGCATGCAGTAGAATAAAGACTATCATTAACATAACACCAGAATTTAATATCCTTCTAGAATTTCTTAGTCTATTATATATACAATAAACTAGTAGTAAAGAAAGAATGAAAAGTAAGAAGTAGGTCACATTATTTTGCAGAAAATGAGTGTGTTCACCTGGAAATTCAAATGAATATATATAGAATATATATAGACAGAGAGGTTGCACAATCAATACTGAGGTACCATAGCCAAACAAAAAGAAAATATTCAATTGCCAATTACTCAAAGAAGAAACAATCACATAAAGCCTGAGGGGGAAATAGGAATATGGTAGCAATAGACATAAGTACAATATAACTGGCTCCTTACCAACCAGAAAACCTTACCCAGGAACAACAAATTATTTTTTAAAAATTATAGATTTCAATGTTTATGAACAAGTTTTATTAATAGAACTTGTTCAAAGGAAAAGTTGCTCAAAGATGTGAAAATGTCCATCTACATAAGTGATTTATAGATTCGTGGTAATGTCTTCAAAATTAATGATATTCCACAAACTTACCACAAATGCTTTTGTAAGTTTCATCTTAAAGAAGTGTTGGAAGTTTTTGAAGATAAATAATCTTTACTCTAACATAAATTGTATGAAATATTTATATGTACTGAAACATAGCATGGTACCCGTTAAATAAGTATAATTTACTTTTTATGCATCAGTTACACAATAACATCAAGAAAATATGTAAAAGATGAAAAATCTGACATTATTCAAAGTAGTAGCAAAACAATCACAAAAAGTTCACAAAATTCACTGAATTCCTGGAAGCCCAAGAATTCAGTGAATTCTGCCCGTTTTTTGAACAAAAGATGAACACTGAGAATGCACTACCAGATTCCATGAATTAATGTAAAATTTTGGGGATGAAACTGCATGACATCCAGGCAGCAGAGGCTCAGGCCTGTGATCCTAGCTACTCAGGAGGCAGAAATCACTAGTACTCAGTTTGACTCAGCTCTGGAAAGCAGTTCATGAGACTCTTTCTTTTTTTTTTTTTTGTTTTTTTTTTGCTCTACCATAATCATTTTTTTTATTCATATGTACATACAATGCTTGGGTCATTTCTCCCTCATGCCCCCACCACCTCCCTTACCACCCACTCCATCCCTCCCTCTCCCCCCAAACCCCTTGATACCTGGCAGAAACTATTTTGCCCTTATCTCTAATTTTGTTGTAGAGAGAGTATAAGCAATAATAGGAAGGAACAAGGGTTTTTGCTGGTTGAGATAAGGATAGCTATACAGGGAGTTGACTCATTAATTTCCTGTGCATGTGTGTTACGTTCTAGGTTAATTCTTCTTGATCTAACCTTTTCTCTAGTTCCTGGTCCCCTTCTCCTATTGGCCTCAGTTGCTTTTAAGGTATCTGTTTTAGTTTCTCTGCGTTGAGGGCAACAAATGCTAGCTAATTTTTTAGGTGTCTTACCTATACTCACCTCTCCCTCGTGTGCTCTCGCTTTTATCTTGTGATCAAAGTTCAATTCCCTTGTTGTGTTTGTCCTTAATCTAATGTCCACATATGAGGGAGAACATACGATTTTTGGTCTTTTGGGCCAGGCTAACCTCACTCAGAATGATGTTCTCCAATTCCATCCATTTACCAGCGAATGATAACATTTCATTCTTCTTCATGGCTGCATAAAATTCCATTGTGTATAAACACCACATTTTCTTGATCCATTCGTCAGTAGTGGGGCATCTTGGCTGTTTCCATAACTTGGCTATTGTGAATAGTGCCACAATAAACATGGGTGTGCAGGTGCCTCTGGAGTAACCTGTGTCACAGTCTTTTTGGTATATCCCCAAGAGTGGTATTGCTGGATCAAATGGTAGCTCAATGTTTAGCTTTTTAAGTAGCCTCCAAATTTTTTTCCAGAGTGGTTGTACTAGTGTACATTCCCACCTGTTGTTGGTGGTGTTGCTAATGATGGCTATTCTAACAGGGGTGAGGTGGAATCTTAGTGTGGTTTTAATTTACATTTCCTTTATTGCTAGAAAAGGTGAACATTTTTTCATGTGTTTTTTGGCCACTTGAATTTCTTTTTTTTTTTTAGTTTTTTTTTCATTTTTCTTTTATTATTCATATGTGCATACAAGGGTTGGTTCATTTCTCCCCACTGCCCCCACCTCCTCCCTTACCACCCACTCCGACCCCTCCCTCTTCCCCCCGAATACCCAGCAGAAACTATTTTGCCCTTATTTCTAATTTTGTTGTAGAGAGAGTATAAGCAATAACAGGCTCAGGCCTGTGATCCTAGCTACTCAGGAGGCAGAAATCACTAGTACTCAGTTTGACTCAGCTCTGGAAAGCAGTTCATGAGACTCTTTCTTGAAAAAACACATAAACAAAAGAAAGAGCTGTGGAGTCACTGAAACTGTAGGCCCTATGTTCAAGTAATAGTATGGAAAAAAACAGGTTATTTGCATAATTGCAAACACACACACCAATGGAAGATTGAAATGCCTCAACTATCCCATGCATTTACAATCAACTGATTCACAAGTATGTGGCAAAATGACACATACTTGAAGAAATGACAGTATATTTAATCAGTGCTGTGGGGAAAACTAAATACTTGAAACTGGACCCCATTCCTCACCTAATACAAAAATAAACACAAAATTGAATCCCTATAGTTCAACACCATAAAGTAAGAAACCATTAGAAAAAAAATAAGGAAAGCTTTCAAGACAAGGGATTAGACAACAAATTTCAGGAGAACATTTAAAACACAGAAATCCAATGAAAATTAAAAAGGATCATATTAAGTGGAGAAGTTACTTCAGAGCAAAGGAAAAAATCACAGAGAGAAGAGACACCTACAGAATGAGGAATCGTTTTCCACAATCTTTCATTTAAAAGGAAACTCATATCAAGAGTATGTCACGAACTCGGTTAGAATCCCCCAAGAAGTTCATTTTAGAGTCAATGATCAGATCGAATTATCTGTAAAGAAGACATATATTTGTGCAGGAATTTAGTGCGGACTAATTTAGCTTGCTGTCAGGGAATTTAAAATCATTACCACGATGAAACACAAATTCTCCTCAGCTAGAAGAGCTACAAGCTACCATACAAAAAGTCATAAAGTTATAATACCCAATATAACTTGACTACAACCTCCCACCCCCATAGCAAAAATACAATTGCAGTAGTCCATGTATCAATGCAACACCTTCATGGAATAAGATATTCCTTACTCTACTCAACTAGTAACACACTTAACATTTCTCTTCTCTAAGTCTAGGAGAGTCAGACCACATTCCTAGAATACAGATTTCAAATTTTTTTAATTTTAAAGTAGCAAAGGACTACTATAAGCAAAACATTAAATGTGTGACAAATGCAGAAGTAGCTATATTCAAATATGATTTATAAAATAGTGGGAGAAAAAAGTATCCCTGGGAAAAATTTGAATACAAACGAAGGTAAGCAGACAAACATCTAGGCACACAATAAGAGTGATGTTCTGATACCTTCCACAGCAGGGAAGAAACACAAATTCCTACCCCATCATCCCTGCTCCCAAATGTGTGCTGATACCAAACACTCGCTACAACAGCACTTGAAAACTGATGCAAGGAATCACTGCTTGCAATCAAGTTTTCACTGCTAATAGGGCTGTAAATGCATTGCTAGAATTCCATGGAATTCTGCCTTAACAATTTATTAATTGGACCCTCTGCTGCAGACCTGGCATTTGTTCATAGCCAAAACCTGAGCACAGATATGTGTCTATGTGAAGCAGTAATAAATTGGAGGGGAAAAATCTCACAGGGTTTATCATTTATTTCTGGCTATGCTTGCATTTCCAGATTTGACAAAGAATCCCAGCATGACACACATCATATTTGAAACAGTAACTGGATGTCTACAGTCATAAGAGTTTTCATGACCATAGGCACAAGTACAGAACTTCTCTGTAGGGACATTACTAGATACATTTGTGAGTAAAGAAATCTTATCACACCATGAGCTACAAGAAAGGGAACTTGTCCTAGTCTCTCAGTTCAGAACACAGGCAATTGACTTGGATTCCTTTTCTAACGATGATCTCTTGAGGTAGCTTTCAGCCCAGGTTGAAGGAGTCCCAGAGATGGTGGAGCAAATGCATAGATTTCAGTCTTATTAGGGAAAAAAGAAAAAGAAAAAAATGGAATATATTTGTTCCTGTTAAAAGAAAAGTACACCATAAACCACAAAATAAATTAGGGATGTTTCTGGAAGGTAGAAGAGGAAGGGCCATGTAGGGGTTATTATCAACATTGCTCTATGCATTCACAGATCACTTTGGCAGTATTTATCCAGAAATCAAATACAAAACTGTAATATAAAGTCATTATTTACTTTGCAGAAACTCCTTTCATGGCAGGATCATTGTGTCTGTCATCTTTGACAAAAGAATAAAGCGGGAAAAACCCTGCAATCACTACATCTCCATCTTTGTATATACTGTGTTTAAGGTCAGGAAAGCAGTCTTGATTATAAAATGAACTGAGATGGAGGGGAAGCTGGAGGAGAAGGAAAAGAAAAATCAAAGGGAACATGTCTAGAAATGTACAATTCTGAGTAGAGGCTTAGCCTACAGTGTCAGGCAGGTATATTTGTTTCCTATGTGCCTCTGTATATATGTGTTTATGTCAACTGGAAAGTCCATTCTAATTCAACAATTTCTTTCAGCCCAGTGTCTTCCATTCCCATGGAGGAATCTGTAAATATTTGTGCCTGGGGTTCTGCATCTGAGGTCCTGCATCCATGAGATAAACATGAGTTGGAAAATAAGTCTGAGGATCCTCCTTTCCAACCCAGGTGCTACAATTTCATCCAAGCCCACAGATGGTAAGGCCCCAGGGATGAATTAACCTTTCTTAGAGTTCTTCTGAAGTATGCATCTAAAAAAGATGTGCAGAAAAGATATTTGGGATGTGGAAAATGAATTACATCATTGGATGCCATGGAAGGTGCAATGTGAATCAGTAATAAATGGGTCTGTGCAGTCAGGGCTTAACCAAAGTCAATGGGGCATCACATCCACCAATTCAAGTACACAGGAGAGACAAATTCATACACCCAAGGTTCATGCATTCCCCTAATATTCCTTGTATTACATAAGCAGGTCTCCACATACCTATTGCATGTGCAGAGACATCCACAGACACAGGTGTTTCCCAATAATCCACCAATAATCAGGTTGACGTAGGAAATTCCAAATCAATAGTGAAAGGTAGATGCAGATATCAAGTGGTATATTTGCATTCTGAGCTATGACTTTCTTCACTCTTGACGTCTTCTTTTATCTATGCTGAGTTAATCATCTTCTGTTGTTCTGAAGAAAGTGACAATCCTACCCAGGATCAAGCATAGAGGAAATGGAGCCAACCAATTGAGCTAGTATGATAAAATTATAAACAATCTTTTGGATTATTGTGATCATCTCCCAGACATAGCATCTTATACAATAATTTTATGCTTGCTATTTTGACTTTTGCTTGCAATCAAAATGCACTTAGTCATGTATTTGCTCAACAAACAACAAGCCAAAGAGTGACTTTTTTCTCAATTACACTTACAGTCCCTGAGTGTATGTTTGTGAATATAGTCTCATGTCATGACTATCAATTGAAATGAGACCGACACTTTCAGTAAGAAATTATACATAAACTATTATTTCAATTTGCAAAATATCATGGAAAGAGAAAGTAGTTTGGCCCTAAAATATAATAACATATTGAACCTATTCTGATCAAGATCTGTAGGACAGTGGGAGTTTGCCTGGAATAGAAAAATCTGACAGTGAGCTAACATGTTGAGAAGAGTAAAGCAATTGATTGAACTTTGTGTAATGAACATGGTGATAAAGAGCTTGGTGTGCATCAAAAATGAAAATAAGATAAGTCAGTCTGAAGTACAGTGGAAGTGAAATGAGACTTGAAAGAAGGATGAGACTTAGTTCTTTGAATTTCTATAGGAACAGTTACTTTTATGCACAGAGTAATAGGGAATGACAGAAAGCTTTATCAAGAAATTGATCTATTCCAATCATATTTCAGAAAGAGTAGTTTACCATAAATATTTAGAATGGATGGGAGAAATACAACAGTATTTTTACAGATCTCACAAAAGATGTTGATGGACAAATGCTGGAGAGACATGATGGTGGTTTGAGCTAAGTACAGAGATGCAGTCATGATGAATTCATAAGAATCTGGTGTAAACAATTAAAGTCTGCAATGACCTTTTCAGAGACATGTCAAGAATGATTGTCCAATGACTGTAGTTTAACATCAAAGTATTTGGTGTGCTGACCAAAGAATTCAACTTTGAACTATAAAGAGATGACAAGAACTGATCACTGAGCTCATATAATTTTGCTGCATGTATTTTTCAGTTCACAGTTATTGTTGATCTTTTAAATTTATTCTTTGTATTTCTCTGTATGGTACTGAGAAATTACTGGGCTTTCTTCCAGTTCATTGTTTTTGCTTAAAACAATTGTTTTAACTCTGAGTTTTCTACCCTTCCAAATACTTCCTGGTCAGTTATAGGCACCTTGTTTGGAGTTCAGGTGAGGTCCTAGGTTCCTGAAAGTTCATAATACTTTCATGTTTTAGGTATTTACTCCAGTCTTCCATCGCTGGCTTTCTTTGTGCCTGTGTTTCCAGAAACTCTAAGCATTTTGTATCTTTTGTCTGAGCCTATACTTACTTCCACTATTTCATCACTAGATGGAGCCCTGGAAAGATTTGCAGGGAGTTCATTGCTGTATGCTTTTGCTGTTTCAGTAATACAGTAATGTGAAATCAAGTTTGTCACAAATACTCTGTTGCTGTAATGTTTGTGAAAAAGGGAGTACATACTGTTTGTATTTACTATGCCTAATATCCTAAATGTATGATGTTCCATATGTAGATCACTCTGCTTTGCACTCCCTGCGTAGATTTCATTGGTTTACTGATTTTTTTTTTTGCATCATTGGCAGTTGAACAACAGGCCTGGTGTTTGCCCCTCTGGTGACATACCCTTTGAATTTTACATTGGCTTTATCCCTGAGCTGCCTGAACCTCAGTCTACCCATCTGGGCTTCTTTGAATATCTGGAAAGACAGGCACGCTCTGCCTCTAAAAAGAAAATGATTCAAGTTGCAATCAAGAAATATCAACCACAGAGTTCTTACATAACATGGAATGTTCTGCCACATTCAAATATTGTTATTGGGTGGCTCAAGAACAATAGTTGCATAGTTCTTTGAATAACAGCATAGAAACCTATACTGAACAATAAAGGATTTGTTCTTCTAAAAGGAAAATTCTAGAATCTTACATTTAACTTCTATCAATCAAAAAGTTGTTTCTCAGAGTGGGAAATTGTGGAAAATTCTAAACTTTTTTCTTTATTCTCATTCATTTCTTCATATGTACATACATTGTTTGGGCCATTTCTCCCCACTACTCCCACCTCCTTACTCTCCCCCGCACTTGCTTCCAGGCAGAATCTGTTCTGCCCTGATCTCTAATTTTGTTGAAGAGAAAGTGTAAGCAATAATAAGAAAGGCAAAACGTTTTTGCCAGTTGAGAGAAGGATAGCTATACAGAGAGATTACGAGTGTTGATTCCATGTACAAATGTGTTAAATCCCAAATTGATTAATCTCTAACAGATCCTTACATTGGTTCCTGATCCCCTTCTCATATTGACCTCTGTCACTTTAACGTTTCTGTATTAGTACCTCTTCAGTGCGGACATCAAATACTATCATGTTTTGGGTTTCTTAGCTATCCCAATACTTCCCGTAGGTGCTCTCCCCTTACCATGTGACCCAAGTCCAACCACATTGCTGTATTTGCCCTAGATCTGAAGTCAGCATTTGAAGAAGAATATACAATTTTTGGTCTTCTGAGCCTGACTAGCCTCGCTCAGAATGATGTTCTCCAGTTCCATCCATTTATACTGCAAATGATAAGATTTCATTTTTCTTCGTGACTGAGTAAAATTCCATTGTGTCTAAATACCACATTTTCTTAATTCATTTGTCTCTAGTGGGGCATCTTGGTTGTTTCCATAATTTGGCTATTGTGAATAGCGCTGCAATAAACATGGGTGTGCAGGTGCTTCTGGAGTAACCTGTGTCACATTCCTTTGGGTATATCCCCGAAGTCGGATTGATGGATCATATGGCAGATCTACGTTTAGATTTTTAAGAAGCCTCCAAATGTTTTTTTGAGAGTGGTTACACTGGTTTGCATTCCCAGCAGCAGTGGACGAGGGTCCATTTTACCCCACATCCTCACTAACACCTGTTATTAGTGCTGTTTTTAATGATGACTATTCTAACAGGGGTAGGTGGAATGTTAGTGTGGTTTGATTTGCGTTTCTTTTATACCTAGAGATGGTGAGCATTTTTTCATGTGTTTTTTAGCCATTTGACTTTCTTCTTTTGAGAAATTTCTGTTTAGTTCACTTGCTCATTTCTTTATTGGTTCATTAATTTTGAGAGAGTTTAGTTTCTTGAGCTCCCTGTATATTCTGGTTATCAGTCCTTTGTCTGATGTATAGCTGGAAAATATTTTCTCCCACTCTGTGGGTGGTCTCTTCAGTTTAGAGACCATGTCTTCTGTTGTGCAGAAGCTCTTTAATTTTATGAAGTCCCATTTGTCCATTCTTTCTCTTAGTTGCTGAGCTGCTGGGGTCCTATTGAGGAAGTCCGTGCCTATACCTATTAGTTCCAGAGTGTTTCCTGCTTTTCCTGTACCAACTTTAGAATTTTGAGTCTGATGTTGAGTCCTTGATCCATTTTGAGTTGATACAAGTACAGAGTGATAAACACAGATCAAACTTCAGTATTTTGCAGACAGATAACCTCTTTCCCAACTACATTTGTTGAAGAGGCAGTCATTTCTCCATTGAGTCATTTTAGCGCCTTTGTCAAAATAAAGATGGGCATAGGTGTGTGGACTCATATCCAGGTCAACTATTCTGTTCCACTGGTCTTCATGTCTGTTTTTGTGCCAATACCAAGCTGTTTTTATTGCTATTGCTTTGTAATATACTATGAAGTCTGGTATTGTGATACCTCCAGCATTGCTCTTTTTACTGAGTATTGCCTTGGCTATTTGTGGTCTCTTGTGTTTCCAAATGAATTTTAGGGTAGATTTCTCAATCTCAGTGAGGAATGTCATTGGGATTTTGATGGGAATTGAATTAAACATGTAGATTACTTTGGGGAGTATAGCCATTTTTACTATGTTGATTCTAACAATCCATGAGCATGGGAGATCTCTCCACTTTCTGTAGTCTTCCTTGATCTCTTTCTTCAGGGAGTTGTAGTTCTCCTTGTAGGGGTTATTCACATCCTTTGTTAAGTTTAATCCTAAGTGTTTGATTTTTTTTGAGGCTGTTGTAAGTGGAATTGTTTCCATGTATTCTCTCTCAGTTTGTTCACTACTGGTGTATAGGACAGGTAATGATTTCTGTAAGTTGATTTTGTATCCTGCCACCTTGCTGTAGCTGTTTATGGTGTCTAGAAATTTTGGGGTAGAGTTTTTTAAGTCTTTAAGGAATAAGATCATATCATCTGCAAAGAGGGATATTTTGACAGTTCCTTTACCTATTTATATTCCATTTATTTCTTCTTCTTGCCTCATTGATCTGGCTAGAGATTACAGAACTATGTTGAATAGGAGTGGAGATAGTGGGCACCCTTGTCTCATTCCTGATTTTATGGGAAATGGTTTCAGTTTTTCACCATTAAGTATAATGTTGACTATAGGTTTGTCATATGTAGCCTTTACAATGTTGAGGTATTTTCCTTCTGTTCCAAGTTTTCTTAGAGCATTTATCATGAAGTGGTGTTGGATGTTGTCGAAGGATTTTTCTGCATGTATTGAGATGAGCAAGTGATTTCTGTCTTTGCTTTTTTTAATGTGCTCTATTACAGATACAGATTTGAATATGTTGAACCACCCCTGCATTCCTGGCATAAAACCGACTTGGTCGAGGTGAATGATCTTTCTGATGTGTTGTTGAATTTGGTTTGCCATTATTTTATTGATGATTTTTGTGTCGATGTTCATTAAGGAGATTGGCTTATACTTCTCCTTTTTGGACGTGTCTTTGTCTGGTTTTGGGATGAGTGTCATACTGGTTTCATAGAATGAGTTAGGCAGTTTTCTTTCCCATTCTATTTTGGGGAACAGTTTGAAGAGGGTTGGTATTAGTTCCTCTTTAAAGGACTGATAGAAATCAGCAGACACTCCATCAAATCCTGAACTTTTCTTTTTTGGGAGACTATTGCTGCTGCAATTTCATTTTGTGTTATAGATCTATTCAGGTGATTAATGTACTCTTGGTTCAATTTTGGATAATCATAAGTATCTGGAAATCTGTCCATTTCTTTAAGATTTTTCTAATTTATTAGAATATAGGTTCTCAAAGTGTTTTTGATGATTTCCTGGATTTCCATGGTGTTTGCTGTTATCTCCCCTTTTGCATTCCTGCTTTTACTGATTTGGGTTTTTTCTCTCCTCATTTTAGTCAGGTTTGCCAGGGGTCTGTCAATCTTGTTTATTTAATCAGAGAATGAACTTTTTGTTTCATTGATTCTTTGTACTTGTTTGTTTGTTTGTTTCTATTTCATTTATTTCAGCTGTTTTCTTTATTTCTCTCCTGTTTTTTGGGGTTTTGCATGTTCTTGTTTTTCTAGGAGTTTGACATGTAGCATTAGGTCATTGATATGAGGTCTTTCTGTCCTTTTAATATATGCACTTGTGACTATAAACTTTCCTCTTAGAACTGCCTTTGCTGTGTCCCATCGCTTCTGGAAGGCCATGTTTTCATTTTCATTAACTTCCAGGAAACTTTTAGTTTCCTCCTTTATTTCATCAATAACCTATTGATCATAGAGCAATGTGTTGTTCGGCTTCCAACTGTTTGCAAGTTTTTACTATTGTTTTTGTTGTTGAGTTCTAGTATTAATGCATTGTGATGAGATAGAATGCATGGGATTATTTCATTTTCCTTTTATTTGCTGAGGTTTGCTTTGTGCCCTAAGATAGGATCAATTTTGGAGAAAGTTCCAAAGGATGCTGAGAAGAATGTATATTGTGCAGAAATTGAATGAAATATTCTGTAGACATCGGCTAGGTCCATTTTATCTAAGGTGTAATTTTGTTCTAGAATTTCTTTATTGATTTTTTGTTTGGATGACCTATCTATTGGTGACCAGGGGTATTAAAGTCTCCACTACCACTGTATTGGAGTTTACATATTTTGTTGGGTCCTTCACAGTGTGTATGATGAATTGAGTGCACTGACATTGGGTGCATATAGGTTGATAGTTATTATTTCCTTTTGGTATGTCCCCTTTTATTAGTATAAGATGTCCTTCTTTATCTCTTTTGACCAATGTAGCTTTGAAGTCTACTTTGCCTGAGATAAGCATTGCTACTCCTGCCTGTTTTGGGGGGGGTATGGGCATTGGCTTGGTAAAGCTTCTTCCAGCCTTTCACCCTAAGCCAGTGCTTGTTTCTGTTGATAACATGGGTCTCCAGAAAGCAACAGATTGTTGGATCTTCCTTTTTAATCCAGTTTGTCAAACGGTGTCATGATGGGGGAGTTAAGTCCATTAACATTCAGTGTTAGTATAGATAGGTATATGGTGATTCCTGTCATTTAGTTGTTTTTGTTGTTTAAGGGTTGGATTGTGTGCAGCTGAATTGATGTTACTCTCTACTTTCTTGTCTTTCCTTCTTCTTTCATTTGGTACTGCCTGTTCTTTTACAGTTTTGTATTCCTTCATATTTTGTGTGCAGTATTCTTTAAGAATCTTTTGTAGTGGTGGCTTTGTGGTCATATATCGCTTTAGCTTCTGCTTGTCATGGAAGCTTTTTATTGCTCCAACTATTTTGAATGATAGTTTTGCTGGGTAGATTATCCTAAGGTTAAAGGTATATTTGTTCAGTGCCCAGAATGCCTCACTGTATGATCTTCTTGCTTTTAATATTTCTGATAAGAAATTTGCTGTGATTTTGATGAGTTTACCTTCATATGATATTTTTTTTCTTACAGCCTTCAATATTCTTTCTCTATTCTCTGTGCTTGCTGTTTTAATGATAATATGTCATGGGGTAGTTATTTTTTTGTCAAGTCTCTTTGGTGTCCTGGAGGCTTCTTGTACCTGAATGGGCATACTTTTCTCTAGATTTGGGAAATTTTCTGTTATTATTTTATTGAATATTTTACAAATTCCTTTTGCTTGCACCTCTTCTCCTTCTTCAATGCCCATCATTCTCAAGTTTGATCTTTTGATGGAGTGAGTGAGTCTTGCATATTTCTTTCACAGGTTTTGTGTTGTTTTTGTAATAGTTCTTCAGTTTTTCCTTTAATTTCCATTTCATCTTCAACTTCTGAGATTCTGTCTTCTCCTTGTTCTAGTCTGCTGGAGTGGACTTCCATTGTGTTTTGTATTTCTGTTTCATTTTTTTTCTGAGGTTTTCCATATCATGGGTCATTTCCTCTTTAATATTGTCTATTTTCATCCTTAATTCACTTATCTCTCTACTTATGGTGTTCTCTGTTTCACTTTGGTATTCATTTAGGGCTCCTATGAGTTCACGTATTTGTTTTTCTGTCTTCTCATAGTCTTTATTTGTATTGTCTTGGAATTTCTTGAGTGCCTCCTGTACATTTTGGTTGACATTTTCTAGTAACATCTCCATGAAATTCTCAGTGATTTCTTCTTTCATGGTGTTCTTGTGGGCTTCATTGCATTCCTTGAGGTAGTCTGTCTTTGTTTTTTTGCAGTCTGGAACTGGGTATCCATCCCTTTTTCATCTTCCCATCATTCCCCTTGGTTTTCTTTCTGTCCCTGTCTGTGTGTAATTTAGTGTTATCTAGCTTATAATATTAAAAGTAATGAGATCAAGACAGAAAGAGAAAGAAGAAAAAGAAAGAAGAGGGAAAAAATAGAGAACCAAAGACATCAACAGGGAGAGATGGTGTACTCAGCAACAGTGAACTAAGCAAGCACTTACAGAGAAAGAGAAAAAAGAAAAAGAAAAAGAAAATCCCAGGTTCAGGAACAATGAAATTTCAGTCTTGGTATTTCTGGTGTTACTCCTTCAGCATTCAGTCCTGGTGTTGGTATTTAAGCAGTAACTCTGTTGTCTCACCAGGTGTTTGGGTCAGGAGACAGCTTTGTGAACCACTATCTGCCCTATTTCAGGCAGTGGCTCACCTACTGCCTACTGTCAGCCATCTACTTTTGCAGGCTTTATTAACTGACAGTTCTCATGGAAAGCATCTCCTTGCCTTCTCCTCCTTTCTCTGGTGGAGGGGCAGACTTTGTTTACTAAAAGTTCACGAAGAGAGCAGCTCCTTGATCCTTCCCCCTTCTCCAGTGCCTCAGAACACCTCTCCCCATCCGCTGTGTGTCCCTTTCAGTTCCTTGTTTATGATTCCATTGTTTTTTGGTTTTATTTTTGCCTGGTGGGGGTCAGTCCTCAAGGGGGCTATGCTGGTTTATCCCAGGGATAGCTGTAGGAGCACTGTGTGCCACTCATTTGCATAAAACTTTTTTCTAAGCTGCATTTACCACAGCAGTTACATAGTTCCTTTTATAATTATGTGAGGTACATTCTACACCATTCTACTATACTGCTTTCAAAAGAGCACTACACACTACCTTCAATTCCACCATACAGGCCTATAGCTGAACAACAATGAAGGTGTCCTTCTAAAAGGGACATGCTGGAAGGTGCAGTCATGAACTTTGGAGAGAGCTCCTCTAATAATGGAAGATTGTGACACCTTTAAACTCTGTTACTAAGCTTCTTTTAGAGTGGCAGTTACATATTCCTTTCAATGAGAGTGCATATGTGTAAAAGGGACTATAAGAAATATGTGAAAATTAAAGGAAAATGTGTCAAACTACAATCAATGTCTATCTACCATAGCATGTTTCTTAGACTTGAACATTAAATCTTATTTACCAACTGCTTTCACAGTAGCAGTTACATAGTCCTTTCTATTACATACTAAATGTAATGAGCTCTAAGTTATATGTGTTTCTACAAGGAAAACACTTGTAGTTACAATCAAGACCTAGCATACAGAGTTCATTCACAGAGTGGAACATTGTCCAATATTATAAACCTTGTTACTGAGCTGCTTTTAGAATAGCCTTCCATTATTATGATTATAGGCCAAACATGAGGACACATGATTCATTCCTCCAAGATAGCAAAACCTCCATGCCCCTTGGAAGATGCATCAGTGGCAGAGTTCTTTATTAGAATGGAAAATTTAGCCACATTCTAAACCTATTACCTAAGGTGCATTTAGAAAATCATTTCCATAGTTCTTTGAATGACAGCATATATGCCTACAGTGAACAATAAAATATAACCTCTTTTAAGAGTAAAATGCCAGAAGTTACATTTGAGATCTGTCACGAACAGAGTGCCACCTTATAATGGGACATTGTGCCACATTTTATACCTTGTTAACAAGGCTGCTTTCCAGACAAGAGTTCTGTAGGCCTTTCAGTTATGGCATGTTTGTGCACAGTGTGCTCAGGAAAAATGTGCTTATAAAAAGAAAATGCTTGAAGGTACAATCAAGATCTACTAAACACAGAGTTTGTTCTTAGAATGGAACAATGTGACACATTCTATACCTAGATACAAAGTTGCACTGAGAAAAGTGTTACTTACATCTTAAATATCTACAAATAGGCCTAGAATGAGCACTGTGCATTCTTCTTCTCAGTACTAAACACTGGATGGCAATTCTCACATTTGACTCCCTGAAGAACCACAATGAACCATAAGATCAAAGGTAATCATGGCAGCAAAGACGCACAGACAGTGACTCCAGATCCCCAGGCCAGTGTCTGGAGTTCACAGGATGAGCCCAGAATTTCCTATGGAGTGCAGAAAATCCCATGCCTGGTGGACTCTGCCCATGGTCCCATTGAGCTCTGATACCCCAGCACACACTCCCCTGCTGTTCGTACCCAGCACATCTGACAGACCTGCATACATAGCTTTAATACCTATGATACACTTTTCCTGTTCTCATGTCTGCTGTGAAACTTTCAGCTCCATGTGACCAGAGATTCTTGACAGATTTGTTTTTAAGGTTTCCCATGAATCTATTGAGCTCAATGAAGGTGCTCATAAATAAATGAAGGAAGAAGGGAGGGTGAATGGGTGGGAGGAGAGAGGAGAAATAGAGGGAAGGAAGGGGAGATGGAGACAATGGAAGGGAAAGGGAGAGGGAGGGAAAATTCTTTCTTAACTAATGCTCTGGGAAAAGAAATAAGGGAGAGGCTATGCTTTTGTCTGAATGAATTAGAATTGCATGCCAGGGACAGGTGCCTTGCTATCCCTGACATGATTTGACTCAGGCACATGCCCCACACAAGGTCTCCCCACTGCTGGCTGAATCATGCCGACCAGTCTCAGAAGCATATGCCCAGAGGAGAGCTTCTTGCTAGACAGGTTCTGGGGACAGGAACTTGTTTAGGGATGGAGTCACATATACATCAGCACATACAAGCAGGAGAAAGCTCACTTCCTCCCTCCTTCCTCCTCTGTCTCTGTCTCCTTCTCATTTTCTCCTCTTCTTCCCTAACCTTTTCCTTTTCCTTCTTCTCCTCCTCCACCTCCCCCTTCCTCCCCTATCTTCTCTTCTTCCTCCTCCTCCTCCTCAACTTCCTCTCCTTCCTTTTCCTAGTTAGGGTCTATGGACAAAAGGTGCTACATACAATCTCCTTCCCACCACAGTAAACCTAACACCCACATTCTTTACTGGACTTGAGCTGCAGGCAGAGGCCTGGAACTCAGTGAAAACAGGGGCACAAAGCATGAACTTTCTTCCTACCAAGTCAAGACTGATTCAGGATAGAGATTCCAAGATGGTGACTAGAGGGAGGAAGCAGACATTGTGCTTCTTAAAGTAAAATCTTGGAGAGACACTGGAGAAACACTTTGCAGGACAAACAACCAAGAAGAGGCAAAACTCCAATTCCCCCACCTGCCCATACCATCCCCACTCCACATTAAATGGAGAATCCAGGAGGGCTCCAGCGCCGCCAGACGCCAGCTCCTACTGGCTCGAGAGCTGACCAGCAGGTGAGCTAAGTGGCACACAGTACTCCCACAAACAACCCAGGGCGAGGTCAGCATAGCCCCCTGGACAGACTGACTGAAACCCAGGGATAAATGAGACAAAAACCAAACTGAATAAACAATAACAACAACAAAAAGACACATAGCAAGGAGGGCGGGGCACCCTGAGCACTGTAGAGGCAGGCAGGGGCAATCCCTCACAGAACTGTAAATAAACAATTGGGCCAGAGAACGCAAGTGTAGCACCACCTACCCAATGTGCTTTGAGAGGGGAAACCTTGTAACCGTGGCTATCACGCCTAAGAGAACTCTAAATAAACAAAGCCTGTGGGACTATGTGAGTGATCAGCTCATTCCTGAGACTGGAAATCAATAAAGCCTCAAGCAACATCTGGCTGACAGTAGCGAGCCAGTGAGCCAAAGCCTCAGATAGACATTCACAGAACTGTCTCCTGACCCTTTTTCTTTTTTTCTCTCTCTCTTCCTTTGATGAGGCAATGACTGAACTAGAACTGAATGCTGCAGGTCTAACTGAAACTGTATTGCATTTGAACTTGGGATATTTTGTTTTGGTTTGGTTTGGGGATTTTGTTTGTTTTGTTTTTTGGTTTTCATTTTTCACCCTTTGATGAGATAACAACAGAACTACTTCTGAGACACCATCTCTAGGATTGTAGGCTGAGGGATTAACAACAAAGTTATTAAGACTGAAACTCTATTGCATTTGAACTTGGGGATTTTTTTTTAATCCTCTCTCTGTCTCTCTACTGCCTGTTTAGCTTCATGTTGATTAGTACACTATCTCTCCCTGTTTATTTCATTGGCACTGGTTTGTTGTTGTTTGCTTGTTTGTTCAGTTGTTTGTTTGTTTGTGTTTACCTTTATGTTTACCTTATTTGCTTTCCCTCTCCTCTTACCCTTCCATTTGAGATATCATCATTGTTATTATTACAAGCTAGAAAATACTTAATTGCACACAATACTGGGACATTAACAATAGCAAGGGCAATGATGGGAAGATGGAAAAAAGGGGAAAACTAGTTCCCCCAAGTAATAAATTAGTACAGGAACAAGAGGGAAAAGAAGAAAGCAGATACCCAGATCCAGACTCCAACAAAATGCAGATAAACTATGCCAAAGAACCCAATGAAGCCAAAAAGAACAACCTGAAAGAAGAAATCCTGCAAGTAATCAATGAGAATTTTATAGAGATGATACTGGATATGGTCAACCAAAATGTGCAAGACACACTCAAGAAATTCCAGACAACAAAAGTAGAGGATTTGAGAAAGCCCAAAAACAAATAAAAGAAACTATAGAACCACGGTGTTTGTACTGTAATTCTATAAACACCAAGGTGAAACACAGAACACAATAAATAAAGAGATAAATGAACTCAGGACGAAAATAGACAATATTAAAGAGGATGGGGCTCAGGATATGGAAAACTTCAGAAAAAAGAATGAAACACAAATGAAAAACAAAATGGAAGGCCAATCCAGTAGAAGAGAACAAGCAAAAGACAGTATCTCAGAACCCAAAGATGAAATGGTAATTAAAGGAAAACTAAAAAACTATTAGTTAAACAACTCAAGACCTGTGAAAAGAAAATGCAAGAACTTACTGTCTCCATCAAAAGACCAAACCTGAGAATCATGGACATTAAAGAAGAAGAAGAGGTGCAAGCAAAGGGAATGAGTAATATATTCAACATAATAATAACAGAAAATTTCCGAAATCTAGATAAATCTATGCCCATACAGGTGCAAGAGGCCTCCAAAACATGAAACAGACCTGACCAAAATAGAACCACCCCACGTCATATTATCATTAAAACAACAAGTGCAGAGACTCAAAAAAGAATATTGAGAAAAATACCTATAATATTCAAAGGTAAACCTATCAAAATCAGAGGACACTTCTCAACAGAAATATTAAAAGCAAGAAGTGCTTGGGGTGAGATTTTCTGGGCACTGAATGAAAATAACATCAACCCTAACATACTCTACCCAGCAAAACTATCATTCAAAATAGATGGAGCAATAAAAGTCTTCCATGATAAGCAGAAACTAAAACAATTTGTGACCACAAGGCCACCACTATAAAAGATTCTTCAAGGGATTCTGCACACAGAAAGTGAAACCCAACATACCCATGAAAGGGCAAGCAGCACCAAAAATAGGAAAAGAAAAAGGAAGAAAGTAGAGAGTAAACTCAACTTAGGTACATACAATCAAACCTTCAAACAACTAACACACTAAATGACAGGAATCACCACATACCTATCAGTACTAACATTTAATGTTAATGGACTTAATTCCCCCATCAAAAGGCACTGATTGATGAACTGGATTAAAAAGGAAGACCCAACAATTTCTTGCTTACAGGAGACCCATTTCACCAACATAAATAAGCATAGGCTTAGGATGAAAGACTGGAAGAAGATTTACCAAGCCAGTGGCCCCTGAAAACAGGCAGGAGTAGCAATACCTATCTCTCACAAAGTAGACTTCAAACCAACATTGATCAAACAAGATAAAGAAGGACATTCCATAGTAATAAAAGGGGAAATAGACCAAAAGGAAATAACAATCCTCAACCTATATGCACCCAATGTCAATGCACCCAATTTCATCAAACATACACTGAAGGACGTAAAAGCATATATAATTCGTGAGAGACTTTAACACCCGATTATCATCAGTAGATAGGACATTCAAACAAAAAAATCACTAAGGAAATCCAAGAACTAAAATATACCATAAACCAAATGGATCTAGTTGATGTCTACAGAACAATTCATCCAACTTCTACACAATATACATTCTTGTCAGCAGCCCACGGAACCTTCTCCAAAATAGATCATATCCTAGGGCACAAAGCAAGCCTCAGAAAATATAGGAAAATACAAATTATACCATGCATCCTATCTGATCACAATGCAATTTAAAACTAGAACGTAACAAGAAAAATAAAGACAAAAAACATGCAAACAACTGGAAACTGAATAACCCATTGCTTAATGAACAATGGGTCATCGATGAAATAAAAGAGGAAGTTAAAAAGTTCCTGG
The DNA here is from genome assembly GCF_047511655.1 of Castor canadensis. Classification (NCBI taxonomy): domain Eukaryota; kingdom Metazoa; phylum Chordata; class Mammalia; order Rodentia; family Castoridae; genus Castor; species Castor canadensis. Next base: position 9,821,009 of record NC_133391.1, read on the forward strand.
AAGTCAATGAAAATGAAAATACAACCTACCGGAACCTATGAGACACAGCAAAGGCAGTCCTGAGAGAAAAGATTTTAGCCATGAGTGCATATATTAAAAAGACTGAAAGATCCCAAATCAATGACCTAATGATACATCTCAAACTCCTAGAAAAACAAGAACAAGCAAATTCCAAAACAAATAGAAGGACAGAAATAATAAAAAGAAGAGCTGAAATCAATGAAATAGAAACCAAAAAACCTTACAAAGAATTAATGAAACAAAAAGTTCATTATTTGAAAAAATAAACAAGATTGATAGACCACTGGCAATCCTGACTAAAAGGAGGGGAGAAAAGACCCAAATTAGTAAAATCAGGAATGCAAAAGGGGAGTTAACAACAAACACCATTAAGTCCAGGAAATCATCAGAGACTACTTTGAGAACCTATATTCAAATAAATTCAAAAACCTTAAAGAAATGGACAGACTTCTAGATATATATGATCATCCAAAACTGAACCAAGAAGACATTAATCACCTGAATAGATCTATAACACAAAATGAAATTGAAACTACAATCGAGAGTCTCCCTAAAAAGAAAAGTCCAAGACCTGATGGATTCTCTGCTGAATTCTATCAGACCTTTAAAGAAGAACTGATACCAACCCACCGTAAACTCTTCCATGAAATAGAAAGGGAAGGAAAACTGTCTAACACATTTTGTGAAGCCAGTATTACACTTATCCCAAAACCAGGCAAAGACACCTCCAAAATGGAGAACTATAAGCCAATCTCCTTAACAAACATTGATGCAAAAATCCTCAATAAAATAATGGCAAACCGAATTCAACAACACATCAAAAACATCATTCACCTCGACCAAGTAGGCTTCATCCCAGGAATGCAGGGGTAGTTCAACATAGGACAATCAATAAACATAATAAACCACATTAACAGAAGCAAAGACAAAAACCACTTGATCATCTCAATAGATGCAGAAAAAGCCTTTGATAAGATCCAACACCATTTCATGGTAAAAGCTCTAAGAAAACTAGGAATAAAAGGAAAGTATCTCAACATTATAAAAGCTATATATGACAAACCTACAGCCAGCATTATACTTAACGGTGAAAAAATGAAACCATTCCCTCTAAAATCAAGAATGAGACAAGGATGCCCACTATCTCCACTCCTACTCAACATAGTACTGGAATTCCTAGCCAGAGCAATTAGGCAAGAAGAAGGAATAAAAAGAATACAAATAGGTAAAGAAATGGTCAAAATATCCCTATTTGCAGATGACGTGCTCCTATACCTTAAAGATCCAAAAAACTCTACTCAAAAGCTCCTAGACACCATCAACAGCTATAGCAAGGTAGCAGGATATAAAATCAACATAGAAAACTCATTAGCATTTCTATACACTAATAATGGAAAAACTGAGAAAAATGTATGAAAACAATTCCATTTACAATAGCCTCAAAAAATATCAAATACCTAGGTGTAAACCTAACAAAGAATGTGAACAACCTCAACAAGGAAAACTATAAACTTCTGAAAACAGAGATTGAGGAAGACTATAGAAAGTGGAGAGATCTCCCATGCTCATGGATTGGTAGAATCAACATAGTAAAAATATCTATACTTCCAAAAGTAATCTACATGTCTAATTCAATTCCCATCAAAATCCCCATGACATTCATCAAAGAGATTGAAAAATCTACTGTTAAATTTATATGGAAATACATAAATTTTTATTGAGTATAGCCAAGGCAATACTAATAAAAAGAACAATGCTGGAAGTATCACAATACCCGACTTCAAACTGTATTACAAAGCAATAACAATAAAAACAGCATACCTGTCATATGAAGACCAGTGGAACAGAATAGAGGACCTGGATATGAAGTCACACAACTATAACCAACTTGTCTTTGACAAAGGTCCTAAAAATATATGATGGAGAAAAGACAGCCTCTTCAACAAAAACTGCTGGGAAAACTGGTTAACAGTCTGCAAACAACTGAAACTAGATCCTTGTTTATCACCCTATACTAATATTAACTCAAAATGGATCAAGGATCTTAATATCAGACCCCAAACTCTAAAGTTAGTACAGGAAAGAGTAGGAAATACTTTGGAATTAATAAGTATAAGGAAAGACTTTCTCAATGGAAATCCAGCAGCGCAGCAACTAAGAGAAAGCATAGATAAATGGGACTTCATAAAACCAAAAAGCTTCAGCTCAACAAAAGAAATGGTCTCTAAACTGAAGAGAACACCCACAGAGTGGGAAAAAATATTTGCCTGCTACACATCAGACAAAGGACTGATAACCAGAATATATAAGGAAACTAAAAACTAAATTCTCCCAAAATTCATGAACCAATAAAGTAATGGGTAAGTAGACTAAACAGAACTTTCTCAAAAAAAGCAATTCAAATGGCCAAAAAACACACAAAAAAATGCTCACCATCTCGAGCCATAAGGAATTGCAAATTAAAACCACACTAAGGTTCCACCTCACTCCTGTTAGAATAGCCATCATTAGCAATACCACTAATAACAGGTATTTTCAAGGATGCAGGGAAAAAAGAACCCTCTTACACTTCTGGTGAGAATGTAAACTAGTACAACCACTCTGGAAAATAATTTGGCAGGTTCCTAAAAATCTAAACATAGATCTACCATATGATCCAGCAATACCACTCTTGGGGATATACCCAAAAGAATGTGACACGGGTTACTCCAGAGGCACCTGTACACCCATGTTTATTGCAGCTCTATTCACAATAGCCAAGTTATGGAAACAGCCAAGATGCCCCATTACTGACAAATATATCAAGAAAATGTGGCCTTTATACACAATGGAATTGTATGCAGCCATGAAGAAGAACAAAATGTTTTCATTCACGGGTAAATGGATGGAATTGGAGAACATCATTCTGAGTGAGGTTAGCCTGGCCCAAAAGACCAAAAATTGTATGTTCTCCTTCATGTGCAGACATTAGATCAAGGGCAAACATAATAAGGGGATTGGACTTTGATCACATGATAGAGAGAGAGCACACAAGGGAGGTGTGAGGATAGTTAAGACACCCAAAAAACTAGATAGCATTTGTTGCCCTCAATGCAGAGAAACTAATGCAGATACTTAAAAAGGACCGAGGCCAATAGGAGAAGGGGACCAGGAACTAGAGAAAATGTTAGTTTGAGAACAATTAACTTAGAAGGTAACACACATGTACAGGAAAGCAATGCAAGTCAACTAGCAAAAACCCTTGGTCCTTCCTATTACTGCTTAAACTCTCTCTTCAACAAAATTAGAGATAGGGGCAAAATAGTTTCTGCCTTGCAGCAAGGGGTTCAGGGGGTAATATAAGGGGTGGGGGAGTAATGAGGGGGTGGGGATAAGGGTGGAGAAATGACCCAAACATTGTATGCACATATGAATAAAATTTTTTTAAAAGACTGATTCAGGAGCTATGATGTGCTTAGCTGGGTCCCCTTGGGCTTTTCATTATAGTATATGGTCTTGCTTGTCATGGATAGGAGCATGGGACAGGATTTGGGTCTCTCTAATCACACCCCAGGGACTTCCCCAACCTTGCTTACTTTCATGCAGAGCTGGGAGCCTGGTCCCATTCAGATGAAGAAACCCTGTATGGGAGGAAAGTCTCTGGGGAATTCCCTTTCTATCCTAGGTGTTTGGTGGGGCTACCAAGAACAGAGCTAGGCTGCCCTGCCTCAGAGGTCCTGTGGTCATTCCCAAGATGGCTGAAACTCTCTATATGCTCTCTACACCTGATCAATGTTACATGACACACCCACACACATACCTACGACACAACAAAGACTCCACTGGGAAGAGTACCTTTATTGAAAAATACATGACATCATGGGCCTCTGACAACACCACACTGAGACAGACAATGGCTGAAGACAAGCCATCAGGAGGTTTGACCCACCTGAGTAGCCCAGCAGGACCAGGCACAGCCTCAGATGAAACCAAGATCAGTGTTGATGGACACTCCTGCATGTAGGAAGATTTTGCCCTCCTTAGCTTTGATGGCCTGCACCTTTTATTCTTCAGTTCCTGCTGTCTCTAGTATCTGAAACTGGGCCAGCAAGAGAGGAGCACCAGGGCCTGGAAGGTCGCAGGAGATCAGGGGCCTGAGAGACCTCACTGACATCAGTCTGAACTGCTACTCTGGCTACTTGACCCAGCATCTGTGATAAAGCCTACCAGGACCCCAGCTCTGAAGGGTGGGGGCCTCACTCCCAGTAGGCCTGTGCCATGAGCAGCTCCCCTTTCTCCATATTGTAATGGGTGTGTGGATTTACTTTGTTTAATGGAATATTTTTAAATATCAAATGCTCCCTCCTTGCTCAAGGGCAGGAGGGCCAGGTGATGTTATTGCGGAAACTTCAGCAAGACTAGGTGGTGGGGTGAGTGATGCAAATTAGGTTCAAGAGCTCCTACAGCCCCACCCCAATGACTCAATTTCATGTTCCCCAAGTTCATGACAGTCAGTGGCTTATCTAGGCTCTCCCTTGCCTCCAAGAGCTGACCCCTCACCCTTAGGAAGTGGGCAAGTACACATGTGTCCATTGTGCAGGGTGGGCCCATTCTTCCATTTGGCCCAGCCTCCCCACAGTCCTGCTGCCTCAGGAGCTATCCTGGCCACATGTCCTCCTTCCTGATTCTTCATGAGGAGGGAAAGAAATTGGCAAGGCCAGAGATCACAGCCTCTGCTACCGAGAGACATGTATTCAAATCCTGCTCTGGCCTCCATGATCCAGGAACTTTGGCATGTTATTTACATCCCTCTGAGATGCTGTCCCTGCTGCCAGAGGTGATAATGACCCTACCTGCTAAGGTTAGATGCAACAATGTGAGGAAAGCTCCTTTGGCATGCCTCAACTCCTCAAAGACTCAGTAATTGATGAGTACTAGGGTTAGTTTTTATACTCAAACCAAAAAAATTTTTCCAGCAGGAAATGAGGGCTCTGCCAGGAATATTGGTTCCCTGCAGACCCTACCCCTGGCCATACCTTCCATCTTCAAGGCCCACTGACTGTCAGTGTCCATCACAATGGAGTATGCAAATAGCCCAATCCCAGGTGGACACGTTCAGGGACCAGCAGCTGCACTGGCCCCAGGGCTGTGTCTCTAGCAAGTACTGAGGCTTGTTCTGGAGTGCTAGGCTCTTACTTTCTACCACTGGCTTGGTCAGCACTCTTCTTCTCAGGGTCAGAAACCAGCAGGGTAGTAAGAGCATAATTGGTTTGGGTACCACTGCACCTCATCTCGAGGTGGAATCTCAGGGCAGTGTCCTGAAGAAAGACCCCCACTTGGGGGCAGCTAGGGGGTCTGGAAGGAGAGATGGAGGGGAGTGGAAGTACCTTGGTGCTCTTGGAGGCACCTTTGCTCCCAAGACATGGTCATGGGTAGAAGTCATTGTCCAACAGGAAGGAGACAAAATACCCTACTCACCCATTAATTCATCCACTCACCCATTCATTTATCCACTCAACCATTCATTTATCCATTCACCCACTCATTCATACACTGACCCATTCATTCATGCACCAATTCATTCCCCATTCATTCATCCATCCAATCATTCATCCGCCCATTCATTCATGCACCCACCCATCACACATTCATTCTTCCAATCATCATGCATTCATCCACCCACTTATTCTTTAACAAATGTCAGGAGCCTGAGCTCCAGACCTACAGAGATGCCTATTTTCCCTTGCACAAGGGGCCCCTCATGTGCTGAGAATTACAGAAAACCCAAACATTGATGTAAGGAAAGGTGGAAACAACAAGGATGACCCAGGGACTGGTTCATGGAGGAGATGTTTAGAGCAGGTCATGAGGTGGGAATCAGTGTTCAGCAGACAGAGGGACCAGCCTGAGCACATGCATGGAGGTGGGGGCAGCCTGGCACAACTGGGTGTAGCCCGTCATGGGCCTTGCAACACTGAGGAGAGACTGGGGCCACAGAGCTTGTACCTCATGAGGGGTATTTAAGCAGAGGAACAGGGTCAGATGGGCTTGGGGAAGACTATTTGGTAGCCAACTTGTGGAATCCCTGAAGCAGGGGAACCAGAGGCCAGTCATATGTTTCACGATAAGAACTCTCTCTACCAGGAATTTCACTGCCTATTCAGTGGCTGCACACTCTCATCCTGGTAGGGAAGAAAGGCCAGGTTCAAAGTCAAGGTCAATGAAGTGCAGAAGTCCAGGCCATACAGATAATGTGGACATGCCTCACAGCCCTCCCAACTCTTTCCATCTATCACCACCATCATTACAAAAGGCCTCCATTGTTGAATGTCTGCTGTGTACCAGGCTGGGCTTCCAACCGTGGTTCGCAGATGAAAAACCTGAGCACAGACAGAGCAATTGACACCTCCATGGTCACAGATACTGACCATGGCCAATCTGGCTTCAAATTCAGAGAACTCAGCCTCAAGCCTTGGCTTTTCCTTTTCCTCTTACCACAGCATGGTGCCCTACCTCCCGAAAATCCCATGATGATGTAGAGCACACGTGCCAGCTGGACTTCTGTCTGAATGCCAACCTAAGGTCATCAGACAGGCAAACACAGCAAAGAAGGTGAGGGACAGGCCAAAAAAGTCAAGGGACAGCTGGGCCTCCCCAGACTTTTGGCAGGAGGTGACACTGCAAACACATCGATCTCATGCATGGGAGATATGATGCCTGGCCAATAGGCATAGTTACCTCTGCAGTGGTGGCTTTGTCTCCTTCATCCACATTCATGCTGGGTTCACTCTAAAGTAAAAGCCACATGGTCAACACCCTGAATGGACACTGGACACCACACCCCTCTTATAGCTTGGGGCAGTCAAGCTTGGGCACAAGTGCCAAGCCTGGGTGACTTTTTGCATAAAAAGTGTGAGGGAGGCTTGCAGAGGGACCTAGTGTTGGTTTTAAGGACTTAATTCTGCTTCTGCAGTAAGGGAACTCCGTGAGCTCCTCTAGGAAATCACTCAACCCAACTGACTCCCAGTATCCTGTTCTTGTGGTCTCTATAATGGGACCACTAATGCCACCTTCACAATATGTCGTTCACTGGGCAGCTCCAACTGTGTGACCTTGAGCAGATTACTCTGCTTCTCTGTGGTTCTGTTTCCTCAATTCTAATATGTGAGTGATACTGGTATCTACCTCATCATTATTGGGAGGGTTATGTCCATCAATCCTATCATGAGCTTAGACTAGATCCTGGATGCCAGAGGTACTGTCAAAATGATTATTGTCATTACTTATCACTAGACACTGGAAGCAGAGGCTGTGAAGTGTAAACTGCACTGTGCAGCACATAGGAGTTAATCAGCAGAGCTCCACTCTGCCAGGTCCCTCTGCTGGAGTAAGGCTTAGACACAAAGTGTTGTGGCCTCCTCATCCTGGACACCATAAATAAGACCCATAACCCTTGTTTCTGAGAAGGACCATGAAGGCCAGCACTTTAGGCCTCTGTGCTTTAGGAGGTTCAGAGAAGTTAAGCGACTTTCTGGGTCACACAGCAGGTTAATCTGGAACACCAGGCTGAACCCCATGTCAACCATTGTCCTCAGGCCACATAGCACTATACAAATACCTCTCCTCAAGCAGAACCCTCACTCCACCCCACTCACACTTCCCATCCTGCATGCCAGCTTGTGGGACATTCTGAAGATGCAAATTGCATCAAGAAATTGCTGTGAAAACTATTTCCCTCCATATGACAAAAACCTGCACTGGAGCCCCAGGTAAGACCCCGTCCACATCACCTCACTCACAGCTCACCCTCCTGTGATCACTACCTGTTGTGTCCCTGCCTCAGATCCTTTGCACATTCTCTTCCCTCGACCTGACTGGTGAGAGAAAGAAGAATCCCAGGGCTTCCCAGCCAGGTGCAGGATGCCCCCTTTCCACAGGTGATTCTCATAGAGGGATGGAGGACTGAGGGGGACATTTAGTGACCTGGACACTGGTGAACTCAATTCTTAAATGTTCCAGTCATTTCATGAGCTTTTTATTCAGAGAATTATAATTTGATTTCTATCAGTATTTCTGTGACTTTACTAAAATTTATCTTTTATGGTCTTCACTGACTTCTTGATTTCTGATCAGTCTTTATTTGTTTTGTCATGTTATTTTTTGTGCATTTATTCAAGCCCTCTTTCACTTCATTGATCATTCTTATAATCATTTGATAAATTCCTGGTCTGAAATTTCTTCGTCTTCACTCTTCTTTCTGCAGGTGAAGGGAGGATAAAAGATGGAAGTTCAGAAGGTGAATAAGGTTGATGTACTCTCTGTAAAAGAATGAGTATAAGTGGCAGAGTGGCTCAAGTGGTAGAGCATCTGCCTAGGAAGTGTGAGGCCCTGAGTTCAAACCCCAGAGACACCAAAAAAAAAACAAAAAAGAATGAGTATAGAATTGCTAAGCTTGTTGAAGCTACCATAAGGAGGCAGCTAAAGTCAAAATAAGAAAAACAGAGGACATGAACAAATTCAGGTTTTAATACATATATATGTGGAAAGTCACAAGGAAACTCCCTGTGCAGCTGCCTTTCCAAACATAAATGTCATTTTTTCTCATTTACAAATGTGAAGAACAGGAAGGTGGAACATGACCTACCTGGCAGTTTGGTACTAGTGGGAAGAGGGAGTGATTAGGGAAAGCACATGGGATGGTGGATATGTTGCAAACATGTTGTATACATGTATGTAAATGGAAAAAAGATACCTGTTGAATCTATTCCAGGAATGTGTGGAAGGGTGGATAAAACTCAATGTGAATTCAAGTATGATATATTTGATATGTTATACGAACATTTATAAATGTCACAATGTATATACACCCAGAAAAAGAGAAAAATTAAAAATTAAATTAAAAACATTCTTTGACTCAGATTTCCTCTTCTTCACTATTGTTAGTGTTTGTTACTTTGTAGATACTCAGTTTAGGATAAGTCAAGTGGTCTATTTATTTTTCATATTTCCTAAGTTTCTGCATTAGAGTTTGCATGAGAAAACAACCAATTGTTTGAAAGTTTTCATCACCTGTAGTCTTCGATTGAATTATTTTCAGTGTTCAGGCAGGAGAGTGTAGTGGCAAGACTGAGGTTGTACTTGTCAACACCGGGCTATGGCATGGCTCAGTAGCCACGCATTTGCCCATGTGCTCAGAACACTGGGCCTGACAGGAGTCAAATTGAGCTAAACCACATGGTGTCTCAAGTAAAAGGGCACCTTGTCTGCTTATGGACTGCTTTCAGTAGAGCAGTTTCCCCTCTTTGTGTACTTGGAGCCACTGTTAGCCTCAGGAAGAATTATAACCTCACAGTTGAATAGTATATTACTTGCTTCACAAGGTTCCCAATTTGTAATCCAGGTCAAAAAGTCACTGAACCAAAGAATGTCCACCAACTGAGTTATAGAATTTTACAGAATACTGAGTGGTCTACATGCAGACGTGTACCTGAGGAGTCAAGCAAATGTACTTGCTGGTTTCAGTGCTTCCATTCATATCCAGGAGTTCATCTCCTTATAGGGTAAGGAGGATGTGGAAATCATGTCATTGGGAAGAGTTCAGGGCTTTCAGCACCACCTAGCAACAAACATGCAACTGCATGGATTTCCAGAAAGACTCTGTGAAATTTCATTCCCTGTCCAGAAATTCACTTCCATTTGGAGGCCATGGGTATGATGTGATTTGGGGCACATAGGCTTGAGGCTTTCTGTTCCACCTAGAAGGAACACACAGATCCAAGTTGCCCATCCTGAATGACATGATTAAGTCAGCCAAAGCATACTCAGTGAATTGTTTCCACCCTGAACCTCACGTTATGGGATTCACACCTTTCCAGAGGGGAAGAATGTCTAACCGCCATGTTTTTTGTTCACAAAGCTCTCTGTTACTGTACCTTCTCCAGTGGTTCACACTAGACCCTCTCACTCTCAATGCTCAACACCCATGACCATCTCCCATCCAAACATGATGTCAGGGATTCCCAAAACTCACTGAGCATTGATTTCTCCTTGATTTTATGCCTCCACAGCAGTTCAATCTCAATAGGTCCCTCTCCAGATAGCATCTTTCCATAGTCCTCCAAGAGAAGGGAAGTGATAAATGTACTTCATTGCCAAGGCTTCACCCTGCACGATCATAGTCTCACCAAATGCTACACTAGGGTTCTGACTTAAAGGGTGTGTAGAATTGCCAAATGCTACCTTGGGGTCTAGACTTGTGGGAAGTGTAGCAGTTTGGCTTCCCTTGTGAATGTATCTTCATCTTCCATCCCCACCTGAGGCTGTGGCTGCACTGCATGGCACTGCATTGCTTTTTTCTTCTCCTCTCTGTTTCTTTGTGGTTTCCATCTCCCCAGTTTCTCTTTTCTGATACCCAGTGTTTGTTATTTCTTTCTCTATTCAGATTAAAGCCTGCCCTTAGTTATCTGATTCTTGTCATTCAGGCAGTAAAAACAAAAGACGGTTCTAGTCTACCATCTTGCCCCACACCTGAAGTCTGATTGTTTTGGACAGTTCTTCTAGGAAGATTTGTCATTACATGTGATTACAATTTTCCTTTCTTGAATTTGTATTGGTCTCTGTATTGACTCTCAAGGATTGTGCATATTCAGAAGGTACAAAAAAGTGATACATGCATTTAATGTTTAATGACCAAATCAGAGTAATCAATATTTGCATCTTTTCATTTCTTTCTTCTTCACAACTGGATTCTTTGGTCAGCCTTCTATTAGTTACCCACACAACCTCATAGTTTTATGTTGAACTATAGTCATTTTTTATTTCCTTTGTTAAATTTATCCAGGGTAGTTTATTGGTTTTGAGGCTATTGTAAATGTGATGTTTGACCTGATTTTTTTTTCTCTGTGTGTTCATTGTCGGTGTATAGAAAGGCTACTGATTTCTGTATGTTAATTTTACATCCTGCTACTTTGCCAAAAAAGTTTAAGATTTCTAATAGTTTGGGTAGAATCTTGAGGATCTTTAGGGAGAGTATCATGTCATCTGCAAATAGGGATAACTTGAATTCTACTTTACCTATTTGAATCCCCTTTATTTCTTGCTGTTGTCTTATTGTTCTGGTGAGGAATTCCAAAACTATATTGAATAGGAGTGGAGAAAGTGAGAATCACTGTCTCAATCTTGACTTTAGCAAGAATGGTTTCAGTTTTTCTTCATTTAGTATAATGTCAGCTATAGCTTTGTCATATATAGTCCTTATTATGTTGGGGAATATTCCTTTCACTCCTAGTTTCTTCAGAGCTTTTATCATGAAAAGATGTTGAATTTTGCTAAAACCTTTTAATACATCTGTTGATAAGGCTATGTGGGCATTGTTCTTGCTTCTGTTTATATGCTATATGTTATATAGAGATTTACATATGTTGAACAATTCTTCTATCCAAATTAAACCCATTTGGTCATGGTCTGGATCTTTGTGATGAGTTTCTGCATTCTCATTATCAGTATTTTGCTGAGAATCTTTGCATCTCTATTCATTAAAGATGTTGGTCTGTAATTCCCTTTTTAGTCACATTTTTATTATGTATTAGAATGAGTGTAACACTAGCTTCCTAAAATGACTGGGCTAGGGTGATACAGGCATGCATTTTGTAATGACCAAATCAGAGTAACTAGTGTTTGCATCTTCTCATCATTTCTTTATACTTCAAAATTGAATTCTTCAGTCAGTACTCTAGTAATTACCCACACACCTAATAGTTTGATGTTAAACTACAGTCATTGGAGAATCATACATGACATATCTCTGAAAATGTCATCCCAGACTTTAAGTGCTTAAACCAAATTCTTATGAATTCATCATGACTGCATCTCTGTACTTAGCTCAAACCACCATCATGACTCTCCAGAATGTCTCCATCAACATCTTTTGTGAGTTCTGTAATAATACTGTTGCATGTCTCCCATCCATTCTAAATATGAGTGGCAAACTACTCTTTCTGAAATATAAATTGGAACATACCAATCTCTTGATAAAAAATTCTGTCATTCCCTATTACCCTGTGCATAAAAGTAACTGTTCCTATAGGCAACTAAGAGAACTTATGTCTCATCATTCTTTTAAGTCTCATTTCACGTCTACTGTACTTCAGAATGATTTATCTTATTTTCTTTTTCTATGCACACCAAGATCCTTATCACAACATTCATTACACAGAGTTCAATCAATTGCTTTATTCTTCTCAACTTGTTAGCTCATATTTTCTGTTCCAGGGAAACTCCCCCATCCCACAGATCTTGACCAGAATAGGCACAATATGTTATTATATTTTATGGTAAAAACAGTTTTTCTTTCCATCATATATTGCAATTTGTGTATAATTAATTCCTGAAAGTGTCGGTCTCATTTCAACTGAGAGCTATGACATGAGACTACATTCACAAACATACACTCAGGGACTGAAAGTGTAACTGACACACAAAGTCACTCTTTGGCTCATTGCTTATTGAGAAATACATGACTTAGTGCATTTTGATTGCAAGCAAAAGTCAAATGAGCAAGCATAAAATTCTTGTAAAAGATGCTATGTCTGGGAGATAATCACAATAATCCTAAAGATTGTTCACAATTTTGGCATACTAGCATTAATTGGGTGGCTCCGTTTCCTCTATGCTTGACCCTGGGTAGGATTGTCACTTTCTTCAGAACAACAGAAGATGATTAACTCAGCATTGACAAAAGAAGATATCAAGAGTGAAGAAAGTCATAGCTCAGAATGCAAATATACAACTTGATTTCTGCATCTACCTTGCACTATTGATTTGGAATTTCAATTGACAACTTGATTATTGGTTGATTATGGTGAAACACATGTATCTGTGAATGTCCCTAAAATGCAATAGGTATGTGGAGACCTGCATAAGTAATACAAGGAATATTAGGGGAATGCATGAACCTTGGGTGTGTGAAGATGTCTCTCCTGTGTACTTGAATTGGAGGAAGTGATGCCCCATTGGCTTTGGTTAAGCCCTGACTGGGTTGAGCCCTTTATTACCAATTTGCTTCACACCTTACATGGCATCCAATGATGTAATTCATTTCCCACATCCCAAATAGCTTTCCTGCAAATTGTTTTTAGACACGTACTTCAGAACACCTCTAAGAAAGGTTCATTCATCCCCGGGGCCTTACCATCTGTGGGCTTGGATGAAATCATAGAACCTGGGGTGGAAAGGAGGATCCTCAAACTTATTTTCCAGCTCATGTTTATTTCATAGACGCAGGACCTCAGATGCAGAGGCCATGACAGAAATTGCTCCAGATTCCTCCATGGGAATGGAAAACACTGGGCTGAAAGAATTTGGAAAATTAGAATGGACATTCCAGTTGACATAAAAACATATATACAGAGGCACATAGGAAAAATATATACCTGCCTGACACGGTTGGCTCAGCCTCCACAGAGAATTGTACATTTCTAGATATGTTCCCCTTGATTTTTTTTTCCTTTCCCTCCTGCTTCCCCTCCATCTCAGTTCATTTAGTAATCCAGACTGCTTTCCCAGCCCTAAACCCAGTATATACAAAGATGGAGATGTACTGATTGCAGGGATTTTTCCACTTTATTCTTTTGTCAAAATGACACAAGCAGTGATCCAGCTATTGCAGGACTTTCTACAAAGTAAGTTATGGCTTTATGTTACTTTCTTCCATTTGATTTCTGAAAGAATACTGCCCAAGTGATCTGTGAATGCATAGAGCATTGCTGATCATCACCCCAACATGGCACTTCTTCCCCTACCTTCCCAGAAACATTCCTAACTTATTTTGTGGTTATGGTGTACTTTTCTTTCAACAGGAGCAAGTATATTCTTTTTTCTTTTTCTCTTTTCTGTAACAAGGCTGAATTCTATGCATTTGCTCCACCATCACTGGGACTCCTCCAGCCTGGGCTGAAAGCTAGCACCAAGAGATCATCCTTAGAAAAGCAATCCAAGTCAATTGCATGTGTTCTGTACTGAGACACTAGAACAAAGTTCCCTTTCTTGTAGATCAATGCTGTGATAAGATTTCTTTACTCACAAATGTATCTAATAATGTCTCTACTGAGAAGTTCTGTACTTGTGCCCATGGTCATGAAAACACTTATGACTGTAGACCTCCAGTTACTGTTTCAAATAAGATGTGTGTCCTGCTGAGATGCTGTGTCAAATCTGGAAATGCAAGCATAGCCAGAAATAAATGATAAGCCCTGTGAGATTTTTCCCCTCCAATTTATTACTACTTCACTTAGACACATATCTGTGCTCAGGTTTTTGCTATGAACAAATGCCAGGTCTGCAGCAGAAGGTCTAATTAATAAATTGTTACGGCAGAATTCCATGGAATTCTAGCAATGTATTTACAGCCCTGTTAGCAGTGAAAATGTTGAAAGCAGTGATTCCTTGCATCTCTTTTCAAGTGCTGTGGTAGTGAGTGTTACCTGTAGTATCTGCACACATTTAGGAGCAGGGATGAAGGGGTAGGAAATTGAGTTTCTTCCCTGCTGTGGAAGGTATCAAAACATTGCTGTTATTACTTGCCTAGATGTTTGTCTGCTTATCTTTGTTAGCATCCAAATTTTTCCCAGGCTTACTCATATTTGAATATTGTTACTGATGCATTTGTCACACATTTGGCTCTGGTTCATTTTGCTTATACTAGTCCTTAGCTACTTTAAAATTAGAAAAATTTGAAATCTGTTTTCTAGGAGTCTGGTCTTAATCTCCTAAACTGAGAGAAGAGAAATGTTAAGTGTGTTACTAATTGAATAGAGTAAGGAATATTTTATTCTATGAAGGTGTTGCATTGATACATGGACTACTGCTATGGTGTTTTGCTGTAGGGGAGGGAGGTTGTAGTCAAGTCTAAACACAACATATTGGCAAATATAACTTTATACCTTGTTATACTGGAGCTATTAGCTATTCTAAAAGAGGAGAATTTGAATCTCCCTGTATTAGTGATTTTAAATTCGCTGAGACAAACTGAATTAGTCTGTACTAAATTCCTTGCACAAATATATGTCTTCTTTACAGATAATTTGATCTGATCATTGCCTTTAAAATGAATTGTTTGGGGGAAACTAACCGAGCTTGTGATATATTCTGGATATGAGTTACCTTTTAGATGTAAGTTTACAGAAAACGATTCCTCATTCTGAAGATTGTCTCTTCTCTGTGTGATTATTTCCTTTGCTCTGAAGTAACTTCTCCATTTAATATGATCCTTTTTGTTTAATTTTCTTTGGATTTCCATGTTTTTAATTTTTTCCTGACCTTTGCTGCCTATTCCCTTGTCTTGAAAGGTTTCTTACTTTATAGTGTTGAACTATAGGGATTCAATTTTGTGGTTTTTTGTATTAGGTGAGGGATGGGGGTCAGCTTTCAAGTATTTAGTTTTCCCCACAGCACTGATTAAATAAACTGCTGTTTATTCAAGATATGTTTTACCCACATACTTGTGAACCAGTTGATTGGAAATGCATGGGGTGGTTGAGTGCATTTCAATCTTCCATTGCTATGTGTGTCTGCAATTATGCAAATAACCTGTTGAGTTTTTTGTTTGTTTGTTTTTTGTCATACTATTATTTGAACTCAGGGCCTAAAGTTTCAGTGACTCCAGCAGCCCTTTATTTTGTGCGCTGTGTTTTTTCGAGATAGGTTCTCATGAATGTTTGCCAGGGCTGGATTCAAACTGTGTGCTAGTGATTTCTGCCTCCTGAGGAGCTAGGTTCACAGGCCTGAGCCACTGCCACCTGGCTGTCTTGCAGTTTTCTCCCAATAATTTTATTTCATGGAATCTGGTAGTGCATTCTCAGGGTTCATCTTTGTTCAAGATTGTTTGGGCTGCTAGGAATTCAGTGAATTTTGTGAACTTTTTGTGACTGTTTTGCTACTACTTTGAATAATGTCAGATTTTTCCACCTTTTACATATTTTCTCGATGTTATTGTGTAACTGATGCATAAAAAATAAACTATACATATTTAAGGGGTACCATGTTATGTTTCAGTACATATAAATATTTCATACAATTTATGTTACACTAAACATTACTTATCTTCAAAAAATTCCAACATTTCTTTAAGATGAAACTTACAAAAGCATTTGTGGTAGGTTTTTGGAATATCATTAGTTTTGAAGACATTACCATGAATCTATAAATCACTTATGTAGATGGACATTTTCACAACTTTGAGCAACTTTTCCTTTGAACAAGTTCCATTAGTAGAACTTATTCATATCCATTGAAATCTATAATTTAAAAAAAAACAGTTTCTTGTTCCTGAGTACGTTTTTCCAGTTGGTCTGAGGAGCCAGTTATATTGTATTTATGTCTATTGCCACAGTATACCTATTTCCCCCTCATGCTTTATGTGATTGCTTCTTATTTGAGTAATTGAAATTGCACATCTTCTCTTTGTTTGGGTATGGTACCATTATATTGATTGTGTGACCTCTTCATGTATTCATTTGAATTTCCAGGTGAACATGATCATCTTCTGCAAAATACTGCCACCTGATTCTTACTTTTCATTTTTTCTCTACCTCTAATTTATTGTATATAAAATAAACTAGGAAATTCCAGAAGCATATTCAATTCTGGTGTTATGTAAATTATGGTCTTCATTCTACTGCAAGCTGTTTTTGTCACTGTGACTATGTACTATAGTTTCAAGGCAGATTTGATGTAGTTTTGCTAGTTTTGCTTCTTAAACTTTTGTTGATTACTATTTGTAATTTTTTGACAATTTTTGTGTTTATGTTGCATGGATATTTTTGTCTTATTTCCTTTTTTGTTTGTCTTTTTCTGCTTTTGTTATCAGGCTAATACTGGAGGTAGGATGTATTTAGGATTCATTCTTTCACTTTTAATTTACACTATAGTTTCAGAATCATTGGTGTTATTTCTTGTCTTAAGTTTTGGGAGAATTTAGCAGTGAATTAATCCAGTCCTGGGTGTTACTTTGTTGGGAAGTCCTGTTAATGCTTCCTGTCTTTGCACAAAATAAATCTATTTGGGTTTTTTAGATCTTATTCTTTCTATTAGTTTAGTCTTACATTCCTAGAAATTTATCCAATGGTCAAATTTTCCAATTTATTTTAATAGACTTTTCAAAATATCCCCTATTGATCCTCTGGATTTTGGTGGTATCCAAAATTCTATTATCTACTTTTTCACATTTCACTTTATTTACTAGATTCTTCTCTCTGTTTTATGGGGAGGATAAGTATGAATAAGGGATTGTTAATCTTATTTATCTTGTAAAGGTACAATTTTTTATTTGATTATTTATATTGTATAAATATATAATGTATAAATGTATAACTTATTTTACATTCCACTTCACTACTTTCATGTCTATTTCCTTGCCCACTTACTCAGCTTGGAGTTTTGTACTTTATGAAATTCACCATGTGTGATACTTCCTTCATTCTCATTTGATCATATATTCTTCTCATGGGATTTAATCTTTCCCTGACTCTATTGATTTTGACCATTTCTTCTTCATCTGTGAGTGGGATTCCTGTGAGTATCTTCTGCAATATTGGCTAGTGAGTAGGACAAATTTTGTTATTTATGGCTATGTGAATATAATAAAATCATAATTTTGTTTGAAATTCTACCCATTTCTTTTTTTTACATTTTACTATTATTTAAGAGCTGTATGTGGGGTTTCAATGTGACATTTCCATATATGGGTGCAATGCACCCCAGTTTGGTTCATCCCCTCCCTTCTTTCTCTTCCCTGTCCCCCTTCTTAAATTGACTTCATCAGGTTTCATTGTGCCATATTCATACATGTACAGAATACACAT
This sequence comes from Castor canadensis, assembly GCF_047511655.1. Lineage (NCBI taxonomy): Eukaryota > Metazoa > Chordata > Mammalia > Rodentia > Castoridae > Castor > Castor canadensis. Next base: position 9,838,867 of record NC_133391.1, read on the forward strand.
CAGCCATCTTCAACCTCCATTACTTTTTTCATCTTTCCCTCCACCTCCCACTGTTACCCTTCCCTTAACAACATGTTTACATTCCTGACCTTCACTGTCTAAGGGTCTTTTGATTGTACAAGGGGGCTTGCCTTGCTATTCTGCCTCTAAATATGTCATAATTGACTCACTTTAATCCCCTTTATTACTTTTCCTTGTTCTTTATCAATCCCACTGCATTGGTCAGCAGTTTTCAGAGTGTGTTTTATTGTGCCTTTTTCCTACACAGATGGAAAATATTTCAATAGTATTCACTCCCTATCATTCTCTTCCCTTTCCCTCTTCCCTAGTGTCTTCCAACACTCCCACATTTGAATGAAGCTATGTGCAGATTGAATAAACATACTGCTTGCCAGTATTTGTATTTGGACCTACCTTCCACAGTTAGAGAAAATATGTGACCTGTGTCTTTCTGAACGTGGCTTACTTTTCATAACTTCATGGTCTCCAGTTCCATCCTTTTACTTGCAAATGAAAATGTTTTATTCTTCTGTATGACTGAAAAATATCCATGGTGTATAAATATCACATTTTCTTAATGTTTTCATCAGCTGTATAGAATTGGAGCTGTGTCCACAGCTTGGTCATTGTGAATAATACTGCATTAAACAAGGGTGTGCAAGTGTGTTTATTGTATCCTGATGTACAGTCATCGGAATATATGCCCAAGAGTGCTATTGCAGGTTCTTATGACAGTTCTTTTGTTAGTTTATTGAGTTACCTCCACACTACTTTCCACATGGTTGTACTAATTTAGTACAGTTTAAGTTCCTCTTCACATTCCCATCCTCACCAACATTTGTTGTTTTGCGTTCTTGATGATAGCCATTCTAAGAGGAGTGAGGTGAATTCGTAATGTGGTGTGATTTGCATTTTCGTTATAGCCAGGGACAATGGGATCTTCTTCATCTGTTTTTGGCCATTTCTGTTTCTTTTTTTCTGAAAAATTTCACCTCAGGTCACTTGCCCATTTCTTCATTGAGTCATTAGTCTCTGGGAGTTGGTTTTAGATTGATGATGCTTCCATCTGTTTTCTATTGAGCTTTTCTTCTCCAACATTTCAGTTTCATTCTTTTGTCAGGATCTGTCTTTGCTGAATTTCTCATCCATGTTACTGACGTTTTCACACCTATGTGAAACTGATATTTTCACTTCATTTGTCCCTTGAGTGTCTAAGGGCATTTATCATTGACAAAACTGGACATTCGGTTTCTTTGCTGCCATTTGCCACATTATACTATGTTGTGCTGTTGAAGTATTGTGAACACAATATCCATTCTTTGTACTCAAAACTTTCAAAATAGTTTCTTCTATCTTTTTGAAATGGAAAGTGCACAATTATAATTTATAGTCATCAGACTGTGAAACACTGCCTCAGAGCTCTTTGGACTGATATAACTGTGACCTTACTGTTCTTAAACGACTGGTGCAATTCATCAGTGAATCCATTAAGTCTTTGATTTTTCTTTGAAGAGGATTTCTATTTTCATTCCATCTTTGTTACTCATCTGTCCAAGATTTCTATGTCTTTCCAGCTCAATTCTAGTAAAATGCATGTCCCTAATTTTTTCCACATCTTCTAGACTTGCAAATTATTGGCATATACTTCCTTATGATCATTATTGAGCTATTCTCTTTTTGTTGTGCCTTTCATCACTGGTGTTAGTTAGTTCATTGTTGTGTCCATTTCTTAATCTAGGATCTCCTCAAATTATGAAAATGTCTTTGCCTTTGTTTCTTTAATCTCCATTTCACTTTCTTCTCTGATCATAATAATTTCTTTTCTTGTACTAATTTTGTATTCAGTTAGTTCTTTTTTCTAGCTCATTGAAGAGTCAGTTGAAGGATATTATTTTAGCTATTCTTCTTTTTCTCCAACTTATGCAGTGATTACTATGAAGTTTTCTCTTGGCGCTGCTGACACTACATCATACGGTATGGTGTTGCACATTTTCTTTTGTTGTGAGAAACATTTTAATTTCCTTCTTGATTTTTGCTTTGATCCATTGGATGCTCAAAAGTCGGTTTTAAATATTCACATACATCAATCTGAGGTTTTTCTTGTTGACTTCTTTTTATGGTTTTGCTAGAAATTAAGCCTTATATATTGTTATGCTTTTTAATTTTGACATTTTCCTAGGTTTTATGATATGATCCATCCTTGAGCTATGCATGTGTGTCACCTTCTAGGTTAATTCTTTTTGATAGGAGATCTCTTTGTATTACAGGTTTTTGTTTTTGCTGTTCTTCTTGTACTTCTTCTTCTTCTCTTTCTCCTCTTCCTCCTCCTTCTTCTCTGAGAAACTCAAATTGCACTCCTTGACTGTATGTTTGTGTTAGAACTCCCTTCTTAGGCCAGCAGGGTTAAGCTTATATTTATTTGTTAATAATCTTTTTAAGGCTTGAGAAACTTCTCTTTATCTTTCACCTGTGAGAGCTTCATTATACTATGGCTTCAGGCAAACTTGGTTTTGTTACCTGTGAATGCTTAATTTTGATCCTCCTGTACCCAGATATTTGTATCTTTCTCTATGTTGGGGAGTTTTAATGTTATTATTCATTTGAATAAGCTTCGTACATTTTTGGCTTTCTCAACTGCTTCTTAAATTCCAATAGTACAAATATTTGGTCTTTTATACTTTTTCAAAGAAGCCATAAGATATTGTCAACTTCTTCATTATTGTTCTTCATTTGTGTATTTTAAAAAGCCTGTCTATAAGAACATTTGTCTTTCTTTTGTTGATCTGTCTTGCTATTCTTCACTTCTGTCATACGTTTAAATTTTGCTGAAAGTATGTAAAAACTCAAGAAACTCTGTTTGATATTTTTTCTTTCTTTCTTTTTAGTAAGTTTTTCAGTAGATTAATGAAACATTTCACTTTGTTTTCTTCCAGTTCGTGGAATTTGTTTCCTTAAAACAGCTCTATTAATTCTCTGAGTTTTCTCCCCTTCCCAATAGTTCCTGATCTCCTGCTGTTACCTCATTTGGAGAACGAGATGAGGTCATAGTTTCCTGAAAGGTTCATGATACTTTTTGACATAGGATGTCATTTGGTCTTTTGCGTATCACGTATTTATTTACTTCAGTCTTCCTTCCTTTTCTGGCTTCATTTGGGCCTGTGTTTGAAGAAATTCTAAGAATTTGGTAATTTTTTGTCTGAGCCTGTTGTCATTTACACTATTTCCTTGAAAGGTTTGCAGGGAATGGTTTGCTGGTATATTGTTACTGTATCATTAATAGACACAAAGCAAAATCCAGCTTGTCACACATAATCTGTTGCTGTGTTGAAAATGAAAACCCATACAATGGAGTGCAAAAAGAGAGGACTATACACATCTGAACCTCTCCCTGGGGACAGAGTAGGCCCAGATACCTTATCCATAGTTACTAGTCTAAGGTGATAAACTGTGTGATGCTGCTGGTTCCCAAAACTAATCACTGTGGTTGGAGCAGTTCCAAGTTTCCCTATCATTCCAATGATCACCAAAGTGATCAGGCTATGTCACATCAAAATCCTTTACTCACCAAGACGAACCAACCCTGAGTTAAGACCAAGGCTCACTCTTCTATTCACTTCCTATTCCTGAAGAGGACTTATACCCAAAATTGCTGCCACCAGTCACAGATGATGTGAAATGGACGAGCAAATGTGCAAGACACTGGCACTACATATCTTCCAAATGCAGTACAGGTATTCTAGAAGCTCTGAACTGGAGGGCAGTGTGATTTATATCACTCAGTATTTGAAACCAATACACTAGCAACAACTTCAAGAATAAAAATTATAATCTTACTATCCAGACTTACCCACTATAAGCATTGTTTTACACCATTTTATGGGATTGAGTTTGGAAAAGTGGTGGTAAAGAAAATACCAGTCAACTGGGCTGAGGTTATTATGGACCATGTTCAAGTCTCACGGTCCCAGGACCTCAGATAGTGGTTAGGCAAGCAAAAACAAAATTTGTATTCCTAGAGAGGAGGTAGATATTAAGAAATTGTGATTTCATATAGTCACGTAACATCCTGTGTTCATTTAACAACAAATATACATTTTCACACATGTGGCACAGGAAAAACCAAACATAATTTGCACCACAAATTTTTCAGTGAGATGACAAAGCAATCTCCCCTACCTTCTCCCTTCCCCCTCACCCTTCCTTCCCTCTCCTCATCCTCCCCTCTCTTGTCCCTCTACAGCCTTCTCTTTCTTCCCTTCCCTTTCCTCCTACACTAAACCTCTATGTCTCCACCCCTCCTTTTCGCTCCCCCTCTCCCTCTCCCTTTCTTTCCCTGTCCATATAATGACTTGAATCTAATTTGTGGGAGATTATTTTTTATGACCTCACCTAAACTAAATAAGAACCCATATTCTTAATGGATACAAATAGGCACTGATTATGTGACATATTAACTTTAGAGACACACACATGAATGCAAAGACGTCATTGCTTTGGACTTGAACAGATCACGTACTTATTATTTCTAATGGAGAATACAATGGTTTCTATGCAGGCTTTCCTTAAAGAACTACCAGTTTGTACTAGCCATGGATTTTGCCATTGAGGAGATCAACAAGAACCCCCTTCTTCTACAGAACATATCTCTGGGATTTGATATCTATAATGTCCTACACACTGAATGGTAGACATTGACAAACTCCTTCATTTGGCTTCCTGGGAGTGACAAAGTTATTCCTAATTACACCTGTAGATGAGAGAGCAAGTCTGTAGCAGCACTTACAGGATCTTCATAGGTAATATCTGCCCAGATTGGGACCCTGCTGGAGCTCCTCAAATTTCCACAAGTAAGGGTGTGAGTGGGATGTGGATAGATGAAACAGTGGCTTCTTTGCTGCAATTGACAGGTGTCAGGAGGAACAAAAGGATGAGACTTGTTTTTATAAAGTTCTCCATTTTTATTGTCAAAGACTTTATGGGGCACCATGTTCCCTTTTGTTTGGAATGCAGAAATAGGAGAAATTGGAGGAGATACTAGGTTTCTTAGATTTCTGAGACTGAATTATGGTCTTCGAAAGAGTTCTCATAAAGTGAAGTGAGCAAGCCTTATTTTCTACCTCTTTTCTTCATGCTTAGTACGTACCAGTCCTCAGATTGTACTTCCAGACTGTCCACTTCTTCATGTGGCTTCCAATTTCCTTTTCCCTTTAGCTTACCTTTGGGCCTTTTGATCCTATCCTGAGTGACCATGACAAGTTCACATCTCTCTATCAGATGGCTCCCAAAGAAATATCTCTGGTCTTTGGCATGGTCTACTTGATGCTTCATTTCAGATGGACCTGGGTGGGGCTCTTCACTTCAGAAGACCACAGAGGATTTTAGATTCTCTCAGACATGAGAGAACATGAGATGGACAAGCACAGAATCTGTGTAGCCATTGTGTAAATGATCCAAGTCACCATAGTCTCCTCTTTTCCAAATGCCTAGTCAAAACATCACCAGATTATAAAATCATCAGCAAATGTGATCATCATTTGTGGTGACAGTGATTTCCTGGAAGGTTTAATGTATAATTTCGGGGAGATTTAATGACAGGCAAAGTCAGGGTCATGAATTCTAAATGGGATGTAACAAGAAGTAATAGATATCTCATTTTAGACTCATTCCGTGGACATCTTATTTTTTCACACCACCATGGAGACATTTCTGGTTTCAGAAATTTCATCCATTCAGCAAACCCTTCCAAATATCCAGAAGACTTTTACCTAGCTAGTCTATTTTTAGTGTTTTTAAGTTGCTCATTTTTTGAGTCTCAGTGTGGAACTTATAATAAATGTCCACACAGTGTCTCCTTGACCTGGTTGCCTGGGAATCTTTTTGAAACAGCCATGAGTGAAGAGAGTTACAATATTTACAACGCTGTGTATGCTGTGACCCACACCCTTCATGAGATGCTACTTCATCAAATCCAAATGCAAATAATGGGAAAAAGAAAGTGGATGGTATTTTCCCCTTCTCAGGTAATGGCTTTTTCATTGGAAGGTACTTGACATCATGAGCGTCACTTTGTGAACTGATTTCATAGACAAACTAAGTAGTTTATGATACTTTCTCTGACAGCACATTAGAAAAGTATACATTTTTCACTTTATAGGAGATACCTATACCTGGGTAGATATGTTCTTGAATAGCAGGGTGTATGTCTCCAAAAATGTGTTTTGATTCCACATCAATGTTTTCTGTTTTTAATGGCTTCAATAATCTACATGGAAAATGTTTTCAATATGATAAAGCTATGATAAAGCCAGCATCTCACAAACAGTTTTTAAATAAGAAGAAAAAGAGAATGAAGTCTTCGAGTACCAAAGATCTGCTAGACACAATGGTGGGTATTTTATATCAGTGATTTGATTTAATTTCAGTTTAGGTGTTAATGAACCCATTTGCAATTTGAGTCTCTATATTCATTGAGAAAATACCTGTTAGGTTTTTCCAGGAAGTTAAAACTTATCTAATTCCCAGATTCACTCATTATAGTTAAGTGTGACATTGGTGTTTTCTGTTGAAACTGTCATTTTGATCCTCTGATCTGTGTCCAGAATTTGATATCATGATATTTTGGTTCTCTAGCTTTTCCTTTGTACTACATCGTTGTTGTACTTGTGTCAAGAAGCAGGATTAAGCCAATAAGGAGGTTTTCTCAGTTCAGATTTTCTGTCTTAGCCATGGAATCCACTTCATCTTTGGATGATGCATCTCTTTTAGCTGCACCCCTTTCTGAAGAACATTCCATTTAACAACCCTGCTGAAGACCAAGTGATGTTGGATGAGAAAAGGAAATTGGAGGCAGAGTATGACATTCTCAACTTTTGGAAATTTCCAGAAGGTCTTAGACATAATGTGAAAGTAGGAAAGTTTTCCCCATATGGTCTACATGGTCAACAATTATCTCTACATGAGGATCTGATAGAGTGGAACTCGGGAATTTAGAGGTGTGTTGGATCAAATCATAATGCTTTGAATTTCACACATCAGCAAGCAATACTTGTTCAGATTTAATATTCTTGATGTTGATTCATGATCCAGCAATGTTCATTTAATAACTTACAACTTGGAGATTTTTCTTATTAACTCAATCATTGGTGAGAAAGGAACACATTTGTTTACCAACAAGTTTCTGTGCTCATATTTTGCAATCCTAAAATACACATGATAGCTGTAACTCAGCTGTCCTTCACTGTGACAAAATGCATGAGAAAATCAACTTCTAAGGAAGAACAGTTTATTCAGCTAACAGTTTTGAAAGTTTCATTCTTGAACTTGGCCTGGTCCTTTAAGGTCTATGGCAAGGCACAGCATCATGGTTGGAGCAGGTAGCAAAGTAAGTACACACCTCATGGCAACAGAGGAACAAAGACAAACACAGAATTGTCCCTGGGGTACCAATATCATCTTTAACTGTGTACTTCTAATGACCAAATTTCCTCCCACTAGAACTAATGCTTAAAGTATCCATGCTTTCTAGAAAGCACCAGGGCTGGGGACCAAGCCTTTAACACATAAGCCATTGTGTCATATCATGGCCAGAATTTAATAATGTGCAATCAATTTGTAGGACTTGTGTAGAGAAAATTAATATTTCTTAATGATCCAATTCAGTAAAATACTGTAATTATTGAAATACTATGGAAATGTCTGAGCAACCACCAATACCTATCTGATTTTCCTCAGAATCCTCACTCTGTTTGCAGTGAGAGTTGTGGTCCTGGATTCTGGAAATCCCCTCAGGAGGGAAAGGCTCCCTGTTGTTTTGATTGCATCCCTTGCCCTGAGAATGAGATTTCTAATGGGACAGGTAAGTCTGTGACTTATGGAGAAACTCCCACCCATCCTTAATAGTTTCCATTATTCCTTGAAGGGGCAAATGCCCTACAAGTGGACTGCATAGGAAAGGTCTACCTACATCCAGTTGGCAAATGAAATGACACAAAATATCACATTGACCTTTGAAACAACACAGCCCATATACAATGATTTGCATATTTGATTCATTGCTATATTAATTGTATGCATTACTGTCTCAAGAAAACACCTTGCACCTCTCCTCTCTGCATAAGTTTGATCTCTATCATGGAATTTGGGAGAAATGTTATGCAAAAATGTCTTCCTATTTGTACCTCACAGTGAATACATGGTTCTTGGACATGTTTATTTTCTGAGTGATTGTCAAAATGCTTGACAAAGAACAAGTGTTAAGAAAATTTTTGTTTGATTTAAGAGATAGGTTTATCTATATTGTAAGAAATTCTTTGAGAGCTTCAGAGGGCATGCTTGGGTGCTCGTGGATCACACATATATACCATCTTCTTGAAAGCTGAGATCAGAGGATTACAGTTGGAGGCCAGCCCAAGCAAACAGTGTGTGAGACCCCATAGCAAAAACAACCAGATGAAAATGGACTGGAGCTGTTACCAAGTGGTAGAGTGCTTGCTTTGCAAGTGAAAAACCCTCAGTTTCTACCCCAACCCCTCCAAGGAAAACAAAAAACATTCCACATGTAAAAAGACATACAACTATAATGACATGAACTCAAACTAGCATAAATGGTCTACAATGAATACACAAAGACCTACTGGAAAAGTGTCATAAATTTGTACAGAGATACATGCACACTAATATTATGTTAGATGAGTGGGGGAAATGTCAACTAGATTTTTATGCTATGAATTTTTGTAATAATCACAAAACCTGAAAATGGTTCCATCTGGCAAAAACTCAGAGAAAGTTGGATGGACTGATGTAGAATAGAGATACAAATGAATAGGGAACATTTCAGGATGCCACAGTTATCATATTACATCCACAATGTCCAGATTTATGTTAAATACTACATGCTAGAAACACTTCTCCAACATGGTTTTCATTTCCTTTATGATTCATATGTAGCTTAGTTAAGCAGCATACTTGCATGATTTGAATTTCACTTTTAAATATATTGAGATTGACAACAGAGTGCAGATGCAATTAATTTGCATTTTTCATTCTTTATGACCATGGGGTTTAATGTAGATTCACTCTGCTGAGAAAAATTTCACTATAAAACAATGCCACTATCTTCAAGCTTATACATTAGCAAATACTCGTTTACACATACCACAGTTTAAAGAACAATTTAAACAAAGATTATAAAAATATGAAAATATTATTAATGGAATAATTATTAATTGGAATAAATACTCAGGCATCCAATTAGCAATGCCAGACATTGTATATAACAAGCACCTATCACAATCTAGAAAAGGAAAAGCAACCTAAAGACAAAGAAACAAGGGAACAAATACAAGAAGATATATTTAATGAGTTAACACAATAAAGGAAACTCAAAGTTAAGGTGTATTCTAATATAAATAAATATGGTTTATAACAAATCCTTAATAAGAATGTTCACCAAGAAATTGTAAATTTGTAACAGGACATCACTTGTGAAATTCTGCAGAATTATGTCATCATCATGGGTGAATGTGTTGTTGCATACCTGTAATCACAGTTACTCAGATGGCAGATGTAAGATGATGACGGTCTGAGGCCAGCCCATGCAAAGTTTGCATGGTACCCAATCTGAAAAACAAACTAAAAAAGAAATGGGCACAGAGGGAATGGAGCAAGTTCACATGGATATTAAGCAGAAAGCCCTTAGTTCAACCCCTTTGACTGGAAAAACAATCATAATAAAAGAATAAGAACTTCACTGACACATTTTTAAATATAAATAAAAATCACAAATCTCAGTCATTGAACTTAAAGACTGTCACAAGGGGGAACTGAACATCTCAAGGGTTAGAGTATCACAGGGATAGAGCCAACGCATGGGGGACTTGGTGTCCTGTGTTCAATCCCCAGCACCACATACAAATCTGCACGGTTGAATATATGTAGTAAGTATAAACCATAACTGAATCATCTACGGCTATTTTTATGATTGTCATGAACATCACTGGTGAAATTTATTAAAATTTCAAGAATTTAAAAATGCTCATTTTCTTAAACTCCTTCAGAGGATAAGAAGAATGGGGCAATAAAATTTATCTTATGAGAAGAGCTAAACTTGGTTCCAAATGTGTGAGAATATTGAAGAGAAGAAGTATATTGGACATTTTCCTTTTTGAACTAAATTCATATCTCCTGTTCAAGGTATTTTAAGGGAACTTCAAATGACCAGACTTGGTATATGCAATAGAATTCAATTATATCTCAACTAGTTTTGATTTAAACTAGTTTCTTCAAACAGATATAATAATATCACCAACGCTAGAAAAATGTATAATTAAATTCCACACCCATTTGTATCTTAAAATGAATAGTAATAGAACTGGTCTTACTAAATAAGCAGGTGTCAATTCTCTTAATCCCATAAAAGGTATTTATAAAATCCCAAAAACAGCTTCACGTTTTGGGGTCCAATGTTGAAAAACAATGAGACAAAAATGCTCAATATAACAATTTCCATTACACATTGCGCTGAGATCAGTAAAAGAAATGAACACATTTTTATTCATTGATTTATTTGTGGATTAATTGATTGATTAATGGTTCCAGGGTCAAAACTGGAAACCTTGGTCTTGCTAGGCAAGTGTTCTACCATTTGAACCATACTCACAGTCCTTTTTTGCTTCAGTTAATTTGTAGATAGATACATGCTTTTTGCCTTGCACTGTGATGGGCGTAAACAGCAGCCCACAAAGCTGAGAACACAGGTGCCAACACCACTCCAAGCTTATTTATTGACATGGAATCTTAGTTTTTCCCCAGGCTGGCCCTGAAATGCAGTCCACCCTATCTTTATCTCCTGAGTAGCTTGGATTGAAGTTTTGGTACCATGCACCAAGCATAAAGGTATTTTTCAAGAATAGAACACATAACATGAATATGATCATATGGTATTGCTTTCTATAAAATTGAAGTAAATTGTGAAATTAATCATTGAATTTACTTATGATGGAATATGAGGTTCATGTATATGAATGTATTATATTCTGCAAAGCAGTTATAAGTTATAAGTGAATTTTTTAAAATAATGACATTTAGTATGTCTTAATGGATATACAACTGAGGGATAAATACCATTATTGTTTTGAAAGACCCTTGACATTAACAAAACAAATGTAGAAAAATAACAAATAGACTGGAGTTAGTGCAGGATTAAATATGATTATGAAAAGACAAACTCATACTCGAATCCTACAAACAGATGTATTGATTCAGTGGAAGTGTACTCTAAACTACAATAAACATGTGGTGAAAATTACAATGAGTTGCAGTAAAAAAGTGTCATTGATCACCTCTATTTCCTGGAATTTATCAATTATCTATGTCATAATAAAAGGGAACATAATTCTAAGTAAATTTTGAGGCTTTGGTGAATAAAACTGGGTCTAGTTTACAGAGGTTTAATTTGTTGAAGTGGCATAACTTGAGTGTTTTTTGAGAATTAGAAAATGGTGTCATGAATATGTCAGATAAGTCAAGGAAGTTAAAGTAACTTTGTGCTACAATAACAAAAATGGGAAGTGGTTGATTGGAAATATTTGCTGTGTAGAATTCATTTTTATCTAAAGCAACAAAAGAGGAAAATTTTACCATTGTGCTGTCGGGGAGGTGTGAAAACTGAACCTTGACTAGGGGTAACCTGCACTCCTCACCAGACATGGATCAGTGTGTGAAGTGTGCAGATCATCAGAATGCCAACTAAGACCAAAACCACTGCCTCCAAAAATCTGTGACCTTTCTGGGTTATGAAGATCCCTTGGGTTTGGCTCTGGCCTGCATGGCTCTGATCTTCTCTGTACTCACAGCTGCTGTTTTCGGGGTCTTCATGAAACACCATGACACTCTCATTGTCAAGGCCAATAACAGGGCTCTCACCAACATCCTGCTCATCTCCCTCACCTTCTGTTTTCTCTGTTCCTTGCTCTTCATTGGCCGTCCTGGCATGGCCACCTGCATCCTCCAGCAGACCACATTTGGAATTGTGTTCACAGTGGTTACTTCCACTGTCATAGCCAAAACTCTCAAAGTGATTCTGTCTTTTAATATCACGTCCCCAGGGAAAAGGATGAGGTGGTTGTTGGTATCAAGGACAACTAACTACCTTATTCCCATCTGCACACTGATCCAACTGACTGCCTGTGGAATCTCGCTTGGAAACTCTACACCCTTCATTGACACAGACACAAACTCAGAACATGGCCATATCATCATAGTGTGTAACAAGGGATCAGCTGTGGCATTTTACTGCATCCTGAGATACCTAATTTTCCTGGCCTTGGGGAGCTTCACTGTGGCTTTCCTGGCAAGGAACCTTCCTGACACATTCAATGAAGCCAAGTTCCTGACGTTCAGCATGCTGGAGTTCTGTAGTGTCTGGGTCACCTTCCTCCCTATCTACCACAGCAAAAAGGGGAAGGTCATGGTGGTCGTGGAGGTCTTCTCCATCTTGGCCTCCAGTGCAGGAATCCTAGGCTTCATCTTTGCTCCCAAATGCTACATTATTTTGTTAAGGACAGAGAGGAACATTCTGTATGGCTTCAAAAAATCAACAAATGAAAAAATGAAGTTGCTCCATTCTAGCAATTAGATACGAGGTTAAAACACGTGCTTTACTCTAGTGTACTGAAAACCCATGCTACATCTTCTAACAGGGTTAGAATTTCCATACTTTGCATTTCTCTCATTTTCAACATTTGATTGCATTGTGATTTTGTTATTTATTTTGTCTCATTGGTTCTGCAGTCAACTCTGCAAATATTACTGGCTTCTACTTCTTATCTCCACAATGATGTTTTCTGCCTTTTGGTATTTATATTTATTTTTCTCAAATTTTAGAATATATGAAATTCAATGACCTGTGTTTGGCATTCCCTTGATATAGTTCCTTGATTTTTTGGCAATAGTGGAAAATTCCATGCCTGGTGTTTCCAGGCGATCACTCTATGAAGTGAGCCACACCACTATCCCTTTTTGCATTTGTTATTTTTGAGATACAGTATTGCTTTGTGCCTGGGCTGGCCTGGTCTTCCATTCTCCTATTATTAGTGCCTCTCTGCATAGTGAGGAAAACAGGCACATTCTGCCTCTAAAAGGAAAATGCTTCAAGTAGCAATCAATGTGGCAACCACAGAGTTTTTGCTTAATGAAACACTGCCACATTCAATAAATTAGTTCTGTGAACACAGCATAGAGGCCTGTACTGAGCAATGAGAAATATGGTTGTCTAAAAGGGAAATGCAGGAAGGACCGTCTTGTTTGGAAGGTTAGCTCACCTGGAAATTGGCCACTGAGAAGACTGAATTCCTACCTTCCCCTAGGGATACTGGAGCAGTGGCCATGATTCTTCTTGATTAGGGTTTGCTGTTTTCCCGTGGTTAGTATCTGTCATGTGTGACTGCCTCTGCAGAAAAGCTTTCTTTCCTGGTGTGGAGCTGGGAGGTGGTCCCAGTGTCTTGAGCACTGTAGTTGAATATATGATTCCTGAGCCACATCCCCCAGTACAGTGATGACAAAATACACCACAATCAAGTCATATCCAGTCTCCCAAAATTTTGTGAATACTTCTACTGAATGTACACAGAACACTAGTTTTCTAGCTAAAAACTTGGCTTCTGGTGTCAAAACCAGGACTCTTAACCCAATTTGCACTTGGGACATGGAGTCAACAGAGAATGCAGTCACACACAAACACACACACACAAAATTAATAGTTACAGAGGTTAAGAAGTCCCAAATGTACCTATCACCAGAAAGTTTGAAACCCAGGTGAGCACATGGTATAAAATCCAGTCCAAAAACTCGCTCAAGATCCAATAACAAGGTAGAATCGAAGATAGCAACTAGAGGAAGGAAGCAGGCAGTGTGGAATGATGGGAAGATGAAAAAAGGATGGAAACCATTCTCCCCCATAAAATAAATTAGTACAGGATTCAGATGGAAATGAAGAAAACAGATACCTAGTTCAAGACTCCAACAACACAAAGATAGACTATCCCAAATAACCTAATGAAGCCCACAAGAACACCCTGAAGGAAAAAATCCTGTAAGAAATCACTGAGAATTTCATGGAGATGTTACTAGATATGGTCAACCAAAACAACAGGAGGCACTCAAGAAATTCCAAGATACAAAAAATAAAGAAGACACAAAAACAAATAAATGAACACACAGGAGCCCTAAAGAAATACCAAAGTGAAACAGATGATACCATAAATAGAGAGATAAATGAGTTAAGGAAGAAAATAGACAATATTAGAGCAAGTGATCCATGATAAGGAAAAGCTCAGAAAAGAATTAAACAGAAATACAAAACAAAACGGAAGGCCATTCCAGGAGAATAGAACAAGCAGAAGACAATCTCAGAACTTGAAGATGAAATGGAAATTAAGGAAAAACTGAAGAGCTATTACTCAAACAACTCAAGACCTGTGAAAGGAATATGCAAGAACTCACGACTCCAACAAAAGACCAACTCTGAGAATCATGGGCATTGAAGAAGGAGAAGAGGTGCAAGCAACAGGAATTCATAATATAGTCAACAAAATAGTAATAGAAAATTTCCCAAATCTAGAGAAAACTATGCCCATTCAGGTTACAGGAGGCCTCCAGGACACCGAATAGACTTGACCAAAAAAGAACTACCCCATGACATATTATCATTAAAACAACAAGCACAGAGAATAGAGAAAGAATATTGAAGGCTGTAAGAGGAAAAACAAATAACATACAAAGGTGAACCTATCAAAATCACAGGAGATTTCTCAATGGAAACCTTAAAAGCAATGAGCATGGAGTGAGGTATTCCAGGAATTTAATGAAGATACTTCAAGCCTAGGATATGATACCCCCACAAAGCTATCATTCAAAATAGGTGGAACAATAAAAGTCTTCCATGATAAGCAGAACCTCAAGCAATATATGACCACCGAGCCACCACTACAAAAGATTCAAAGATCTGCACACAAAAAATGAAGGCAAACAAAAATATGGGAGGACAGGCAGTACCAAACCAGCAATGTGTTGCTTACAGGAGACCCATCTCATCAACAGAAAGAAGCACTGGCTTAGGGTGAAAGGCTGGAAGAAGATTTACCAAGCCAATAGCCACCAAAGACAGGCAGGAGCAGCAACACTTATCTCAGACAAAATATACTTCAAACTAACATTAATCAAATGAGATAAAGAAGGACATTCCATAAAAATAATAGGGGAAATACACCAAAAGAAAATAACAATTATCAACCTATATGCACCCAACATCAATGCACCCAATTTCATCAAACATACTCTGAAGGTCCTAAAACATATATAAACTCCAACACAGTGGTAGTCGGAGACTTTAGTACCACACTATCACCAATAGATAGGTCATCAAAACAAAAAAAATCAATAAGGAAATCCTAGATCTAAATCACACCATAGATCAAAAGGAGCTAGCTATTGTCTACAGAATATTTCATCCAACTTCTGCACAATATACATTCTTCTCAGCAGCCCATGGAACGTTCTCTAAAATTGATCATATCTTAAGGTGCAAAGCAAACCTCAGCAAATATAAGAAAACAGAAATAATACCATGCATTCTATCTGATCACAATGCATTAAAATTAGAAATCAACAACAAAAGCAAAAGTAAAAGCATGCAAACATCTGGAAACTGAACAACACATTGCTCAACAATCAGTGGGTCATTGATGAAATAAAAGAGGAAATTGAGAGGTTCCTGGAAGTTAATGAAAATGAAAACATTATCTATCAGAGCCTATGGGACACAACAAAGGCAGTCCTCAGTGGAAAGTTTATAGCCATGAGTGCATATATTAAAAGGAAAGAAATATATTAAATCAATAACCTAATGCTACATCTCAAACTCCTAGAAAAACAAGAACAAGCAAATCCCAAAACAAGCAGAAGGAGAGAAAAAATTAAAATAAGGGACGAAATCAATGAAATAGAAATTTAAAAAAATGCAAAGAATCAATGACACAAAAAGTTGGTTCCTTGAAAAAATTAAATAAGATTGCCAGACCCCTGGCAAACCTGTGAACAATGAGGAGAGAAAAAACCCAAATCAGTAAAATCAGAAATGCAAATGATGAGATAACAACAAACACCAAGGAAATCACCAGAAACTGCTTTAAGAACCTATATTTTAATAAATTTGAAAATCCTCAAGAAATGGATAGATTTCTAGATAATTATGATCATCCAAAATTGAGCCAAATGGACATTAATTACCTGAATAGATCTATAACACAAACTAAAATTGAAGCAGCAATAAATAGTCTCCCAAAAAAGAAAAGTCCAGGACCTGATGGATTCTTTGCTGAATTCTATCAGACCTCTGAGGAAGAACGAATACCAATCCTCCTTCAAGTGTTCCATGAAATAGAAAGGGAAGTAACACTGCCTAACTCATTTTATGAAGCCAGTATTACTCTCAACCCAAAACCACACAAAGACACCTCCAAAGAGGAGAACTATAGGCCAATATCCTTAATGAACATCAATGCAAAAATCTTCAATAAAATAATGGCAAACTGAATCCAACAAGACACAAGAAAGATCATTCTTCATGACCAAGTTGGCTTCATCCCATGGATGCAGAGGTGGTTCAACATACGCAAACCTATAAATGTAATACAGCAAAGACAAAAACCACTTGATCATCTCAATACATGCACAAAAAGCCTTCAACAAGATCCAACACCACTTCATGATAAATGCTCTAAGAAAACTAGGAATAGAAGGAAAGTACCTCAACATTGTAAGGGCTATATATGACAAACCTATAGCCAACATCACACTTAATGGTGAAAAACTGAAACCATTTCCCCTAAAATCAGGAACGAGACAAGGGTGCCCACTATCCCCACTCCTCTTCAACATAGTACTGGAATTACAAGCCAGAGCAATTAGGCAAGAAGAAGAAATAAAAGGAATACAAATAGATAAAGGAACTGTCAAAATATCCCTATTTGAAGATGATATGATCCTATATCTTAAAGACCCAAAAAACTTTACCCAAAAACTCCTAAACACCATAAACAGCTACAGCAAGGTGGCAGGATACAAAATCAACTTACAAAAATCATTAGCTGTCCTATACACCAATAATGAAAAAACTGAGAAGGAATATATGAAAACAAATTCATTTACAATAGCCTCAAAAAAATCAAATATCTAGGCATAAACTTAACAATGGAGTGAATGACCTCTACAAGGAGAACTACAAATCCCTGGAGAAAGAGATCGAGGAAGGCTACAGAAGGTCAAAGATCTCCCAAGGTCATGGACTGTTAGAATCAACATAGTAAAAATGGCTGTACTACCAAAAGTAATCTGCATGTTCAATGCAATTCCCATCAAAATTTCAATGACTTTCATCACAGAGATTAAAAAATCTACCCTAAAATTCATTTGGAAACACAAGAGACCACAAATAGCCAAGGCAATACTCAGGAAAAAGGCAATGCTGGAGGTATCACAATACCAGACTTCATACTATATTACAAAGCAATAGCAATAAAAACAGCATGGTACTGGCACAAAAACAGACATGAAGACCAGTGGAACAGAATAGAGGACCCGGATATGAATCCACACATCTATGCTCACCTTATTTTGTACACAGGCACCAAAAATATACGATGTAGAAAACACAGCTTCTTCAACAAATGTTGTTGGGAAAAGTGGTTATTTATCTGTAAAAAACTGAAACTAGATCCATGTTTGTCACCCTATGCTAGTGTCAACCCAAAATAGATCAAGGACCTTAATATTAGACCTGAAACTCTGATGTTAGTACAAGAAAAACAGGAAACACCCTGGAAGTAATAGGTATAGACAAGGACTTCCTCAATAGAACCCCAGCAGCTCAGCAACTAAGGTAAAGGATGGACAAATGGAAGTACATAAAATTAAAAAGCTTCTGCACAAACGAAGACAAGGTCTCTAAACAGAAGAGACCACTCACAGACAAAGGACTGATAACCAGAATATACAGGGAATTTAAGAAATGAAACAATCCTAAAATCAATGAACCCATAAAGAAATGGGCAAGTGAACTAAACAGAACCTTCTCAAAAGAAGAAATTCAAATGGCCCTGGTTTGGGGCTAAACTTTGTAGCTGTAGTTCTCACTCATATTCACTCATCTGCACAGGTGAGCTTCATGATGGACATAGGCTCAGGCAGGGCCTTGGCTTCAAGATTCTCCTCCCTGTGCTCACAGTGGGGTCACCCCAGGCTCTTCTCTCAAGGCTGAGCTGCTGGGGGCCCAGAATTTGGGCATGAATACAACTTTTGAGCCCAGAGCCAGCAAGGCCTGCCTGGCCCACAATAGTCAGTCACCAGCCACTGTAGACAGGCAGCACATCCTTGGTTGGACACAGGTTAATGACAAGTGCCCAAGTGGTGTCACAGTGTGGAGGGGACAACGTGTGCAGGCCTTGAGAAGTTCTCATGTGTGTCCATTCTTTCTAGCCTGCCCTTGGCATGTGCCAAAGATCCACAAGGACAGGGCCCGCTTGACTGCTCCTGCACTCTAGCCAGAGGTGATCGAGCGGTCATCAGAGTCCCCAGCCCAGCCTTGGCCTCCCTGGATCCAAAGGGCACACTCACAGTCCTGTCTTTCCTGCTGTTGGCGTCCCTGTGTGGGGTCATGTCCACGTTCTCAGCACCCACGGTAGCCAGGTGCAGAGTGATGGGCACTGTAATGAATGATTGATGTGTGTGGTCAGATTCCTAGCAAGGAGAGAGGCTACTTTCCAGACCCTGAAACAAAGTGAGAGAGAGGACGGGTAAAGGAGAGGAGGGTGGCACCCAAGGCTGGCCTAGGAGCTGGGGACGGTGGCTCACAGCTGTAATCCTAGCTACTTGGGAGACTGAGATCAAGGGGATTGTGGTTGGAAGCCAGACCAGGCAAATACTTCTCGAGACCCCATCTCACCCTCTACCTGGGCACCGTGGCATGTCTATCATTCCAGGCTATGTGGGAAGCTCAGATTGAGAGGATCATGGTTCCAGGCCAGTGAGACCTTATCTCAACAGAAAAGAGTTGAATGTATTTATTCATGCTTGTCATTCCAGCTAGAGTGAGAAAAAAAAAATACCCAGAGCAAAAAGGACTGGAGATGTGGCTCAAGTGGGAGATCACCTGCTTTCCAAGGCCAAAGCTGTAAGTTCAAATCCCAGTACTTCAAAAAAAAAAAGGACAGGCCTAAGTTGGAGGTTGGAACAGTGACCCCTCCTCACCTGGCCCAGCCTATACCTGCAACCCAAGCACCCCTCAGGTGTCTGGAATACCTCCCTCCCAGATCTGCTTTATGGATTATAAAAGAATTTCACGAGATTTTCAATTCATTGAATTCCAGGGATATTTATTTTTCTAATGTCAATAGTAAATTCTAATGTCACCTGTAACTTTCAATTTCCAGTTAATTAACTTGCAACCAGTGCATATTAAAAGGCAAATTAAATAGTTTTTCGGATAGGGGCTGGTGAATCTAATGAATGTATGTGTGTGTGTCCCCTCTAGTTACTAAGTGTGTGACATGGGGAAGTGACACTGAACCTTAGTGTCCTCAACAGTGAAACACAATCACAGCCTCTGCCTCCAGAGACCTCAGCAAACAGGTTGGAGCTGTTTTTTGGTTTATGTTTGAACTCAGGGTTTCATACTTGCAAGGCAGATGCTCTACCACCTGAGCCACCCCTCCAGCCCTCTGGTTATTTTGGAGATGGGGGTCTACCTTTGTGCCCAGGCTGATCTGGACTGTGATCCTGCTATTTTAAGCTTCTTGCTGTTGCTAGGAAGGCAGGGGCTAACCACTCTGCCCAGCTTTTGTCCATTGAGATGGGTTCTCACAAACTTTTTTTGGACAGGGTTGGCTTCAAACTCGTGATCCTCCTGATATCAGCCTCCCAAGAGGGATGCTGCTGTTTATTCATAGACAAACACAATGAGGGCCTTGTGATGGCTAATTTTAAGTGACATCCGTATGGCCACTGTATACCCAGATATTTGATCAAACCCTACTCTAGGTGAGACTGTGAGGGTGTTTCTGAGTGTCATGAATATTTGAATCTACTGAATGAGCAAAGTAGGTGGGCCTTTTTATGTGGGTGAGCCTCGTCCAATCAGTTCAAGGCCTGAGTAGAAAAAAAGGGTTAAGTTACAGGTAGATCTTGCCCAACTGTTTCAGCTGTGACATTGTCTTTTTCCTGCCTATGCACTCAGACACACATTGGCCCTTGTTGAATTTTTTTTCTATTTTTCCTTTTTATATTGGCATATATTAATTATACAAAGTGGATTCAGTGTGACATTTCCATTCATTCATGTGCAGTATGTTGATCAAATCCACCCCCATCACCCTCACCTCTTTGTCCTCTGCCTTCCAATGGCTCCTCACCACAACAGTCACCTTTTTACATTTATGTCATTTTGGGCGGGCTGTACAGGGGATTGAACTCAGGGCCTCCAGCTTGCTAGTCAAGTGCTCTACCATTTGAGCCACATCTCCAGCCCTTTCTTCTTTAGGTTATTTTTCAGACAGGGTCTTTTGTTTTTACCCAAGGCTGGCCTCATTCTTTGATCCTCCTATCTATTGCCTGAATAGCTGGGATCACAGGCTCGTTCCACCACACCAGCTTACTTGTGGAGATGAGGTCTCACAGACTTTTTTTCCAGACTGACCTGGAACTTCAATCCTCCCAATCTCTGCCTCCCGGTTAACTGAGATTACAGCCATGAGCTACTGATGTGATGTGTTTTTAGGACTAGATTCCACATATGAGAGAAAATATGCAATACTTATCTTGCTGAGTCTGGTTTCTTTCACTTAACATGATGATCCATCCATTTTGCTGCAAATGGCATTCTTCTTAACGACTGAATAATACTCCATTGTGTATTTATGCTACACTTTCTTTACCCATTCATTGGTTGATGGACACCTAGGCTTGACTACTGTGAACAGAGCTGCCGTGAACATGGGTGTCCAGGTGTCTCTACTGAGTGCTGACCTCATTCCTTCAGGCATGTGCCCAGGAGAGGAGTAGCAGGATCCTATGGCAGTTCTCTTACTGGCTCTCGAGACAGCTTTGCATTAGAATCTACATCATACTCTGCAGCTAATGGATGGCAGGTCAATCTTGGAACGTCTCAACCTCCATAATTGTGCAAGCCACTTCATTGTAACACACCCATCTTATTCTCAGTGTGTGTTTGTGTATGAGTGCATGTGTGCACACACACGTTCTGGTGGCTCCATGTCTCTGGGGAACCCTGGCTGTCCCAGGCCCCAAGTGAGGCCAAATCCTGGCTTTGACAGTATTATCATTAGCTAAGTGGCCATAGTAGAAATGGTGAAAAAGTGACTTAGCTTCAGAAATTGACTCTTTCACAATTCAGGAGACCACAGGCCAAAACGAAGGAGCTATATTTCCTCTGGCAGCAAGAATTTGAACTCAGGGCCTCACACTTCCTAGACAGGTGTTCTGCCACTTGAGTCATGCCCTCAACTCTTTTTTTTGCTTTAGTTATTTTACAGGTAGGGGTTCACGTTTTTGCCCCAGGGGTCAGCTTGGAACATGATCCTTCTACCTAGGCCTCCCACATAGGTGGGATTACAGGCATGCACCACCATGCCCAAAGAACCACATTTTTTGATGAGACCATCCACATCCATCTATATCTACTCAAGGAGTTTGATGGTGTCCTTCCACTTTCTCAGGATGTCACAGGAGCAGTTCAGTGTCCATTTCTCTCACCTTCCTGTCCATGCAAGCACAGATTGAGTGTGGAAAGTCTCTAGCCTTAATTTTTCTTCTGTATCATAACTACCAAAGGAGACATTTTATGAGACAACACTTAAGGTGTGTCTGAATTAGGGAAGGGAAGATAAGCAGCAAGACTGCACTGAACCTGGCCAGGCACCAGCCTCCACCTGTGTGCATAGAGGTATCATGCAGCCCCATCACCATGGTAACCACTGGTCTCAGCTTCCTGAAGGTGGCATCTGAGGGAAGGGGCAGACTAATCAATAAATGGTGCTGAGACATTTGGTTGGCTGTTTGGAAAGAAAGAAATTTAGCTCTTTCCTTCACACCATATATCAGTATAAATTCTAAAGGATTTTTTTAAATTACCTCATGAAAAATAGGCAAATAGTTGAAAATAGTTGAACTTCAGGTAAATAGAGATGCTTGTAACATAAAAGCAGAAGAAAAATAAAGATTACAAAAGAATTTAACACATAAATATTCAAATCTCTATTCCTAATGTATTAGGAAACTGAAAACAAGAACAAAATTGTGGCAAGAACTCTTTTTTTTTTATTCATATGTGCATACAAGGCTTGGTTCATTTCTTCCCCCTGCCCCCACCAAATCCCTTAACACCCACTCTGCCCCCTCCCTCTCCCCCCCAAAACCCAGCAGAAACTATTTTGCCCTTATTTCTAATTTTGTTGTAGAGAGAGTATAAGCAATAATAGGAAGGAACAAGGGTTTTTGCTGGTTGAGATAAGGATAGCTATACAGGGCATTGACTCACATTGATTTCCTGTGCGTGGGTGTTACCTTCTAGGTTAATTCTTTTTGATCCAACCTTTTCTCTAGTACCTGTTCCCCTTTTCCTATTGGCCTCAGTTGCTTTTAAGGTATCTGCTTTAGTTTCTCTGCGTTAAGGGCAACAAATGCTAGCTAGTTTTTTAGGTGTCTTACCTATCCTCATCCCTCCCTTGTGTGCTCTCGCTTTTATCATGTGCTCATAATCCAATCCCCTTGTTGTGTTTGCCCTTGATCTAATGTCCACATATGAGGGAGAACATACGATTTTTGGTCTTTTGGGCCAGGCTAACCTCACTCAGAATGATGTTCTCCAATTCCATCCATTTACCAGCGAATGATAACATTTTGTTCTTCTTCATGGCTGCATAAAATTCCATTGTGTATAGATACCACATTTTCTTAATCGATTCGTCAGGGCTGGGGCATCTTGGCTGTTTCCATAACTTGGCTATTGTGAATAGTGCCGCAATAAACATGGATGTGCAGGTGCCTCTGGAGTAACAGTCTTTTGGGTATATCCCCAAGAGTGGTATTGCTGGATCAAATGGTAGACCGATGTCTAGCTTTTTAAGTAGACATCTCCAAATTTTTTTCCAGAGTGGTTGTACTAGTCTACATTCCCACCAACAGTGTAAGAGGGTTCCTTTTTCCCCACATCCTCACCACCACCTGTTGTTGGTGGTGTTGCTGATGAGTGGCAAGAACTCTTGACAAAGGGTTAATACCTTAATATATAAAAACTAACTGAAAATCAATGAAAATAAGCAATCTGATAGAAAAATAGTCAACAGTAAGCATTCCAAAGAATATTTCAGAAGATGGCATCACTATATTTTATAATATTCAGCATCATAGGTAATCAAAAAATGCCCATTAAAATATGGATGTGATTTTCCCCTGTCAGATGTTCAAAGAATAATTAAAATCAAAGTGACCAGTCTTCTTGACTGCAGTGAAACTGAGAATTCTTACTCATTCACACATGAAGGTATAAATTGTTATAAACTTCCTGTGAAAATTTTAACTTTATGCTCCTAAAGTTTAAAAATATTCATAAATTAACCTAACCAATACTCTTGCTTCTAAGACATCTTAAGAAAATGGTCTAGATAGGAGCTAAAAATATTAGTATAATAATACTGAGTATATGCATTGAACAATTTACTCAAATACAAGGAAATATTTTACAACCACAGAAACAATATTTTGGATAACTAATGACTTGGAAATAGGTGTATGATATAATGTTAACTGGAAATAGCATAACAGTATATTATTTCTAGATCAATAGTATATCTTGCTGGGCACAGTGGCTTATGCTTGTAATCCTTGCTACCTGGGAGGCTGGGATTAAAAGGATTACAGTTGGAGGCCAGCCTAGGCAAATAGTTCACAAGACCCCCACCTCCAAAATAATCAGAGCAAAATGGACTATAGGTGTGGCTCAAGCAGTAGAGCACCTGCTTTGCAAGTGCAAAGCCCTGAGTTCAAACCCCAGGCCCACACCATGAAAACAAAAGTATGTCTTAGCTGTTAGTAACAGGAACCCATTGTAGCTGGCTGAATAAAAAAACAAAAGGGACCCCAATTTGATCATTACACAATGCATACATGTATTTTTTGCAATAAACTTGAAATATTTTATTCACAACACAGAAGTAGAAACACAAGATGAAATGATTGTCGCTAGACTCTTCTCATTCACAATCCTTCAGATTCCCTGAGAATTTTCCTTCACTCTACACACCCTTATTTCCTTTGCTTCTATATCTAAGGGAAGAAAACCTCTTCTACAAAACCGTCTCCGCTCCCCTGTGTTCTCCATGAAGCCCCTGCTTGGGGCGTGGCTTGAAACATTCATTTCTATTTCCACCATCTTCTCCCTTCCATTTGGGCTCCCTGTTTTGGTGCATAATACTCATGCCTTATTTTTTTTAACTCTTTTTTTCCTATTTATCACATCTTATTTGTCTCTGTAAGCTTCCAAAAAGAATTGTCTGTATTCTGACTTTATTTCCTTACCTGCTTGTTCTTCAATTTATTACAATCTGTTTTTAACATACCCCTGAAACTGTATTATTAGACATCTAATACTGAGGCTGATAAATTTTATTCAGACCTTCTGTTATCTGATCTTCCTGTAACATTTTTCACGGTTGCACGTCTCAAATTTGCTCACCTCATGGCAACTAGGAAACAAAGAGAGGGCAATGGAGACCTTGGGACAAGATAAAGTCCCCGAGGGAACACTCCCAAGGACTTACCCCATTCAATTACATCACACCTACTACAGTTCCACCAGCTCCCTACTATGTTCCTATCCCTATTCCTTTCATGCAAAAGATGTCTCATAGTTTGGTTGTCATAAAAATAAATTCCTCATTTGTGCTGCAGCTATAATAACTCTGAGTTGATGCTTGAAATTGAAAAAAAATTGATCTATGAAACTATGCCTGTCATTGGTCTTAAGGAAAATAGAAGGATGTTAGGAAATGAGGCAAAGTCACAGACAACTTTTTCATGCCATGATAAGGATTTTGAAATTAGTATGGAGAAGCAAATTTGGACAATTTGACTGGAGCTGACATGATACAGTTTACGCTTGTAAAGATGACTGTCATTGCTGTGTGAAATCAGATTATAGATGAAGGTGAAGCAAGTATGGAATCCTTGAGTTTACCAGGAAGCTTTTACAACAGTACTGTTGAAAGCTCAGCAGCTGACTCTAGTAGAGAGAGAGGAGTGGAAATAGTGAGAAGCAGCTGGAATCTGGAGTTGTTTTGTCAGTAGAGCTACGAGGACATGCTGAAAGCACGAATTATTTCCTTTGGATACCTTGGATATTATGGATTCAGAAGAGAAGAATATCTTTTGAACATCCTTTTTAAAATGACTACAACAATTTGTGTGTATCCTGCATCATAAGAAAGGGGCCTCATCACCCCACATCCTTAAACAATACTGGATATTCTTGGTTTTTTTTTAATATCTTTGCTACTTAGATATACAGGCAAAACATTATGTCTTGTCTTAGTTACATTTGCAATAGTGAAAATGGGGTTTTGTGCATGGATTATATCTTTTGCAATGATGTTCTTATATTTTGTCACTCATTTATTGTAATTTTAAGCATTGCTTATTGATTTATATAGTTACTTTTAAAAAGTTATCAACCTTTTGTTATATGTCTATGTCTGCTCCAACTTCTCCCTCTTCTTCATTCCAAACAAAAGGAACATGGGTGCTCCACAAAGTCTATAACATTAATAATGTAGAGCTTCATAAAACAAGACTCCTCCTTTTGTTCTTCCTGACACCTGAAAATTGCACCAAAGAAGCCATGGTATCATCTATCCACATCCCACCTACACCATTACGTGTGGAAAATTTTAGAGCTCCAGCAGTGTCCAATCTAGGCAGATATTCCCCATGAAGATCCTGTAAGTGCTGCTATAGACTTGCCCACTTCTCTACATGTGTAATTAAGAAAAACTTTGTCAGGCCCAGAAAGCCAAATGAAGGAATTCTCTAACGTCCTCCATTCAGTGTGTGGGACATTATAAATATCAAATCCCAGAGAAATGTTCTGTAGAAGAAGGGGGTTCTTGTTGATCTCCTCAATGGCAAAAACCATGGCTACTAGTTCCTTAAGAAAAGCCTGGGTAGAGACCATTGTGTTCTCCATTATAAAGAATTAGTACATGATATGTACAAAACCAAAGCAACGACTTTGATGGATTGAATGTGTGTGTATGTAAAATTAATATGCTACATAAGCAGTGCCTTCTTTTATCCATTAAGAATATGTGTTCTTATTTAGGTTTAGGTGAGGTCATAAAAATATTCTCCCTAAAAGGAGATTCAAGTCCTTATGTGGACAAGGAAAGAAAGGGAGAGGGAGAGGAGGAAAGAAAGTAAAGAGGTGGACACAGTTAGATGTAGGTAGAGGGGGAAGGGGAAGGGGAAGGGAGGAAATAGAGTTACAGAGAGAGAGAGAATGAGGGGAAAGGGAGAAGGAAGGGGAGATTTGTCATCTCACTGCAAATTTTGTGGTGCATTATGCTTGGTTTTTCTTGTGCCACATATGTGAAAATGTATGCTTGTTATTAACTCAACCCAGTATGTTATGGAACTATGTGAAATCACAGCTTCTTAACATGTACCTGCTCCCTAGGAATACAAAGTTAGTTTTTGCTGACTAACCACTATCTGAGATCCTTGTGACCACGAGACTTGATCATGTTCCATAATAACATCAGCCCAAAGACCAGTGGTCTTCTTTACAGTCACTACTCCAAACTCAGCCTCCTTAACATGGTATAAGACAATGCTTATAATGGGTAAGGCCGGATTGGAACATTATAATTTTTATTCTTGAACTTGTTCCTAGTGTGTTGATTTCGAACACTGGGCTGATATAAGTCACACTGCCCTCCAGTGCAGAGCTTCTAGAATACCTGTACTGCATCTGGAAGATATGTAGTGCCAGTGTCTTCCACATTTACTACCTCATTTCACATCATCAGTGGCTGGTGGCAGAAATTTAGGGTCTAAGTCAACTTCAGCAATAGGAAGTGAGTAGAAGACTGAGCCTTGTTCTTAAATCAGAGTTGTGTTTGTTTTGTTGAGTAAGTTTATTGATGTGATACATCCTGATCACTTTGGTGGCCACAGAAATCATGAGAAAGCTGGAACTGGTCCAACCATAGTGACTATTGTCAAGAACAGGAAGCATCACACAGTTATAACCTTAGGCCCATAAGTATGGATGAGGTGTCTGAGCCTACCCTGTCCCAAGGGAGAGATTCATATGTTTATAGTACTCTGTGCACTCCATTGCTGGGGTTTTCAAATTCAATATAGCAACAGATTATGTGTGACAAACTGGATTTTTCTTTGTGTCCATTAATGATACAGTAATAATATACCAGCAAATCATTCCTGCAAACCTTTGCAGAGAAATAGTGTAAATGATAACAGGCTCAGAAAAAAAAAATAGCAAGTTTTTAGAATTTCTGGAAACACAGGCCCAAATGAAGCAAGAAAAGGTAGAAAGATCAGACACTATTTGGTAGGGGAGAAAACTTGGAAAATTAAAAGAGCTGCTTTAAGGAAACAAATTAAATGAACTGTAAGAAAACAAAGAAATGTTCCTTTACTCTACAGAAAACTTTAATAAAAACAAAGAAAGAATTAATAAATGCTAAACAGAATTTCTTGAGCTGATAGATACTACCAGCAAAATTTAAACATATGATAGAAGTGAATAATAGCAGGACAGATCAACAAAAGAAAGATGAATGTTCTTAGAGACAGGCTGCTTAAAATAAACAATTGAAGGAGAATAATAATGAAGAAGATGACAATTGCTATGGCTTCTTTGAAAAAGTATAAAAAACCAAATACTTGTGCTATTGTGATTCTAGAGGCAGTTGAGAAAGCCAAAAATGTAAGAAGCTTATTCAAATAAATAATAACATTGAAACTCCCTGACATAGAGAAAGATACAAATATCTAGGTTCAGGAGGATCAAATTAAAACATTCAGAGGTGAGCAAAACCAAGTCTGCCTGAAACCATAGTATAATGAAGCTCTCACTGGTGAAAGATAAAGAGAATATTCTCAAGCCTTAAAGAGAATAGTAACAAATAAATGTAAGTTTAACCCTGCTGCCCTGTGATGGGAGTTCTCAGCACAAACAGACAGGCAAGGAGAGCTATTTGAGTTTCACAGTACTGAGGAACCACAACAACAACAACAAAAACCTGTAACACAAAGAGCTACCCTTTAGCAATGAAGGAAGAATAAAGACTTTCTAAGAGAAACAAACGTGACAGAATGTATACACACCAGACATATTCTATAAGAATTCATGGGAAATTTTCACATGGAAATATACACGTGAATTTATATTATCACATTCTGATACATTATATGCATATTTATTGTATTTAACCCCTGCATTTCTTATGACTATCCAGTCTGTCATTTTTTGTTTATTTCTATGTTTGTATCATGATTATATTAGTTTGCTATTGTTAAAAGTACTCCAAAGAGCTTTTTTTAATCAAGTGATATTTTCATAATACCCATCTTGGTCACTAACTGAAAACTTCTGTACACTAACCAAAAATAATGAGTACAGAATCAAAACATACACCAGTCACAATTCTCTTACCACAGAAAGGACTATAAAAGAGGGTGTAAATGGGGCAGGGGCTGCAAACATTGGGGAACAAGTTATAACCTGCCTATAGGGAGATCTGATCAAATAGAATTAGTGGGGATATGGATGGAATGTATTTTCCTCTTTAGAAACACAGAACACATGAATGGATGTAAAACAAGACCCAATTCTATTTAGTTCCAAGAATCTTACTTCAACTCTAATGATAAACATGGCCTGAAATTCAAGGAATGGGATACTGGGTTGCATGCAAATTGAAGTTGTGATAAAGCAGGAATGGCCATACTACCATCAGATAAAATACACTTAATTCCATGCAATATAAAAACACACAGAGAGTCATAATATGAGAAAGGAGTTACTTCAGCAAAACAACATTATTGAAAATATTCATTCATCAAATATCAGAGCACTCAAATATACAAAGAATATCTTAATGTCTCCAAATTCAGAGAAACTCTCAGATTCAGAAACTGGTAAATTCTTTTATATCCCACACATAGCAACAGACAGAGATCCAGACTGAAAATCAATACCAAAATATTCGAGTTATATTGAACCCTAACCAAATATATCTAACAGATATCTACTTTACCATCCAAGCATCATCTTAAATATACACACTTTTCTTATCAGCGTTTGGAAATGTTCAAGAATGGATCATATCACAAAATATAGGAAAATGTCAAAATTTTAAAATATAACTATATGAAAGACTTACTTTCAAGCAAAACCATAAAGAGTCAAGATGAAAAACTTCAGATTGAAGATATATGTGATAATTTAAAAACTGCTTTTGAGCATCGAATGGATCTAAAGAAAAATTGAAAAGGAAATTAAAATGCTTCTTGCAACAAAAGAAAATGTGCAACACCACACTGTTTTTTTGTATTGTATAATACAGTGTAGGCAGCACCAATAGAAAATTTTACAGTACTTAAAGCAAAACTTGAAGCAAAATAAGAACACCTGCAATTAATAACCTTTAACTGCCTGCTCAATGAGCTAGAAAAATGAACTAACCTAACATCAAATTAGTACAAGAAAAGAAATAATTATGATCAGAGAAGAAAGGAATGAAATGGAGACAAAAAATATAATGACAAAGACATCCTTATAACTTGAGCAGATCCTAGATTAAGAAATGGACACAACAATGAAATAAATAACAGGTGATGAAAACTACAAAAGAGAACAGATCAATAACAATCATAAGGAAGTATATGTCAATAAATTGCAACTCTAGAAGAAATGGAAAAACATTAGGGACATGAATCTTACTAGATGTGTCAGAAAGACATAGAAATCTTGGACAGATGAATAACGAAGATGGAATGAAAATAGAAAGCCTCCTTCAAAGAAAAACCAAAGACTTAATGGATTCACTGATGAATTGCTCCAGTCTTTTAAGAACAGCAAGGTCACAGTTACATCAGTCCAAAGAACTCTGAGGTGCTATTTCACAGTCTGATGACTATAAATTATAATTATGCACTTTCCATTTCAAAAAGAAGAAAATACTTTGAAAGTTTTGTGTACAAAGAATGGATGTTGTACTCACAATACTTCAATAGCACAACATAGTATAATGAGGCAAATGGCAACAAAGAAACCAAATGTCCAGTTTTGTCAATAATAAATGCTCTTAGAGACTCAAAGGGACAAATGAAGTAAAAATATCAATTTCACATAGGTGTGAAAACGTCAGTAACATGGATGAGAAATTCAGCAAAGACAGATTCTTACAAAAGAAAGAAACTGAAATGTTGGAAATGAAAAGCTCAATTGAAAACAGCTGGAAAGTATCACCAATCTACAACCAACTCCCAGACAATAGTGATTCAGTGAAGAAATGGGCAAGTGACCTGAGCTGACATTGTTCAATAAAGAAACAGAAATGGCCAAAAACAGATGAAGAAGATCCCACTGTCCCTGGCTATAAAGGAAATGCAAATCAAACCACATTAAGAATTCACCTCACTCTCTTAGAATGACTATCATCAAGGACAGAAAACAACAAATGTTGCTGAGGATGGGAATGTGAAAAGTAACTGTAAAGTGTTCCTTCCTTGTACTAAATTAGTACAACCCTGTGGAAAGCAGTCTGGAGTTAACTGA
This sequence comes from Castor canadensis, assembly GCF_047511655.1. NCBI lineage: Eukaryota > Metazoa > Chordata > Mammalia > Rodentia > Castoridae > Castor > Castor canadensis. Next base: position 9,869,795 of record NC_133391.1, read on the forward strand.
ATACACTAATAAAAGAAATATCTTAAGATCCAGCAATACCACTCTTGGGCATACATTCAAAAGACTGTATATCAGGAAAGAAAATCACACTTGCACACCCATGTCTAATGTAGTATTATTCACAATGGCCAAGCTATGGAAATATCTCCAATTCTCTACAACTGATGAAAGGATTAAGAAAATGTGGTATTTATACAGCATGGATATTTCTCAGTCATACAGAAGAAAAAAGCATTTTCATTTGCTGATATGTAGCAATGTTTATTAGATGAGTGAATGTGATTTTCCAGTTTTCTACCTATCCATCTCATTTTATCCACTTATGTTATCAAACTTCTTGGAATAGATTGAACCTTCAATAAGTATATTTCAACTAAATGAATAAAGTTGCTAATAACTTTTCATAATGTTTGACGTATAAAAATGTGCATAAATGGTACTTATAATTTTTTTAAAAAGACAATTTTGAAAATAAAAAAAAAAGAAAGACATAGGTCACATGTATTCGCTCACATGTGGAAGATAGGTCCAAATACAAATACTAGCAATCAGTATGTATATTTAACCAACATATAGCATCATTCAAATGTGGGAGTGTTAGAAGACACTAGGGAAAAGCGAAACGAGAAGAGATAGAGAGTGAATAATATTGAAATATTTTGCATCTGTGTAGGAAAAAGACAATGAAACACACACTGAAAACTGCTGAACAATAAAGAGTAAGGGATAAAGGACAAGGAAAAGTAATAAAGGGGGTTAGAATGATTAAATTATGATATATTTAGAGGCAGAATATCAAGGCAAGCCCCCCTCTATAATCAAAAGACCCTTAGACAGTGAAGGTCAGGAATGTAAACATGTTGTTAAGGGAAGGGTAACAGTGGGAGGTGGAGGGAAAGATGAAAACGATAATGGAAGTTAAACACAGATGATGTGTATTCTGCACATGTATGAATATGGAACATTGAAACCTGATGAAGTCAATTTAAGAAAGGTGACAGGGAAGAGAAAGAATGGAGGGGATGAACCAAACTGGGGTACCTTGTACACATTATGGAAATGTCACATTGAAACCCCATGTACAGCTATTAAACAATAGTAAAATGGAAAAAAAGAAATATGTTGAATTTCAAACAAAATTATGATTTTATTATATTCACATAGCCATAAATTTTAAAAAGCTATCATGCTCACAAAGCCATATTACAGAAGATACTTGCAGGAATCCTATTAACACATGAAGAAAAAGTGTGGTCAAAATCAATAGAGTCAGAGAAAGATTAATCCCAGGAGAAGAATACACAATAAAATGAGAATTAAGGAAGAATCACACATGGTGAATTTCATAAACTACAGACCTCCAAGTTGAATATTGGGAAAGCAAATAGACATGAAATTAATGAAGTGGAATGTAAATGTACAATATGAATAATCATTGAAAAAAGCTGGACCTTTACAAGATAAACAAGATTGACAATCCCTTATTCATACTTAGAAAATAGAAATAATGCCGTGCATCCTGTTTGATCACAATGCATTAAAACTAGAACTCAACAAACAACAAAATCAACAACAGAAAATATACAAACAATTGGAAGCTGAAGAACACATTGCTCAATGATCAGTAGGTCATCCATGAAATAAAAGAGGAAATTTAAAGATTCCTAGAAATTAATGAAGATGAAAACATGAGCTACCAGAGAATAAGGGCCAGAGCAAAGAGAGTCCTAAAAGGAAAGTTTATAACCATGAGTGCATATAGTAAAAGGACAGAAAGATCTCAAATCAATGACCTAATGATACATCTCAAACTCCTAGAAAAACAAGAACAAGCAAAACCCAAAACAAGTAGAAGGAGAAAAATAAAAAAGTAATGGCCAAAATTAATGGAATAGAGACAAAGAAAAACACAAAGAGAATGAAGAAAACAAAAAGTTGGTTCTTTGAAAAAATGAACAAGATTGACAGACCCCTGGAAAATTTGACTAAAATGAGGAAATAAAATAGCCCAAATCAGTAAAATAAGAAATTCAAAAGGGGAGATAACAACAAACCCACGGAAATCCAGGCAATCTTCAGAGAGTACTTTGAGAACCTACATTCCAATAAAGTTGAAAATCCTGAAGAAATGGACAAATTTCTAAGTACTTATAACCATCCAAAATTGAACCAAGAGGATATTAACCACCTAAATTTATCTATAACACAAAATGAAATTGATGCAGCAATCAAGAGTCTCCCAAAAAGAGAAAAGTCCAGGACCTGATGGATTCTCTGCTGAATTCTATCAGACTGTAAAGAACTAATGCCAACCCTCCTTAAACTGTTCCATGAAATAGAAAGGGAACGAATACTGGCTAACTCATTCTATGAAGCCAGTATTATACTCATCCTAAAACAAGACAAAGACACATCCGAAAAGGAGAACCAAAGACCAATCTCCTTAAAGAACATCGATGCAAAAATCCTCAATAGAATAATGGCAAAGGAATCCAACAACATATCAGAAAGATCATTCACCACGACCAAGTCAGCTGCATCCCAGGGATGCAAGGATGGTTCAACATATACAAATCTATAAATGTAATACAGTACATTAATAGAAGCAGAGACAAAAACCACTTCATCATGTCAATAGATGCAGAAAAAGCCTTCGACAAGATCCAACACCACTTCATGACAAAAGCTCTAAGAAAACTAGGAATAGAAGGAATGTACCTCAACATGGTAAAGGCTATATATGACAACATCATACTTAATGAGCGAAAACCAAAACTATTTCCCCTAAAATCAGGAAAGAGACAGGGGGTCTCACTGACCACATTCCTATTCAACGTTGTCTTGGAATTCCAGGCAGAGCAATTAGACAAGCAGAAGGAATAAAAGGAATACAAATAGGTAAAGGAACTGTCAAATATCCCTTTTCTCAGACTCCATGATCCTATCTCTAAGACCCAAAAAATTCTGCTCAAAAGCTTCTAGACAGCATAAACAGCTTCAGCAAGGTGGCAGGATACAAAATCACTCACAAAAATCATTAGTTTTTCTATACACCAACAATGAACAAACTGAAAATAAATATGTGGAAATAATTCCATTTGCAAACGCCTCAAAAAAAATCAAATATCTAGGAGTAAACTTAACAAAGGATGTGAATGACCTCTACAAGGAGAACTACAAACCTCTGCAGAAAGAGATTAAGGAAGACTACAGTAGGAAGAAAGATCTCAAGTGCTCATGGATTGGTAGAATGAACACAGTAAAAATGGCTACACTACCAAAAGCAATCTATATGTTCAATGCAATTCCTGTCAAAATCCCAATAACATTCTTGACAGAGATTGAAAAATCTACCCCAGAGTTCATTTAGAAACACAAGAAACTGCAAATAGCCAAGGCAATACTCAGCAAATGAGCAATGCTTGAGGTTTCAGAATACCCAACTTCAAACTGTATTACAAAGTAACAGCAATAAAAATAGCACAGTACTGGCACAAAAATGGACATGAAGACCAGTGGAACAGAATAGAGGACCCAGATATGAAACCACACAGCTATGCCCACCTCATTTTGGACAAAGTTGACCAAACATATGATGGAGAAAAGACAGCCTCTTCAACAAATATTTCTTGGAAAACAAGTTGTCAGTTTACAAAACTGAAACAAGCTCCAGCCTTATCATCCTGTACTAGTATCAACTCAAAATGGATATAGGGACCTTAATATCAGACACAAAACTCTGAGGCTAGTACAGAAAAGAGCAGGGAATTCTCTGGAAGCAATAGGTATGGGCAATGACAGCACAGCAGTTAAGAGAAAAGATTGACAAATGGGACTACATAAAATTTAAAGGCTTCTGCATAAAAAAAGAAATGGTCTCTAAACTGAAGAGACCACCCACAGACTGGGAGAAAATATTTGCCAGCTACACATCAAAGGACTGATAACCAGAATATTCAGGGAGCTCAAAAAACTAAACTCCCCTCCAAATAAATGAACTAATAGAGAAATGGACAACTGAACTAAACGGGCATTTTCAAAAGAAGAAATTCAAATGGCCCAAAAACATGAAAATATGCTCACCATTTTTGGCCATGAAGGAAATGCAAATCAAAACCACACTAAGATTCCACTTCACGCCTGTTAGAATAGCTATCATCAAAAACACCACCTACAACAAATGTTGGCCAGGATGTGGGGAAAAAGGAACCTTCATACACTGCTGGTGGCAATGCAAGCTAGTACAACCACTCTGGAAAACAATATGGAGGCTTCTTTAAAAACGAAATGTAGATCTGCCATATGATCCATCAATCCCACTGCTGGGAATAAACCCAAAGCAATGTGACGCAGGTTACTCCAGAGGCACCTGAACACCCATATTTATTGCAACACTATTCACAATAGCAAGTTATGGAAACAGCAAGATGCCCCACTACTGATGAATGGATTAAGAAAATGGTCTATATATACACAGTGGAATTTTATGCATCTGTGGAAAGCAATGAAATCCAATCATTTGCAAATAAATGGATGGAACTGGAGAACACCATTCTGAGCGAGGTTAGCCAGGCTCAGAAGACCAAAAATTATATGTTCTCCCTCCTATGCAGACTTTAGATCTAAAACAAATGCAGTAATATTATTAGACATGGGTCACACACTAAGGGGAGGACACATACAGGAGGAATAGGGAAAGGTAGGAAACTCAAAACTTGAAAGTGTGTGGTGTGCCCACTGCAGAAGAGCTAATATACTAACCTTAAAATAAGAGATTCACTATGGGAAGGTGACTGGGAAGTAGTGAAGAGATCTGGTAGAGATGAATCAATTTGGGTTGTAATACACTTGTGCATGGAAGCAATGCTAGGACTCTCTCTGTACAGCTATCCTTATCACAAACTACCAAAAGCGCTATGTCTTTCTTATTACTTCTTATATCTTCTCTCCCACAAATTTGGAGAAGACAGCAGAACAGATTCTGCCTGGAAGCAATGGGGTGTGGGGGGAGAGAGAGGGGTAGGGGACAGAGGGCAAAAATGGCCCAGACAATGTATGCACATATGAATAAGTGAATAAAGAACAAAACAACAAAAAAAGAAAAAATGTTGGAACATTACAAGATAAACAAGATTGACAATCCCTCATTCATACTTATCCTCCCCATAAAAGAGAGAGAAGAATCTAGTAAATAAAATGAAAAGTGAAAAGGTGGATATTAAAATTTCAGATACCACTAAAATCCAGTGGATCAATAGGGGATATTCTGAAAAGTGTATCAAAAAATGTGAAAATTTGACAAAACTGATAAATTTCTAGGCTGCAAGATCAAACAAAATAATACCAATGGTTCTCCAACAATCATGTAAATTGAATTGGAAAGAATGATCCTGAATACATCCTACCAATCCAGTAGGATGTATTGTAATTACCTGTAAAAAAAAAAAGACGTATATTTATGCACAAAGCAGAAAAGACAAAACAAAAAAAAATACAAAAATATCCTTGAAAACAGACACAAAAATCATCAAAAAAATTACAAATAGTAATCAACAAAACATTTAAGAAGCAAAACTAGCAACCTAAAAAACTGACTCAAAACTATACCATACAACCACAGTGAAAAAAATAGCATGTATCACAATAAAAACCATAATTTACATAACACCAGAATTTAACATCCTTCTGGAATTTCTTAGTCTATTATATATACAATAAACTAGTAGTAAAGAAAGAATGAAAAGTAAAAAGCAGGTAGCATTATTTTGGAGAGGATGAGTGTGTTCACCTTGAAATTCAAAGGAATACATGAAGAGGTCACACAGTCAATAGAGATTCCATAGCCAAACAAAGAGAAGATATGTAATTGTCAATTACTCAAATAAGAAGGATTCACATAAACCATGAGGGGGAAATAGATATATTGTGGCAACAGACATAAGTAAAATATAACTGCCTTCTCAGACCAACTGGAAAACCTTACCCAGGAATAACAAATTATTTTTTAATTATAGATTTCAATGGATATCAACAAGTTCTATTAATGTTAGCAAAAGTCAAAGGAAAGGTTTCTCAAAGATGTGAAAAAGTCCATCTACATAAGTGATTTATCGATTCATGGTAATGTCTTCAAAATAAATGAAGTTTCAAAAACCTACCAGAACTGATTTTGTAAGTTTCATCTTAAAGAACTGTTGGAATTTTTTGAAGATATGTAATGTTTAATCTAATATAAATTGTATGAAATATTTATATGTACTGAAACATACCATGGTACCCATTAAAATATATATAACTTACTGTTTATGCAACAGTTACACTATAAAATTGAGAAAATACATAAAAGATGAAAAATCTGATATTATTCAAAGTAGTAGCAAAATAATCACAAAAAGTTCACTGAATTCTCTGGCAACCCAAACAATCTTGAACAAAAGATGAAAGCTGAGAATCCACTACCTGACTCGACGAAGTAATGTAAAATTATTGGGATAAAACAGCATGATAGCCAGGCAGCAGTGGCTCTGGCCTACGATCCTAGCTTCTAAGGAGCCAGAAATCATTAGCACTCAATTTGAATCCAGCCCTGGTAAACACTTCATAAGACCCTATTTGAAAAACACATCACACAAACTAAAGGGCTGGTGGAGTCACCGAAACTGTAGGCCCTGAATTCAAACCTCAGTAGGGCACAAAAACAAAAAACCAACAGGTTTTTTGCAAAATTGCAGACACACACACCAATGGAAAATTACACATCCTCAACTACCCCAGACATTTCCAATCAACTGATTCACAAGCAAGTAGAAAAGACATACCTTGAAGAATCGACAGTTTATTTAATCAGTGCTGTGAGAAAACTAAATGCTTGAAAGTGGAACCCCATCCCTCACCGAATACAAATATAAACACAAAAATACCTATAGTTTCACCATAAAGTAAGAAACCATTAAAAAATAAGGAAACCATTCAAAACAACGGAATAGGCAACAAATTTCAGAAAAAATTAAGAACTCAAAAATCCAAAGAAAATTAAACAGAAGGCATCATATTAAATGGAAGTTTCGTCAGAGCAAAGGAAATAATCACACAGAGAAGACAACACTTACAGAATGAAAGATCGTTTTCTGCAAACTTTCATCTAAAAGGTAACTCATATCCAGAATATATCACAAACTTGGTTAGAATCCCCAAAATAATTCATTTTAAAGGCAATAGTCTGTTCTAATTACTTGTAAAAAAAAGACATATATTTGTGCACAAAAGTTAGTACAGATTATTTTGCTCTCGGGGAATTTAAAATCATTACTATGATAAGATAAAAATTCTCCTCTGTTAGACTAGCTAAGAGCAACAGTCTAAAAAGTTACACAGTTATATTTGCCAATATATTGTGCTTAGACTTCAGCACAGCCTCCCTCCCCCACAGGAAAAACACAATTGCAGTAGTCCATGTATCAACGCAACACCTTCATAGAATAAAATATTCCTTACTCTACTCAACTAGTAAATCACATAACATTTCTCTTCTCTAAGTCTAGGAGATTCAGACCAGACTCCTAGAAAACAGATTTCAAATTTTTCTAATTTTAAAGTAGCAAAGGACTACAATAAGCTAAACAAACCAGAGTCAGATATATGGCAAATGCATCCATATCTCTATTCAAATATGATTTCTAAAATTGTGGGGAAAACTAACTATGCCTGGGAAAACTTTGGAGACTAACAAAGATCAGCAGACAAATACGTAGGCATGTAATAAGAGCTGTGTACTGATACCTTCCACAGTAGGGAAGAAACTCAAATTCCTACCCCATCATCCCTGCTCGCAAATGTGTGCAGATACTTCAGGTAACACTCACTACAACAACACTTGAAAAGAGATGCAAGGAATCACTGCTTCCAATCATGTTTTCACTGCTAATAGGGTTGTAAATACATTGCTAGAATTTCATGGAATTGTGCCTGAACAATTTATTAATTAGACCTTCTGCTACAGACCTGGCATTTGTTCATATCCAAAACCTGAGCACAGATATGTGTCTACGTGAAGCAGTAATAAATTGGAGGGGAAAAATCTCACAGGGTTTATCATTTATTTCTGGCTATGCTTGCATTTGCAGATTTGACACAGCATCCCAGCATGACACGCATCTTATTTGAAACAGTAAGTGGGTATCTACAGTCATAAGTACTTTCATGACCAGGGGCACAAGTGCAGAACTTCTCTGTAGGGACTTATTACATACATTTGTGAGTAAAGAAATCTTATCACACCATTGCTCTACAAGAAAGGGAACTTTGTTCTCGTCTCTCAGTACAGAACACATGCAATTGACTTGTATTGCTTTTCTAAGGATGATCTCTTGGTACTAGCTTTCAGCCCAGGCCTGAAGAGTCCCAGAGATGGTGGAGTAAATGCATAGATTTCAACCTTGTTAGGGAAAAGAGAAAAAGAAAAAAAGGAATATACTTGTTCGTGTTGAAAGAAAAATACACCACAACCACAAAATGAGTTAGGGATGTTTCTGGGAAGGTAGGGGAGGAAGGGCCATGTAGGGTTTACTATCAGCATTGGTCTATGGCAGTATTCGTCCAGAAATCAAATACAAAAAAGTAACATAAAGCCACAACTTACTTTGTAGAATCTTCATGCTGGTTAGGATCACTGCTTGTGTCATCTTTGACAAAAGAATAAAGCTGGAAAAGTCCTGCAATCAGTGCATCTCCATCTTTGTATACACTGGGTTTCACGCTGGGAAAGCAGTGTGGGTCACTAAATGACCTGAGATGGAGGGGAAGCTGGAGGAGAAGGAAAATAAAACTCAAAGGGAACATGTCCAAAAATGTATAATTCTGGCTGGAGGCTCAGATTACAGTGTCAGGCAGGTATATATGTTCTTATGTGCTTCTGTATTCAACTGGAATGTCCATTGGAATTCCCCATTTTCCTTCACCCCAATGTCTTGCATTTCCATGGAGGACTCTGGAGCAATTTCTGCCCTGGGCTCTGCATCTGAAGCCTTGCATCCATGAAATAAACACTAGTTGAAAAATAAGTCTGAGGATCTTCGTTTCCACCCCAGGAAATGTCTACACAGTTGTAATGAAGTAGGTGTCAAAAAACAATTTTCAGGAAAGCTATTTGGGATGTAGAAAATGAATTACATCATTGGATCCATGTAAGGTGCAAGGTGATTATTGTTTCACAACAATCAGCCAATAATCAGGTTGACATAGGACATTCCAAATCAATAGTGCAAGACAGGTGCAGAAATCAAGTTGTATATTTGCATTCTGAGCTATGGCTTTGTTCACTATCAATGTCTTATTTTATCTATGCTGAGTTAATCATCTCCTGTTGTTCTGAAGAATGTCACAATCATACATAAAATCACAAGAATTTTATGCTCATTCATTTGACTTTTACTTGCAATCAAAATTCACTTAATCTTATATTTGCTCAATATACAAAAAGCCAGAGTGACTTTTTTCTCAGTTACACTTTCAGTCTCTGAGCATAAGTTTCTGAAGATATTCTCATGTCATAGCTCTCAATTAAAATCAGACAGACACATTAAAAGAAAAATACATATATTATTATTTCAATTTGCAATATATCATGGAAAGAGAAAATATTTGCTCTAAAGTACATTAACAGAGTGTACCTATTCTGATCAAGATCAGTGTGATGGGGGGAATTTCCCTGGAACAGAAAATATGACAGTGAGCTAACAAGTTGAGAAGAGTAAAGCAATTGATTGATCTCTGTGTAATGAGCATGCTAATAGAGATCTTGGTGAGCATAAAAAATGAAAATAAGATAAATTACTTTGAGGTATACGGAAAATGAATTGAGACTTGAAAGGAAGATGAGACATAAGTTCTCTTAATTGCCTGTAGGAACAGCTACTTTTATGCACAGAGTAATAGGAAGTGACAGAAATATTTATCAAGAGATTGAGCTGTTCCAATTCATATATCAGAACGAGTAGTTTACCATACTTATTTTAAATGGATGGGAGACTTACAAGACTATTCTTACAGAACTCACAAAAGATGTTGATGGAGACATTCTGGAGAGACATGACGGTGGTTTGAGCTAAGTACAGAAATGTGGTCATGATGAATTCATAAGAATCTGATGTAAGCAATTAAAGTCTGCAGAAACTAAGACTAAAAGTAATATTCCTCAATATAATAAGGGCTACATATGACAAACCTATAGCTGACATTATACTAAATGGAGAAAAACTGAAACCATTGCTTCTAAAGTAAAGAATGAGAAAGGAATTTTTACTTTCTCCACTCCTGTTCAACACAGATTTGGAATTCCAAGCCAGAACAATAAGACAAAAGCAAAAAATAAAATGGATTCAAATAGGGAAGGTTGAATTCACATTATGTATCTCCCTAAAGAACCTCAAAATTCTACTGAAAACTGTTAGAAATTCTAAACTCTTTTGGCACATTTGCAGGATGCAAAATTACCATGCAGAAATTAGTAACCTTTCTATCTACCATTAATGAACACATTAAGAAAAAAAATCAGGTCAAACATCACATTTGCACAGGCTCAAAATCAATGAAGTACCTTGGAATAAATAAAACAAAGGAAACAAGAAAACTTTTCAATGAAAACTATAAACCACTGGAAAGAGAAAATGAAGAAGACATTAGAAGATGGGAAGACCTTCCATGTTCATGGATTAGTAGCTTCAAATTTGTAAGACTGGCCATACTACTGAATGCAGTCTATATCTTCAATGCAATCGCTATCAAATTTATGTGACATTCTCCAAAAAAAATGAAAAATGAAACCTGAAACACACATGGGAACACAAAACACGTCATGACATAAAATTAACATTACAAACAGCATGTTATTGTCACAAAACAGACAGAAGACCAATGGGTTAGAACAGAAAACCCAGAGATAAACTCATGCATCTAGAGCTTACTGATCTTTGACAATGGATCCCAAAACACTCTAGGTAGTAGACAGCCTCTTCACCAAATGTTACTGTAAAAACTGGATATCCACTTGTAGAAGACTGAACTACATCCCTATCATTCAACCTGTTCAAAATCAACTTAAAGTGGATCCAAAACCTTAATATGAGGACTAAAACTTTGAAGAGCTTCAAAAAGTGGTAGAAAATACACTGGAACGTACAGATATAAGGAATGGCATGCTAAGTAGAACTCAAAAGGCTCAGTATCTAAGAGAAAGAACCAAGAAAGGGACTACATCAAACTAAAGAGCTTCTGCACAGCAAAAGAAACAGTCATTAGGCTAAAAAGACAGGACACAGAATGGAAGAAAATCTGTGCCAGCTTCATCTGATAGAGGCCTAATACCCAGAATCTACATGGAACCCACAAAACACAACCTCCAAAGAATCAACAACTCAATGAAGAAAGGAACACATTAATTTAACAGGACATTCTTAAAGAGTGATTCTCCAATGACTATAACTCAATGTAAAACTATGAGGTTGTTAGGTTACAATAGAAGGCTGAGCAAAGGACCCAATTATGAAGAAGAAAGAAATGATGAAAAGATGCAAATACTGATGACTCTAATTGGGTCATTAAGCATTGTATGCAAGTATCACTTCTCTGTACCTTGTAAATATATACAGTCTTTGAGAGTCAATAGAGAGACAAATATAAATTCAAAAAAGGAAAATTGCATATGTGATCACAAACTTCTCTACTGAAAGCAGTCCATAAGCATACAAGTGACCCTTTCGCTAGAGGCTCTTGTTGGCTTAGCTCAATCTAACTCCTGTCAGGCCCAGTGCTCTCAGTGCATGGGAAAACGCTTAGCTACTGAGCCAGGCCATAGCCCTGTGTTGAGAAACACGGCCTCAACCTTGCCACCACACTCTCCTGCCTGAACACTGAGAATTGTTCAACTGAAGACTACAGGTGAAGAAACCTTCCCAACAACGGGCTGGCTTCTTGTGCAAATTCTAATGCAGAAACTCAGGAAATATGAAGAAAAAAAATGAGACCATTTGACTCATCCTAAACTCCATATCTACAGAGTAACAAACACAAACACAATCAATAAGAAGAAGAGGAAATATGTGACAAAGAATGTTTTTAATTTAATTTTTATTTTTCTGTGGTTCTGGATTGGTGTACATTGTAGAGTTACAATTGTTCTTGCAATATATCAAATTTATCATACCTGAATTCACATCCTCCATCATTGTGTTTTTCAACCCCTCCCCCACACATTCTGGAAATAGATTGAACAAGTCTCATTTGTCAATTTCCATACATGTGTACATACTGTTTGCACTATATTCACCCTCCCATGCCTTCCACTAAACCCTCTCCCACCCACTAGTACCAAATCACCAGGAAAGTCATTTTCCATCCCCCTTGTCTTCAATTTTGTAAATGACATAAAATGAAATTTAATGTTTGCAAAGGGACTTTCCTTGTGACTCCCCAAATTTTTATGTATTATAAACGGCTTTGGTTCATGTCCTTTCTTTTGCTGAGTTTTTCTTTAGTCATCTTTGTATGGTGGCTTCAGCAAGTTTAAAAATTCTATACTCACTCCTATAGTGAAATCTTGGAGAGACACTGGAGACACACGTTGAAGGCAAAATCACCAAAAGAGGCAATACTTTGACCCCTCCACACCTCCATCCAGCACAGGGAATCTCCACTTCACGTTAAACGGAGAAACAAGGAGCGCCCCCGGGCCTCCAGTCACCCACGCCCAGACAGCTTGGGAAGACACTGACAAGGTGAGCTTCGCAGTACCGTGTTACTCCCACAGACAAGCCTGGGCCAGTGAACCATAGTCCCCTGGACAGACCGACCTCCACTGGGGAAAAGAAAGAAACTGACTAATAAGCAGTAAGAGCAATAAACACAAGTGGGAAAGAGGGTGGGGTGCACTGAGTGCCAAAGATTGGGGGAAGGGAATCTTTCCAGAGACTGTAAATAAACAAGCCGGGCGTGCCGGAGAGGCTCTGGTGGGAGCGGGGGCACGCGCCCAGCAACCAAGAGCAGGAAAGCTTGTGAGAGTGGCAGAGGGAGTGGCATTGGTGTTTATACCATTATATCTCACCACAGGAGAGGAGGGAAGACCCACTTCCCACGTGACCTGTAAACAAAGCTGGCAGCTGGCAGGAGCAGCAGGACCGCCCAGTAATCAGGAGCAGGAAAGCTTGTAAAAGTGGTGGTGGGAAGAAAACTGCACTGGAAGGGCAGAAGACCCACTTCCCAAATGAACTGTAAATAAACACACAGGCCTAAGAAAGCGAGTGCAATGTCACCTTCCCCAGTGGGCTTGGAAAGGGGGAAGCTTGTAGCAGAGACTCACGCACAGGAAAACTCTCAGTAAACAAAGCCTGCAGGGCCAGGTGCGTGCTAAGCTCACCCCTGAGATCTGCAAAAATAACGCCTCCAGCAACAGCAGGCTGACAGCAGTGGGCAGGGAAGTCACAGCCACAGATACCTCTCAGAACTGTCCTGAGACTTTTTTTTCTCTTTTTCTCCCTACCTTTGATGAGAGAACACCTGCTTGCTGAAAAACTAATGGAAACTGTATTGCATTTGAACTTGGGACACCTGGTGGAGTTTTTGTGCGGGTGTGTGTAGTTTTGTTCTACTTTATGCGTCCCCTTTGATGAGACAACTACAGAACAACATCTGAGGCACCATCTCCAGGATTGGAGAATGAGAAGGTACCCAAATTATTAAGACTGAAACTTCATTACATTTTAACTTGGAGGATTTTTGGTTTTTTGTTTTTTTGGGTTTTTTTTAATTTTCTATTTTTCATTTTAGTTTATTTTATTTTATATATATATTTCTTTCATTTACTTATTTTTTATTTTTGTTCTTATCGTTATTTTTTTTATTTTTTATTTTCAATCCTCTCTCTGTCTCTGTAATGCCTGTTCAGCTTACTGTTGATTAGTACACTAAGGCTCCCTGTTTATATCTTTGAAACTTTCTTGTCTGATTCCTTGTTCTGTATTCTCCTCCTTCTCTGTTAGTTTGTTTTTCCCTTTTCTTTAACCTCTTGCTTTCCATCTCCGCTCACCCTTCCATTCTAAATAACACCAATGTTATTATTACAAGCTAGAAAATACTTAATTGCACACAGTACAGGGACAGTAACAACACCAAGGACAATGACAGTAAGAGAGAAAAAACAGGGAAACCAGTTTCCCCACAGCAAAAAATTAGTGCAGGAACCAGAGGGGAATGAAGAAAACAGGTACTCAGATCCAGACTCCAACAAAATGAAGATAAACTATGCCAAAGGACCCAATGAAGCCCACAAGAATAATTTAAAAGAAGACATACTACAGGTGCTCAATGAGAATTTTATAGAGATGATACTGGATAGGGTCAACCACAATGTACAGGAGACACTCAAGAAATTCCAAGACAACAAAAATAGAGAATTTGAAAAAGCAAAAGAAGAAATAAAGGAAACCATAGAGGAACGGTATAAACACCAATGCGAAACAGAGAACACAATGAATGCAGGACAAAAATAGACAATATTAAAGAGGAAACCACCCAGGATATGGAAAACCACAGAAAAAAGAATGAAACAGAACTGCAAAACAAAACAGAGGGTCAATCAGCAGAATAGAACAAACAGAAGACAGAATCTGAGAACTTGAAGATGAAATGGTAATTAAAGGAAAAACCGAAGAATTATTAATTAAACAACTCAAGACCTCTGAAAAGAAAATGCAAGAACTCACTGACTCCATCAAAAGACTAAACTTGAGAATCATGGGCATTGAAAAAGGAGAAGAGGTGCAAGGGAAGGGAATGTGTAATATATTCAACAAAATAAAAACAGAAAATTTCCCAAATCTAAAGAAAGTTATTCCCATACAGATGCAAAAGGCCTCCAGGACACCAAACAGACTAGATCAAAATAGAACTACCCCACGACATATCATCATTAAAACAGCAAATTCAGAAACTAGGGAAGGAATATTGAAGGCTGTAAGAGAGAAAAAACAAGTAACATACAAAGGTAAACCCATCAAAATCACAGCAGACTTCTTAATAGAAACATTAAAAGCAAGAAGAGCATGGGGTGAGATCTTCCAGGCACTGAATAAAAATAACTTCAACCCCAGGATTCTCTACCCAGCAAAACTATCATTCAAAATAGATGGAGCAATAAAAGTCTTCCATGATAAGCAGAAACTAAAACAATATGTGACCACAAACCCATCACTACAAAACATTCTGCAAGGGATTCTGCACACGGAAAGTGAAACCCAACTTAACCATGAAAAGACAGGCAGCAACAAACCACAGGATAAGAAAAAGCCAGACAGTAGAGAGTAACTTCAACTTAGGTACACACAATCAAACCTTCAAACAACTAAGACAACTAAATGACAGGAATCACCACATACCTATCAGTACTAACACTTAATGTTAACAGACTTAATTCACCCATCAAAAGGCACTGCTTGATGAAATGGATTAAAAGGGAAGATTCAACAATTTGTAGCTTACAAGACACCCATCTCACTGACAGAAATAAGCATAGGCTTAGGATGAAAGGCTGGAAGAAGATTTACCAAGCCAATGGCCCCCAAAAACAGGCAGGAGTAGCAATATTTACCTCTGACAAAGTAGACTTCAAACTACATTGATGAAATGAGATAAAGGAGGACATTCCATACTAATAAAAGGGGAAATAGACCAAAAGGAAATAATAATCATCAACCCGTATGCACCCGATGTCAACGCACCCAATTTCATCAAACATACCCTGAAAGACATAAAAGCATATATTAATGCCAACACAGTGGTTGTGGGAGACTTTAACACCCCATTATCATCAATAGATAGGTCATCCAAATGAAAAATCAATAAAGAAATCCTAAATCTAACAGATTCAATAGATGAAATGGACCTAGTTGATGTCTACACAACATTTTATCCAACTTCTACACAATATACATTCTTCTCAGCAGCCCATGGAACCTTCTCTAAAATAGATCATATCCTAGGACACAAAGCAACTCTCAGCAAATATAAGAAAATAGAAATTTTACCGTGCATACTATCTGATCACAATGCAGTAAAAGTAGAACTCAACAACAAAAGTAAAGACAAAAAACATGCAAACAGCTAGAAACTAAATAACTCATTACTTAAGAACAATGGATCATCAATGAAATAAAAGAAAATATTAAAAGGTTCCTGGAAGTCAATGAAAATGAAAGCACAACCTACCGGAACCTATGGGACACAGCTAAGGCAGTACTGAGAGAAAAGCTTTTAGCCATGAGTGCATATATTAAAAAGACTGAAAGATCCCAAGTCAATGACCTAAAGATACATCTCAAACTCCTAGAAAAGGAAGAACAAGCTAATCCCAAAACAAATAGAAGGAGAGAAATAATAAAAACAAGAGCTGAAATCAATGAAATAGAAACCAAAAAAAAAACACACAAAGAATTAATGAAACAAAAAGTTGGTTCTTTAAAAAAATAAACAAGATCGATAGACTCCTGGCAAACCTGACTAAAGTGAGGAGAGAAAAAACCCAAATTAGTAGAATCAGGAATGCAAAAGAGGAGATAACAACAAACACCATGGAAGTCCAGGAAATCATCAGAGACTACTTCGAGAACCTAAATTCAAATAAATTTGAAAATCTTAAAGAAATGGACAGATTTCTAGATATATATGATCATCCAAAACTGAACCAAGAGGAAATTAATCACCTGAATAGATCTATAACACAAAATGAAATTGAAGCAACAATCAAGAGTCTCCCCAAAAAGAAAAGCCCAGGACCTGATGGATTCTCTGCTGAATTCTATTAGACCTTTAAAGAAGAATTGATACCAACCCTCCTTAAACTGTTCCACGAAATAGAAAGGGAAACAAAACTGCCAAACACATTTTATGAAGCCGGTATTACACTTATCCCAAAACCAGGCAAAGACACTTCCAAATGGAGAACTATAGGCCAATCTTCTTAATGAACATTGATGCAAAAATCCTCAATAAAATAATGGCAAACCAAATTCAAGAATGCATCAAAAAGATTATTCACCACGACCAAGTAGGCTTCATCCCAGGGATGCAGGGGTGGTTCAACATACGAAAATCAATAAACATAATAACCACATTAACGGAAGCAAAGACAAAAATCACTTGATCATCTCAATAGATGCAGAAAAACCTTTGATAAGATCCAACACCATTTCATGATAAAAGCTCTAAGAAAACTAGGAATAGAAGGAAAGCACCTCAACATTATAAAAGCTATATTTGACAAACCTGTAGCCAGCATTATACTTAATGGAGAAAAACTGAAACCATTCCCTCTAAAAGCAGGAACCAGAAAAGGATACCCACTATCTCCACTCCTATTCAACATAGTACTGGAATTCCTAGCCAGAGCAATTAGGCAAGAAGAGGAATAAAAGGAATACAAATAGGTAAAGAAACTGTCAAAATATCCCTATTTGCAGACGACATGATCCTATACCTTATGACCCAAAAAGCTCAACTCAGAGGCTGCTAGACATCATCAATAGCTACAGCAAGGTAGCAGGATATAAAATCAACATAGAAAAATCATTAGCATTTCTATACACTAACAATGAGCAAACTGAAAAAGAATGTATGAAAACAATTCCATTCACAATAGCCTCAAAAAAAATCAAATATCTAGGTGTAAACCTAACAAAAGATGTGAATGACCTCTACAAGGAAAACTATAAACTTCTGAAGAAAGAGATTGAAGAAGACAATAGAAAGTGGAGAGATCTCCCTTGCTTATAGATTGGTAGAATCAACATAGTAAAAACGTATATACTCCCAAAAGTAATATACATGTTTAATGCAATTCCCATCAAAATTCCAATGACATTCATTAAAGAGATTGAAAAGTTTACCGTGAAATTTATATGGAAACATAAGAGGCCATGAATAGCAAAGGCAATACTCAGTCAAAAGAACAATGCTGGAAGTATCACGATACCTGACTTCAAACTATATAACAAAGCAAAGGCAATAAAAACAGCATGGTACTGGCACAAAAACAGATATGAACACCAATGGAACAGAATAGAGGACCCAGATATGAAGCCACACAACTATAACCAACTTGTCTTTGTCAAATGAGCTAAAAATATATGATGGAGAAATAGCAGCCTCTTCAACAAAAACTGCTGGCAAAACTGGTTAGCAGTCTGCAAAAAACTGAAACTAGATCCATGTATATCATCCTATACCAATATTAAATCAAAATGGATCAAGGATATTAATATCAGACCACAAACTCTAAAGTTGATACAGGAAAGAGTAGGAAATACTCTGGAGTTAATAGGTATAGGCAAGAACTCTCTCAACGAAACCCCAGCAGCACAGTAACTAAGATATAGCATAGATTAATGGAACCTCATAAAACTAAAAAGCTTCGGTTCATCAAAAGAAGTGGTCTCTAAACTGAAGAGAACACCCACAGAGTGGGAGAAAATAATTGCCAGCTACACATCAAAGGACTCATAACCAGAATATACAGGGAACTTAAAAAACTAAATTCTGCCAAAACTAATGAACCAATAAAGAAATGGGCAAATGAACTAAACAGAACTTTCTCAAAAGAAGAAATTCAAATAGCCAAAAAACACATGAAAAAATGCTCAGCATCTCTAGCAATAAAGGAAATGCAAATTAAAACCACACTAAGATTTCACCTCATCCCTGTTAGAATAGCCATCATTAGCAACACCACGAACAACAGGTGTTGGCGAGGATGTGGGGAAAACGGAGCACTCATACACTGTTGGTGGGAATGTAAACTAGTACAACCACTATGGGAAGAAATTTGGAGGCTATTTAAAACACTAAAGATTGATCTACCTTTTGATCCAGAAATACCATTCTTGAGGATATACCCAAAAGACTGTGACACAGGTTACTCCAGAGGCACCTGCACACCCATGTTTATTGTGGCACTATTCACAATAGCCAAGTTATGGAAACAGCCAAGATACCCCACCACAGATGAATGGGTTAAGAAAGTGTGGTATCTATACACAATGGAATTTTATGCAGCCATGAAGAAGAATGAAATGTTATCAATCGCTGGTAAATGGACGGAATTGGAGAACATCATTCTGAGTGAGGTTAGCCTGGCCCAAAAGACCAAAAATCATATATTCTCTCTCATATTTGGACATTAGATCAAGGGCAAACACAACAAGGGGATTGGACTTTGAGCACATGATAAAAGCTTTAGCACACAAGGGAGGGGTGTGGATAGGTAAGACACCTAAAAAATTAGCTAGCATTTGTTGCCCTTAATGAAGAGAAACTAAAGCAGATACCTTAAAAGTAACTGAGGCCAATAGGAAAAGGGGACCAGGAACTAGAGAAAAGGTGAGATCAAAAAGTATTAACCTAGAAGGCAACACACATGTACAGGAAATTTATGTGAGTCAACTCCCTGTATAGCTATCCTTATCTCAACCAGGAACATTTGTTCCTTCCTATTATTGCCTATACTCTCTCTTCAACAAAATTAGAGATAAGGGCAAAATACTTTATGCTGGGTATTGAGGGGGTAGGGAAAAAGGGAGCAGGCAGAGTGGGTGGTAAGGGAGGGGGTGGGGGTAGGGGGGAGAAATGACCCAAGCCTTGTATGCACATGTGAATAATAAAGCAATTTAAAAAAATAAAATAAAAATTCTATAGTCATTTTGTATGGAGAGTACATCAACCATATTCACCTTCTGAACTTCCATCTTTTATCCTCCCTTCACATGCACAAAGAAAAGTGAAGAGGAAGAAATCTCAGACAAGGAATTTACCAAATGATTATAAGAATGATCAACGAAGTGAAAGAGGCATGAACAAATGCAAAAATAAATAACAAGACAACACAACTAAAGACCCAAAAATACTAAAAAAGTCATTGCAGGACATAAAAAATAAATTTAAATTAATTATATAGAAATACTTACAGAAATCAAGTTGAAATTCTGGGCACAAAGAGCTCCTGAAATGACTGGAACACTTAAAAATTGAGTTCACCAGTGTCCAGGTCACCAAATGTCCCCCTCAGCCTTCCATCCTTCCCTGAGAATCACCTGAGGAGAGGAGCCATCCTGCACCAAGCTGGGAAGCCCTGGCTTCTTCTTCCTCTCACCAGTCAGGTAGAGGAAAGAGAAAGTGCCAAGGACCTGAGGCAGGGACACACCAGGTAGCAATCACAGGAGAGTGAGTTGTGAGTGATATAATATGTACAGGGTCTCACCTGGGGCTCCAGTGCATGTTTTTGTCATATGGAGGGTATTCGATGTGGGGGAAGAGGGAGAATGGCATTCAAGACTGACGTAAGTTGGGGCAGTGGCCCCTCCTCTCCTGATCCAGTCTACACCAACAACCCAAGCAGGCCTTAGGTGTCTTAATCATCTCTCTCTCAGAGCTGTTTTATGGATTTTAAAAGCATTTCATGGAATTTCTTCCTGAAGGATTTATTTACCTAAAGTTATTGATAAATTCTTATGACACCTACAACATTGAATTTCATATATTCTAAAATTTGAGAAAAATAAATATAAATACCAAAACGCAGAAAACATCATTGTGGAGATTAGAAGTAGAAGCCAGTAATATTTGCAGAGTTGACTTCAGAATCAATGAGACAAAATGAATTACAAAATCCCAATTCAATCAAATGTTGAAAATGAGAGAAATGCAAAGTATGGAAATTCTAACCCTGTTAGAAGATGTTGCATGGGTTTTCAGTACACTGAAGTAAAGCACATGTTTTAACCTCGCATCTAACTGCTAGAATGGAGTAACTTCATTTTTTGATTTTTTGAAGCCATACAGAATGTTCCTCTCTGGCCTTAACAAAATAATGTAGCACTTGGGACCAAAGAAGAAGCCTAAGATCCCTGCACTGGAGGCCAAGATGGAGAAGACCTCCACGGCCACCATGACCCTTCCCTTGGTGCTGTGGTAGACAGGGAGGAAGGTGACCCAGACACTACAGAACACCAGCATGCTGAACGTCAGGAACTTGGCTTCATTGGGTCTAAGTCAACTTCAACAATAGGAAGTGAATAGAAGAGTGAGCCTTGGTTATATCTCAGGGTTGGGTTATTCTTGGTGAGTAAGTTTATTGATGTGACATCCTGATCACTTTGGTGGCCACAGGAATTACAAGGAAGCTTGGAACTGGTCTAACCATAGTGATTATTTTCAGAAACAAGTAGCATCACACAAGTTATAACCTTAGGCTAGTTACTATGGATGAGATATCTGTGCCTACCCTGTCCCAATTGAGAGGTTCCTATGTCTGTAGTACTCTCTCTATGCATTCCATTCTTGGGGTTTTCATTTTCAATACAGCAACAGATTTTGTGTAACAAACCAGATATTCTTTTGTGTCCCTTAATGGTACAGTAATAATCTACCAGGAAATCATTTCCTGCAAACCTTTGCAGACAAATAGTGTAAATGACAACAAGCTAAGGCAAAAAAATACCAAATTCTTAGAATTTCCAGAAACACCAGCCCAAATGAAGCCAGAAAAGGAAGGAAGACTGAAATAAATAAATATGTGATACTTGAAAGCCCAAATGATATCCCTTGTCAGAAAACATCATGAACATTTTAGAAAGCTATGACCTCACCTAGTACTCCAAATGAGGTAACAGTATGTCATCAGGAACTATTTGGTAGGGGAGAAAACTCACAGAATTAAATGAGCTGTTTTAAGGAAACAAATTTCATCAACTGGAAGAAAACAGAGAAATGCTCCATTACTCTACAGAAAAACATAATAAAAACAATAAAAGAATTAAAAAATATTAAACAGAATTTCTTGAGCTGATAAATACATTCAGCAAAATCAAAAAATGTGACAGAAGTGAACAATAGCAAGACAGATTGACAAAAGAAAGAAGAACATTCTTACAGACAGGCTGTTTAAAATACACAATTGAAGGAAAACAATAATGAAGAAGTTCACAATGACTATGGCTTCTTTGAAAAAGTATAAAAGACCAAATATTTGCACTATTGCATTTCAAGAAGAAGTTAAGAAAGACAAATATGTAGGAAGCTTGTTCAAATGAATAATAGCATTAAAACTCCTCAGTTTAGAGAAAGATAAAATATCTAGGTGCAGGAGGATTAACCATTCACAGGTAAGCAAAACCTAGCTTGCCAGAAGCCATTGTATAATGAAGCTCTCACAGGTGAAAGATAAAGAGAAGTTTCTCAAGGTTTAAAGAGAATAGTAACAAATAAATTTAAGTTCAACCCTTCTGGCCTGAGATTGGAGTTCTCAGAAGAAACACACAAGCAAGGAGTGCTATTTATGCTTCACAGTATTGAGGAAGAACAACAACAACAACAAAATAAAAACCTGTATCAAAAAGAGCTCTCCTTTAACACTGAAGGAAGAATAAAGACTTTCCTAGACAAACAACTGTGAAAGAATGTATCAACACCAGACATGTTTTCTAAGAAATATCGTGGGGAAATTTGCACACACACACACACACACACACACACACACACATATATGTAGTGTATTGTGCATGCTCATATATTCATATATATATATATATATGTATATATATATATATATATATATATACATATATATATATACCAACCTATCAGAGGGTTTTTATTATGACATTCTGATACATTAATATGCGTATTTAACCCCTGCATTTCTTATGAGTATCCAGTCTCTTATTTTTTGTTTATTTCTATGTTTGCATCATGATTATATTAGTTTGTTACTGTTAAAAGTACTCCCATGAGCTATTTTTATCAACTGATATTTTCATAATACCCATGTGGGTCAATAATGGAAATACTTCTGTAGACTACCCAAAAATAATGAGTACAGAATCAAAACCAGTAACAATTCTCTTATCATAGGAAAGGACTATAAAAGAGGGGTGAATGGGGGGGCTGCAACAAACTGGGGAACAAGGTAGAACATGGCTACAGGGAAATCTGTTCAAACAGAATTAGTGGGAATGTGGATGGAATGTATTTCCTCATTTAGAGAAACAAAGTGCATGAATGGATACAAGACCCAACTCTATGTTACTCCCAAGAATCTTACTTCAACTTTAATGATAAACTTGGCCTGAAATTGAAGAAATGGGATATTACATTACATGCAAATGGAAGCTGAGATAAAGCAGGAAATACCATGCTAACATCAGAAAAAATACACTTAATTCAGTGCAATATAAAAGTATACAGAGCGTCATGAATGAAAAAGGAGTTACTTCAGCAAGACAAAATTATTAAAAAATTCATTCATCAAATATCAAAACACTCAAATATGCAAAGAATATCTTAATGATTCTCAATTCAGAAATTCTCAGATTCAGAAACTGGTAAATCCTTTCATACCCACAGATAGCAATAGACAGAGATCCAGACTGAAAACTCAATACCAAAATATTCGGAGTTAAACTGCATGCTAACCAAACCTAATTAATACATATCTACTTTACCATCCAGAATCATCTTCCAAATACACACTTTTCTTTTCAGCACTTGGAAATTTTCAAAGATGGATCGTAACCTAAAACATAGGAAAATGTCAAAATTAAAAAATATAACTATATGTAAGGCTTACTTTCAGGCAAAACCATAAAAAGAGGTCAACAAGAAAAACTTCAAGATTGAAGATATATGTGATAATTTTAAAACTACTTTTGAGCATCCAATGGATTGAAGGAAAAATCAAAAAAGAAATTGAAATGTTTCTTGCAACAAAAAAAAAAGTGCAACACCACACTGTATGATGCAGTATAGGCAGCACCAAGCGAAAACTTCACAGTAATCAATGCAAAAGTTGAAAAAAATTAAGAATAGCTGCAACTAATAACCTTTAACTGCCTCTTCAATGAACCGTAAAAGAGAGCTCACTATATCTAAAATTAGTATAAGAAAAGAAATAATAATGATCAGAGAAGAGAGGAGTCAAATGGAGACCAAAAAATATAAAGACAAAAACATATTCATAATTTGAGAAGATCCTAGATTAAGAAATGGACACAAGAATGAAGTAAATAACACCAATAATGAAAACCACAACAGAAAGAAAACAGATCAAAATGATCATAAGGAACCATATGCCAATAAATTGGAAGTCTAAAAGAAATTTTAAAAAATTAGGGACATACATCTTACTGGAAGTGATTCAGAAAGACATAGAATTCTTGGACAGATGAATAACAAAGATGGAATGAAAATAGAAAGCCTCCTCAAAAAATAAAACCCAAAGTCTTAAAGGATTCACTGATGAATTGCACAAAGTCTTAAAGGATTCACTGAAGGATTCTTCATTTAAGAAGATCGAGATCACAGTTACATCAGTCCAAAGAGCTCTAATGGGCTATTTTACAGTCTGATGACTATAAATTATAATTATGCACTTTCCATTTCAAAAAGAGAATATAGTGCCCTTAAAACAACAGAGGTCACTATGGGAGGTGACTGGAAAGTAGTGAATAAGTCTGGAAGAGATGAATCAATTTGGGTTGTAGTACACTTGTGCACGGAAGCAATGATACGAATCTCTCTATACAGCTATCCTTATCACAAACTAGGAAAAGTGCTATGTCTTTCTTATTACTTCTTATGTCTTCTCTTCAACAAAATTAGAAAAGCAGGAAGAACATATTATGCCTGGAAGCAATGGGGTTGTGGGGTGAGAGGAAGGGTATGGGGCACAGAGGGGAAAAATGGCACAGACAATGTATGCACATACGAATAAATGAATAAAGAAAAAAACAAAAGAAGTTGGAACTTTACAAGATAAACAAGATTGACAATCCCGTATTCATACTTATCCTCCCCATAAAAGAGAGAGAAGAATCTTGTAAATAAAAGGAAAGATGAAAAAAGTGGATATTAGAATTTTGGGTACCACTGAAATCCAAAGGATCAGTAGAGGATACTTTGAAAAGTGTACTAAAATAAATTTGACAATTTAACAAAATGAATAAATTTCTACGCATGTAAGATCAAACAAATGGAAAGAATAGAATCTAAAACACCCAAAAAGATTTATATTGCTCAATGATATGAAGCACGAAAACACTTCCCAATAAACTAACACCCAGGACTGGATTGATACACTGCTAAATTCTCACAGAACTTAAAAAACGAAATAACACCAATGGTTCTCAAACAATCCTGTAAATTGAAAGGGAAAGAATGATCCTGAATGCATCTTACTAGTCCAGTACGAACCTGTTAACAAAACCAGAAAAGGACAAAAGAAAAAAGGAAATAATACAAAAATATCCATGAAATCTAGGCACAAAAATTGTCCAGAAATTACAAACAGTAATCAACAAAACATTTAAGAAGCAAGAATAACAACGATACATTAAAACTGACTTAAATTATAGTACATACTCACAGTGACAAAAACAGCATGCATCAGAATAAAGACCATAATTTAAATAACATGAGAATTTTTATCCATTTGGAACTTCTTAGTCTATTATGTATGCAATAATCTAGTAGTAAAGAAAGAATGAAAAGTAAGAAGTAGGTAGCATTATTTTGTGGAAGATAAACGTGTTCACCTGGAAATTCAAATGAATACATGAAGAGATCACACAATCAGTATAGTGGTACCAAAGCCAAACAAAAAGAAAATGTGTAATTGCCAATTACTCAAATAAGAATTAATCACATAAAGCCTGAGGGGGAAATAGGAATACTGTGGCAATAGTCATAAGTACAATATAACTGGCTCCTCAGACCAACTGGTAAACCTTGCCCAGGAAAACAAATTATTCTTTAAAACTTATACACTTCAATGGATATGACCAAATTCTATTAAGGTTAGCAAAACTGAAAGGAAAAGTTGCTCAAAGATGTGAAAAAGTCCATCTACATAAGTGATTTATAGATTCATGGTAATGTCTTCAAAATTAATGATATTTCAAAAACCTACCAGAAATGACTTTGTACGTTTCATCATAAAGAAGTGTTGGAATTTTTTTTGAAGATAAGTAATGTTTATTGTAATAAAAATTGTATGAAATATTTATATTTAAGGAAATATATAACGTGGTACCCATTAAATGTATAATTTACTTTCTATGCATCAGTTACACAATTATGTCAAGAAAATATATAAAAATGGAAAATATAACATTGTTCAAAGTAGTAGCAAAACAATCACAAAAAGTTCACAAAGTTCACCGAATTCCCTGGCAGCCCAAGGATCATGAACAAAAGATGAATGCTGAGAATATACTACCTGAATCTATGAAGTCATGTAAAATTATTGGGATAAAACAAATTGACAGTCAGGCAGCAGTGGCTCAAGACTGTGATCCTAGCTACTCAGGGGGCAGAAATCCTTAGCACTCAGTTTGAATCCAGCCCTGATATACAGTTCATGAGACACTATCTTGAAAAAACACATCACAGAAACTAAAGGGCTGGTGGAATCACTGAAACTGTAAGCCCTGAATTCAAACCATAGTAGGGCAAAAAACCCAAAAAAACAACAGGTGATTTGCATAATTGCAGACACACACACCATTGGAAGATTGAAACACCTGAACTACCCCATGCATTTCCAATCAACTGATTCACAAGTATGTGGCAAAAGCATACCTTGAAGAATCGACATTTTATTTAATAAGTTCTGTGGGGAGAACTAAATGCTTGAAAGTGGACCCCCATCCCTCACCAAATACAAAAATAAACACAAAATTAAAAACCTATAGCTTAACAGCATAAAGTAAGAAACCATAGGAAAAAAACATAAGGAAACCTTTCAAGACAAGGGAATAGACAGCAAATTTCAGAAAAAATTAACAACTAAGAAATTCAAAACAAGTTAAACTAAAAGCATCATATTGAATGGAGAAGTTTCTTCAGAGCAAAGGAAACTATTGCACAGAGAAGAGACAACCTACGGAATGAGGGATCATGTTCTGCAAACTTTCTTCTCAATGGAAATTCATATCCACAATATATCACGAACTTGCTTAGAATCCCCCAAATAATTCATTTTGAAGGCAATAATCTTTTTTATTATCTGTAAAAAAGACATATATTTGTGCAAGGAATGTAGTACAGATTAATTTAGTTTGCTCTCAGGGAATTTAAAATCATACCATAATGTGATACAAATTCTCTTCATTTAGAATAGTTAAGAGCTACAGTCTAAAAGTTACACAATTATATTTGACAATATGTTGAGTTTAGACTTGACTACAACCTCCTTACCCCACAGCAAAAACACAATTGCAGTAGTCCATGTATCAATGCAACACCTTCATAGAATAAAATATTCCTTACTCTATTCAACTAGTAACACACATAACATTTCTCTTCTCTAAGTTTAGAAGATTCAGACCAGACTCCTAGAAAACAGATTTCAAATTTTTCCAATTTTAAAGTAGCAAAGGACTACTATAAGCAACATGAACCAGAGTCAAATGTGTGGCAAATTCATCAGTAACAATATTCAAGTGTTTTCTAGAATTGTGGGAAAAAATAAGTATGCCTGGGAAAAATTTGGAGACTAACAAAGATAAGCAGACAAACATCTAGGCATGCGATAAGAGCTGTGTACTGATACCTTCCACAGCAGGGGAGAAACTCAAATTCCTACCCGATCATCCCTGCTCCCAAATGAGTGCAGATACCACATGTAATACTCAACAAACAGCACTTGAAAAGAGATGCAAGGAATCACTGCTTCCAATCATATTTTCACTTCCAATAGAGCTATAAATACACTGCTAGAATTCCATGGAATTCTGCCTTAACAATGTATTAATTAGGCCTTCTGATGCAGACATGGCGTTTGTTCATACCAAAACCTGACCACAGATATGTGTCCAAGTGAAGAAGAAATAAATTGGAGAGGAAAAAAATCTCACAGGGCTTATCATTTATTTCTGGCTATGCTTGCATTTCCAGATTTGACAAAGCATCCCAGCATGGCACACATCTTATTTGAAACAGGAACTGGATGTCTACAGTCATAATTGTTTTCATGACCATGGGCACAAGTACAAAACTTCTCTGTAGAGACATTATTAGATACATTTGTGAGTAAACACATCTTATTACTCCATTGAGCTACAAGAAATGAAACTTTGTTCTAGTCTCTCAATACACACTATATGCCATTCACTTGGACTGTGTTTCTTATGATTATCTCTTAGTGTTAGCTTTGACTCGGACTCACTGGAGGAGTCCGACTGATGGTGGAGCAAATGCATAGACTTCAGACTTGTTATGGAAAACCAAAAAAGAAAAAAAGAATATACTTGTTCCTGTTGAAAGAAAAATACACCACAACCACAAAATAACTTTGGGATGTTTCTGGGAAAATAGGGGAGGAAGGGCCACATAGGGGTTATTATCAGCATTGGTCTATGGCACTATTCATCCAGAAATCAAATACAAAAATGTAACATAAAGCTATAACTTACTTTGTAGAAATTCCTTGCTGGGCAGAATCACTGCTTGTGTCTTCAATAACAAAAGAATAAAGCAAGAAAAACACTGCAATCACTACATCTCCATCTTTGTATACACTGGGTTTAGGGCTGGGAAAGCAGTCTGGATTACTAAATAAACTGAGATGGAGGGGAAGCTGGAGGAGAAGGAAAATAAAACTCAAGGGGAACATGTCTAGAAATGTACAATTCTGGGTGGAGGCTGAGCCTACAGTATCAAGCAGGTGTAACTGTTTCCTATGTGCCTCTGTATACATGTGTTTATGTCAACTGGAATGTTCATTCCCAATTTCTTTCACCCCAGTGTCTCCCACTCCCCTGGAGGAATCTGGAACAATGTCTGCCCAGGCCTCTGCATCTGAGGTCCTGCATCCATGAGATAAACATGAGTTGGAAAATAAGTCTGAGGATCCTCCTTTCCAACCCAGGTTATATGATTTCATCCAAGCCCACAGATGGTAAGGACCCAGGGATGAATTAACCTTTCTTAGAGTTGTTCTGATCTATAGGTCAAAAAATAATTTGCAAGGAAGCTATTTGGGATGTGGAAAATGAATTACATCATTGGATGCCATGTAAGGACCAAGGTGAATTGGTAATAAAGGGCCCAGCCCAGTCAGGGCTACCAAAGCCAATGGGGCATCACATCCACCAATTCAAGATCACAAGAGAGACATCTTCACACACCAAATGTCCATGGCAACCCGCTAATATTCCTGGCATTATTTAGGCAGGTCTCCATATACGTATTGCATGTGCAGAAACATCAACAGAGACACGTGTTTCACAATGATTAACCAATAATCAGGTTGACACTTGAAATTCCAAATCAGTAGTGCAAGATAGATACAGAAATCAACTTGTATATTTGCATTCTGAGCTGTGACTTTCTTCACTATCGATGTCTTCTTTTATCTATGTTGAGTTAATCATTTTCTGTTGTTCTGAAGAAAGTCACAATCCTGCATAAAATCACGAGAATTTTATGCTTGCTCATTTGACTTTTACTTGCAATCAAAATGAACTTAGTCATGTATTTGCTCAACAAACAACCAGCCAAAGAGTGACTTTTTGTCTCAATTACACTTTTAGTCCCTGAGCATATGTTTACAAATACAGTCCCAGGTCATGGTTATCAATTAAATTCAGACAGTCACATTTAGTAAGAAATTATACATATGCACTATTATTTCAAGTTGCAATATATCATGGAAAGAGAAAATATTTGCCCTAACTTACAATAGAAAATTGTACCTATTCTGATCAAGATCAGTGTAATAGGGGAATTTCCCTGAAATAGAAAATATAGCAGTGAACTAACAAGTTGAGAAGAGTAAAGCAATTGATTGAACTCTGTGTAATGAATGTGGTGATAAAGATCTTGGTGTGCATAGAATATGAAAATAAGATAAATTAGTATGAAGTATATTGGAAGTGAAATGAGACTTCAAACAAGGATGAGACATAAGTTCTCTTAATTGCCCATAGGAATAGCTACTTTTATGCACAGAGAAATAGGGAGTGACAGAAAATTTTACCAAGAAATTGATCTATTTCAATTATATTTCAGAAAGTGTCATTTATCATTCATATTGAGAATGGATGGGATACATGCAAAGTATTATTACAGAACTCAGAAAAGATGTTAATGGAGACATTCTGGAGAGACATCATGGTGACCTGAGCTAAGTACAGACATGCAGTCATGATGAATTCATAAGAATCTGGTGTAAGCAATTAAAGTCTGCGATGACATTTTCTGAGATATGTCAAGAATGATTCTCCAATGACTGCAGTTGAACATCATCATTTAGGTGTGGGGGTAATTACTAGAAGACTGACTGAAGAACTCAATTTTGAAGAATAAAGAAATGATGAGAAGATGCAAACACTAATTACTCTGATTTGGTCATTACAAAATGCATGCCTGTATCACCCTAGCTCACTCATTCCAGTAAGCCAGTATCTCACTCATTCAGATACTCAGTAAACATATGACAAAAAATGGAATTACACACCAATATTTAATGAATACAGATGCAAAGATTCTCAGCAAAATGCTGGTGGAGAGAATTCAGCAACACATCAAAAAGATCACAGATCATGACAAAATTGCTTTCATTCCAGGGATACAAGAATTGTTCAACATATGTAAATCTACAGATGTAATACAGCGTATAAACAGAAGCAAGACAAATTTCACATGACCCTATCAATACATATAGAAAAATCCTTTCATAAAATTCAAGACCTTTTCATCATACAACTAGGAATAGAAGGAATGTTTCTCAACATTATAAGGGCTGTATATGACAAACCAATAGCTGACATTATACTAAATGGAAAAAAACTGAAACCATTCCTGCTAAAGTAAAGAATGAGACAGGATGCCTTCTTTCTCCACTCCTATTCAATATATATTTGGAATTCCTAGCCAGAACAATAACACAAAAGCAAGATATAAAAGGGATTCAAATAGGGAAGGTTAATTCCAGCTATCCTTATATGAGGATGGCATGATACTCTCCATAAAGTCCCTCAAAATTCTACCAAAGACTGTTAGAAATCATAAAAGCTTTTGACAAGGTAGGAGGATGGAAAATTAACATACAGATATCAGTAGCCTTTCTATGTACCGACAATGGATACACTAAAAAAAAAATCAGGTCAAACATCCCATTTACAAAAGCCTCAAAAACAATAAAGTACTTTGGAATAAATATAGCAAAAGAAACAGAAAAATGTTTCAATGAAAACTATAAACTACTGGAGAGAGAAATTGAAGACAACATCAGAAGGTGATAAGACCTTCCATGCTCATGGATTAGAATCAAAGTTGTAAGAATGACATACTACTGAAAACAACCTACACCGTCAAGGCAATAGCAACAAATTTCAATGACATTCTTCAAAGAAATAGAAAAACCAATCCTGAAAAACATATGGAAACACAAAACACCTCATCACATAACATTAACATTAAAAACAGCATGGTATTCTCACAAAACACACAGAAGACCAATGGATTAGAGTAGATAACCCAGAGATAAACCCATGCATCTAGAGCTAACCAATCTTTGACAATGGATACCAAAACACTCTAGGTAGTGAAAGCCTCTTCATCAAATGTTGCTGTAAAAACTGGATATCCACATATAAAAGACTGAAACTACATCCCTATCGTTCAACCTGTACCAAAATCAACTTAAAGTGGATCCAATACCTTAATATAAGGACTAAAACGTTGAAGAACTACAGCAAGTGGTAGGAAATACACTGGAACATACAGATATAGGGAATGGCATTCTAAGTAGAATTTAAAAGGCTCAGTATCTAAGAGAAAGAACCAACAAATGGGACTACATCAAATGAAAGAGCTTCTGCACAGCAAAAAAAACCACCACTAGTCTAAAGAGACAGGACAC
The DNA here is from genome assembly GCF_047511655.1 of Castor canadensis. Lineage (NCBI taxonomy): Eukaryota > Metazoa > Chordata > Mammalia > Rodentia > Castoridae > Castor > Castor canadensis. The sequence continues at coordinate 9,901,752 of NC_133391.1, forward strand.
AGAATTTGAGAAAATCTTTACCACCTTCATCTGATAAAGGCCTAATACCTAGAATATACAGGGAACCCAAAAAACACAACCCCTAAAGAATCAACAACTCAATGAAGAAAAGAGCACATGAATTTAACAGGGCATGCTTAAACAGTGATTCCCAATGACTATAGTTCAACATAATATGATGAGTTTGTGCGGGTAACTAATAAAAGGCTGACCAAAGGACCCAATTATGAAGAAGAAAGAAATGATGAAAAGATGCAAATATTGATTATTCTCATTTGGTCATTAAGCATTGTATGCATGTGTCACATTTTTGTATCTTCTAAATACGCACAATCATTGAGAGTCAATACAGAGACATATACAAATTCAAAAAAGGAAAATTGCATATGTAATCAAAAAAGTTCCTAGAAGAACTGTCCAAAACAATCAGACTTTAGGTGTGGGGCAAGATTGTAGACTAGAACCATGTTTTGTTTTCACTGCCTGAATGACAAGAATCAGATAACTAAGGGCAGACTTTAATCTGAATAGAGAAAGAAATAACAAACACTGAGCATCACAAAAGAAGGAACTGGGGAGATGGAAACCACAAAGAAACAGAAAGAAGAAGAAAAAAGCAATGCAGAGCCATGCAATGCAACCGCAATCTTACGTGTGGATGGAAGATGAAGATGCATTCACAAGGGAAGCCAAATTGCTACATTTCTGAACCCCAAGGTAGATTTGGAAATTCTACCTGCACTTCCTTTAGTCTAAACCCTTGTGTAGCATTTGGTGAGACTAAGACTGTCCAGGGTGAAGGCCAGCCTTGGCAAAGAAATACATTTGTCACATCCCTTGTCTTGGAGGGCTATGGAAAGATGCCATCTGGAGGGAGGACTTGTTGAGATTTAGCTACTGTGGGGGAGTGAAAACAAGGAGGAATCAATGCTCAGCGAGTTTTCGAATCCCTGACATCATGTTTGGGTGGGAGAGGGTCATGAATATTAGGTATTGAGAGTGAGAGGCTGTGGTGTGAACCATTAGAAAACGTCAAGTAGCAGAGAGCTTTGTGAACAAAAAGCATGGTGGTTAGACATTCTTCCACCTCTGGAAATGTGTGAATCCCGTAACGTGAAGGTCAGGGGGAAACAATTCACTGAGTCTGCTTTGACTGAGTTAACCATGTCATTCAGAATGGGCATCCTGGATCTGTATGTTTCTTCTGGTGGAACAGAAAGCCCCAAGCACAAATCCCCAAAATCACATGATATCCATGGCCTCAAGATGGAAGTGAATTTCTGGGCAGGGAATGAAAGTACATAGAGTCTTTATGGAAATCCATTCAATCCCATGTTTGTTGCTAGGTGTGCTGAAAGCCCCAAAATTTTCCCAATCATATGATTTCCATGTCTTCCTTATCCTAACAAGGAAGTGAACTCCTGAACATGGATGGAAGCAATGAAACCAGCAAGTATGTTGGTTTGGCTCCTCATGTACACCTCTGCATGTAGACGACTCAGTGTTCTGTCAACTTCTGTAACTCATTTGGCGGGAACTCATAGGTTTAGCCACACTTTGTCCCTGGTCACAAACTGGGGACCTTGTGAAGCAAGGAAGATCCTACTCACATGACAGGTTGTAAAGCTCCCTGTGGCTGACAGTGGCTCCAAATACACAAACAGGGGAAACTTCTCTACTCAAAGCAGTCCATAGCAGACAAGTGACCCTTTTGCTAGAGACTCTTGGTGGCTTAGCTCACTCTGACTCCTGTCAGTCCCAGTGTTCTGAGCACCTGGGAAAACTCTTGGGTACTGAGCCAGGCCATAGACCACTGTTGTGAAATAGAGCCTCAATCTTGCCACTACACTCTCCTGCCTGAATGCTGAGAATACTTCAACTGAAGACTACAAGTGATGAAAACTTCCCAACAACGGGCTGGCTTCTGGTGCAAATTCTAATGCATAACCTCAGGAAATATGAAAAAAAAAAAAAGAAAAACAGACCATTTGACTCATCCTAAACTCAATATCTACAAAGTAACATATACTATCAATAAATAGTAAGAAGAGGAAATCTGAGACAGAGAATGTTTTTAATTTTATTTTTTATTTTTCTGTTGTTCTGGGTTTGGTGTACATTGTGGATTTACAATTGTTCTTACAACATGTCAGATTTATCATACCTGAATTCACATCCTCCATCATTGTGTTTTCCAACCCCTGTCCCCCACATTCTGGGAATAGAATGACAAGTCTCACTTGTCAATTTCCATACATGTGTACATACTGTTTGTACTATATTCACCCTCCCATGCCTTTCCCTTAACCCTCCCCCGCCGACTAGCACTGAACTACTGAGAAGGTGTTTTTCCACCCTCTTCTCCTTCAATTTTGTAAATGAGATAAAATGAAATTTATGTTTGCAAAGGGAATTTCCTTGTGACTCTCCACATATGTATGTATTATAAACTGAATTGGTTCATGTCCTTTGTTTTTCTGATTTTTTCTCTAGTCACCTTTGTATGGTGGCTTCAGCAAGCTTAAAAATTCTATAGCTCATTTTTCATGGACAGTACATCAACCATATTCACCTTCTGAACTTCCATCTTTTATCCTCCCTTCACATGCACAAAGAAGAGTGAAGAGGAAGAAATCACAGACAAGAAATTTGTCAAATGATTATAAGAATAATTAATGAAGTGAAAGAGGGCATGAACAAATGCAAAAATAAATAACTAGACAACACAAATAAAGACCCAACAATACTGAAAAAGCCAATGCAGAGCACAAAAGATAAATTTAAAGTAATTATATAAAAATACTGATGGAAGTCAAATTGAAATCTGAAACAAAGAGCTCCTGAAATGACTGGTACATTTAAAAATTCAGTACACATTGTCCAGGTCACCAAATGTCCCCCTCAGCCCTCCATCGTTCTCTGAGCATCACCTTTGGAAAGGGGGCATCCTGCACCTGGGTGGGAAGCCCTGGCTTCTTCTTCCTCTCACAGTCAGGTAGAGGGAAGAGAATGTGCAAAGGATCTGAGGCAGGGACACACCAGGTAGCGATCACAGGAGAGAGAGCTATGAGTGAGGTGATGTGAACATCACCTGGATCTCCAGTGCATGAGTTTGTCATATGGAGGGAGTTAGTTGTCATGACAATTCTATGATGCAATTTGCATCTTCACAATGCCCACAGGATGGTTTGCGGGTGGAAAGTGGGAGGTGGGAACCAGGGTTCTGCTTGAGGAGAGTTATTTGTATAATGCTATGTGCCTAAGGACCAAGGTTTATGTGGGGTGCAACCTGGTCTTCCAGATTAACCTGCTGTGTGACCCAGAAAGTCCGTTCCCTTCTCTGAACCTCCCAGAGCTCAGAGGCCTAGAAGCCTTCAACATCCTTCTCAGACACACAGGTTATGAGTCAGTTCTGGTGTCCAGGATGAGGAGGCCACAACCACTTCATGCTCAAGCTTGAATCCAGGGGAGGGACCAGAGACAGTGGAGCTCTGCTGATCACCTCCTATGTGCTGCACAATGCAGATGGCAGTCATCCATCATGCATTTACACTTCACAGCCTCTCCTGCCACTGTCTAGTGATGAATAACAAGAATCATTTTGACAGCACCTCTGGGATCCAGGATCTAGTCTAAGATCATGATAGGATTCATTTATTTAATCTTCCCAATAATGATGAGATAGATACCAGTATCACTCACATATTAGAGATGAGGAAACAGACCAGTAAAGAGGTAGAGTAAACTGCTCAAGGTCACACAGTAGGAGCTGCCCAGTGGATGTTATATTGTGAAGCTGGCATTAGTGGTCCCATTATAAAGACAGGAGAATAGAGTCCTGGGAGCCATTTGGGTTGAGCAATTTCCTAGAGGAATTCACTGAGTTCCCATAGGCCAGAATCAGAATTAAGTCCCTAACACCAACCTTAGACCCCTATGCAGGCCTTTGCTGCACTTTTTATCCACAGCAAAATTCAGCCAGTCTTGGCACCTGTGCCCAGTCCTGCCTGCCCTTAGCTTTGAGGAAGGAGTGTTGCCCAGTGTCCATCCATGGAGTTGACCATGTGGCTTTTATTGTAGAGTGAGCCCACCATGAATGTGGTTTAAGGGGACATAGCCACCACTGCATAGATTACTATACCTATTGGGCATGCATCACATCTCCCATGCATGAGATCAATGAGCTTGGATATGTCACCTCCTGCCAGAGCCATCTGGGGAGACACAGCTGTCCCTTGTCTTTTTCTCACCTGCCCTGCATCATGCACTTGGCTTTTCTTTGTAGGGAGAATCAATAACTGTTCAACTTCATTGCATGTAATAGGACTATTTAGGTGTTTAATGTCTTCTTGGTTCGATATTTGTTGGTTATCTGCATTTGGCAATTTATCCATTTTATCTAGATTTTACTGTTTATTGAATAGAAGTTTTCAAAGTACTTTGCAATGATTCTGCTGATTTCATTAGCATTATGGATATGTCCCCTTTTTCGCTTCTGATTTTATCAATTTGGGTGTCTTCCATCCTCCATTTCTTCATGTTGGCTACGGGTTTGTCGATCTTGTTTATCTTTCCAAAGAACTGATTTTGTTTCATTGGTTCTTTGTACAGTTTGTTTGGTTTCCATCTCATAGATTCTCACCCCTGATGTTCATTATTCCTCTCTGTCTGCTGGTTTTGGGTTTGTTCTTTTCTTACTTTTCTAGGAGGTCAAGGTGCATCATTAAGGTTTTTATTTGAGAGCTCTGTGTTTTATAAATGTAAGCATGTATAGCTATAAGCTTTCTCTGTAGCATGAACTTTTCTGTGTCCAACAGATTATGAGTGCATTTTCACTTTCATTGGAATCTAGGAAATTTTTATTTCTTCCCTTATTTCTTCAGTCAACAATTGGCATTGCAGTAGTGTGCTGTTCAGAAATTTTTCTGGGGTTTCTTTTGTTTGTCGTATCGAGTTGCATTCATTGTGATTTGATATAATACAGGGGATTGTTCTGATTTTCTTGAATGTGTTGAGTCTTGCTTTGTGTCCTAAAATATCATCTATTTTGGAGAAAGTCCTATGAGCTGCAGAAAACAATGTGTATTGCCTGGTTGTTGAGTGAAATACTCGTAGATATCAACCATGTCTATTTGGTCTAAAGTTATCTATGATGTTTCTTTGCTAAGCTTTTGTCTGGATGACCTATCCATGGGTAATAGTGGAGTATTCAAGTCTCCCTCTATCACGTTGTGAGTGTCTATCCATGCTATTAGGGCCATTATAGGTTTTTTAATGTAGACGTGTGCCCTTGTGTTTGGTACATATATGTTAAGGATTGATATCTCCTCTTGATAAATTGTTCCTTTATTTAAAATGAAGTGACCTACATTGTCTCTTCTGGTTGATTTTACGCAGTCTTTTTTCTCAGATATGAGTATGGCTACTCCTGCCAGTTTATGGGGTCCATTTGCTTGGAAAACTTTTTCCCCCCTTTGACTCTAAGCCAGTGTTTATTTTTTCAGTGAGATGAATTTCTTGTAAGCAACATGTAGTTGGGTCTTGCATTTTTTAACCCAGTTTGCTATTCTATGTATTTTGATGGAGGCATTCAGGCCATTTACATTCAGTGTTAATATTGAGAGGTGCCTGTTGTTTCCATCTATTTTTATTTCCCTGTTGTTTAGTTTTACCTATTCCTTGTTTGTTGCTTACCCAAAAGGGTTTATGCTTTCTTGAGTTTTCCTGTCACACTCTAGTTTCTTCTTCTCTACGTAAAAGTCCTTTAAGTATCTTCTGTTGTGCTGGCTTGGTGATCGCAAAGTCCTTTAGTGTTTCCTTGTTGTGAAGGTTTTAAATTCTACTTCATTTAGGATGGATAGTTTTAGTGGGTAGATTATTCTAGTTTGACGGTTGCTTTATTTGAGGGCCTGAATTATATCTTCCAATGACCTTCTTGTATTTGGAGTTTGAGTTGAGAAATCTGCTATTATTCAAATGGGTTTATCTACATATGACTTGTCTTTTTTCTTTGGCAGCTTTCAGAATTTTTTCTTTGTCTTGTGTGCTGAGTGCTTTGATTATGATGTGTCTGGGGTGTTTCTTTTAGTCTGATGGTTTGGTGTTTTGTACGCTTTTTGCCTCTTGGTGGTTCTCTCTTTCTCGAGGAAAGATGGCTGTTGATGCCTTTAGTTTGTAACTCCTCTCCTTCTTCTGCATAGAATGATTCATAGAATATGTCTTTTCATGATATCCCAGATATATTTTATGTTCCATTTATATTTTAAGCCTTCTAACACTCGTCTTCATCTTTCATCTTTTTCTGTGGGTCTAATTCCAGTACTTTGTCTTCTGTTCCTGAAACTGTCTTTTCAATTTGTACCATTCTGTTTGTCAAGCTTTTGGTTGAGATTGTCATTTGGAATTTTGATTTGTTTATTTTGAATTATTTTTCAGGTTTTCCTTATCTTTATTGATGTCCTCTTTCATATCCTGGAAAGTCTTCTCAATTTCATTCACCTGTTTGTTTCTGTTATCTTTGAGCTCATTTGTTTATTCACATCCTCTTTGATGTCAAATAATAAACTTTTGTGTTCCTTTTTTAGAGGCCATTAATCATTTTTATATTTTTTTGGAATTTATTATTTGATGTCTGTCCCCTATGCAGGAGTTTACATCCTTAGTGGTGGAGTTGGCCTTTGAGATAGAGTGGTTTTCTTGGGGTTCCATTCTGGGTTGAGAATTGTGCATCTCAAGTTGTTTTAGGTTATGGTCTTATTCCCTTGAGCCCCTGGAGTTGGGTTTTGAGGGTTTTTTCCAAGAGCTCCAGCAGTTTTCCTCAGAGAGCAGTATGCTGGAAATATTCCTCCTTGCACAGATCTTACTGTGGTGCCTATTAGCTTTTTTTCCCCTCAGTGAAATTGCTGTTGTTCCTACTCTTTGATGGAGGTGAGGAGACTCTCCTGCAGTCAGTGTGGAGTGCTGGTCCTCTGTGCACTGTGGGAAGCAAGCCTCCTAGCACCTGCAGTGTAGTGTATTGCCAATCAGTGGAGGAGCTGTGATTCCAGCTCATGGAAATAAGAGGTGGGACTTTGTTGAAGTGAGGCATTAGCTGTCAAGCTGTTGGGACAGTGGGAGCACTGGGCCTCTGTGCACCTCAGGATGCAGACTTTCTAGTACCACTCACTGAGTAGTAGGCTGCAGCTTTCCTTCCCTTCCGTGGGGAATCTAGCATTTTCGACTTTAATTGATAAGTGGTGGTTCTACAATGGTTGGGCACAGTGTGACGTATGGGCCTTTTGTGCCGTAGGGAGGCAGGTCACCTGGCACCTACAGAATGGCAGATTGCCACTCAGTGGAAGAGCTGGATTCTTGCTCCATAGCAGGGGAGCAGGGCCTCACCTATTGGAGAGCTTAGTGGTTAGATTGTGCCTCAGTGCTCTGTAGAGAGAGAAGCCACCCAGCACAAGCAGAATAGCAAATTGTGGAGTATGGGTTTGACTTGCCTGTGTGCTAGTAGACTCCTGGCACTGAGTAGCAATTTGAGGGTGGCTGTGGGATAGCAAACTGCAGGCTTCATTCCTCTGGTGTCCACAATGCAGCAGAAGCTCAGGGATCTACTTGTGTTGTGTTGAGAGCTTCCAGGATCCATGGGAGGAGCTACAGGCCCAAGGAACTAAGCCTTCAGCAGCAGGTGTCTTGCAAATTGCTTGACGGTATAGGCTACCAGGAGTCATGGCAGCAGCTTCAGGCACGAGGGATCCAATCCTATGGGCAGCATTAGTTCTAGTGTCCATTTGACAGATGCTGGCTTCTAGGAGCCACAGGAGCTGCTGCAGTCATGGGAGAACAAAGCCTGCGAATAGCGTGAGCTGTGGTGCCTTCTTGTTGGTGTGGACTACCATGAGCTATGGCCATTGCTGCAGGCATGGGGACTTAAGCCTGTGGGCAGCAGAGCCCTGGGGCCTGCTTGTAGGTGTGGGCTACCAGGAACCACAGCATCTGGTACATGCACAGCGGAAGCAAGCGTTTGGCAAGCGGGAACCCTGGACGCTGCTTGCTGTGTGTGTGGGCTTCTGGAGGGCAGTACAGTAGCATTGCAAGCAAGGGGGAACCAAGCATTTGGGTAGCGTAAGCCTAGGAAACTGCTTTCTGGCATGGGTTATCAGGAGCATCAGCAGCTGCTGCAGGTATGGACAATCAAAGCCTCTGGGCAGTCAGAATTCGAGGTCCGAATTGCCAGGTGCCATTGTCCAGGAACCACAGCAGGTGATGAAAGCACGAGAGAACAAAGCCTGTGGTCATCAGGACTCCTGGGGCCTGCTTGCTGGCACAGGCTTCTGGGAGTTTGGTACAGCAGTTACTGCCAGTGCAGGGAAGCAATCCTTCTGGTTTGCACCTTCTGTTAGCTCTTATTTATTTATTTATTTATTTATTTATTTATTTATTTATATAGCTCTTATTATTAGGCTCTTATTAATAGATAGACTCTTTATTATTGTTTCAATTTTATTACATGCAACAGGCCTGTTTAGGTGGTTAATATCTTCTGGGTTCAGTTTTCATTGGTTGCATGCATTTCAGACTTTATGAGTTTCGTTTTGATTTTCCTGTTTGCATGACTATACGTTTTAAAAGTACTCTGTAATTATTTTCTGGATTTTGTTCATTGATATTTGTGGTTTTGTCCCCATTTTAATCTCTGATTTTGTTTATTTGGGTGTTTTCCTTTCTCTGTTTTGTCTTGTTGGCTAAGGGGTTGTTGATCTTGTTAATCTTGTCAAAGAATCAACTTTCTATTTCATGGTTTCTTTGTATACTTTGTTTGGTTTCTATTTCATTAGTCTCAGCCTTGCTTTTTGTTAAATTTCTCTGTCTACTGGTTTGGAATTTGCTTTGTTCTTGTTTGAGAGGAGCTTAAGGCGCAGCATTATATTCTTTCTTTGAGAGGTCGCTGTTTTTTTAATGTAGGCACATAGAGCTATAAACTTTCCCTTTAGATGGTCTTTGCTCTGACCCACAGATTCTGGTAGGTTGTATTTCATTTTCTTTGGATTCTAGGAATGTTTTGAATTCTTCTGTTATGATTTCAATCACCCATTGGTTTTTTAGCAGCATGTTTTTCAGTTTCCATGTGTTTGAGTATTTCCTGGGGACTCTTTCATTGTTGAGTTTTAGTTTTATTCTGTTGTGATCTGATATGATGCAGAAGGTTGCTTTGATTTTCTTGAATTTGGTGAGACTTGCCTTGTGTCCTAAAATATGTTCTATTTTGGAGAAAGTTCCAAGCTGCAGAAAAGAATGTGTATTGCCTAGTTGTTGGGTGAAGTACTTGGTGGATATCAACCATGTTTATTTGGTCTAATGTGTGAAGTAGTTCTAAAGATTCTTTATCATTTGTCTGGATGATCAGTCTGTTGGTGACTGTGGGATAATCAGGTCCCCCACTATCACTGTGTTAGTGTCTGTCTGTGCTCAGAGGGCCGTTGGAGTTTTTTAATGTAGATGGGTGCCCCAGTGTTTGTTGTATACAATATTTCCTCTTGATGAATTGTTACTTTCATTAATATGAAGTGACCTTCATTGTATCTCCTGACTGATTTTAGTTTGAAGTTGACTTTGTCAGATATGAGTAGAGCTACTCATATCTGCTTGTTTCTGGGGTCCATTTGCTTGGAAAACTTTCTTCCACCCTTTGACTCTAAGCCAGTATTTTTTTTTTCAGATAGATGAGTCTCTTGTAAGCTTAGGTGTTGTTTCTTCATCCAATTTGCTGTTCTGTGTCTTTTGATTGGGGCATTGATGCCATTTACATTCAGTGTTAGTATTGAGAAGTGCCTGTTGTTTCCAGTCATTTTTGCTTACTTGTTGTTTCGTTTTACCTATTCCTTGTGTATTGGTCTGCTTACTCAAAAGTGTTTATTCTTTCTTGAGTCTACTTGCCTCACTCTATTTTCAACTTCTATATGGAAAAGTCCTTTAAGTATCTTCTGTAGGGCTGGCTTGGTAGTTGCAAATTCATTTAGTTTTTCCTTGTTGACAAAGGTTTCAGTTTCTCCTTCAATGAGGAAGGATAGTTATGCTGGGTAGAAAGTCTAGGATGACAGTTCCTTTCTTTCTACATCTGAGTTAAGTCTTTTCATGACCTTCTTGTATTTAGAGTTGGAGTTTAGAAATCTGCTGTTATTCTAATGGGTTTGCCTGCTTATGTGACTTGTCTTTTCTCTTTTGCAGTTTTCAGAATTCTTTCTTTGTTCTATGTGCTGACAGTTTTGATTATAATCAGTCTGCGTGTCTTTCTTTTTTGGTCACGATGGGTTGATACTCTATAAACATCCTGCACTTGGGGGACTCTCTCTTTCTTGAGATGAGGGAAGTTTTTAACTATTAATCTATTGAATACATTGTCAAGGCTTTCAGTTTTTATCCTCTTCTCCTTCTTCAATACCCATGATTTGTAGGTTTTGTCTTTTCATGGTGTCACAGATATCTTGCATCTGCCATTCATATTTTCATAGCATTCTTTCATGATCTTTCACTGTTTGATCTAAATTCTCTACTTTGTCTTCTGTTCTTGATACTCTATTTAAAACTTTCTCCACTCTGTTCTCCAAGTTTCCAGTTATGATTTTTGTTTGGGATATTGAATTTTTTATTTAGTATTGATTAACTTAAAGGGTATCATTATCTTTTTTGATTTTCTCTTCCATATCCTGGATAATTTTCTTAATTAAAGTCATCAGTTTTTTGGAGACTCTTACTGCTCATTTAATTGGTTTCTCATGTTCTCTTTGAGGTCAAATGCTTACTTTTGTATTCTTCCTTTGATGTCATTAACCAGTTTTGCTATTTTTTTTAAATTATTTTTTATAGCTCTTCTTCTATGCAGGTGGAACTGGCCTTTTTATGGAGAATGATTGTCTTGCTATTTCATTCTGGAGTTGGTTTGGGTTAAGATTTTAATCCCTTGTGACCCTGTAGTATGGTTTTGAGTTTTTGTCTCTTGGAGCTTCAGTAGTGTTCCTCAGAGCAGGGTATACTAGATTTGTTACCCATTGCAGGGTTTTTGTTGTGTTGCAAATTATGTCTTTTCTCACATCATTGAGGGGTTTGAGTTCCTGCACTTGGATGGGGACAGAGGGTTTCTTCTGCAGTGCAGTGGAGAATGTCGGGTCTCAGTGCACTGCGGGGGCCAGGCCCCCTAGCACCAGCAGAGTAGCAGATTGCACCTCAGTGGAGGAGTTGGGATTCTAGGTCTTGGTAGGATGAGATGGGAATCTTCTCCAGGGAAATGCAGTGTGAAGTGCTTGGTTTCTGTGTGCCTGGGGAAACAGGGATTATCATACCACATGCAGAGTAGAAGATTTTAGCTTACCTCTCCTCAGTAGGATATCTGGCATTTTCAATCTTTGTTGTGAGAGTAAGGGTTCTGTTGCTATCAGGGACTGTGGGGGATGTGGATCTCCATGCTCTGTGGGGAGAGAAGCCTCCTGGTGCCTGCAAATAACAAAGCCTGGAGCCTGTGGTGCACTTCTGTGTGTGGTGGCAGGCTCCTGGCAATGTATAGCAAGTTGAGGCCACCTGTTGTGCATCAAGGCCAGTGCACTTGAATCGACATAGGAGCCCAAACACATAATGAGGTAAAGACACCCTCTTCAACAAATGCTGCAAGTAAGCCTGGATTTCACATATAGAAGGCTGAAACTAGATCCCTGTCTCTCAACCTGTACCAAAAACAACTCCAGTGGATCAAAGACCATAATATGTCAGGAAACTTTGAAGCAACTCCACAAACTAGTAGGAAATACACTGGTACATCCCTGCCATCAGGTTTGAGTGGGAGATGGTCATGAGAGAGGAGCATGCAGAGTGGGAGGGTCTGGTGTGAACCCTTAGAGAAGGTGAAGTAGCAGAGACTTGTGTGAACAGAAAGTATGGTCCAGACATTCTACCACCTGTGGAAGAGAGAGAGTTCCATAACATGATGGTCATATGGAGACAAATCACTGACTCTGCTTTCTCTGTGTTAATGTTGTCCTTTAGGTTGGGCATCTTGGACCAGTGTGTTGATTCCGTGTGGTCCTGAAGGCATCAAGCCCAAGTCTCCCTAACCACATGACTTCCAGGGCTTCCAAAGTAAAGTGAATTTCTGAGCAGGGCATGAATTATATATTCTTTCTATGCAAATCTACACTATCCAGTTTGTTGGTCGGTGCTGCTGAAAGACCTGCACTTTTCCAAATCACATGATGTACATATCCTCACCCCAAGAAGAAGATGAATTCCTGGACATGGATGGAAGCACTAAAACCAGCAAGTAGATTTCTTGGTTCCAAAGGTAATCTCTGCATGAAGGTAATTCAGTGCACTATCCCTGTCTATAATGTATTTGGGGCCACTGATCAGCTTAAACCCTAGCTATTCCTAGAAACAAGTTGGAGACATTGTGAAGCAAGTAAAATCTTACTCAACTGACAGGTGGTTAAGCTCCTTCTGGCTAACAGTGGCTCCAAAGAGAGAGAGCTTCTATAGTGAAAGCAGTCTAGAAGAAGTCAGATAACCATTTTATCAGACATTCTAAGAGGTTTAGCTCAATGTGAGTACTGTCAAGCTCAATATTCTGATCAGATGGGCAAATTCACAGCTACCAATGTGGAGAAAATGAGTCACAACCTTGCCACTGCGTTCTCCTATGTAAACATTGAGAATACTTCAATGAAGACTACAGGTGTAAAAAATTTCCCAGAAATAGATTGGCTTATATGTACAAATCTTAATGCAGAAACCCAAGTAATATGAAACAAATAAGGCCACATGACTCATCCTAAACTCAGTATCTCCAAAGGAACACTAACAATAATGAAGAAGAAGATATGTTAGACAAATGGTTTTTTAAAAATGGTTATGAGTGATTGTTAAAGAAAAGAATAGTTAAAGAAGGAAAGAATGAATACATGAGTGGATGACAAGAGAACACAAATAAAGACCAAATGGAAATAAGGAAGTCAATGCAGGGCTTGAATTGTAAAGATTCAATAGTTATAGCCATCCTGTCAGAAATCAAATTGAAATTCTGGGAACACAAAGTCAACAAATCAACTAAGAAACTCAGTTTAATGTTTCTCCCCATCAATGAATAATGTTGATTACAGAATGTGAGGAATTGAAGAAATTTAGATGCATTAGAAGCATTACCTGAAGGTAAAGGAAAAACTAAAGTAGGAATGGAACACTTGAAATTTCAGTTCCACCAATATATGGGTCACCTAATGTACCCCTCAGCCTTGGACCTTTCTCTAAGAATCATCTGTGGAGAGGGGGCATCCTGAGCCTGACTGGGAAGTCCTGGATGTATTCTTTCTCTCATCAGTTCAGATAAGTAATTAATAGACAGTGCAAAGGACCTGATGCAGGGGCACGGCTGGAGTGAGCCCAGGTGAGTGAGGTGTAAATGGGGTGATGTGGACTGTGCCTTATCTTGGGGCTGCAGTTAATTTTTGTAACATTGGAATGTTGGGCAACTCCATAAAACCATTTGCATCTTTAGAATACCCCAGTGGCTGGCTGACCTGGGGAAGGTGGGTGTGTGTGGGGAGCTGTGTTCCACTTTGAGGAGAGGGATTTGTATTACTGCTATGTGCCTTGGGGCCCATGGTTAATGTAAAATGATACCTCCTGTCACAGATTAACCTGCAGTGTCAGCCAGAAAGCCCCTTCCCTTCACTGAAACACCCAGAGCTCAGCAGCCTAGACAGTTGTTTTCCATGGATTTTCTCAGAAGCAAGGGTTATGAGCCTTGGTTCTAGGGTCCAGGATGAGGTGGCCACTCTCCCTTTGTGCCAAAGTCTTACTTCACGATAGGGGTGCATGAGATTGGAGCTTTGTTAGCACCTACTATGTGCTGACATAATGCAGGTGGCCTTCATCCGTCATGCATTTAAGCTTCACAGCCTCTCCTGCTACTGGCCAGTGATGAATAACCATAGGAAACATTTTGACAGCACCATGGGAGCCAGTTTGTAGCCTAAGCTCATAGTAGAATTATTCTATTTGACCCACCTCATAATGATGAGATAGGTATTATTATCACTTACATATTAGAGGGGAGGAAACAGAGGCACAGTGACATCAAGCACCTTTCTCAAGGCCACAGAGTAGAAACAGACTTTCTGGATGTGTGTGCTGTGTAGACACCAGACCCACAGTTTTAAGCTCCTTCTACAAGATGAGAATGTGGACATGAGCAAATTTCCCTGGAGTCTGCATGGGATACCACAGAGCTGCCCTTGTGCTTTTCTCCCCTTTGTTTGAAGCTGCTCATGTCCACACAAACCCTCATGAAAGGGGTCCTGAGGGACACCCCAATCCACAAGGAGTCCCATAGTCCTCTGCAGGTGACTGTCTGGGCTAGCGAGAACTCTCACTACCTTAGACATCCTGAGCTCCCATTCCTGGGCTTGCTGGAGTTGTCCAGGAGATTAATGTGCATAATTAGCATGGCTTATCTGTGGGAATGAGCCTCACCTTCACCCCATCTTGACCTACTCATTGTGCACTCCCCAAACACATTCTCACTTCTTCCTTGGTTATCTTTGCCTGCATTATCCTGTCACCCTCAGCACACCTCCACCTCTTTGTGCAGTTTTGCTTTTGTGTATACGTCACTGCTGTGCCACAGAGAAACAACACATTCGACCTTCTTCTCACATCCCACTTGGCTCCTGTCTGATTACACAGGTGAGTACGTGCAAGAGAGTGTGTACATGTGCATATGAGTGCTGTGTGTGTATGCACAAGTGCGCACATGCACGAGTGTGTGTATTGAGTATATTTGTCCTAAGTGTGTGTGTATGAGTGTATTTGATTAAGTAAGCCCACTATGGTGAACATACATGCATCTGTGTGCATACATGTGTGTTCATGCATGTGAGCTTGAGTATATATGACAGGGTGAGAACACTTCCACAGTGACTTCCCTTCTGGTTCCCTTATCCAAGCCCTGGACTTGAAGCAGCCACAGTCTTTCCTGGCCCCAAGACACAGGACTGTGACCCAACTCTCTAACTCAGAGGACCCTTTCATCACCCACCTGCACAGATAAGCACCAGGGCTGATGTAAGCTCAGGCAGGAATTTGCTTCAGGATTCTCCACCCCTTGCCCACATACTGGGAATCCCATAGGGTCCACACTGAAGGTAGAGCATCTGGAGACTTGGATTCTGGACTTGAATACAACTTCTTGGCCCACATTCAGCAACTCATGCAGGTCCAGCATAGTCAGTGACCAGACACTGCAGTCTGTTTAGTCAGAAGGAAAAGTATTTGAATGGTTAGGCACAGTATAGTGGGAACAGCATGGAGGGAATAAGTTGTGACAGCATTGAGAGGTTCTCATCTATATCCATGCTTCCAAGCCTACCTTGGCATGTTCAAAGATCCACGAGAAGCTGGTATAACCTGATTAGCCCTGGTGCTATGAAGGGACTATCAGGGTCCCCAGCCCAGTCTTGGACCCAAAAGGCACTCTCCTAACTCTGTCTCCCCTGCTTAGCTGTGAATGTCCCTGTGTATACTCATGTCCACATCCTGTGCCCAGGTTGGCCAGATATAGAATAATAGACACTGCAATGAAGTGGTGACATGTGTGGGACAGGACCTTGGCAAGGAGATTAGCAAATTCCCACCCCTGACAGTCAATGACTGAGGTGGCATGTGGGGGAGGAGGGACAATGGCATTAGACTGATGTAGGTTGTAACAGTGACCCCTCCTCACTGGCCCAGCCTGCATCAGCAATCCAAGCATGCCTTAGGTTTCTGATTCACCTTTCTCTCAGAGCTTCTTTATGGATTATAAAAGAATTTCATGACATTTTCAATTAATGTTACTCCAGCGGGATTTATTTATCTAATGTTGTTGATAAAGTCTTATGACATCTACAACATTCATTTCGCAATTAATTAACTAAAACTGGTGCAGTTTAGAGAGCAAATTAAACACTTTTTCAGGCAGGGGTTAGTGAATCTAATGAATGGGCCAGTGTGTTCTAAAAGAGAAATAAGAGCACATGTCTCCCTCTAGTTGATGACTTCATGAAATGAGCCAGTGACACTGAACTTTGTCCTCATTGGTGAAAGGTGATCACAGCACCTGCCTCCAGTTCTTCAGCAATCTGAGGTTGGCAAGAGTTTTTATTCATAGACAAACACAACAAAGTGCTTCATAATGGATGGTTAATTTTATGTGACATGCGCATGGGCCACTGAGTACTCAGATAGTTGATCAAGCACTATTCAAAGTGTGGCTGTTTCTGAGTGATGTGAATATTTCAAAGTACTAAATGAGAAAAGCACTTGGCCCTTTTAATAGGAGTGGGCTTTGTTAAGCAGTTCAAGGCTAGAGTAGAACTAAACCACTAAGTAACATGTAGTTCTTGTCTGACTGTATAAGTTACAGCATTGTCTTTATCCTGCTATTGCCTTGAAGAGACTTGTCAACTCTTGCTTTTGGCTCTTGAGTGAATTTTTGGACTGGATTTTGTACCATGTGCTCACCTGGGTTTCTAATTTGTTGATGGTAGATACATTTGGAACTTCTTTACCTCCATAACTATTCATTCAGTGTGTGTGTGTGTGTGTGTGTGTGTGTGTGTGTGTGTGTTTGAATGCACACTCTTTTGGCTCCATGTCTGGAGAATGTGATAGACATATGCCCCAAGTGACAATTGTGGTCAAGAGTACTGGCTTTGACACCTGAAGCCACGTTTTTAGCTGGAGGAAACTAGTCTACTGTGGACTTTCAGATGAAGTATTCACAAATTTAGGGAGACTAGACATGAATGTATTGGGGTGTGTTTTGTCATCACTGTACTGGGGGTTGTAGCTCAGGAATCATATACAACTGCAGTGCTCAAGACACTGGGTCCAGCTCCCAACTCCACAGTGGGAAAGAAAGCTTAGCTGCAGAAGCATGACAAACACCCCCCATGGGAAAATAGAAAGCCTTAATAAAGAAAAATCATGGCCACTGCTCCAGTATCCCTAGAAGAATATAGGAACTCGGGGTTCTCAGTGAGCAATTTCCAGTTGAGCTAACCTTCTAAACCAGGGGGTCTTTACTGTATTTCCCCTGTAGAAGATCATATTTCTGTTTGCTCAGTATATGCCTCAATGCTTACTTCCAGAACTAATTCAGCATTGCTAAATTAGAGCTAATATGCTAAATCAAGCTAACATCAATTTATTGAATGAGGCACTATTTCATTAAAGAAGAATGCTGAGCTTTCCACTTTCATTGGAACCTGAAGCATTTTCCTTTAGAGGCAGAAGGTACTTGTTTCCTCACTATACAGAGACACACTAAATGGGAGGGGGGAGGACCAGGCTGGACCAAGCAAAAAGAAATACTCTATCTCAAAAATAAGAAATGCAAAAAGGGATGGTGGTTTTGCTCACATGGTAGAGGAATTTCCTGGAATTTTCCACTATTGCCAAAAAAATCAATGAAATATATCAAAGGAATCTAAAACAGTGCAACACTGAATTTCATATAATCTGAAAATGGAGGAAAGTAACTATAAGTACCAAAAGGAAGAAAACATCATTGTGGAGATTAGAAGTATAAGCCAGTAGTATTTGCAGGGTTGATTGCACAATCAATGACACAAAGTGAATAACAACATCACAATGCAATCAAATGTTGAAAATGAGAAATGCAACGTATAGAAATTCTAATCCTGATAGAAGAAGTAGCATGAGTTTTCAGTAGACTGAAGTAAATCACAAGTTTTACTCTCATATCTAACTGCTAGAATGGTTTAGTCTTATTTTTGACTTTTGTTTAATATACACATGAATTTAACTTTCAGAACCCTCATTGTACATAGAATGGGTTTTATTCCTGAAGCCATATAGAGTGTTTCTCTCTGGCCTTAACAAAATAATGTAGCACTTGGGACCAAAGATGAAGCCTAAGATCCCTGCACTGGAGGCCAAGATGGAGAAGACCTCCACGGCCACCATGATCCTTCCCTTGGTGCTGTGGTAGACAGGGAGGAAGGTGACCCAGACACTACAGAACACCAGCATGCTGAACGTCAGGAACTTGGCTTCATTGAATGTGTCAGGAAGGTTCCTTGCTAGGAAAGCCACAGTGAAGCTCCCAAAAGCCAGGAAAATTAGGTATCCCAGGATGCAGTAAAAGGCCACAACTGATCCCTTGTTACACACGATGATGATGTGGCCGTGTTCCGAGTTTGTGTCTGTGTCAATGAAGGGTGGAGAAGTTCCAAGCCAGATTCCACAGGCAGTCAGTTGGATCAGTGTGCAGATGGGAATAAGGTAGTTAGGTGTTCTTGATACCAACAGCCACCTCATCCTTTTCCCTGGAGACGTGACATTAAATGCCAGAATCACAGTGAGAGTTTTGGCCATGACAGTGGAAGTAACCACTGTGAACACAATTCCAAATGTGGTCTGCTGGAGGATGCAGGTGGCCATGCTAGGACGGCCAATGAAGAGTAAGGGACAGAGAAAGCAGAAGGTGAGGGAGATGAGCAGGATGTAGGTGAGAGCCCTGTTATTGGCCTTGACAATGGGAGTGTCTCGGTGTTTCATGAAGACCACAAGAACAGCAGCTGTGAGTACAGAGAAGATCACAGCGATGCAGGCCAGAGCCAAACCCAAGGGATCTTCATAATCCAGAAAGGTCACAGATTTTTGGAGGCAGTGGTTTTTGTCTCGGTTTGCATATTGATGATCTGGACACTTCACACACTGATCCATGTCTGGTGATGAGTGCAGGTTACCATTAGTCAAGGTTCAGTTGACACCCCTCCCCTACAGCACAATGGTAAACTTTTCCTCTTTTGTTGCTTTAGTTAAAAATGAATTCTACACTGCAAATAATTCCAATCAAACACTCCCTGTTTTTGTTATGGTAGCACAAACAATGTTACTTTAACTTCCTTGACTTATTAGACATATTCATGACACCATTTTGGAACTCTGAAAAAACACTAAAGTTATTCCTAGCTGACCAAATAAAAGCTCTATAAATTATTTCATGTTTTATTCACAACCACCCTAAGTTTATTTAGAATTATGTTCCCTTTTATTATGACATAGATAATTAATAATTTCCAGAAAATAGAGGCAATCAATAACACTTTTTAACTGGGTGAAGAAGTCTCAACATCCTGTAACTCAATGTAATTTTCACCATATGCATGTTCTAGGTTAGAGTACACTTGCACTGAATCAATACATTTATTTGTAGGGTACTAAGGTCTTTCTACTATGAAGTTTGTCCTTTCATAATCCTATTTAGACCTGCACTAATTTCAGTCTATTTGCCATTATTCTACACATGTTTTGTTAATGTCAAGAGTCTTTCAAAGCAAGTATGATTTTTAGGCCTAGGGAGCATATACATTAAGATATAGTAAATGTCATTGTTTAAAAAATTCACTTACGACTTACAACTACTATGTAGAATATAATACATTCATATATACTAGCCTCATATTACATCATAAGTAAATTCAATGATTAATTTCACAATTTACCTCAATTTCATGGAAAACACTACTGTACGAACATATTCATGTTATATGTTCTTTTTCTGAAAATATTTTATGCTTGTTGCACGGGACCAAGGCTGAAATCCAAGCTACTCAGGAGGTAAAGACAGGGGGGATTGCATTTCAAGACCAGCCTGGGGAAAAACTCAGATCCCATGTCAACAAATAAGCTTGGAGTGATGTTGGCACCTGTGTTCCCAATTTAGGCTGATCACACTGCAAGGCAAAAAGCATGTATCTGTCTACAAATTAACTGAAGCAAAAAAAGACTAGGACTATAGTTCAAGTGATAGAGCACTTGCCTAGCAAGACCAAGTTTTCGAGTTTAGAGCCTGGAGTCATTAATCAATCAATTAATCAATCAATAAGTCAATTCATAAACTATGTGTCCATTTCTGTTACTGAAAGTATTGTCTTGGGCTGCAGAATTTCACAAATGATGTCCTGTTACAAAGTTTTTCTTTTTTGGTGAACAGTCTTATTAAGATTTTTTATCATATTTATTTATATTAGAATACCCCTTAACTTTGATTTTCCTTTGTTGTGTTAATTTACTAAACACATTTTCTTGTTGTATTGATTCTCTTGTTTCTTTGTCTTTAGGTTGCTTTTCTGTATTATGATAGGTACTTGTTATAAACAATGTCTGACATTCCTGATTTTATGCCTGAGAATTTATTCCAACCTCTCAAGTCCATTCATAATATTTTCATGTTTTCATCATTTATAATCTTTATTTAAAGTGTTCTTTAAACTGTGATATGTGTAAACAAGTATTTGTTAATATGTAAACTTGAAGATAGTGACATTGTTTATAGAGAGTTCTTTGTCTGAACAGAGTGAACCTACATTAAACCCTGTGGTCATAAAGAATTAAAAATGAAAATTAATTGCGTCTGCACTGTGTTGTCAATCTCAATATATTTAAAAGTGAAATTGAAATCATGCAACTATGCTGCTTAAATAAGGTATATGAATCATAAAGGAAATGAAAAACTGTGATGTAGAAGTGTTTCCAGCATGTACTATTTAACATAAATCTGGACATTGTAAATGTAATATGCTAACTGTGGCATCCTGAAAGGTTCAATATCTATTTGTATCTCTATTCTACATCATTCCATCCAACTTTCTGTGGGTTTCTGCCAGATGGTAACATTTTCAGGTTTTGTGATTATTACAAGAATTCATAGTATAAAAATCTAGTTGACATTTCCCCCACTCATCTAACATAATATTAGTGTTCATGTATCTCTGTACAAATTTATGACACTTTTCCAGTAGGTCTCTGTGTATTCATTGTAGACCTATTACGTTGATTTGAGTTCATGTCATTATTAGTTGCATGTCTTTTTACATATGGAGTGTTGGTTTGTTTTCTTTGGAGGGGCTGGGGTTGAAACTGAGGGTTTTGTACTTATAAAGCAAGCACTCCACCACGTGGTCACAGCTCCAATCCATTTTCATCTGGTTGTTTTTGCTATAGGATCTCACACACTGTTTGCTTGGGCTGGTCTTGAGCTGTAATCCTCTGATCTCAGCTCTCAAGAAGCTAGGATTATAGGTGTAATCCACCAGCACCCAGGTCTGCTAACTGAAGTTTTAAAAAGTTTCTTACAATATACATAATCCTACCCCTTAAACCAAACAAAAATTTTCTGAACACTTGGTCTTTGTCAAGCATTTTGACAAGCACTCAGAAAATAGACATGTGCAAGAACCATGTATTCACTGTGAGGTACAAATAGGAAGGTATTTTTCCATAATATTTCTCCCAAATTCCATGACAGAGATGAAAATTGCATAGAGAGAAGTGGTGGAAGGTGTTTTCTTGAGAAGGTAATGCATACAATTGATATAGCAATGAATCAAATATGAAAATCATGGTATATGGGCTGTGCTGTTTCAAAGGTCAATGTGATCCTTTGTGTCATTTCACTTGCCAATGGATGTAGGTAGATCTTGCCTATGCATTCCACTTGTAGGGCTTTTCCCTCTTCAAGGAATATCGGAAACTATTTAGGATGGGTGGGAGTTTCTTCATAAGTCACAGACTTACCTGTCCCATTAGAAATCTCATTGTCAGGGCAAGGGATGCAATCAAAGCAACAGGGAGCCTTTCCCTGCTGAGGGGAATTCCTGAATCCAGGTCCACAACTCTTGCTGCAAACAGAGTGAGGATTCTGAGGAAAATCAGATATGTATTGGTGGTTGCTCAGACATTTCCATACTATTTCAAAAATTACAGTGTTTATTGAATTGGATCAATAAGAAATAGTAATTTTTTCTACAAAAATACTTCAAATTCATTGTACATTATTAGACTCTAGCCATGACATGACACAATGGCTTATGTGTAAAAGTCTTGGTCACAAGGACTGCTGTTTTTTTAGAAAATATCGATCCTTTAAGCATTGAAACTAGTGGGAGGAAATTTGGTAATTACAAGTATTCAGTTATAAGTGATATTGGTACCCCAGGGCCAATCCTCTCTCTCTCTTGGTACCTCTGTTGCCATGAGGTGTGTACTTGCTATGCTACCTGCTCCAACCATAATGGTCTGCCTTGCCATAGACCTTAAAGGACCAGGCCCAGTTCAAGACGGACACTTTCACAACTCTTAGCTGAATAAACCCTTTACCCCTAGAAGTTGATTTTCTCATTCATTTTGTCACAGTGAGGGACAGCCAAGAAAAACAGATATTGTGTGTGTTTTAGGATTGCAAAATATGAACACAGAAACATGTTGGTAAACAAATGTGTTCCTTTCTCACCCATGATTGAATTAATAAGAAAAATCTTTAAATTGGACATTATTAAATGAACATTGCTGGATCATGAATCAATATTAGGAATATTAACTCTGAACAAGTATAGCTTATTGATGTGTGAAATTCAAAGCTTTATGACTTGATCCAACCCACCTCTAAAGTTTGCGAGTTCCACTCTATCAGATCCTCATGTAGAGATAATTGTTGACCATGTAGACCATATGGGGAAAACTTTCCTACTTTCACCTTATGTCTAAGACCTTCTGGAAAATTCCAAAAGTTGAGAATGTCATACTCTGCCTCCAATTTCCTTTTCTCATCCAAAGTCACTTGGTCTCCTGCAGGGTTGTTAAACTGAATGCTCTTCATAAAAGGGTGCAGCTAAAAGAGATGCATCATCCTAAGGTGAAGTGGATTCCATGGTTAAGACAGAAAATCTGAACTGAGCAAAGTTCCTAATTGTGTTCATAATGCATTACAGAAATGATGTAGTACAAAGGAAAAGCTAGAGAACTAAAATATCATGATATCAAATGCTGGACACACATCAGAGGATCAAACACAAAACACCTATGTCACACTTAACTATAATGAGTGATTCTGGGGAATTCGATCATTTTTAACTTCCTGGAAAAACCTAGTTGCATGTATTTTATGAATGAATCTAGAGATTCAACTATCAAATGGGTTCATTAACACCTAAACTGGAATTAAATAAAATCATTAATATAAAATACCCACTACAGCCTCTAGCAGGTCTTAGGTACTCGAAGACCTCATTCTCTTTCTTGTTATTTAAGAAACTGTTTGTGAAATGTTGGCTTTATCCTATTGAAAACATTTTCCATGTAGGTTGTTGAAGTCATTTAAAACAGAAAACCTTGACGTGGAACTAAAACATATTTCTTTTTGACACATGGCTCCCTGGTATTCAAGTATACATCTGCCCAGGTCTAGTTATCTCCTAGGAAGTGAAAAATGTATACTTTCTATTGTGCTTTCTGAAATGTATCACAAACTACTTAGCTTGTCTATGAAATCAGTTCACAAAGAGATGTTCCTGATGTCATGTACCTTCCAATGAAAAAGTCTTTACCTGAGAAGGGGAAAACACCATCCACTTTCCATTTCCCACTGTTTGCATTTGGATTTGATGAAGTAGCATCTCATGAAGGGTGTGGGCCACAGCATACACAGCATTGTAAATATTGTAACTCTCTTCACTCATGGCTGTTTCAAAACGATTCCCAGGCAACCAGGTCAAGGAGGCATTGTGTGGACATTTCTTATAAGTTCCACACTGAGACTCAGAAAACGAGCAATTTAAAAACACTAAAAATAGACTAACCAGGTAAAAGTCATCTGGATATTTGGAAGGGTTAGCTGACTGGATGAAATTTCTGAAACCAGAAATGTCTCCATGGTGGTGTGAAAAAATGAGTTGTCCATGGAATGAGTCTAAAATGAGATGGATATGACTTCTAATTACATCCCATTGAGAATTCATGACCCAGACTTTGCCTGTCATTAAAATCTCCCTCAAAGTATTCATTAAAACTTCCAGGAAATCACTGTCACCATAAAGGATTATCACATTTGCTGATGATTTTATAATATGGTGATGTTTTGACCAGGTTTTTGGGAAAAAGGACACTGTAGAGACTGGGATCATTTCCACAAAGGCTACACAGATTCTGTGCTTGTCCATCTCTTCTCTCAGGTCTGAGAGCATCTGAAAACCTCTGTGGTCTTCTGAAATGAAGAGCCCCACCCAGGTCCATCTGAAATGAAGCATCAAGGAGACCATGCCAAGGACCAGAGATGTTTCTTTGGGAGCCATCTGATAGAGAGATGTGAACTTGTCATGGTCACTCAGGATAGGATCAAAAGACCCAAAGGTAAGCTAAAGGGAGAAGGAAATCGAAGCTACATGAAAAAGAGGACAGTCAAGAAGTACAAGCTGAGGTCTGGTACATACTAAGCCTGAGGAAAAGAGGTAGTAAGTAAGGCTTGCTCATTACACTTTATGAGAACTCTCTGGAAAACCATACGTCAGTCTCAGAAATCTAAGAAAGCCCAGTGTCTGCTTCAATTTCTCCCTCTTCTGTGTTCCAAACAAAGGGAACATGGGTCTTCCACAAACTCTTTGACATTAAGAATGGAGAACTTCACCAAAAGAGTCTCCTCCTTTTGTTCTTCCTGACACCTGTCAATTGCACCAAAGAAGCCATGGTTTCATCTATTCCCATCCCACCCACACCCTTACCTGTGGAATTTTGTAGAGCTGCAGCAGTGTCCCAGTATGGGCAGATGTTATACGTGAAGGTCCTGTAAGTGCTGCTACAGATTTGCTCTCTCTTCTACAGTTGTAATTAGGAACAACTTTGTCGGACAGAAAAAGCCAAAAGAAGGGTGGCTCTAATGTCCTCCATTCAGTGTGTAGGACATTATAAATATCAAATCCCAGAGACATGTTCTGTAGAAGAAGGGGGTTCTTGTTGATCTCCTCAATGGCAAAATCCATGGCAAGTACAAACTGGTAGTTCCTTAAGGAAAGCCTAAATAGAGACCATTGTTTTCTCCATTAGGAATAATAAATATGTGATATGTTTAAATTCAAATCAATGACTTCTGTGCATTGAACACATGTGTCTCTAAAATAATATGTCACATAATCTGTGTCTATGCATATTCATTAAGAATGTAGGTTCTTATTTAAGTTTAGTTGAGGTCATAAAAAATAATCTTCTGTAAATGAGATTCAAGTACTTGTATGAACAAGGAAAGGAAGGGAGGGGGGAGGGAGAGAGAAAGAAAGTGGGTTGAGACAGAGAAGTGTAGGGAGAGGAAGAAGGGGAAAGCAAGAGTGAAAGGGCTGTAGAGGGACAGGGAGAGGGAAGATGGAGAGGGAGAGGGAAGGGAGAGTGAGGGAGAAGGAAGGGGAGATGCTTTGTTATCTCAATGCAAATTTGTGGTACATTATGCTTTGTTTTTCCTGTGCCACATGTGTGAAAGTGTGTATGTGTTGTTAAATTGACCCAATCTGTTATGTGATTATAAGAAATCACAACTTCTTAACATTCACCTACTCCCTGGGAATACAAATTTTGTTTTTGCTTGCCTAACCACTATCAGAGATCCTTGTGACCTTGAGACTTGAACATATCCATTAACATCAGCCTAGGTGGCCAGTGGTCTTCTTTACAACCACTACTTCAAACTCAGTCTCCATAATGTGGTGTGAGACAATGTTTATTGTGGGTAAGTCCAGATAGTAAGATTATAATTTTGATTCTTGAACTCATTCTTAGTGTGTTGATTTCAAACACTGGGCTGATATAAATCACACAGCCCTGCAGTGTAGAGCTTCTAGAATACCTGTACTGCATCTGGAAGAAATGTAGTGCCCATATCTTGCACATTTACTACTCCCTTTCACATCACCTGTGGCTGGTGGCAGCAGTTTTGGGTCTAGGCCAACTTCAACAATAGGAAGTGAAGAGAAGAGTAGGCCTTGTTTTAATTCAGGATGTGTTAGTCTTGGTGAGTAAAGGATTTTTATGTGACACAGCCTGATCGCTTTGGTGGCCATAGGAATGACAGTGAAACTTGGAACTGGTCAAACCACAGTGATTAGTTTCAGAAACAGACAGCATCACACAGTTTACAACCTCAGACTAGAAACTGTGGATGAGGTATCTGGGCCTACCCTATCCCCAGGGAGAGGTTCATATGTTTAAAGTATTTCTCTATGCACTCCATTGTTGAGGTTTTCATTTTCAATACAGCAACAGATTATGTGTGACAAACTGGATTTTTCTTTGTGTTCATTAATGATACAATAATAATATATCACCAAATCATTCCCTACAAACCTTTCCAGAGAAATAGTGTAATTGACAACAGGCTCAGACAAAACATACCAAACTCTTAGAATTTCTGGAAACACAGGCCCAAATGAAGCCAGAAAAGGAAGGAAGACTGAAGTAAGTAAATACGTGATAGTTGAAAGCCCAAATGATATCCCATGTCAGAAAGCATCACGAACCTTTTAGGAAATTATGACCTCACCTCATTCTCCAGATGAGACAACAGTGTATAATCAGGAACTATTTGTTAGGGGAGAAAAGTCAGAGAATTAAACAAGCCATTTTAAGGAAACAAATACATGAACTGGAATAAAAAAAAGAGAAATATTTCATTAGTCTACTGAAAAACTTAATAAAAACAAAGAGAATAAAAAATATTAAACAGAATTTCTTGAGCTGATAAGTACATTCAACAAACTCAAAAAATGTGATAGAAGAGAAAAATAGCAAGGTAGATCAACAAAAGAAAGATGAATGTTCGTAGAGACAGGCTATTTAAAATACACAATTGAAGGAGAACAATAATGAAGAAGTTGACAAAGGCTTATTGCTTCTTTGAAAAAGTATAAAAGACCAAATATTTGCACTATTGCAATTCAAGAACCAGTTGAGAAGGCCAAAAATGTAGGAAGCTTATTCAAATAAATTATAATGTTAAAACTCCCCAACATAGAGAAAGACACAAATATCAAGGTACAGGATGATCAAAATTAACCATTCACAAGAAAGCAAAACCAAGTCTGCCTGAAGCCATAGTATAATGAAGTTCTCACAGGTGAAAGATAAAGAGAAGATTCTCAAGCCTTAAAAAGAAGAGTAAAAAATAAATGTAAGTTTAACACTGCTGCCCTGAGATGGGTTTTCAGCACAAACATAGAAGCAGTAGTGCTAGTTGAATTTCACAATAGTGAAGAAGAAGAACAACAACAACAACAACAACAATAAGAACGACAGCAAAAACAAAAACCTGTAAGACAAAGAGCTCTTCATTTGCAATGAAGGAAGAATAAGGATTTCCCTAGGGAAACAAATATGACAGAATGTATCAACACTGACATTATATAAGAAATACCATGGTGAAATTTTCACATGGAAATATATATATATATACAAATACACACTGCATTTATTGTATATTGTGTATCCACACATATAAATATACTTATGTATATTCATATATATATATATAAAGAATGGTTTTCATTATGACATTCTGATACATTTATATGTATATTTATTGTATTTTACCCCTATATTTCTTATGACTATCCAGTCTCTCATTTTTGTTTATTTCTATGTTTGTATAATTTTTATGTTAATTTGCTATTATGTAAAGGTATTTGACCAAGAAGAATCTAAATTCTGACACCCTGGACCCCCAGCCTGTACAAAGCTTGTTTACAATGCATTACAATGAGAAAACAGGATGGCTGCCGCACCTCAGATGCCAGCTCCAAACCTGCTTTGAAGACACAAAACAACTGGTGAGAAAATAAGTGGCTCGTGGTATTCCCACAGCTACCCTTGAGATAAACCAGCATAGCCCCCTGGACAGACTGAACTCTGCCCCACAATAAAAAAAAAAGAATAATAAACAAGGAACTGAAAAGGAACACACAGCAGAGGGGATAGGGTGCTCTGAGCACATCTGAGAATGGAGGAGGGGCAAGGAGATGATCTCCATGTGAAAGTTCAGTAAACAAAGACTGGAAATGCAGAAGGGCCAACAGTGGGCAGGTGATAAGCCGCTGCCTGAAATAGGGCAGATAGCTATCCACAAAGCTCATCTCTTGAGCCAGTGAGTAACATCCAAAGTCAAACAACATTTCAAAATTGGAAAACAGTCAGAAAACCAGCATAACATGCTGACAGCAGAGAGCCAGCTGATCAATCTCTGACCTTGCCCCAAAGAAAAGGTGTGAAGCAAAGAAACAAGCCCCCAGTAAACAAACACAGTGAAAACCCAACTCCAAAGCAGGATGGCTAGTGGGCCACAGAGCTGATCTCTGGAATCTGAGGACAAGCCACACTTCATTGAGGGTGGAGCTAACTAAGCAGCTGCCACCGAAAGACAGGGGAAAAAAACTGGTGAGTCTCCCTAACCACCTGGCGAAACTTAGACAGAGCTTCTGCTTACATACCAAAACCAGGACTGGATGCAGAAAGAGTAACACCAGAATTACTAAGACTGAAATTCTATTGTTCTTGAACCTGGAATTTAATTTATGTGTTTGTATGTTTGTTTTGTTCCCTGTTTGTGTGTCCACCACCTGTCCCAGTTGAGTTCTTGGGTACTCTCTTTTTTTTTCCTTTTCTTTTTTCTTTCTTTCTTTCTTTGTTTTGTTAGGTCTAATATTGTAAGTTAGCTAACACTAAATTACACACAGACCAGGGACAGAAACAGCACCAAATGCAGTGGTGGGAAGACAAAAAAGACATGGAAACTTTTCTCCCCCCAAAAATAAATTAATACAGGATTCAGAGGGAAATGAAGAAAAGAGATAACCAGTTCTAGACTCCAACAAAACAAAGATAAACGATCCCAAGGAATGCAACGAAGCCCACAGAACATTCTGAAAGAAGAAATCCTGAAAGTAATCACTGAGAATTTCATGGAAATGTTACTAGACAAGGTCAAACAAATGTACAGGAGGCACTCAAGAAATTCCAAGACAACAAAAATAAAGAATATCAGCAGACACAAAAATGAATAAATAAAGTCATAGGAGCCGTAAATAAATACCAAAGTGAAACAGACAACACCATAAACAGAGAGATAAATGAATTAAGAACAAAAATTAACAATATTAAAGGGAAGTGACACATGATAACAAAAAACTCAAAAAAAAATGAAACAGAAATACAAAACAAAATGGAAAGCAGCTCCAGCAGACCAGAACAAGAAGAACACAGAATCTCAGAACTTGAAGATGAAATAGAAATTAAAGTAAAAATGGAAGAACTGTTACTCAGAAAACTTAATGCCTCTGAAAGGATTATGCAAGATCTCACTGATTCCATCAAAAGACCAAACCTGAGAATCATGGGCATCGAAGAAGGAGAAGAGATGCAAGCAAACGACATGCATAATACATTCAACAAAGCAATAACTGAAAATTTCCCAAATCTAGAAAAATCTAGTCCCCTAGAGATGCAAGAGGCCTCCAGGACACCAAACAGACCAGATCAAAATAGAAATACCCCACAGCATATCATCATTAAAACAACAAGTACAGAAACTAGAGAAAGAATATTGAAGGCTGTAAGAGAGAAAAAAGAAATAACATGCAAAGGTAAACCCATCAAAAACACAGCAGACTTCTCAACAGAAACATTAAAAGCAAGAAGAGCTTAGGGTGAGGTCTTCTGGGCACTGAATGAAAATAACTTCAACCCCAGGATACTCTACCCAGCAAAACTATCATTCAATATTGATGAAGCAATAAAAGTCTTCCACAATAAGCAGAAACTAAAACAATATGTGACCACAAAGCCACCACTACAAAATATTCTTCAAGGGATTTGCACACAGAAGCTGAAAGCAAACAAAACCAGGACAGGGCAGGCAGTCCCAAATCACAGGAGAAGAAAGAGCAAGAAAGTAGAGAGTAATCTCAACTTAGGTACACACAATCAAACCTTCAAACAACTAAGACAACTAAATGACAGGAATCACCACATACCTCCTAGTACTAACACTTAATGTTAATGGACTTAATTCACCCATCAAAAGGCCCTATTTGATGAAATTGATTAAAAAGTAAGACCCAATAATTTGTTGTCAGGAGACCCATCCCACTAACCGAAATAAGCAAAACATTATGATGAAAGTCTGGTAGAAGATTTACCAAGACAATGGACCCTGAAAGCAGGCAGGAGTAGCAATACTTACCTCTGATAAAGTAGACTTCAAACTTACATTGATCAAATGAGATAAAGAAGGACATTCCATACTAATAAAAGGGGAAATAAACAAGAAGAAAATAACAATTATCAACCTATATGTAGCCAATATCATGCACCCAATTTCATCAAACAAACCCTGAAGGACCGACAAGCATGTATTAACTACAACACTGTGGTCATGGGAGACTTTAACACTCCATTATCAAAAGATAGGTCATCCAAAAAAAAACTCAATAAAGAAATCATAGATCTAAAATATACAAAGATCAAATGGACCTACTTGATGTCTACAGAACATTTCATCCAACTTCTACACAATATACATTCTTCTCAGCATCCCAAGGAACCTTCTGCAAAATAGGTCATATGCTAGGGCACAAAGAATGTCTCAGAAAATATAAGAAAATACAAATTATACCATACATACTATCTGATCACAATGCAATAAAAGTAGAACTCATTAACAAAAGTAAAGACAAAAAATATGCAAACAGCTGGAAACTGAATTACTCATTACTTAATGAACAATGGGTCATTGTTGAAATAAAAGAGGAAGTTGAAAAGTTCCAGGAAGTCAATAAAAATGAAAACACAACCTACCAGGACCTAGGAGACACAGCAAAGGCAGTCCTGAGAGGAAAGTTAATAGCCATGAGTGCATATATTAAAAAGACTGAAAGATCCCAAATCAGTGACCTAATGTTACATCTCAAACTCCTAGAAAAACAAGAACAAGCAAATCCCAAAACAAATAGAAGGACAGAAATAATAAAAAGAAGTGCTGAAATCAATGAAATAGAAACCAAAACAACCATACAAAGAATTAATAAAACAAAAAGGTTGTTCTTTGAAAAATTAAACAAGATTGACATCCCCTGGCAAACCTGACTCAAATGAGGAGAGAAAAAACCCAAATTAGTACAATCAGGAATGCAAAAGTGGAGATAACAACAAACACCATGGAAGTCCAGGAAATCATCAGAGATTACTTTGAGAACCTATATACAAACAAATTTGAAAATCTTAAAGAAATAGACAGATTTCTGGATACATATGATCATCCAAAACTGAACCAAGAGTATATTAATCACCGAAAGAGATCTATAACACAAAATGAAATTAAAGCAGCAATCAAGAGGCTCCCCAAAAAGAAAAGTCCAGTACCTGATGGATTCTCTGCTGAATTCTATCAGACCTTTAAAGAAGAACTGATAGCAACCCTCCTTAAACTGTTCCATGAAATAGAAAGGGAAGGAAAACTGCCTAACGCATTTTATGAAGCCAGTATTACAGTTATCACAAAATCGGGAAAAGACACCTCCAAAAAAGAGAATTATAGGCCAATCTCCTTAATGAACATTGAGGCAAAAATCCTCAATAAAATAATGGCAAACTGAATTGAACAACATATCAAAAAGATCTTTCACCATGACCAAGTAAGCTTCATCCCAGGAATGCAAGGGTGGTTCAACATACAAAAATCAATAAACATAATAAACCACATTAACAGAAGCAAAACAAATACCACTTGATCATCTCAAAAGATGCAGAAACAAGCTTTGATAAGATCCAACACCATTTCATGATAAAAGCTCTAAGAAAATGAGGAATAGAAGGAAATTACCTTAAAACTATAAAGCTATAGATGACAAACTTACAGTCAGCATTATACTTAATGCAGATAAACTGAAACCATTCCCTCCAAAATCAGGAAAGAGACAAGCATGCCCACTTTCTCCACTCCTATTCAACATAGTACTGGAATTCCTAGCCAGAGCAATTAGGCAAGAAGAAGGAATAAAAGGAATACAAATAGGTAAAGAAATGGTCAAAATATCCCTATTTGCAGATGACATGATTCTATACCTTAAAGACCCAAAAAACTCTACCCAAAAGCTCCTAGACACCATCAATAGCTATAGCAAGGTACCAGGATATAAAATCAACTTAGAAAAATTATTAGCATTTCTATACAATAATAATGAAAAAACTGAGAAAGAATATATGAAAACAATTCCATTTATAATAGCCTCATAAAAAATCAAATACCTATGTGTAAACCTAACAAAGGATGTGGATGACCTCTACAAGGAAAACTGTAAACTTCTGAAGAAAGAGATTGAGGAAAACTATACAAAGTGGAGAGATCACCCATGCTCACGGATTGTTACAGTCAACATAGTAAAAAAGTCTATACTCCCAAAAGTAATCTACATGTTTAATGCATTTCACATCAAAATCCCAATGACATTCATTAAAGAGATTGAAAAATCTACCGTGAAATTTTATATGGAAACACAAGAGGCCATGAATAGCCAAGGCAATATTCAGTCAAAAGAACAATGCAGGAGGTATCACAATACTCGACTTCAAACTATATTACAAAGCAATAGCAATAAAAACAGCATAGTACAGGCACAAAAACAGACATGAAGACCAGTGGAACAGAATAGAGGACCCAGATATGAAGCCACACAACTATAACCAATTTAACTTTGACAAAAGTGCTAAGAATATATGATGGAGAAAAGACAGCCTCTTCAACAAAAACTGCTAGGAAAACTGGTTAGCAGTCTGCAAAACACTGAAACTACATCCATATATATCACCATACACCAATATTAACTCAAAATAGATCAAGGATCTTAATATCAGACCCCAAATTCTAAAGATGATACAGGAAAGAATAGGAAATACTCTGGAATTAGTAGGTATAGGTAAGAACTTTCTCAATGGAACCCCACCAGCACAGCAATTAAGAGATAGAGAGATAATTGGGACTTCATAAAACCAAAAAGCTTCTGCTCAACAAAAGAAATGGTCTCTAAACTGAAGAGAACACCCACAGAGAGGGAGAAAATATTTGCCACCTACACATCAGACAAAGGACTGATAACCAGAATATATAGGGAACTTAAAAAACTAAATTCTCCCAAAATTAAAGAACCAATAAAGAAATGGGCAAGTGAAATAAACAGAACTTTCTCAAAAGAAGAAGTTCAAATGGCTAAAAAACACATGAAAAAATGCTCAGCATCTCTAGCAATAAAGGAAATGCAAATTAAAACCACACTTAGATTCCACCTCACCCCTGTTAGAATAGCCATCATTAGCAACACAATTAACACCAAGCATTGGAGAAAAGGAACCCTCTTACACTGCTGGTGGGAATGTAAACTAGTACAACCACTCTGGAAAAAAATTTGGAGGCTACTTAAAAAGCTAAACATTGATCTACCATATGATCCGGCAATACCACTTTTGGGGATATACCCAAAAGACTGTGACACAGGTTACTCCAGAGGCACCTGCATACCCATGTTTATTGCAGCACTATTCACAATAGCCAAGTTATGGAAACAGCTAAGCTGTCCCTGTACTGAAGAATGGATTAAGAAAATGTGGTATTTATACACAATGGATTGTTATGCAGCCATGAAGAACAAGGAAATGTTATCATTCGCTGGTAAATGGATGGCATTGGAGAACATCATTCTGAGTGAGGTTAGCCTGGCCCAAAAGACCAAAAATCATATGTTCTCCCTCATATGCAGGCATTAGATCAAGGGCAAACACAACAAGGGGATTGGACTTTGATCACATGATAAAGCAAGAGCACACAAGGGAGGAATGAGGATAGGTAAGACACCTAAAAAACTAGATAGCATTTGTTGCCCTGAACGCAGACAAACTGAAGCAGATACTTTAAAGCAACTGAGGCCAATAGAAGAAGGGGACCAGGAATTAGAGAAAAGGTTAGTTCAAGAAGAATTAACTTAGAAGGTAACACACATGCACAGGAATTCAATGCAAATCAACTCCCTGTATAGCTATCCTTATGTCAACTAGCAAAAACCCTTGGTCCTTCCTATTATTGCTTATACTCTCTCTTCAACAAAATTAGAGATAAGGGCAAAATAGTTTCTGCCAGGTACCAGGGGGTGGGTAGAGGGAGTGGGTCAGGGGGTTAATAGAGGGGGTGGGGGAAGGGGGGAGAAATGACCCAAACATTGTATGCACACATGAATAAAAAAAAAAGAATTTGCCTCACTCCTCTTAGAATGGCTATCATCAAGAACACAAAACAACAAATGTTGGTGAGGATGGGATGTGAAAAGGAACTGTAAACTGTTCCTTGGTTGTACTAAATTAGTACAATCATATGGAAAGCAGTGTGGAGGTAACTCAATAAACTAATAAGAGAACTATCATAACATACAGCAATACCACTCTTGTGCATATATTCAAATTACTGTATATCAGGATACAATAAACACACTTGCACACCCATGTTTAATGCAATGTTATTCACAATGGCCAAGCTATGGAAACAAGTCCAGTTCTCTACAACTGAGGAAATGATTAAGAAAATGTGGTATTATATAGCATGGATTTTTTCAGTCATACAGAAGAATAAAACATTTTTTGTGCAGGTAAATGTATGGAACTGCAGAGCATAATGTTATGCAAAGTAAGCCACATTCAGAAAGATACAGGTCACATGTTTTCTCTAACATGTGGAACATAGGTCCAAATACAAATACTAGCAAGCAGTATGTATATTCAATATAAATATAGCATCATTGAAATGTGGGAGTGTTAAAAGACACTAGGGAGGAGGGAAAGGAGAAGAGAATGACAGAGAGTGAATAATATTAAAATATTTTGCATCTGTGTAGGAAAAAGACACAATGGAACACACTCTGAAAACTGCTGAACAATAGAGGATTATGGATAAAGGACAAGGAAAAGTAATGAGACTAGACTGATTACATTGTGATATGCTTAGAGACAGAATACCAAGGGAAATGCCCCTCTACAATCAAAAGACCCTTAGACAGTGAAGGTCAGGAATGTAAACATGTTGTTAAGGGTAGGGTAACAGTGGGAGGTGGAGGGAAAGATGAAAAAGGCAATGGAGGTTGAAGATGGTGGATGTGTATTCTGCACATGTATGAATACGGAATAATGAAAGTGAGTGAGTCAATTTAAGAAGGGGGACAGGGCACAGAAAGAATAAGTGAGGGGATGAACAAAACTGGGGTATATTGTACACATATATGGAAATGTCACATTGAAACTCCATATACACATATTAAATAATGATAAAATGTAGAAAAGAAATGTCTTGAATTTCAAATAACATTATGATTAGCCATAAATAAAGAAATCTGTCATGTTCCTTAAGCCAATATTGCAGAAGACACTCACAGGAATCCCAATCACAGATGAAGAACAAATAT
This sequence comes from Castor canadensis, assembly GCF_047511655.1. Classification (NCBI taxonomy): domain Eukaryota; kingdom Metazoa; phylum Chordata; class Mammalia; order Rodentia; family Castoridae; genus Castor; species Castor canadensis. The sequence goes on from NC_133391.1 coordinate 9,937,097, forward strand.
GGTCAAAATCAATAGAGTCAGGGACAGACTAAATCCCATGAGAAGAATATACAATCAAATCAGAATGAAGGAAGAATCACAGATGGTGAATTTCATAAAGTACAAGACTCCAAGTTGAATAAGTGGGAATTAAAGAGATGTGAAAGTAATGAAGTGGAATATAGAATAACAATATAAATAATCAATGAAAAAAGTTGGAACTTTACAAGATAAACAAGATTGACAATCCCTTACTTATACTTAGCACCCCATAAAAGAGAGAAGAATCTAGTAAATAAAATGAAATGTGAAAAAGTGGATATTCGAATTTTGGATACCACTGAAATCCAGAGGATCAATAGGGGATATTTTGAAAGGTGTATTAAAATGAATTTGAAAATTTGACAAAATGGATAAATTTCTAGGCATGTAAGACCAAACTAATTGAAAATATAGAATCTAAAAAACCCAAACAGATTTATACTGTGCAATGATATGATGTGTTAACAGAACTTCCCAACAAAGTAACACCCTGGACCAGATTGATTCACTGCTAAATTCTCCCAGAACTTAAACAAAAGAAAGAACACCAATGGTTCGCAAACTATCTTGTAAATTGAAAAGGAAAGAATGACCTGAATACATCCTACCAATACAGTGTTAACCTGATAACAAAACCAGAAAAGGACAAAACAAAAAAGGAAATAATACAAAAATATCCTTGAAACATAGACACAAAAATTGTCCAAAAATTACAAATAGTAATCAACAAAACATTTGAGAAGCAAAACTAGCAATGCTACATTAAATCTGACTCAAAAATATAGTACACAGTCATAGTGCCAAAAGACAGCATGCAGTAGAATAAAGACTATCAATAACATAACACCAGAATTTAATATCCTTCTAGAATTTCTTAGTCTATTATACATACAATAAACTAGTAGTAAAGAAAGAATGAAAAGTAAAAAGTGGGTCACATTATTTTGCAGAAAATGAGTGTATTCACTTGGAAATTCAAATGAATATATGTAGAGGTTGCACAATCAATACAGAGGTACCATAGCCAAACAAAGAGAAAAAGTGCAATTGCCAATTACTCAAAGAAGAAGCAATCACATTAAGCCTGAGGGGGAAATAGGAATACTGTAGCAATAGACACAAGTACAATATAACTGGCTCCTAACCAACCAGAAAACCTTACCCAGGAACAACAAATTATTTTTTAAAAATTATACATTTCAATGTTTATGAACAAGTTTTATTAATGGAACTTGTTCAAAGGAAAAGTTGCTCAAAGATGTGAAAATGTCCATCTACATAAGTGATTTATAGATTCATGGTAATGTCTTCAAAACTAATGATATTCCAAAAACCTACCACAAATGCTTTTGTAAGTTTCATCTTAAAGAAGTGTTGGAATTTTTTGAAGATAAGTAATGTTTAATCTAACATAAATTGTATGAAATATTTATATGTACTGAAACATAACATGGTACCCATTAAATATGTATAATTTACCTTTTATACATCAGTTACACAATAACATCAAGAAAATATGTAAAAGATGAAAAATCTGACATTATTCAAATTAGTAGCAAAACAATCACAAAAAGTTCACAAAATTCACTGAATTCCTGGCAGCCCAAGCAATCTTGAGCAAAAGATGAACACTGAGAATTTACTACCAGATTCCAGGAATTAATGTAAAATTATTGGGATAAAACTGCATGACAGCCAGGCGGCAGTGGCTCAGACCTGTGATCCTAGCTACTCAGGAGGCAGAAATCATTAGTACTCAGTTTGACTCAGCTCTGGCAAAGAGTTAATGAGACCCTATCTAGAAAAAATTGTGGAGTCACTGAAACTGTAGGCCCTGTGTTCAAGCAATAGTATGGAAAGAAAAAAAGGTTATTTGCCTAATTGCAAACACACACATCAATGGAAGATTGAAATGCCTCAACTATCCCATGCATTTACAATCAACTGATTCACAAGTATGTGGCAAAATGACACATACTTGAAGAAATGACAGTATATTTAGTCAGTGCTGTGGGGAAAACTAAATACTTGAAACTGGACCCCATCCCTCACCTAATACAAAAATAAACACAAAATTGAATCCCTATATTTCAACACCATAAAGTAAGAAACCATTAGAAAAAAAATAAGGAAACCTTTCAAGACAAGGGATTAGAAAACAAATTTCAGGTAAAAGTTTAAAACACAAAAATCCAAAGAAAAGGAAAAAGGATCATATTAAGTGGAGAAGATACTTCAGAGCAAAGGAAAAAATCACAGAGAGAAGAGACAACCTACAGAATGAGGAATCGTTTTCCACAATCTTTCATTTAAAAGGAAACTCATATCAAGAGTATGTCACGAACTCGGTTAGAATCCCCCAAATAGTTCATTTTAAAGGCAATGATCAGTTCGAATTATCTGTAAAGAAGACATATATTTGTGCAAGGAATTTAGTGCAGACTAATTTAGCTTGCTCTCAGGGAATTTAAAATCATTACCACGATGAGATACAAATTCTCCTCAGTTAGAAGAGCTACAAGCTTCCATACAAAAAGTTATAAAGTTATAACATCCAATATAACTTGACTACAACCTCCCTCCCCCACAGCAAAAACACAATTGCAGTAGTCCATGTATCAATGCAACACCTTCATGGCATAAGATATTCCTTAATCTCCTCAACTAGTAACACACTTAACATTTCTCTTCTCTAAGTCTAGGAGAGTCAGACCAGATTCCTAGAATACAGATTTCAAATTTTTCTAATTTTAAAGTAGCAAAGGACTACTATAAGGAAAGCATCAAATGTATGACAAAAGCATAAGTAACTATATTCAAATATGATTTATAAAATTGTGGGAGAAAAAAGTATGCCTGGGGAAAATTTGAATACTAACAAAGATAAGCAGACAAACATCTACGCATGCAATAAGAGCGATGTTCTGATACCTTCCACAGCAGGGAAGAAACTCAAAGTCCTACTCCATCAACCCTGCTCCCAAATGTGTGCAGATACGACAGGTAACACTCACTACAACAGCACTTGAAAAGAGATGCAAGGAATCACTACTTCCAATCAAGTTTTCACTGCTAATACGGCTGTAAATACATTGCTACAATTCCATGGAATTGTGCCTTAACAATTTATTAATTAGACATTCTGCTGCAGACCTGGCATTTGTTCATAACCAAAACCTGAGCACAGATATGTGTCTATGTGAATAGACACATATAAATTAGAGGGGAAAAATCTCACAGGGTTTACCATTTATTTCTGGCTATGTGTGCATTTCCAGATTTGACACAGCATCCCAGCATGACATGCATCTTATTTGAAACAGTAACTGGATGTCTACAGTTATAAGAGTTTTCATGACCAGGGGCACAAGTACAGAACTTCTCTGTAGGGAGATTATTAGGTACATTTGTGAGTAAAGAAATCGTATCAGACCAGAGCACATGCAAATGACTTGGATTGCTTTTCTAAGGATGATCTCTTGGTGCTAGCTTTCAGCCCAGGCTGGAGGAGTCCCAGTGGTGGTGGAGCAAATGCATAGAATTCAGCCTTGTTAGGGAAAAGAGAAAGAGAAAAAAGAGTATACTTGCTCCACAAAATAAGTTAGGGATGTTTCTGGGAAGGTAGGGGAGGAAGGGCCATGGAGGGGTTATTATCAACATTGCTCTATGTATTACAGATCACTTGGGCAGTATTCATCCAGAAATCAAATACAAAAATGTAACATAAAGCGATAACTTACTTTGCAGAAATTCCTTGCAGGACAGGATCATTGTTTCTGTCATCTTTAACATAAGAATAAAGTGGGAAAAACCCTGCAATCACTACATCTCCATCTTTGTATATACTGGGTTTAAAGTCAGGAAAGCAGTCTAGATTAGTAAATGAACTGAGATGAAGGAGAAGCTGGACGAGAAGGAAAATAAAAATCAAGGGGAACATGTCTAGAAATGTACAATTCTGAGTAGAGGCTTAGCCTACAGTGTCAGGCAGGTATATATGTTTCCTATGTGCCTCTGTATATATGTGTTTATGTCAACTGGAAAGTCCATTCTAATTCCGCAATTTCTTTCAGCCCAGTGTCTTCCATTCCCATGGAGGAATCTGGAAATATTTGTGCCTTGGGCTCTGCATCTGAGGTCCTGCATCCATGAGATAAACATGAGTTGGAAAATAAGTGTGAGGATCCTACTTTCCAACCCAGGTGTAACAATTTCATCCAAGCCCACAGATGGTAAGGCCCCAGGGATGAATTAACCTTTCTTAGAGTTCTTCTGAAGTATGCATCTAAAAAAGATGTGCAGAAAAGCTATTTGGGATGTGGAAAATGAATTACCTCATTGGATGCCATGGAAGGTGCAAGGTGACTCAGTAATAAATGGCTCTGCCCAGTGAGGGCTTAAGCAAAGTCAATGGGGCATCACATCCTCCCATTCAAGTACACAGGAGAGACAGCTTCACACACCCACGGTTCATGCATTCCCCTAATATTCCTTGTATTACTTAGGCAGGTCTCCACATATCTATTGCATGTGCAGAGACATCCACAGACACATGTGTTTCACAATAATCAACCAATAATTAGGTTGACATAGGAAATTCCAAATCAATAGCACAAGGTAGAGGCAGAAATCAAGTTGTATATTTGCATTCTGAGCTATGACGTTTTTCACTATTGACATCTTCTTTTATCTATGCTGAGTTAATCACCTGTTCTGAAGAAAGTGACAATCCTACCCAGGATTCAGTGCAGAGGAAATGGAGCCACCCAATTGATGCTAGTATGCCAAAATTATAAACAATCTTTAGGATTATTGTGATCATCTCCCAGAAATAGCATCTTTTACAAGAACTTTTTGCTTGCTATTTTGACTTTTGCTTGCAATCAAAATGCACTTAGTCATGTATTTGCTCAACAAAAAACAAGGCAAAGAGTGACTTTTTGTCTCAATTACACTTTCAGTCCCTGAGTGTATGTTTGTGAATATAGTCTCATGTCATGACTCTCGATTGAAATGAGATGGACACTTTCAATAGGAAATTATACATGAACTATTATTTCAATTTGCAAAATATCATGGAAAGAGAAAGTAGTTTGGCCCTAAAATATAATAACATATTGAATCTATTCTGATCAAGATCTGTAGGATAAGTGGGAGTTTCCCTGGAATAGAAAATATTACAGTCAGCTAACATGTTGACAAGAGTAAAGCAATTGATTGATCTCTGTGTAATGAATATGGTGATAAAGATCTTGGTGTGCATCAAAAATGAAAATAAGATAAGTCAGTCTGAAGTACAGTGGAAGTGAAACGAGACTTGAAAGAAGGGTGAGACTTAGTTCTTTGAATTCCTATAGGAACAGTTACTTTTACTCACAGAGTAATAGGGAATGACAGAAAACTTTATCAAGAAATTGATCTATTCCAATTATATTTCAGAAACAGTAGTTTACCATAAATATTTAGAATGGATGGGAGAAATACAACAGTATTTTTACAGATCTCACAAAAGATGTTGATGGACACATGCTGGAGAGACATGATGGTGGTTTGAGCTAAGTACAATAAAGGATTTGTTCTTCTAAAAGGAAAATTCTAGAATCTTACATTTAACTTCTATCAATCAAAAAGTTGTTTCTCAGAGTGGGAAATTGTGGAAAATTCTAAACTTTTTTCTTTTTTCTCATTCATTTATTCATATGTGCATACATTGTTTGGGCCATTTCTCCCCACTACTCCCACCTCCTTACTCTCCCCCTGCACACGCTTCCAGGCAGAATCTGTTCTGCCCTGATCTCTAATTTTGTTGAAGAGAAAGTGTAAGCAATAATAAGAAAGGCAAAACGTTTTTGCCAGTTGAGAGAAGGATAGCTATACAGAGAGATTACGAGTGTTGATTCCATGTACAAATGTCTTAAATCCCAAGTTGATTAATCTCTAACAGATCTTTACATTGGTTCCTGATCCACTTCTCATATTGACCTTTGTCGCTTTAAGGTTTCTGTATTAGTACCTCATCAGTGGGGACATCAAATACTATCAGGTTTTGGGTTTCTTAGCTATCCCAATACTTCCCGTAGGTGCTCTCCCCTTACCATGTGACCCAAGTCCAACCACATTGCTGTATTTGCCCTAGATCTGAAGTCAGCATGTGAAGAAGAATATACAATTTTTGGTCTTCTGAGCCTGACTAGCCTTGCTCAGAATGATGTTTTCCAGTTCCATCCATTTATACTGCAAATGATAGGATTTCATTTTTCTTCATGACTGAGTAAAATTCCATTGTGTATAAATACCACATTTTCTTAATTCATTTGTCTATATTGGGGCATCTTGGCTGTTTCCATAACTTGGCTATTGTGAACAGCGCTGCAATAAACATGGGTGTGCAGGTGCCTCTGGAGTAACCTGTGTCACATTCCTTTGGGTATATCCCCGGAGTCAGATTGATGGATCATATGGCAGATCTATGTTTAGATTTTTAAGAAGACTCCAAATGTTTTTTGAGAGTGGTTACACTGGTTTGCATTCCCAGCAGCAGTGGACGAGGGTCCATTTTACCCCACATCCTCACTAACACCTGTTATTAGTGCTGTTTTTAATGATTACTATTCTAACAGGGGTAGGTGGAATGTTAGTGTGGTTTTGATTTGCGTTTCTTTTATACCTAGAGATGGTGAGCATTTTTTCATGTGTTTTTTGGCCATTTGACTTTCTTCTTTTGAGAAATTTCTGTTTAGTTCACTTGCTCATTTCTTTATTGGTTCATTAATTTTGAGAGAGTTTAGTTTCTTCAGCTCCCTGTATATTCTGGTTATCAGTCTTTTGTCTGATGTATAGCTGGAAAATATTTTCTCCCACTCTGTGGGTGGTCTCTTCAGTTTAGAGACCATGTCTTCTGTTGTGCAGAAGCTTTTTAATTTCATGAAGTCCCATTTGTCCATTCTTTCTCTTAGTTGCTGAGCTGCTGGGGTCCTATTGAGGAAGTCCTTGCCTATACCTATTAGTTCCAGAGTGTTTCCTCCTTTTCCTGTACCAACTTTAGAATTTTGAGTCTGATGTTAAGTCCTTGATCCATTTTGAGTTGATACAAGTACAGAGTGATAAACACAGATCGAACTTCAGTATTTTGCAGACAGATAACCTCTTTCCCAACTACATTTGTTGAAGAGGCAGTCATTTCTCCATTGAGTCATTTTAGCGCCTTTGTCAAAATAAAGATGGGCATAGGTGTGTGGACTCATATCCAGGTCAACTATTCTGTTCCACTGGTCTTCATGTCTGTTTTTGTGCCAATACCAAGCTGTTTTTATTGCTATTGCTTTGTAATATACTATGAAGTCTGGTATTGTGATACCTCCAGCATTGCTCTTTTTACTGAGTATTGCCTCGGCTATTTGTGGTCTCTTGTGTTTCCAAATGAATTTTAGGGTAGATTTCTCAATCTCAGTGAGGAATGTCATTGGGATTTTGATGGGAATTGAATTAAACATGTAGATTACTTTGGGGAGTATAGCCATTTTTACTATGTTGATTCTAACAATCCACGAGCATGGGAGATCTCTCCACTTTCTGTAGTCTTCCTTGATCTCTTTCTTCAGGGAGTTGTAGTTCTCCTTGTAGGGGTTATTCACATCCTTTGTTAAGTTTACTCCTAAGTGTTTGATTTTTTTTGAGGCTGTTGTAAGTGGAATTGTTTCCATGTATTCTCTCTCAGTTTGTTCACTACTGGTGTATAGGACAGCTAATGATTTCTGTAAGTTGATTTTGTATCCTGCCACCTTGCTGTAGCTGTTTATGGTGTCTAGAAATTTTGGGGTAGAGTTTTTTAAGTCTTTAAGGAATAAGATTATATCGTCTGCAAAGAGGGATATTTTGACAGTTCCTTTACCTATTTATATTCCATTTATTTCTTCTTCTTGCCTCATTGATCTGGCTAGAGATTACAGAACTATGTTGAATAGGAGTGGGGATAGTGGGCACCCTTGTCTCATTCCTGATTTTATGGGAAATGGTTTCAGTTTTTCACCATCAAGTATAATGTTGACTATAGGTTTGTCATATATAGCCTTTACAATGTTGAGGTATTTTCCTTCTGTTCCAAGTTTTCTTAGAGCATTTATCATGAAGTGGTGTTGGATCTTGTCGAAGGATTTTTCTGCATGTATTGAGATGAGCAAGTGGTTTCTGTCTTTGCTTTTATTAATGTGCTCTATTACAGTTACAGATTTGAATATGTTGAACCCCCCCTGCATTCCTGGCATAAAGCCGACTTGGTCGCGGTGAATGATCTTTCTGATGTGTTGTTGAATTTGGTTTGCCATTATTTTATTGATGATTTTTGTGTCGATGTTCATTAAGGAGATTGGCTTATACTTCTCCTTTTTGGACGTGTCTTTGTCTGGTTTTGGGATGAGTGTCATACTGGTTTCATAGAATGAGTTAGGCAGTTTTCTTTCCCATTCTATTTTGGGGAACAGTTTAAAGAGGGTTGATATTAGTTCCTCTTTAAAGGACTGATAGAATTCAGCAGACACTCCATCAAATCCTGAACTTTTCTTTTTTGGGAGACTATTGCTGCTTCAATTTCATTTTGTGTTATAGCTCTATTCAGGTAATTAATGTCCTCTTGGTTCAATTTTGGATGATCATAAGTATCTGGAAATCTGTCCATTTCTTTAAGATTTTTCTAATTTATTAGAATATAGGTTCTCAAAGTGTTTTCTGATGATTTCCTGGATTTCCATGGTGTTTGCTGTTATCTCCCCTTTTGCATTCCTGCTTTTACCGATTTGGGTTTTTTCTCTCCTCATTTTAGTCAGGTTTGCCAGGGGTCTGTCAATCTTGTTTATTTAATCAGAGAATGAACTTTTTGTTTCATTGATTCTTTGTACTTGTTTCTTTGTTTGTTTCTATTTCATTTATTTCAGCTCCTGTTTTCTTTATTTCTCTCCTGTTTTTTGGGGGGTTTTGCATGTTCTTGTTTTTCTAGGAGTTTGACATGTAGCATTAGGTCATTGATATGAGATCTTTCTGTCCTTTTAATATATGCACTTGTGACTATAAACTTTCCTCTTAGGACTGCCTTTGCTGTGTCCCATAGGTTCTGGAAGGCCATGGTTTCATTTTCATTAACTTCCAGGAACCTTTTAATTTCTTCTTTTATTTCATCAATGACCCATTGATCATACAGCAATGTGTTGTTTGGATTCCCACTGTTTGCATGTTTTTACTATTGTTTTTGTTGTTGAGTTCTAGTATTAATGCATTGTGATGAGATAGAATGCATGGGATTATTTCGTTTTCCTTTTATTTGCTGAGGTTTGCTTTGTGCCCTAGATAGGATCAATTTCGGAGAAAGTTCCATGGACTGCTGAGAAGAATGTATATTGTGCAGAAGTTGGATGAAATATTCTGTAGACATCGGCCAGGTCCATTTGATCTATGGTGTGATTTAGTTCTAGAATTTCTTTATTGATTTTTTGTTTGGATGACCTATCTATTGGTGACCAGGGGTATTAAAGTCTCCACTACCACTGTATTGGAGTTTATATATTTTGTTGGGTCCTTCACAGTTTGTATGATGAATTGAGTGCACTGACATTGGGTGCATGTAGGTTGATAGTTATTATTTCCTTTTGGTATGTCCCCTTTTATTAGTATAAGATGTCCTTTATCTCTTTTGACCAATGTAGGTTTGAAGTCTACTTTGCCTGAGATAAGCATTGCTACTCCTGCCTGTTTTTGGGGGGGATGGGCATTGGCTTGGTAAAGCTTCTTCTAGCCTTTCACCCTAAGCCAGTGCTTGTTTCTGTTGATGACATGGGTCTCCAGTAAGCAACAGATTGTTGGATCTTCCTTTTTGATCCAGTTTGTCAAACGGTGTCATGATGGGGGAGTTAAGTCCATTAACATTCAGTGTTAGTATAGATAGGTATGTGGTGATTCCTGTCATTTAGTTGTTTTTGTTGTTTAAGGGTTGGATTGTGTGCAGCTGAATTGATGTTACTCTCTACTTTCTTGTCTTTCCTTCTTCTGTCATTTGGTACTGCCTGTTCTTTTACGGTTTTGTATTCCTTCATATTTTGTGTGCAGTATTCTTTAAGAATCTTTTGTAGTGGTGGCTTTGTGGTCATATATCGTTTTAGCTTCTGCTTGTCATGGAAGTTTTTTATTGCTCCAACTATTTTGAATGATAGTTTTGCTGGGTAGATTATCCTAAGGTTAAAGGTATATTCGTTCAGTGCCCAGAATGCCTCACTGTATGATCTTCTTGCTTTTAATATTTCTGATAAGAAATTTGCTGTGATTTTGATGAGTTTCCTTTATATGATATTTTTTTTCTCTTTCAGCCTTCAATATTCTTTCTCTATTCTCTGTGCTTGTTGTTTTAATGATAATATTTCATGGGGTAGTTATTGTTTTGTCAACTCTCTTTGGTGTCCTGGAGGCTTCTTGTACCTGAATGGGCATTCTTTTCTCTAGATTTGGGAATTTTTCTGTTATTATTTTATTGAATATTTTACAAATTCCTTTTGCTTGCACCTCTTCTCCTTCTTCAATGCCCATGATTCTCAGGTTTGATCTTTTGATGGAGTGAGTGAGTCTTGCATATTTCTTTCACAGGTTTTGTGCTGTTTTTGTAATAGATCTTCAGTTTTTCCTTTAATTTCCATTTCATCTTCAACTTCTGAGATTCTGTCTTCTCCTTGTTCTAGTCTGCTGGAGTGGACTTCCATTGTGTTTTGTATTTCTGTTTCATTTTTTTTCTGAGGTTTTCCATATCATGGGTCATTTCCTCTTTAATATTGTCTATTTTCATCCTTAATTCACTTATCTCTCTACTTATGGTGTTCTCTGTTTCACTTTGGTATTCATTTAGGGCTCCTATGAGTTCACTTATTTGTTTTTCTGCCTTCTCATAGTCTTTATTTGTATTGTCTTGGAATTTCTTGAGTGCCTCCTGTACATTTTGGTTGACATTTTCTAGTAACATCTCCATGAAATTCTCAGTGATTTCTTCTTTCATGGTGTTCTTGTGGGCTTCATTGCATTCCTTGAGGTAGTCTGTCTTTGTTTTTTTGCAGTCTGGAACTGGGTATCCATCCCTTTTTCATCTTCCCGTCATTCCCCTTGGTTTTCTTTCTGTCCCTGTCTGTGTGTAATTTAGTGTTATCTAGCTTACAATATTAAAAGTAATGAGATCAAGACAGAAAGAGAAAGAAGAAAAAGAAAGAAAAGGGAAAAAATAGAGAACCAAAGACATCAACAGGGAGAGATGGTGTACTCAGCAACAGTGAACTAAGCAAGCACTTACAGAGAAAGAGAAAAAAGAAAAAGAAAAAGAAAATCCCAGGTTCAGGAACAATGAAATTTCAGTCTTGGTATTTCTGGTGTTACTCCTTCAGCATTCAGTCCTGGTGTTGGTATTTAAGCAGTAACTCTGTTGTCTCACCAGGTGTTTGGGTGAGGAGACAGCTTTGTGAACCGCTATCTGCCCTATTTCAGGCAGTGGCTCACCTACTGCCTACTGTCAGCCATCTACTTTTGCAGGCTTTATTAACTGACAGTTCTCATGGAAAGCATCTCCTTGCCTTCTCCTCCTTTCTCTGGTGGAGGGGCAGACTTTGTTTACTAAAAGTTCACGAAGAGAGCAGCTCCTTGATCCTTCCCCCTTCTCCAGTGCCTCAGAACACCTCTCCCCATCCGCTGTGTGTCCCTTTCAGTTCCTTGTTTATGATTCCATTGTTTTTTGGTTTTATTTTTGCCTGGTGGGGGTCAGTCCTCAAGGGGGCTATGCTGGTTTATCCCAGGGATAGCTGTAGGAGCACTGTGTGCTGCTCATTTGCATAAAACTTTTTTCTAAGCTGGATTTACCACAGCAGTTACATAGTTCCTTTTATAATTATGTGAGGTACATTCTACACCATTCTACTATACTGCTTTCAGAAGAGCACTACACACTACCTTCAATTCCACCATACAGGCCTATAGCTGAACAACAATGAAGGTGTCCTTCTAAAAGGGACATGCTGGAAGGTGCAGTCATGAACTTAGGAGAGAGCTCCTCTAATAATGGAAGATTGTGACACCTTTAAACTCTGTTACTAAGCTTCTTTTAGAGTGGCAGTTACATATTCCTTTCAATGAGAGTGCATATGTGTAAAAGAGACTATAACAAATATGTGAAAATTCAAGGAAAATGTATGAAAGTACAATCAATGTCTATCTACCATAGCATATTTCTTAGAATTGAACGTTAAATCTTATTTACCAACTGCTTTCACAGTAGCAGTTACATAGTCCTCTCTATTACATACTAAATGTAATGAGCTCTAAGTTATATGTGTTTCTAAAAGGAAAACACTTGTAGTTACAATCAAGATATAGCATAAGAGTTCATTCACAGAGTGGAACATTGACCAATATTATAAACCTTGTTACTGAGCTGCTTTTAGAATAGCCTTCCATCATTAGAATTATAGGCCTAAAATGAGGACACATGATTCATTCCTCCAAGATAGCAAAACCTCCATGTCCCTTGGAAGATGCATCAGTGGCAGAGTTCTTTATTAGAATGGAAAATTTTGCCACATTCTAAGCCTATTGCCAAAGTGCATTTATAAAATCATTTACATTGTTCTTTGAATGACAGCATATATGCCTGCAGCAAACAATAAAATATAACCTCTTTTAAGAGTAAAATGCTAGAAGTTACATTTGAGATCTGTCAAGAACAGAATGCCACTTTATAATGGGACATTGTGCCACATTTTATACCTTGTTAACAAGGCTGCTTTCGAGACAAGAGTTCTGTAGGCCTTTCAGTCACGGTATGTTTGTGCACAGTGTGCTCAAGAAATATATGCTTCTAAAAAGAAAATACTTGAAGGTACAATGAAGAGCAACTAAAAACAGAGTTTGTTCTTAGAATGGAACAATGTGCCACATTCTATACCTCGATACAAAGTTGCACTTAGAAAAGTGTTACTCACATCTTAAATATCTACATATAGGCCTAGAATGAGCACTGTGCATTCTTCTCAGTACTAAACACTGAATGGCAATTCTCACCTTTGACTCCCTGAAGAACCGCAATAAACCATAAGATCAAAGGTAATCATGGCAGCAAAAACCCACAGACAGTGACTCCAGAGCCCCAGGCCATTGTCTGGAGTTCACAGGATGAACCCAGAATATCCTATGGGGTGCACAAAATCCCATGCCTGGTGGACTCTGCCCATAGTCCCATTGAGCTCTGGTACCCCAGCACACACTCCCCTACTGTTGCTACCCAGCACATATGACAGCCTTGCATACAGGGCTTTAATACCTATGGTACACTTTTCCTGTTCTGATGACTGCTGTGGAACTTTCAGCTCCATGTGACCAGAGATTCTTGCCATATTTGTTTTTAAGTTTTCCCACGAATCTATTGAGCTCAATGAAAGTGCTCATAAATAAATGAAGGAAGAAGGGAGGGTGCATGGGTGGGAGGAGAGAGGAGAAATAGAGGGAAGGAAGGGGAGAGGGAGACAATGGAAGGGAAAGGGAGAGGGAGGGAAAATTCTTTCTTAACTACTGCTCTGGGAAAAGAAATAAGGGGCAGACTATGCTTTTGTCTGAATGAATGAGAATTGCCTGCCAGGGACAGGTGCCTTGCTATCCCTGACATGATTTGACTCAGGCACATGCCCCACACAAGGTCTCCCCACTGCTGACTGAATCATGCCGACCAGTCTCAGAAGCATATGCCCAGAGGAGAGCTTCATGCCAGACAGGTTCTGGGGACAGGAACTTGTTTAGGGATGGAGTCACATATACATCAGCACATACAAGCAGGAGAAAGCTCACTTCCTCCCTCCTTCCTCCTCTGTCTCTGTCTCCTTCTCATTTTCTCCTCTTCTTCCCTAACCTTTTCCTTTTCCTTCTTCTCCTCCTCCACCTCCCCCTTCCTCCCCTACCTTCTCTTCTTCCTCCTCCTCCTCCTCCTCAACTTCCTCTCCTTCCTTTTCCTAGTTGGTCTATGGACAAAAGGTGCTACATACACTCTCCTTCCCACCATGGTAAACGTTACATCCACATTCTCTACTGGACTTGAGCTGCAGGTAGAGGCATGGAACTCAGCGAAAACAGGGACACAAAGCACGAACTTTCTTCCAACCAAGTCAAGACTGATTCAGGATAGAGATTCCAAGATCGTGACTACAGGGAGGAAGCAGAAATTGTGCTTCGTAAAGTAAAATCTTGGAGAGACACTGGAGAAACACTTTGCAGGATAAACAACCAAGAAGAGGCAAAACTCCAGTTCCCCCACCTTCCCATAGCATCCCCACTCCACATTAAATGGAGAAACAAGGAGGAATCCTGCACTGCCAGATGCCAGCTCCTACTGGCTTGAGAGAAACTGACCACCAGGTGAGCTAAGTGGCACACAGTACTCCCACAAACAACCCTGGGCCAGATCAGCATAGCCCCCTGGACAGACTGACCCAGACAGAGGGAAAAGCGAGACAAAAACCAAACTGAATAAACAATAACAACAACAAAAAAGACACATAGCAAAGAGGGCAGGGCACCCTGAGCACTGAAGAGGGGGCAGGGGCAATCCCTCACAGAACTGTAAATAAACAATTGGGCCAGAGAATGCAGGTGTAGCACCACCTACCCAGTGTGCTTGGAGAGGGGAAACCTTGTAGCAGTGGCTGTTGTGCCTAAGAGAACTCTAAATAAACAAAGCCTGTGGGACTAGGTGAGTGATAAGCTCATTCCTGAGACTGGAAATCAATAAAGCCTCAAGCAACATCTGGCTGACAGTAGCAAGCAAGTGAGCCGAAGCCTCAGATAGACATTCACAGAACTGTCTCCAGACCCTTTTTCTTTTTTTTTTTTTTCTCTCTTCCTTTGATGAGGCAATGACTGAACTAGAACTGAATGCTGAAGGTCTAACTGAAACTGTATTGCATTTGAACTTGGGATATTTTGTTTTGGTTTGGTTTGGGGTTTTTGTTTGTTTTGTTTTTTGTTTTTTGTTTTCACCCTTTGATGAGATAACAACAGAACTACTTCTGAGACACCATCTCTAGGATTGTAGGCTGAGGGATTAACAACAAAATTATTAAGACTGAAACTCTATTGCATTTGAACTTGGGGATTTTTTTTAACCCTCTCTCTGTCTCTCTAATGCTTGTTTAGCTTCATGTTGATTAGTATACTATCTCTACCTGTTTATTTCATTGGCACTGGTTTGTTGTTGTTTGTTTGTTTAGTGGTTTGTTTGTTTGTTTGTTTTTCCCTTTCCTTTACTTCCTTTGCTTTCCCTCTCCTCTTACCCTCCCATTTGAGATATCACCATTGTTATTATTACAAGCTAGAAAATACTTAATTGCACACAATACAGGGACATTAACAATAGCAAGAGCAATGATGGGAAAATGGAAAAAAGGGGGAAACTAGTTTTGCCCCCAGTAATAAATTAGTACAGGAACCAGAGGGAACAGAAAAAAGCAGATACCCAGATCCAGACTCCAACAAAATGGAGATAAACTATGCCAAAGAATCCAATGAAGCCAAAAAGAACAACCTGAAAGAAGAAATCCTGCAAGTAATCAATGAGAATTTTATAGAGATGATACTGGATATGGTCAACCAAAATGTACAAGAGACATTCAAGAAATTCCAGACAACAAAAATAGAGAATTTGAGAAAGCCCAAAAACAAATAAAAGAAACTATAGAATCACACACAGTGATTCTATAAACACCAAGGTGAAACACAGAACATGATAAATAAAGAGATAAATGTACTCAGGACGAAAATAGACAATATTAAAGAGGAAAGCACTCAGGATATGGAAAACCTCAGAAAAAAGAATGAAATAGAAATGAAAAACAAAATGGAAGGCAATCCAGCAGAAGAGAACAAGCAAAAGACAGAATCTCATAGCCCAAAGATGAAATGGTAATTAAAGGAAAACCAAAGAACTATTAGTTAAACAACTCAAGACCTGTGAAAAGAAAATGCAAGAACTTACTCTCTCCATCAAAAGATGATACCTGAGAATCATGGACATTAAAGAAGAAGAAGAGTTGCAAAAAAAGGGAATGAGTAATATATTCAACAAAATAATAACCGAAAATTTCCCAAATCTAGAGAAATCTATGCCCATACTGATACAAGAGGTCTCCAGAACATCAAACAGACCTGACCAAAATAGAACCACCACACACCATATTATCATTAAAACAACAAGTGCAGAGACTCGAGAAAGAATATTGAAGGCTGTAAGAGAGAAAAAAACAAATCACATTCAAAGGTAAACCTATCAAAATCAGAAGAGACATCTCAACAGAAATATTAAAAGCAAGAAGACCTTGGGGTGAGGTTTTCTGGGCACCGATGTAAATAACTTCAACCTTAAGATACTCTACCCAGCAAAACAATCATTCAAAATAGATGGAGCAATAAAAGTCTTCCATGATAAGCAGAAACTAAAACAATATGTGACCACAAGGCCACCACTATAAAAGATTCTTCAAGGAATTCTGCACACAGAAAGTGAAACCCAACATAACCATGAAAGGGCAGGCAGCACTAAAAATAGGAAAAGAAAAAGCAAGAAAGTAGAGAGTAAACTCAACTTAGGTACACACAATCAAACCTTCAAACAACTAATACAACTAAATGACAGGAATCACCACATACCTGTCAGTACTAACACTTAATGTTAATGGTCTTAATTCCCCCATCAAAAGGCACTGTTTGATGAAGTGGATTAAAAAGGAGGAGAACCATCTCACCTACAGAAATAGGCTTAGGATGAAATACTGGAAGAAGATTTACCAAGCCAGCAGCCCCCGAAAACAGGCAGGCGTAACAATACTCATCTCTGACAAAGTAGACTTCAAACCTACCTTGATCAAACAAGATAAAGAAGGACATTCCATACTAATAAAAGGGGAAATAGACCAAAAGGAAATAACAATCCTCAACCTATATGCACCCAAGGTCAATGCATCCAATTTCATCAAACATACGCTGAAGGACCTAAAAGCATATATTAATTCGTTGAAGACTTTAACACCCCATTATCATCAATAGATAGGTCATCTAAACAAAAAATCAATAAAGAAATCCTAGATCTAAAATACACCATAGACCAAACGGACCTAGTTGATGTCTACAGAACATTTCATCCAACTTCTACACAATACACATTCTTCTCAGCAGCCCATGGAACCTTCTCCAAAATAGGTCATATCCTATGGAGCAAAGCAGGCCTCAGAAAATATAAGAAAATACAAATTATACCATGCATTCTATCTGATCACAATGCAATAAAACTAGAACCCAACAACAAAAATAAAGACAAAAAACATGCAAACAGCTGGAAACTGAATAACTCATTGCTTAATGAACAATGGGTCATTGATGAAATAAAAGAGGAAATAAAAAAGTTCCTGGAAGTCAATGAAAATGAAAACACAACCTACCGGGACCTATGAGACACAGCAAAGGCAGTCTTGAGAGAAATGCTTTTAGCCATGAGTGCATATATTAAAAAGACTGAAAGATCCCAAATCAATGACCTTATGATACATCTCAAACTCCTAGAAAAAGAAGAACAAGCAAATTCCAAAACAAATAGAAGGACAAAGTAATAAAAAGAAGAGCTGAAATCAATGAAATAGAAACCAAAAAGTTGGTTATTTGAAAAAATAAACAAGATTGATAGAGCACTGGCAAACCTAACTAAAAGGAGAGGAGAAAAAACCCAAATTAGTAAAATCAGGAATGCAAAAGAGGAGTTAACATCAAACACCATGGAAGTCCAGGAATTCATCAGAGACTACTTTAAGAAGCTATATTCAAATAAATTTGAAAATCTTAAAGAAATGGACAGATTTCTAGATACTTATGGTCTCCAAAACTGAACCAAGAGAACATTAATCACCTGAATACATCTATAACACAGGACCTGATGGATTCTCTGCTGAATTCTATCAGACTTTTCAAGAAGAACCTAATACCAACCCTCCTTAAACTGTTCCATGAAATAGAAAGGGAAGGGCACATTTTATGAATACTTATTTATGAATAAGTATTACACTTATTCCAAAATCAGGAAAAGACACCTCCAAAAAGGAGAACTATGGGCCAATCTCCTTAACGAACATTGATGCAAAAATCCTCAATAAAATAATGGCAAACCGAATTCAACAACACATCAAAAAGATCATTCACGAAGACCAAGTAGGCTTCATCCCAGGAATGCAGGGGTAGTTCAACATATGAAAATCAAAAATGTAATAAACCACATTAACTGAGCAAAGACAAAAACCATTTGATTATCTCAATAGATGCAGAAAAAGCCTTTGATAAGATCCAACACCATTTCATGATAAAAGCTCTAAGAAAACTAGGAATAGAGGGAAAGTATCCCAACATTATAAAAGCTATATATGACAAACCTACAGCCAACATTATACTTAATGGTGAAAAAATGAAACCATTCCCTCTAAAATCAGGAATGAGACAAGGATGGCCACTATCTCTATTCCTATTCAACTTAATACTGGCATTCCTAGCCAGAGCAATTAGGCAAGAAGAAGGAATAAAAGGAATACAAATAGGTAAAGAAACAGTCAAAATATCCCTATTTGCAGACAATATGATCCTATACCTTGAAGACCCAAAAAACTCTACTCAAAAGCTCCTAGACCCCATCTACAGCTATAGCAACCTAGCAGGATATAAAATCAACATAGAAAAGTCATTAGCATTTCTATACACTAATAACGAGCAAACTGAGAAAGAATATATGAAAACAACTCCATTTACAATAGCCTCAAAAAATGTCAAATACCTAGGTGTAAACCTAACAAAGAGGTGAACGACCTCAAGAAGAAAAACTATAAACTTCTGAAAAAGAAATTGAGGAAGACTATAGAAAGTGGAGAAATCTCCCATGCTCATGGATTGGTAGAATCAACATAGTAAAAATGTCTATACTTCCAAAAGTAATCTACGTGTCTAATGCAATTCCCATCAAAATCCCAATGACATTTATCAAAGAGATTGAAAAATCTACTGTTAAATTTATATGGAAATACATAAATTTTTTATTGAGTATAGCCAAGGCAATACACAATAAAAAGAACAATCCTGGAAGTATTACAATACCCAGCTTCAAACTATATTACAAAGCAATAACAATAAAAGCAGCATGGTACTGGTACAAAAACAGATATGAAGACCAGTGGAACATAATAGAGGACATGGATATGAAATCACACGACTATAACCAACTTGTCTTTGACAAAGGTGCTAAAAATATATGATGGAGAAAAGACAGCGTCTTCAACAAAAACTGCTGGTAAAACTGGTTAACAATCTGCAAACAACTGAAACTAGATCCATGTTTATCACCCCATACCAATATTAACTCAAAATAGATCAAGGATCTTAATATCAGACCACAAACTCTAAAGTTGGTACAGGAAAGAGTAGGAAATATTTTGGAACTAATAACTATAAACAAGGACTTTCTCAATGGAACTTCAGCAGCTCAGCAACTACGAGAGAGCATAGATAAATGGGACTTCATAAAACCAAAAAGCTTCAGCTCAACAAAAGAAATGGTTTCTAAACTGAAGAGAATACCCACAGAGTGGGAGAAAATATTTGCCAGCTACACATCAGACAAAGGACTGATAGCCAGAATATATAAGGAAACTAAAAACTAAATTCTCCCAAAATTCATGAACCAATAAAGTAATGGGCAAGTGGACTAAAAGAACTTTCCCAAAAACAGAAACTCAAATGGCCAAAAAACACATGAAAACATGCTCACCATCTCGAGCCATAAAGGAATTGCAAATTAAAACCACACTAAGATTCCACCTCACCCCTGTTAGAATAGTCATCATTAGCAATACCACTAATAACAGGTGTTTGCAAGGATGCAGGGAAAAAGGAACCCTCTTACACTGCTGGTGGGATTGTAAACTCGTACAACCACTCTGGAAAATAATTTGACAGATTCTTAAAAATCTAAACGTAGATCTACCATATGATCCAGCAATATCACTCTTGGGGATATACACAAAAGAATGTGACACAGGTTACTCCAGAGGCACCTGCACACCCATGTTTATTGCAGCTCTATTCACAATAACCAAGTTATGGAAACAGCCAAGATGCCGTACTACTGACGAATATATCAAGAAAATGTGGGGTTTATACACAATGGAATTGTATGCAACAATGAAAAAGAAAAAAATGTTTTCATTTCCAGGTAAATGGATGGAATTGGAGAACATCATTCTGAGTGAGGTTAGCCTGGCCCAAAAGACCAAAAATTGTATGTTCTCCCTCATATGCAGACATTAGATCAAGGGCAGGCAAAATAAGGGGATTAGACTTTGATCACATGATAAAGCGAGAGCACACAAGGGAGGTATGAGGATAGGTAAGACTCCCAAAAAACTAGATAGCATTTGTTGCCCTCAATGCAGAGAAACTAATGCAGATACTTTAAAGCGACTGAGGCCAATAGGAGAAGGGGACCAGGAACTAGAGAATTGTTAGTTTGAGAACAATTAACTTAGAAGGTAACACACATGTACAGGAAAGCAATGCAAGTCAACTCTCTGTATAGCTATCCTTAACTCAACTAGCAAAAACCCTTGGTAATTCCTATTACTGCCTAAACTCTCTCTTCAACAAAATTAGAGATAAGGGCAAAATAGTTACTGCATTGCAGCAAGGGGCTAGGGGGGTAATGGAAGGGGTGGGGGACAAATGAGGGGGTGGGGTATGTGTGGAGAAATGACCCAAACATTGTATGCACATATGAATAAAATTTTCTTCTTCTCAGTACTAAACACTGAATGGCAATTCTCACATTTGACTCCCTGAAGAACCACAATGAACCATAGATCAAAGGTAATCATGGCAGCAAAGACCCACAGACAGTGACTCCAGAGCCCCAGGCCATTGTCTGGAGTTCACAGGATGAACCCAGAATTTCCTATGGGGTACACAAAATCCCATGACTGGTGGACTCTGCCCATGGTCCCATTGAGCTCTGGTACCCCAGCACACACTCCCCTGCTGTTCCTGGCAGCACATATGACAGCCTTGCATACATGGCTTTAATACCTCTTGTACACTTTTCCTGTTCTGATGTCTGCTGTGGAACTTTCAGCTCCATGTGACCAGAGATTCTTGCCATATTTGTTTTTAAGTTTTCCCACGAATCTATTGAGCTCAATGAAAGTGCTCATAAATAAATGAAGGAAGAAGGGAGGGTGCATGGGTGGGAGGAGAGAGAAGAAATAGAGGGAAGGAAGGGGAGAGGGAGACAATGGAAGGGAAAGGGAGAGGGAGGGAAAATTCTTTCTTAACTACTGCTCTGGGAAAAGAAATAAGGGACAGACTATGCTTTTGTCTGAATGAATGAGAATTGCATGCCAGGGACAGGTGCCTTGCTGTCCCTGGCATGATTTGACTCAGGCACATGCCCTACCCAAGGTCTCCCCACTGCTGACTAAATCATGCCAACCAGTCTCAGAAGCATATGCCTAGAGGAGAGCTTCATGCCAGACAGGTTCTGGGGACAGGAACTTGTTTAAGGATGGAGTCACATATACATCAGCACATACAAGCAGGAGAAAGCTCACTTCCTCCCTCCTTCCTCCTCTGTCTCTGCCTCCTTCTCATTTTCTCCTCTTCTTCCCTAAACTTTTCCTTCTCCTTCTTCTCCTCTGCCACGTCCCCCTACCTCCCCTAACTTCTCTTCTTCTTCCTCCTCCTCCTCAACTTCCTCTCCTTCCTTTTCCTAGATAGGGTCTATGGACAAAAGCTGCTACATACAATCTCCTTCCCACCATGATAAACCTGACATCCACATTCTCTACTGGACTTGAGCTGCAGGCATAGGCCTGGAACTCAGCAAAAACAGGGGCACAAAGCATTTTTGTGCAGGTAAATGGATGGAACTGGAGAGCATAATGTTATGCAAAGTAAGCCACATTCAGAAAGATACAGGTCACATGTTTTCTCTAACACATGGAACATAGGTCCAAATACAAACACTAGCAAGCACTATGTATATTCAATATACATATAGCATCATTCAAATGTGGGAGTGTTAGAAGGCACTAGGGAGGAGGGAAAGGAGAAGAGAATGATAGAGCATGAATAATATTAAAATATTTTGCATTTGTGTAGGAAAAAGACACAATGCAACACACCCTGAAAACTGCTGAACAATAAAGGGTAAAGGATAAAGGACAAGGAAAAGTAATAAGGAGGCTAGTCTGATTAAATTATGATATGCTTCAAGACAGAATACCAAGGCAAGCCCCCCTCTACAATCAAAAGACCCTTAGACAGTGAAGGTCAGGAATGTAAACATGTTGTTAAGGGAAGGGTAACAGTGGGAGGTGGAAGGAAAGATGAAAAAGGTAATGGAGGTTGAAAATGGCTGATATGTATTCTGCACATGTATGAATACAGAATAATGAAACTGATGAAGTCAATTTAAGAAGGGGGACAGAGCACAGAAAGAATAAGTGATGGGATGAACCAAACTGCTGTACATTGTAAACTTATATGGAAATGTCACATTGAAACTCCATATAAACCTATTAAAAATAATGATAAAATGTAGAAAAGAAATATCTTGAATTTCAAATAGCATTATGATTTTATCATATTCACATAGCCATAAATAAAGAAATCTGTCATGTTCACTAAGCCAATATTGCAGAAGACACTCACAGGAATCCCACTCACAGATGAAGAAGAAATATGGTCAAAATCAATAGAGTCAGGGAAAGACTAAATCCCATGAGAAGAATATACAATCAAATGAGAATGAAGGAAGAATCACAGATGGTGAATTTCATAAAGTACAAGACTCCAAGTTGAATAAGTGGGAATTAAAGAGATGTGAAAGTAATGAAGTGGAATATAGAATAACAATATAAATAATCAATGAAAAAAGTTGGAACTTTACAAGATAAACAAGACTGACAATCCCTTACTCATTCTTATCACCCCCATAAATCCAGAGGACCAATAAGGGATATTTTGAAAGGTGTATTAAAATGAATTTGAAAATTTGACAAAATGGATAAATTTCTAGTCATGTAAGACCAAACTAATTGATAGAATAGAATCTAAAAAACCCAAACAGATTTATACTGTGCAATGATATGACGTGTTAGCAGAACTTCCCAACAAAGTAACACCCTGGACCAGATTGATTCACTGCTAAATTCTCCCAGAACTTAAACAAAAGAAAGAACACCAATGGTTCTCAAACTATCTTGTAAATTGAAAAGGAAAAAATGAACTGAATACATCCTACCAATACAGTGTTAACCTGATAACAAAACCAGAAAAGGACAAAAAAAAAAGAAATAATACAAAAAATATCCTTGAAACATAGACACAAAAATTGTCTAAAAATTACAAATAGTAATCAACAAAACATTTGAGAAGCAAAACTAGCAATGCTACGTTCAAACTGACTCAAAAATATAGTACACAGTCATAGTGCCAAAAGACAGCATGCAGTAGAATAAAGACTGTCATTAACATAACACCAGAATTTAATATCCTTCTAGAATTTCTTAGTCTATTACATATACAATAAACTAGTAGTAAAGAAAGAATGAAAAGTAAGAAGTAGGTCACATTATTTTGCAGAAAATGAGTGTGTTCACCTGGAAATTCAAATGAATATATATAGAATATATAGAGAGAGAGAGGTTGCACAATCAATACAGAGGTACCATAGCCAAACAAAGAGAAAATATTCAATTGCCAATTACTCAAAGAAGAAACAATCACATAAAGCCTGAGGGGGAAATAGGAATACGGTAGCAATAGACATAAGCACAATATAACTGGCTCCTTACCAACCAGAAAACCTTACCCAGGAACAACAAATTATTTTTTAAAAATTATACATTTCAATGTTT
This sequence comes from Castor canadensis, assembly GCF_047511655.1. Classification (NCBI taxonomy): domain Eukaryota; kingdom Metazoa; phylum Chordata; class Mammalia; order Rodentia; family Castoridae; genus Castor; species Castor canadensis. The sequence continues at coordinate 9,961,111 of NC_133391.1, forward strand.
ATGAACAAGTTTTATTAATAGAACTTGTCAAAGGAAAAGTTGTTCAAAGATGTGAAAATGTCCATCTACATAAGTGATTTATAGATTCATGGTAATGTCTTCAAAATTAATGATATTCCACAAACCTACGACAAATGCTTTTGTAAGTTTCATCTTAAAGAAGTGTTGGAAGTCTTTGAAGATAAATAATGTTTAATCTAACATAAATTGTATGAAATATTTATATGTACTGAAACATAAAATGGTACCCGTTAAATAAGTATAATTTACTTTTTATGCATCAGTTACACAATAATATCAAGAAAATATGTAAAAGATGAAAAATCTGACATTATTCAAATTAGTAGCAAAAAAATCACAAAATGTTCACAAACTTCACTGAATTCCTGGCAGCCCAAGAATTCAGTGAATTCAGCCCATCTTTTTGAACAAAAGATGAACACTGAGAATGCACTACCAGATTCCATGAATTAATGTAAAATTTTGGGGATGAAACTGCATGACAGCCAGACAGCAGAGGCTCAGGCCTGTGATCCGAGCTACTCAGGAGGCAGAAATCACTAGTACTCAGTTTGACTCAGCTCTGGAAAGCAGTTCAGGAGACCCTTTCTTGAAAAAACACATAAACAAAAGAAAGAGCTGTGGAGTCACTGAAACTGTAGGCCCTGTGTTCAAGTAATAGTATGGAAAAAAACAGGTTATTTGCATAATTGCAAACACATACACCAATGGAAGATTGAAATGCCTCAACTATCCCATGCATTTACAATCAACTGATTCACAAGTATGTGGCAAAATGACACATACTTGAAGAAATGACAGTATATTTAATCAGTGCTGTGGGGAAAACTAAATACTTGAAACTGGACCCCATTCCTCACCTAATATAAAAATAAACACAAAATTGAATCCCTATAGTTCAACACCATAAAGTAAGAAACCATTAGAAAAAAAATAAGGAAACCTTTCAAGACAAGGGATTAGACAACAAATTTCAGGAAAAAATTTAAAACACAGAAATCCAAAGTAGATTAAAAAGGATCATATTAAGTGGAGAAGTTACTTCAGAGCAAAGGAAAAAATCACAGAGAGAAGAGACAACCTACAGAATGAGGAATCATTTTCCACAATCTTTCATTTAAAAGGAAACTCATATCAAGAGTATGTCACAAACTCAGTTAGAATCCCCCAAATAGATCATTTTAAAGGCAATGATCAGTTCGAATTATCTGTAAAGAAGACATATATTTGTGCAGGAATTTAGTGCAGACTAATTTAGCTTGCTCTCAGGGAATTTAAAATCATTACCACGATGAAATACAAATTCTCCTCAGTTAGAAGAGCTACAAGCTACCATACAAAAAGTTATAAAGTTATAACATCCAATATAACTTGACTACAACCTCCCTCCCCCACAGCAAAAACACAATTGCAGTAGTCCATGTATCAATGCAACACCTTCATGGCATAAGAAATTCCTTACTCTCCTCAACTAGTAACACACTTAACATTTCTCTTTTCTAAGTCTAGGAGAGTCAGACCAGATTCCTAGAATACAGATTTCAAATTTTTCTAATTTTAAAGTAGCAAAGGACTACTATAAGCAAAACATTAAATGTGTGACAAAAGCATAAGTAACTATATTCAAATATGATTTATAAAATAGTGGGAGAAAAAGTATGCCTGGGAAAAATTTGAATACAAACAAAGGTAAGCAGACAAACATCTAGGCACGCAATAAGAGTGATGTTCTGATACCTTCCACAGCGGGGAAGAAACTCAAATTCCTACCCCATCATCCCTGCTCCCAAATGTGTGCTGATACCACAGGTAACACTCACTACAACAGCACTTGAAAACTGATGCAAGGGATCACTGCTTGCAATCAAGTTTTCACTGCTAATACGGCTGTAAATGCATTGCTAGAATTCCATGGAATTCTGCCTTAACTATTTATTAATTGGACCCTCTGCTGCAGACCTGGCATCTGTTCATAGCCAAAACCTGAGCACAGATATGTGTCTACATGAAGCAGTAATAAATTGGAGGGGAAAAATCTCACAGGGTTTATCATTTATTTCTGGCTATGCTTGCATTTCCAGATTTGACAAAGAATACCAGCATGACATACATCATATTTGAAACAGTAACTGGATGTCTACAGTCATAAGAGTTTTCATGACCATGGGCACAAGTACAGAACTTCTCTGTAGGGACATTACTAGATACATTTGTGAGTAAAGAAATCTTATCACACCATGAGCTACAAGAAAGGGAACTTGTTCTAGTCTCTCAGTTCAGAACACATGCAATTGACTTGGATTCCTTTTCTAACGATGATCTCTTGAGGTAGCTTTCAGCCCAGGTTGAAGGAGTCCCAGAGATGGTGGAGCAAATGCATAGATTTCAGCCTTATTAGGGAAAAAAGAAAAAGAAAAAAATGGAATATATTTGTTCCTGTTGAAAGAAAAGTACACCATAAACCACAAAATAAAATAGGGATGTTTCTGGAAGGTAGAGGAGGAAGGGCCATCTGGGGTTATTATCAACATTGCTCTATGCATTCACAGATCACTTTGGCAGTATTTATCCAGAAATCAAATACAAACATGTAATATAAAGTCATTACTTACTTTGCAGAAACTCCTTTCATGGAAGGATCATTGTGTCTGTCATCTTTGACATAAGAATAAAGCGGGAAAAACCCTGCAATCACTACATCTCCATCTTTGTATATACTGTGCTTAAAGTCAGGAAAACAGTCTTGATTAGAAAATGAACTGAGATGGAGGGGAAGCTGGAGGAGAAGGAAAAGAACAATCAAGGGGAACATGTCTAGAAATGTACAATTCTGAGTAGAGGCTTAGCCTACAGTGTCAGGCAGGTATATTTGTTTCCTATGTGCCTCTGTATATATGTGTTTATGTCAACTGGAAAGTCCATTCTAATTCCCCAATTTCTTTCAGCCCAGTGTCTTCCATTCCCATGGAGGAATCTGGAAATATTTGTGCCTTGGGCTCTGCATCTGAGGTCCTGCACCCATGAGATAAACATGAGTTGGAAAATAAGTCTGAGGATCCTCCTTTCCAACCCAGGTGCTACAATTTCATCCAAGCCCACAGATGGTAAGGCCCCAGGGATGAATTAACCTTTCTTAGAGTTCTTCTGAAGTATGCATCTAAAAAAGATGTGCAGAAAAGCTATTTGGGATGTGGAAAATGAATTACATCATTAGATGCCATGGAAGGTACAAGGTGAATCAGTAATAAATGGCTCTGCACAGTCAGGGCTTAACCAAAGTCAATGGGGCATCACATCCAAAATTCAAGTACACAGGAGAGACAAATTCATACACCCAAGGTTCATGCATTCCCCTAATATTCCTTGTATTGCCTAGGCAGGTCTCCACATACCTATTGCATGTGCAGAGACATCCACAGACACAGGTGTTTCCCAATAATCCACCAATAATCAGGTTGACATAGGAAATTCCAAATCAATACTGCAAGGTAGATGCAGATATCAAGTTGCATATTTGATTCTGAGCTATGACTTTCTTCACTCTTGACATCTTCTTTTATCTACGCTGAGTTAAGCATCTTCTGTTGTTCTGAAGAAAGTGACAATCCTACCCAGGATCAAGCGTAGAGGAAATGGAGCCAACCAATTGATGCTAGTATGATAAAATTATAAACAATCTTTTGGATTATTGTGATCATCTCCCAGACATAGCATCTTATACAATAATTTTATGCTTGCTATATTGACTTTTGCTTGCAATCAAAATGCACTTAGTCATGTATTTGCTCAACAAACAACAAGCCAAAGAGTGACTTTTTTCTCAATTACACTTACAGTACCTGAGTGTATGTTTGTGAATATAGTCTCATGTCATGACTCTCAGTTGAAATGAGACCGACACTTTCAGTAAGAAATTATACATAAACTATTATTTCAATTTGCAAAATATCATGGAAAGAGAAAGAAGTTTGGCCCTAAAATATAACATATTGAACCTATTCTGATCAAGATCTGTAGGACAGTGGGAGTTTCCCTGGAATAGAATATCTGACAGTGAGCTAACATGTTGAGAAGAGTAAAGCAATTGATTGAACTTTGTGTAATGAACGTGGTGATAAAGATCTTGGTGTGCATCAAAAATGAAAATAAGATAAGTCAGTCTGAAGTACAGTGGAAGTGAAATGAGACTTGAAAGAAGGATGAGACTTAGTTCTTTGAATTCCTATAGGAACAGTTACTTTTATGCACAGAGTAATAGGGAATAACAGAAAGCTTTATCAAGAAATTGATCTATTCCAATTATATTTCAGAAACAGTAGTTTACCATAAATATTTAGAATGGATGGGAGAAATACAACAGTATTTTTACAGATCTCACAAAAGATGTTGATGGACACATGCTGGAGAGACATGATGGTAGTTTGAGCTAAGTACAGAGATGCAGTCATGATGAATTCATAAGAATCTGGTGTAAACAATTAAAGTCTGCAATGACCTTTTCAGAGACATGTCAAGAATGATTGTCCAATGACTGTAGTTTAACATCAAAGTATTTGGTGTGCTGACAATTCAATTTTGAACTATAAAGAGATGACAAGAAATGATCACTGAGCTTATATAATTTTGCTGCATGTATTTTTCAGTTCACAGTTATTGTTGATCTTTTAAATTTATTCTTTGTTTTTCTCTGTATGGTACTGAAAAATTACTGTGCTTTCTTTCAGTTCATTGTTTTTGCTTAAAACAATTGTTTTAACTCTGAGTTTTCTACCCTTCCAAATACTTCCTGGTCAGTTATAGGCACCTTGTTTGGAGTTCTAGGTGAGGCCCTAGTTTCCTGAAAGTTCATAATACTTTCATGTTTTAGGTATTTACTCCAGTCTTCCATCGCTGGCTTTCTTTGTGACTGTGCTTCCAGAAACTCTAAGCATTTTGTATATATTGTCTGAGCCTATACTTACTTCCACTATTTAATCACTAGAGGGAGCCCTGGAAAGATTTGCAAGGAGTTCATTGCTGTATGCTTTTGCTGTTTCAGTAATACAGTAACGTGAAATCAAGTTTGTCACAAATACTCTGTTGCTGTAATGTTTGTGAAAAAGGGAGTACATACTGTTTGTATTTACTATGCCTAATTTCTTAAATGTATGATGCTCCATATGTAGATCACTCTGCTTTGCATTCCCTGAGTGGATTTCATTGGTTTATTGATTTTTTTTTTGCAGCATTGGCAGTTGAACACCAGGCCTGGTGTTTGCCCCTCTGGTGACATATCCTTTGAATTTTACATTGGCTTTATCCCTCAGCTGCCTGAACCTCAGTCTACCCATCTGGGCTTCTTTGAATATCTGGAAAGACAGGCACAATCTGCCTCTAAAAAAAAAATGATTCAAGTTGCAATCAAGAAATATCAACCACAGAGTTCTTACATAACATGGAAAGTTCTGCCACATTCAAATATTGTTTTTGGGTGGCTCAAGAACAATAGTTGCATAGTTCTTTGAATAACAGCCTAGAAACCTATACTGAACAATAAAGGATTTGTTCTTCTAAAAGGAAAATTCTAGAATCTTACATTTAACTTCTATCAATCAAAAAGTTGTTTCTTAGAGTGGGAAATTGTGGAAAATTCTAAACTTTTTTCTTTTTTCTCATTCATTTATTCATATGTGCATACATTGCTTGGGCCATTTCTCCCCACTACTCCCACCTCCTTACTCTCCCCCTGCACATGCTTCCAGGCAGAATCTGTTCTGCCCTGATCTCTAATTTTGTTGAAGAGAAAGTGTAAGCAATAATAAGAAAGGCAAAACGTTTTTGCCAGTTGAGAGAAGGATAGCTATAGAGAGAGATTACGAGTGTTGATTCCATGTACAAATGTGTTAAATCCCAAGTTGATTAATCTCTAACAGATCTTTACATTGGTTCCTGATCCCCTTCTCATATTGACCTTTGTCACTTTAAGGTTTCTGTATTAGTACCTCATCAGTGGGGACATCAAATACTATCAGGTTTTGGGTTTCTTAGCTATCCCAATACTTCCTGTAGGTGCTCTCCCCTTACCATGTGACCCAAGTCCAACCACATTGCTGTATTTGCCCTAGATCTGAAGTCAGCATGTGAAGAAGAATATACAATTTTAGGTCTTCTGAGCCTGACTAGCCTCACTCAGAATGATGTTTTCCAGTTCCATCCATTTATACTGCAAATGATAGGATTTCATTTTTCTTCATGACTGAGTAAAATTCCATTGTGTATAAATACCACATTTTCTTAATTCATTTGTCTATATTGGGGCATCTTGGCTGTTTCCATAACTTGGCTATTGTGAATAGCGCTGCAATAAACATGGGTGTGCAGGTGCCTCTGGAGTAACCTGTGTCACATTCCTTTGGGTATATCCCCGGAGTCAGATTGCAGGACCATAAGGCAGATCTATGTTTAGATTTTAAGAAGACTCCAAATGTTTTTTTGAGAGTGGTTACACTGGTTTGCATTCCCAGCAGCAGTGGACGAGGGTCCATTTTACCCCACATCCTCACTAACACCTGTTATTAGTGCTGTTTTTAATGATGACTATTCTAACAGGGGTAGGTGGAATGTTAGTGTGGTTTTGATTTGCATTTCTTTTATACCTAGAGATGGTGAGCGTTTTTTCATGTGTTTTTTAGCCATTTGACTTTCTTCTTTTGAGAAATTTCTGTTTAGTTCACTTGCTCATTTCTTTATTGGTTCATTAATTTTGAGAGAGTTTAGTTTCTTGAGCTCCCTGTATATTCTGGTTATCAGTCCTTTGTCTGATGTATAGCTGGAAAATATTTTCTCCCACTCTGTGGGTGGTCTCTTCAGTTTAGAGACCATGTCTTCTGTTGTGCAGAAGCTTTTTAATTTCATGAAGTCCCATTTGTCCATTCTTTCTCTTAGTTGCTGAGCTGCTGGGGTCCTATTGAGGAAGTCCTTGCCTATACCTATTAGTTCCAGAGTGTTTCCTGCTTTTCTGTACCAACTTTAGAATTTTGAGTCTGATGTTAAGTCCTTGATCCATTTTGAGTTGATACAAGTACAGAGTGATAAACACAGATCGAGCTTCAGTATTTTGCAGACAGATAACCTCTTTCCCAACTACATTTGTTGAAGAGGCAGTCATTTCTCCATTGAGTCATTTTAGCACCTTTGTCAAAATAAAGATGGGCATAGGTGTGTGTGGACTCATATCCAGGTCAACTATTCTGTTCCACTGGTCTTCATGTCTGTTTTTGTGCCAATACCAAGCTGTTTTTATTGCTATTGCTTTGTAATATACTATGAAGTCTGGTATTGTGATACCTCCAGCATTGCTCTTTTTACTGAGTATTGCCTTGGCTATTTGTGGTCTCTTGTGTTTCCAAATGAATTTTAGGGTAGATTTCTCAATCTCAGTGAGGAATGTCATTGGGATTTTGATGGGAATTGAATTAAACATGTAGATTACTTTGGGGAGTATAGCCATTTTTACTATGTTGAGTCTAACAATCCACGAGCATGGGAGATCTCTCCACTTTCTGTAGTCTTCCTTGATCTCTTTCTTCAGGGAGTTGTAGTTCTCCTTGTAGGGGTTATTCACATCCTTTGTTAAGTTTACTCCTAAGTGTTTGATTTTTTTTGAGGCTGTTGTAAGTGGAATTATTTCCATGTATTCTCTCTCAGTTTGTTCATTATTGGTGTATAGGACAGCTAATGATTTCTGTAAGTTGATTTTGTATCCTGCCACCTTGCTGTAGCTGTTTATGGTGTCTAGAAATTTTGGGGTAGAGTTTTTTAAGTCTTTAAGGAATAAGATCATATCATCTGCAAAGAGGGATATTTTGACAGTTCCTTTACCTATTTATATTCCATTTATTTCTTCTTCTTGCCTCATTGATCTGGCTAGAGATTACAGAACTATGTTGAATAGGAGTGGGGATAGTGGGCACCCTTGTCTCATTCCTGATTTTATGGGAAATGGTTTCAGTTTTTCACCATCAAGTATAATGTTGACTATAGGTTTGTCATATATAGCCTTTACAATGTTGAGGTATTTTCCTTCTGTTCCAAGTTTTCTTAGAGCATTTATCATGAAGTGGTGTTGGATCTTGTCGAAGGATTTTTCTGCATGTATTGAGATGAGCAAGTGGTTTCTGTCTTTGCTTTTATTAATGTGCTCTATTACAGTTACAGATTTGAATATGTTGAACCACCCCTGCATTCCTGGCATAAAGCCGACTTGGTCGCGGTGAATGATCTTTCTGATGTGTTGTTGAATTTGGTTTGCCATTATTTTATTGATGATTTTTGTGTCGATGTTCATTAAGGAGATTGGCTTATACTTCTCCTTTTTGGACGTGTCTTTGTCTGGTTTTGGGATGAGTGTCATACTGGTTTCATAGAATGAGTTAGGCAGTTTTCTTTCCCATTCTATTTTGGGGAACAGTTTAAAGAGGGTTGATATTAGTTCCTCTTTAAAGGACTGATAGAATTCAGCAGACACTCCATCAAATCCTGAACTTTTCTTTTTTGGGAGACTATTGCTGCTTCAATTTCATTTTGTGTTATAGCTCTATTCAGGTAATTAATGTCCTCTTGGTTCAATTTTGGATGATCATAAGTATCTGGAAATCTGTCCATTTCTTTAAGATTTTTCTAATTTATTAGAATATAGGTTCTCAAAGTGTTTTCTGATGATTTCCTGGATTTCCATGGTGTTTGCTGTTATCTCCCCTTTTGCATTCCTGCTTTTACCGATTTGGGTTTTTTCTCTCCTCATTTTAGTCAGGTTTGCCAGGGGTCTGTCAATCTTGTTTATTTAATCAGAGAATGAACTTTTTGTTTCATTGATTCTTTGTACTTGTTTCTTTGTTTGTTTCTATTTCATTTATTTCAGCTCCTGTTTTCTTTATTTCTCTCCTGTTTTTTTGGGGGTTTTGCATGTTCTTGTTTTTCTAGGAGTTTGACATGTAGCATTAGGTCATTGATATGAGATCTTTCTGTCCTTATAATATATGCACTTGTGACTATAAACTTTCCTCTTAGGACTGCCTTTGCTGTGTCCCATAGGTTCTGGAAGGCCATGTTTTCATTTTCATTAACTTCCAGGAACCTTTTAATTTCTTCTTTTATTTCATCAATGATCCATTGATCATACAGCAATGTGTTGTTCGGCTTCCCACTGTTTGCATGTTTTTACTATTGTTTTTGTTGTTGAGTTCTAGTATTAATGCATTGTGATGAGATAGAATGCATGGGATTATTTCGTTTTCCTTTTATTTGCTGAGGTTTGCTTTGTGCCCTAGATAGGATCAATTTCGGAGAAAGTTCCATGGACTGCTGAGAAGAATGTATATTGTGCAGAAGTTGGATGAAATATTCTGTAGACATCAGGTAGGTCCATTTTATCTAAGGTGTAATTTTGTTCTAGAATTTCTTTATTGATTTTTTGTTTGGATGACCTATCTATTGGTGACCAGGGGTATTAAAGTCTCCACTACCACTGTATTGGAGTTTATATATTTTGTTGGGTCCTTCACAGTGTGTATGATGAATTGAGTGCACTGACATTGGGTGCATATAGGTTGATAGTTATTATTTCCTTTTGGTATGTCCCCTTTTATTAGTATAAGATGTCCTTCTTTATCTCTTTTTACCAATGTAGCTTTGAAGTCTACTTTGCCTGAGATAAGCACTGCTACTCCTGCCTGTTTTGTGGGGTATGGGCATTGGCTTGGTAAAGCTTCTTCTAGCCTTTCACACTAAGCCAGTGCTTGTTTCTGTGGATGACATGGGTCTCCAGTAAGCAACAGATTATTGGATCTTCCTTTTTAATCCAGTTTGTCAAACGGTGTCATGATGGGGGAGTTAAGTCCATTAACATTCAGTGTTAGTATAGATAGGTATGTGGTGATTCCTGTCATTTAGTTGTTTTTGTTGTTTAAGGGTTGGATTGTGTGCAGCTGAATTGATGTTACTCTCTACTTTCTTGTCTTTCCTTCTTCTGTCATTTGGTACTGCCTGTTCTTTTACGGTTTTGTATTCCTTCATATTTTGTGTGCAGAATTCTTTAAGAATCTTTTGTAGTGGTGGCTTTGTGGTCATATATTGTTTTAGCTTCTGCTTGTCATGGAAGTTTTTTGTTGCTCCAACTATTTTGAATGATAGTTTTGCTGGGTAGATTATCCTAAGGTTAAAGGTATATTCGTTCAGTGCCCAGAATGCCTCACTGTATGATCTTCTTGCTTTTAATATTTCTGATAAGAAATTTGCTGTGATTTTGATGAGTTTACCTTTATATGATATTTTTTTTCTCTTACAGCCTTCAATATTCTTTCTCTATTCTCTGTGCTTGTTGTTTTAATGATAATATTTCATGGGGTAGTTATTGTTTTGTCAACTCTCTTTGGTGTCCTGGAGGCTTCTTGTACCTGAATGGGCATTCTTTTCTCTAGATTTGGGAATTTTTCTGTTATTATTTTATTGAATATTTTACAAATTCCTTTTGCTTGCACCTCTTCTCCTTCTTCAATGCCCATGATTCTCAGGTTTGATCTTTTGATGGAGTGAGTGAGTCTTGCGTATTTCTTTCACAGGTTTTGTGCTGTTTTTGTAATAGATCTTCAGTTTTTCCTTTAATTTCCATTTCATCTTCAACTTCTGAGATTCTGTCTTCTCCTTGTTCTAGTCTGCTGGAGTGGACTTCCATTGTGTTTTGTATTTCTGTTTCATTTTTTTTCTGAGGTTTTCCATATCATGGGTCATTTCCTCTTTAATATTGTCTATTTTCATCCTTAATTCACTTATCTCTCTACTTATGGTGTTCTCTGTTTCACTTTGGTATTCATTTAGGGCTCCTATGAGTTCACTTATTTGTTTTTCTGCCTTCTCATAGTCTTTATTTGTATTGTCTTGGAATTTCTTGAGTGCCTCCTGTACATTTTGGTTGACATTTTCTAGTAACATCTCCATGAAATTCTCAGTGATTTCTTCTTTCATGGTGTTCTTGTGGGCTTCATTGCATTCCTTGAGGTAGTCTGTCTTTGTTTTTTTGCAGTCTGCAACTGGGTATCCATCCCTTTTTCATCTTCCCATCATTCCCCTTGGTTTTCTTTCTGTCCCTGTCTGTGTGTAATTTAGTGTTATCTAGCTTACAATATTAAAAGTAATGAGATCAAGACAGAAAGAGAAAGAAGAAAAAGAAAGAAAAGGGAAAAAATAGAGAACCAAAGACATCAACAGGGAGAGATGGTGTACTCAGCAACAGTGAACTAAGCAAGCACTTACAGAGAAAGAGAAAAAAGAAAATCCCAGGTTCAGGAACAATGAAATTTCAGTCTTGGTATTTCTGGTGTTACTCCTTCAGCATTCAGTCCTGGTGTTGGTATTTAAGCAGTAACTCTGTTGTATCACCAGGTGTTTGGGTGAGGAGACAGCTTTGTGAACCGCTATCTGCCCTATTTCAGGCAGTGGCTCGCCTACTGCCTACTGTCAGCCATCTACTTTTGCAGGCTTTATTAACTGACAGTTCTCATGGAAAGCATCTCCTTGCCTTCTCCTCCTTTCTCTGGTGGAGGGGCAGACTTTGTTTACTAAAAGTTCACGAAGAGAGCAGCTCCTTGATCCTTCCCCCTTCTCCAGTGCCTCAGAACACCTCTCCCCATCCACTGTGTGTCCCTTTCAGTTCCTTGTTTATGATTCCATTGTTTTTTGGTTTTATTTTTGCCTGGTGGGGGTCAGTCCTCAAGGGGGCTATGCTGGTTTATCCCAGGGATAGCTGTAGGAGCACTGTGTGCTGCTCATTTGCATAAAACTTTTTTCTAAGCTGGATTTACCACAGCAGTTACATAGTTCCTTTTATAATTATGTGAGGTACATTCTACACCATTCTACTATACTGCTTTCAGAAGAGCACTACACACTACCTTCAATTCCACCATACAGGCCTATAGCTGAACAACAATGAAGGTGTCCTTCTAAAAGGGACATGCTGGAAGGTGCAGTCATGAACTTAGGAGAGAGCTCCTCTAATAATGGAAGATTGTGACACCTTTAAACTCTGTTACTAAGCTTCTTTTAGAGTGGCAGTTACATATTCCTTTCAATGAGAGTGCATATGTGTAAAAGGGACTATAAGAAATATGTGAAAATTAAAGGAAAATGTGTCAAACTACAATCAATGTCTATCTACCATAGCATGTTTCTTAGACTTGAATGTTAAATCTTATTTACCAACTGCTTTCACAGTAGCAGTTACATAGTCCTTTCTATTACATACTATATGTAATGAGCTCTAAGTTATATGTGTTTCTACAAGGAGAACACTTGTAGTTACAATCAAGACCTAGCATACAGAGTTCATTCACAGAGTGGAACATTGTCCAATATTATAAACCTTGTTACTGAGCTGCTTTTAGAATAGCCTTCCATTATTATGATTATAGGCCAAACATGAGGACACATGATTCATTCCTCCAAGATAGCAAAACCTCCATGCCCCTTGGAAGATGCATCAGTGGCAGAGTTCTTTATTAGAATGGAAAATTTAGCCACATTCTAAACCTATTACCTAAGGTGCATTTAGAAAATCATTTCCATAGTTCTTTGAATGACAGCATATATGCCTACAGTGAACAATAAAATATAACCTCTTTTAAGAGTAAAATGCCAGAAGTTACATTTGAGATCTGTCACGAACAGAGTGCCACCTTATAATGGGACATTGTGCCACATTTTATACCTTGTTAACAAGGCTGCTTTCGAGACAAGAGTTCTGTAGGCCTTTCAGTTATGGCATGTTTGTGCACAGTGTGCTCAGGAAATATGTGCTTCTAAAAAGAAAATGCTTGAAGGTACAATCAAGATCTACTAAACACAGAGTTTGTTCTTAGAATGGAACAATGTGACACATTCTATACCTAGATACAAAGTTGCACTTAGAAAAGTGTTACTTACATCTTAAATATCTACAAATAGGCCTAGAACGAGCACTGTGCATTCTCTTCTCAGTACTAAACACTGAATGGCAATTCTCACATTTGACTCCCTGAAGAACCACAATGAACCATAAGATCAAAGGTAATCATGGCAGCAAAGACGCACAGACAGTGACTCCAGATCCCCAGGCCAGTGTCTGGAGTTCACAGGATGAGCCCAGAATTTCCTATGGAGTGCAGAAAATCCCATGCCTGGTGGACTCTGCCCATGGTCCCATTGAGCTCTGATACCCCAGCACACACTCCCCTGCTGTTCGTACCCAGCACATCTGACAGACCTGCATACATAGCTTTAATACCTATGGTACACTTTTCCTGTTCTCATGTCTGCTGTGGAACTTTCAGCTCCATGTGACCAGAGATTCTTGACAGATTTGTTTTTAAGTTTTCCCGTGAATCTATTGAGCTCAATGAAGGTGCTCATAAATAAATGAAGGAAGAAGGGAGGGTGCATGGGTGGGAGGAGAGAGGAGAAATAGAGGGAAGGAAGGGGAGAGGGAGACAATGGAAGGGAAAGGGAGAGGGAGGGAAAATTCTTTCTTAACTCCTGCTCTGGGAAAAGAAATAAGGGACAAGCTATGCTTTTGTCTGAATGAATTAGAATTGCATGCCAGGGACAGGTTCCTTGCTATCCCTGACATGACTTGACTCAGGCACATGCCCCACACAAGGTCTCCCCACTGCTGACTGAATCATGCCGACCAGTCTCAGAAGCATATGCCCAGAGGAGAGCTTCATGCCAGACAGGTTCTGGGGACAGGAACTTGTTTAGGGATGGAGTCACATATACATCAGCACATACAAGCAGGAGAAAGCTCACTTCCTCCCTCCTTCCTCCTCTGTCTCTGTCTCCTTCTCATTTTCTCCTCTTCTTCCCTAACCTTTTCCTTTTCCTTCTTCTCCTCCTCCACCTCCCCCTTCCTCCCCTACCTTCTCTTCTTCCTCCTCCTCCTCCTCCTCAACTTCCTCTCCTTCCTTTTCCTAGTTAGGGTCTATGGACAAAAGGTGCTACATACAATCTCCTTCCCACCACAGTAAACCTAACATCCACATTCTTTACTGGACTTGAGCTGCAGGCAGAGGCCTGGAACTCAGTGAAAACAGGGGCATAAAGCAAGAACTTTCTTCCTACCAAGTCAAGACTGATTCAGGATAGAGATTCCAAGATGGTGACTAGAGGGAGGAAGCAGACATTGTGCTTCTTAAAGTAAAATCTTGGAGAGACGCTAGAGAAACACTTTGCAGGATAAACAACCAAGAAGAGGCAAAACTCCAATTCCCCCACCTGCCCATAGCATCCCCACTCCGCATTAAATGGAGAAACCAGGAGGGCTCCAGCGCCGCCAGATGCCAGCTCCTACTGGCTCGAGAGAAGCTGACCAGCAGGTGAGCTAAGTGGCACACAGTACTCCCACAAACAACCCCGGGCCAGGTCAGCATAGCCCCCTGGACAGACTGACTGAAACCCAGGGATAAATGAGACAAAAACCAAACTGAATAAACAATAACAACAACAAAAAGACACATAGCAAGGAGGGCGGGGCACCCTGAGCATTGTAGAGGCAGGCAGGGGCAATCCCTCACAGAACTGTAAATAAACAATTGGGCCAGAGAACACAAGTGTAGCACCACCTACCCAATGTGCTTTGAGAGGGGAAACCTTGTAACAGTGGCTGTCACGCCTAAGAGAACTCTAAAAAAACAAAGCCTGTGGGACTATGTGAGTGATCAACTCATTCCTGAGACTGGAAATCAATAAAGCCTCAAGCAACATCCGGCTGACAGTAGCGAGCAAGTGAGCCAAAGCCTCAGATAGACATTCACAGAACTGTCTCCAGACCCTTTTTCTTTTTTTCTCTCTCTCTTCCTTTGATGAGGCAACGACTGAACTAGAACTGAATGCTGAAGGTCTAACTGAAACTGTATTGCATTTGAACTTGGGATATTTTGTTTTGGTTTGGTTTGGGGATTTTGTTTGTTTTGGTTTTTGGTTTTCGTTTTTCACCCTTTGATGAGATAACAACAGAACTACTTCTGAGACACCATCTCTAGGATTGTAGGCTGAGGGATTAACAACAAAATTATTAAGACTGAAACTCTATTGCATTTGAACTTGGGGATTTTTTTTTAATCCTCTCTCTGTCTCTCTACTGCCTGTTTAGCTTCATGTTGATTAGTACACTATCTCTCCCTGTTTATTTCATTGGCACTGGTTTGTTGTTGTTTGCTTGTTTGTTCAGTTATTTGTTTGTTTGTTTGTTTTTACCTTTATCTTTACCTTATTTGCTTTCCCTCTCCTCTTACCCTTCCATTTGAGATATCATCATTGTTATTATTACAAGCTAGAAAATACTTAATTGCACACAATACTGGGACATTAACAATAGCAAGGGCAATGATGGGAAGATGGAAAAAAGGGGAAAACTAGTTCCCCCAAGTAATAAATTAGTACAGGAACAAGAGGGAAAAGAAGAAAGCAGATACCCAGATCCAGACTCCAACAAAATGCAGATAAACTATGCCAAAGAACCCAATGAAGCCAAAAAGAACAACCTGAAAGAAGAAATCCTGCAAGTAATCAATGAGAATTTTATAGAGATGATACTGGATATGGTCAACCAAAATGTGCAAGACACACTCAAGAAATTCCAGACAACAAAAGTAGAGAATTTGAGAAAGCCCAAAAACAAATAAAAGAAACTATAGAACCACGGTGTTTGTACTGTAATTCTATAAACACCAAGGTGAAACACAGAACACAATAAATAAATAGATAAATGAACTCAGGACGAAAATAGACAATATTAAAGAGGATGGGACTCAGGATATGGGAAACCTCAGAAAAAAGAATGAAACACAAATGAAAAACAAAATGGAAGGCCAATCCAGCAGAAGAGAACAAGCAAAAGACAGAATCTCAGAACCCAAAGATGAAATGGTAATTAAAGGAAAACCAAAAAACTATTAGTTAAACAACTCAAGACCTGTGAAAAGAAAATGCAAGAACTTACTGTCTCCATGAAAAGACTAAACCTGAGAATCATGGACATTAAAGAAGAAGAAGAGGTGCAAGCAAAGGAAATGAGTAATATATTCAACATAATAATAACAGAAAATTTCCAAAATCTAGATAAATCTATGCCCATACAAGTGCAAGAGGCCTCCAAAACATGAAACAGACCTGACCAAAATAGAACCACCCCACGTCATATTATCATTAAAACAACAAGTGCAGAGACTCAAGAAAGAATATTGAGAAAAATACATATAACATTCAAAGGTAAACCTATCAAAATCGGAGGAGACTTCTCAACAGAAATATTAAAAGCAAGAAGTGCTTGGGGTGAGATTTTCTGGGCACTGAATGAAAATAACATCAACCCTAACATACTCTACCCAGCAAAACTATCATTCAAAATAGATGGAGCAATAAAAGTCTTCCATGATAAGCAGAAACTAAAACAATTTGTGACCACAAGGCCACCACTATAAAAGATTCTTCAAGGGATTCTGCACACAGAATGTGAAACCCAACATACCCATGAAAGGGCAAGCAGCACCAAAAATAGGAAAAGAAAAGCAAGAAAGTAGAGAGTAAACTCAACTTCGGTACACACAATCAAACAAAATCAAAATAAAATCAAATTTATTTATTTATTTATTTATTTTTATTTCAAAAAAAATCAAATACCTAAGTTTAAACCTAACAAAAGATGTGAAAGACCTCTACAAGGAAAACTATACACTTCTGAAGAAAGAGATTGAGGAAGACTATAGAAAGTGAAGAGATCTCCCCTGCTCATGGATTGGTAGAATCAACATAGTAAAAATGTCGATACTCCCAAAGGTAATCTACGTGTTTAATGCAATTCCCATCAAAATTCCAAAGACATTCATTAAAGAGATTGATAATCTACTGCTAAATTTATATGGAAACACAAGAGGCCACGAATAGCCAAGGCAATACTCAGTCAAAACAACAATGCAGGAGGTATCACAATACCTGACTTCAAACTATATTACAAAGCAATAACAATAAAAACAGCATGGTACTGGCACAACAGACATGAAGACCAGTGGAACAGAATAGAGGACCCAGATATGAAGCCACACAACTATAACCAACTTGTCTTTGACAAAGGAGCTAAAAATATACGATGGAGAAATAGCAGCCTCTTCAACAAAAACTGCTGGGAAAACTGGTTAGCAGTCTGCAAAAAACTGAAACTAGATCCATGTATATCACTCTATACCAAGATTAACTCAAAATGGATCAAGGATCTTAATATCAGACCCCAAACTCTAAAGTTGATACAGGAAAGAGTAGGAAATACTCTGGAGTTAGTAGGTATAGGTAAGAACTTTCTCAATGAAACCCCAGCAGCACAGCAACTAAGAGATAGCATAGATAAATGGGACCTCATAAAGCTAAAAAGCTTCTGTTCATCAAAAGAAATGGTCTCTAAACTGAAGAGATCACCCACAGAGTGGGAGAAAATAGTTGCCAACTATACATCAGACAAAGGACTGATAACCAGAATATACAGGCAACTTAAAAAACTAAATTCTCCCAAAACTAATGAACCAATAAAGAAATGGGCAAGTGAACTAAACAGAACTTTCTCAAAAGAAGAAATTCAAATGGCCAAAAAACACATGAAAAAATGCTCACCATCTCTAGCAATAAAGGAAATGCAAATTAAAACCACGCTAAGATTCCACCTCACCCCTGTTAGAATAGCCATCATCAGCAACACCATCAACAACAGGTGTTGGCGTGGATGCGGGGGAAAAAGGAACTTTCTTACACTGTTGATGGGGATGTAGACTAGTACAACCACTCTGGGAAAAAATTTGGAGGACACTTAAAAAGCTAGACATCGATCTACCATTTGATCCAGCAATACCATTCCTGGGGATATACCCAAAAGACTGTGACACAGGTTACTCCAGAGGCACCTGCACACCCATGTTTATTGCAGCACTATTCACAATAGCCAAGTTATGGAAACAGCCAAGATGCCCCAGCACTGAGGAATGGATTAAGAGAATGTGGTATCTACACACAATGGAATTTTATGCAGCCATGAAGAAGAACGAAATGTTATCATTCGCTGGTAAATGGATGGAATTGGAGAACATCATTCTGAGTGAGGTTAGCCTGGCCCAAAAGACCAAAAATTGTATGTTCTCAATCACATGTGGACATTAGATCAAGGGCAAACACAACAAGGGGATTAGACTATGAGCACATGATAAAAGCGAAAGCACACAAGGGACGGGTGAGGATAGGTAAGACACCCAAAAAATTACCTAGCATTTGTTGCCCTTAACGCAGAGAAACTAAAGCAGATACCTTAAATGCAACTGAGGCCAATAGGAAAGGGGGAACAAGTACTAGAGAAAAGGTTAGATCAAAAAGAATTAACCTAGAAGGTAACACACATGCACAGGAAATCAATGTGAGTCAATGCCCTGTATAGCTATCTTTATCTCAACCAGCAAAAACCCTTGTCCCTTCCTGTTATTGCTTATACTCTCTCTACAACAAAATTAGAAATAAGGGCAAAATAGTTTCTGCTGGGTATTGAGGGGGTAGGTGGGAGAGGGAGGGGGTGGAGTGGGTGGTAAGGGAGGGGGTGGGGGCAGGGGGGAGAAATGACCCAAGCCTTGTATGCACATATGAATAATAAAAGAAAAAAAATAGAAAACATTGATGTGGAATTAAAACACATTTTTTGACACATGGCACCGTGCTATTCAAGAACATATCTACCCAGGTCTACGTATCTCCTATAAAGTGAAAGATGTATACTTTTTTAATGTGCTGTCTGAGAAAGGATCATAAACTACTTAGTTTGTCTATGAAATCAGTTCACAAAGTGATGCTCATGATTTCAATTACCTTCCAATGAAAAAGCCATTACCTGAGAAAGGGACAATACCATCCACTTTCTTTTTCCCATTGTTTGCATTTGGATTTGATGAAGTAGCATCTCATGAAGGGTGTGGGTCACAGCATACACAGCATTGTAAATATTGTCACTCATGGCTGTTTCAAAAAGATTCCCAGGCAACCAGGTCAAGGAGGCATTGTGTGGACATTTCTTTTAAGTTCCACACTGAGACCAAAAAATGAGCAACTTAAAAACACCAAAAATAGACTAGCTAGGTAAAAGTCTTCTGGATATTTGGAAGGGTTTGCTGACTGGAAGAAATTTCTGAAACCAGAAATGTCTCCATGGTGGTGTGAAAAAATAAGATGTCCACGGAATGAGTCTAAAATGAGATATCTATTACTTCTTGTTACATCCCATTTAGAATTCATGACCCTGACTTTGCCTATCATTAAATCTCCCCGAAATTATACATTAAACATTCCAGGAAATCACTGTCACCACAAATGATGATCACATTTGCTGATGATTTTATGATCTCGTGATGTTTTCACCAGGCATTTGGAAAAAAGGACACTATGGTGACTGGGATCATTTCCACAATGGCTACACAGATTCTGTGCTTGTCCATCTCTTCTCTCATGTCTGAGAGAATCTGAAATCCTCTGTGGTCTTCTGAAATGAAGAGCCCCACCCAGGTCCATCTGAAATGAAGCATCAAGGAGACCATGCCAAAGACCAGAGATATTTCTTTGGGAGCCGTCTGATACAGAGATGTGAACTTGTCATGGTCACTCAGGATAGGATCAAAAGGCCCAAAGGTAAGCTAAAGGGAAAAGGAAATTGGAAGCCACTTGAAGAAGTGGACAGTCTAGAAGTACAATCTGAGGCCTGGTACGTACTAAGCATGAAGAAAAGAGGTAGAAAATAAGGCTTGCTCATTTCACTTTATGAGAACTCTCTAGAAGACCATAAGTCAGTCTCAGAAATCTAAGAAAGCCTAGTATCTGCTCCAATTTCTCCCATTGCTGCATTCCAAACGAAAGGGAACATGGTGCCCAATAAAGTCTTTGACATTAAAAATGGAGAACTTCATAAAAACAAGTCTCATCCTTTTGTTCCTCCTGACACCTGTCAATTGCAGCAAGGAAGCCTTGGTTTCATCTATCCCCATCCCACTCACACCCTTACTTGCGGAAATTTGAGGAGCTCCAGCAGTGTCCCAATCTGGGCAGATATTACCCATGATGATCCTGTAAGTGCTGCTACAGACTTGCTCTGTCTTCTACAGGTGTAATTAGGAATAACTTTGTCACTCCCAGAAAGCCAAATGAAGGAATTTGTCAATGTCTACCATTCAGTGTGTAGGACATTATAGATATCAAATCCCAGAGATATGTTCTGTAGAAGAAGGGGGTTCTTGATCTCCTCAATGGCAAAATCCATGGCTAGTACAAACTGGTAGTTCTTCAAGGAAAGCCTGCATAGAAACCATCGTATTCTCCATTAGGAATAATAAGTACGTGATCTGTTCAAGTCCAAAGCAATGACGTCTTTGCATTCATGTGTGTGTCTCTAAAGTTAATATGTCACCTAATCAGTGCCTATTTGTATCCATTAAGAATATGGGTTCTTATTTAGTTTAGGTGAGGTCATAAAAAATAATCTCCCACAAATTAGATTCAAGTCTTTATATGGACAGGGAAAGAAAGGGAGAGGGAGAGGGGGAGAGAAAAGGAGGGGTGGAGACAGAGAGGTTTAGTTTAGGAGGAAAGGGAAGGGAAGAAAGAGAAGGCTGTAGAAGGACAAGAGAGGGGAGGAGGAGGAGAGGGAAGAAAGGGTGAGGGGGAAGGGAGAAGGTAGGGGAGATTGCTTTGTCATCTCACTGAAAAATTTGTGGTGCAAATTATGCTTGGTTTTTCCTGTGCCACATGTGTGAAAATATATATTTGTTGTTAAATGAACACAGGATGTTATGTGACTATATGAAATTACAATTTCTTAACATCTACCTCCTCCCTAGGAATACAAATTTTGTTTTTGCTTGCCTAACCACTATCTGAGGTCCTGGGACCATGAGACTTGAACATGGTCCATAATAACCTCAGCCCAGTGGACTGGTATCTTCTTTACCACCACTTTTCCAAACTCTATCCCATAACATGGTGCAAGACAATGCTTATAGTGGGTAAGTCTGGATAGTAAGATTATAATTTTTATTCTTGAACTTGTTGCTAGTGTATTGATTTCAAATACTAAGTGATATAAATCACACTGCCCTCCAGTTCAGAGCTTCTAGAATACCTGTACTGCATTTGGAAGATATGTAGTGCTAGTATCTTGCACATTTGCTCGTCCATTTCACATCATCTGTGACTGCTGGCAGCAGTTTTGGGTATAAATCCTCTCCAGGAATAGGAATTGAATAGAAGAGTGAGCCTTGGTCTTAACTCAGGGTTGTGTTTTTCTTGGTGAGTAAAGGAGGGCCCCAGGGCCGCCAGTGGCCGGCGCCCATATGGCTTGGGAAGACGCGGACCAAGTGAGCTTCGGGGTAACGCAGTAGCCCCACAGACAAGCCTGGGCCAAAGCAGCATAGCCCCCTGGACAGACTGACCTCCACCCAGGAAAAAAAAAGAGAAACTGAGTAATAAGCAATAAGAACAGTTAAGACACGCTGGAAAGAGGGTGGGGCGCCCTGAGCGCTGAAGATTGGGGGAAGGGAATCCTTCCTGGGACTGTAAATAAACAAGCCGGTCGGGCCGGAGAGGCTCTGGTGGGAGCAGGGCACACGCCCTGCAGCCAGGAGCGGGGAAGCTTGTGAGAGGAGGGAAGACCCACTTCCCACGTGAACTGTAAACAAACATGGTGGCCGGCAGGAGCAGCAGCACTGCCCAGTAAGCAGGAGCAGGAAAGCTTCTGAAAGTGGCAGTGGGAGAAAAACTTCAGAGGAGAGGGGGGAAGACCCACCTCCCACATGAACTGTAAATAAACACGCAGGCCTGACAATGCGGGGGCAGTGTCACCTTTCCCAGTGCTTGGAAAGGGGAAAGCTTGTAGCAGAGGCTCCCCCACAGGAGAACTCTGAGCAAACAAAGCCTGTGGGACCAGGTGAGTGCTAAGCTCACCCCAGAGATCTGCATAAACAATGCCTCCAGCAACAGCAGGCTGACAGCAGTGGGCAGGCAAGCCACAGTTGCAGATACCACTCTCAGAACTGTCTCCAGACACTTTTTTTTCTTTTTCTCCCTACCTTTGATGAGAGAACAACCGAATTACACCTGCAAGCCGAAAAACTTACTGAAACTGTATTGCATTTGAACTGGGGACACTTGGTGGGGCTTTTTGTGTGTGTGTGTGTGTGTGTGTGTGTGTGTGTGTGTGTGTGTCTTTTATTGCATCGATGATCCATTCTTCATTAAGTAATGAGTTATTTAGTTTCCAGCTGTTTGCATGTTTTTTGTCTTTACTTTTGTTGTTGTGTTCTACTTTTACTGCATTGTGATCAGATAGTATGCACGGTATTATTTCTATTTTCTTATATTTGCTGAGGCTTGCTTTGTGCCCTAGGATATGATCTATTTTGGAGAAGGTTCCATGGGCTGCTGAGAAGAATGTATATTGTGTAGAGGTTGGATGAAATGTTCTGTAGACATCTACTAGGTCCATTTGATCTATTGCATATTTTAGATCTTGGATTTCTTTATTGATTTTTTTGTTTGGATGACCTATCTTTTGATGATAATGGGGTGTTAAAGTCTCCCACCACCACTGTATTGGCGTTTATATATGCTTTTAGGTCTTTCAGGGTACGTTTGATGAAATTGGGTGCGTTGACATTGGGTGCATACAGATTGATGATTATTATTTCCTTTTGGTCTATTTCCCCTTTTATTAGTATGGAATGTTCTTCTTTATCTCATTTGATCAACGTAGGTTTGAAGTCTACTTTGTCAGAGATAAGTATTGCTGCTCCTGCCTGTTTTCGGGGGCCATTGGCTTGGTAAATCTTCTTCCAGCCTTTCATCTTAACCATATGCTTATTTCTGTAGGTGAGATGAGTCTCCTGTAAGCAACAAATTGTTGGATCTTCTTTTTTAATCCATTTTGTCAAACGGTGTCTTTTGATGGGTGAATTAAGTCCATTAACAATAAGCATTAGTACTGATAGGTATGTGGTGATTCCTGCCATTTACTTGTCTTAGTTGTTTGAAGGTTCAATTGTGTGTACCTAACTTGATGTTACTCTCTACTGTCTTGCTTTTTCTTTTCCTGTGGTTTGGTGCTGCCTGTCTTTTCATGGTTAAGTTGGGTTTCACTTTCTGTGTGCAGAATCCCTAGCAGAATCTTTTGTAATGGTGGCTTTGTGGTCACATATTGTTTTAGTTTCTGCTTATCATGGAAGACTTTTATTGCTCCATCTATTTTGAATGATAGCTTTGCTGGGTAGAGTATCCTGTGGTTGAAGTTATTTTCATTCAATGCCCAGAAGATCTCACCCCACGCTCTTCTTGCTTTTAATGTTTCTGTTGAGAAGTCTGCTGTGATTTTGATGGGTTTACCTTTGTATGTTACTTGTTTTTTCTCTCTTACAGCCTTCAATATTCTTTCCTTAGTTTCTGAACTTGTTGTTTTAATGATGGCTTCAATAATCTACATGGAAAATGTTTTCAATATGATAAAGCTATGATAAAGCCAGCATCTCACAAACAGTTTTTAAATAAGAAGAAAAAGACAATGAAGTCTTCGAGTACCAAAGATCTGCTAGAGACAATGGTGGGTATTTTATATCAGTGATTTGATTTAACTTCAGTTTAGGTGTTAATGAACCCATTTGCAATTTGAGTCTCTATATTCATTGAGAAAATACCTGTTAGGTTTTTCCAGGAAGTTAAAAATTATCTAATTCCCAGATTCACTCATTATAGTTGAGTGTGACATTGGTGTTTTCTGTTGAAACTGCCATTTTGATCCTCTGATCTGTGTCCAGAATTTGATATCACGATATTTTGGTTCTCTAGCTTTTCCTTTGTACTACATCGTTGTTGTACTTGTGTCAAGAAGCAGGATTAAGCCAATAAGGAGGTTTTCTCAGTTCAGATTTTCTGTCTTAGCCATGGAATCCACTTCATCTTAGGATGATGCATCTCTTTTAGCTGCACCCCTTTCTGAAGAACGTTCTGTTTAACAACCCTGCTGAAGACCAAGTGATTTTGGATGAGAAAAGGAAATTGGAGGCAGAGTATGACATTCTACCCCAACCCCTCCAAGGAAAACAAACCAACATTCCACATGTAGAAAGACATACAACTATAATGACATGAACTCAAACCAGCGTAATTGGTCTACAATGAATACACAAAGACCTACTGGAAAAGCGTCATAAATATGTACAGAGATGCATTCACACTAATATTGTGTTAAATGAGTGGGAGAAATGTCAACTAGATTTTTATGCTATGAATTTTTGTAATAATCACAAAACCTGAAAATGGTTCCTTCTGGCAGAAACCCAGAGGAAGTTGGATGGAATGATGTAGAATAGAGATCCAAATGAATAGGGAACATTTCAGGATGCCACAGTTATCATATTACATCCACAATGTCCAGATTTATGTTAAATACTATGTGCTGGAAACACTTCTCCAACATGGTTTTCATTTCCTTTATGATTCATATGTAGCTTAGTTATGCAGCATACTTGCATGATTTCAATTTCACTTTTAAATATATTGAGATTGACAACAGAGTGCAGATGCGATTAATTTGCATTTTTCATTCTTTATGACCATGGGGTTTAATGTAGATTCACTCTACTGAGAAAAAGTACACTATAAAACAATGCCACTATCTTCAAGCTTATACATTAGCAAATACTTGTTTACACATACCACAGTTTAAAGAATAATTTAAACAAAGATTATAAAAATATGAAAATATTATTAATGGAATAATTATTAATTGGAATAAATACTCAGGCATCCAATTAGCAATGCCAGACATTGTATATAACAAGCACCTATCACAATCTAGAAAAGGAAAAGCAACCTAAAGACAAAGAAACAAGGGAACGAATACAAGAAGATATATTTAATGAGTTAACACAATAAAGGAAACTCAAAGTTAAGGTGTATTCTAATATAAATAAATATGATTTATAAAAAAATCCTTAATAAGAATGTTCACCAAGAAATTGTAAATTTGTAACAGGACATCACTTGTGAAATTCTGCAGAATTATGTCATCATCATGGGTGAATGTGTTGTTGCATACCTGTAATCACAGTTACTCAGATGGCAGATGTAAGATGATGACGGTCTGAGGCCAGCCCATGCAAAGTTTGCATGGTACCCAATCTGAAAAACAAACTAAAAAAGAAATGGGCACAGAGGGAATGGCTCAAGTTCACATGGATATTAAGCAGAAAGCCCTTAGTTCAACCCCTGTGACTGGAAAAACAATCATAAAAAAAGAATAAGAACTTCACTGACACATTTTTAAATATAAATAAAAATCACAAATCTCAGTCATTGAACTTAAAGACTGTCACAAGGGGGAACTGAACATCTCAAGGGTTAGAGTGTATCACAGGGATAGAGCCAACGCATGGGGGACTTGGTGTCCTGTGTTCAATCCCCAGCACCACATACAAACCTGCACGGTTGAATATATGTAGTAAGTATAAACCATAATTGAATCATCTATGGCTATTTTTATGATTGTCATGAACATCACTGGTGAAATTTATTAAAATTTCAAGAATTTAAAAATGCTCATTTTCTTAAGCTCCTTCAGAGGATAAGAAGAATGGGGCAATAAAATTTATCTTATGAGAAGAGCTAAACTTGGTTCCCCATGTGTGAGAATATAGAAGAGAAGAAGTATATTGGACATTTTCCTTTTTGAACTACATTCATATTTCCTGTTCAAGTTATTTTAAGGGAACTTCAAATGACCAGACTTGGTATATGCAATAGAATTCAATTATATCTCAACTAGTTTTGATTTAAACTAGTTTCTTCAAACAGATATAATAATATCACCAATGCAAGAAAAATGTATAATTAAATTCCACACCCATTTGTATCTTAAAATAAATAGTAATAGAACTGGTCTTACTAAATAAGCAGGTGTCAATTCTCTTAATCCCATAAAAGGTATTTATAAAATCCCAAATACAGCTTCACATTTTGGGGTCCAATGTTGAAAAACAATGAGACAAAAATGCTCAATATAACAATTTCCATTACACATTGTGCTGACATCAGTAAAAGAATGAACACATTGTTTATTCATTGATTTATTTGTGGATTAATTGATTGATTAATGGTTCCAGGGTCAAAACTGGAAACCTTGGTCTTGCTAGGCAAGTGTTCTACCATTTGAACCATACTCACAGTCCTTTTTTGCTTCAGTTAATTTGTAGATAGATACATCCTTTTTGCCTTGCACTGTCATGGGCATGAACAGCAGCCCACAAAGCTGGGAACACAGGTGCCAACACCACTCCAAGCTTATTTGTTGACATGGAATCTGAGTTTTTCCCCAGGCTGGCCCTGAAATGCAGTCCACCCTATCTTTATCTCCTGAGTAGCTTGGATTGAAGTTTTGGTACCATGCACCAAGCATAAAGATATTTTTCAGGAATAGAACACATAACATGAATATGATCATATGGTGTTGCTTTCTATAAAATTGAGGTAAATTGTGAAATTAATCATTGAATTTACTTATGATGGAATATGAGGTTCATGTATATGAATGTATTATATTCTGCAAAGCAGTTATAAGTTATAAGTGAATTTTTTAAAATAATGACATTTAGTATGTCTTAATGGATATACAACTGAGGGATAAATACCATTATTGTTTTGAAAGACCCTTGACATTAACAAAACAAATGTAGAAAAATAACAAATAGACTGGAGTTAGTGCAGGATTAAATATGATTATGAAAAGACAAACTCATACTCGAATCCTACAAACAGATGTATTGATTCAGTGGAAGTGTACTCTAAACTACAATAAGCATGTGGTGAAAATTACAATGAGTTGCAGGATGTTGAGACTTCTTCACCCAGTTAAAAAGTGTCATTGATCACCTCTATTTCCTGGAATTTATCAATTATCTATGTCATAATAAAAGGGAACATAATTCTAAATAATTTTGAGGCTTTGGTGAATAAAACTGGGTCTAGTTTATAGAGGTTTAATTTGTTGAAGTAGCATAACTTGAGTGTTTTTTGAGAATTAGAAAATGGTGTCATGAATATGTCAGATAAGTCAAGAAAGTTAAAGTAACTTTGTGCTACAATAACAAAAATGGGAAGTGGTTGATTGGAAATATTTGCTGTGTAGAATTCATTTTTATCTAAGGCAACAAAAGAGGAAAATTTTACCATTGTGCTGTCGGGGAGGTGTGAAAACTGAACCTTGACTAGGGGTAACCTGCACTCCTCACCAGACATGGATCAGTGTGTGAAGTGTGCAGATCATCAGAATGCCAACTAAGACCAAAACCACTGCCTCCAAAAATCTGTGACCTTTCTGGGTTATGAAGATCCCTTGGGTTTGGCTCTGGCCTGCATGGCTCTGATCTTCTCTGTACTCACAGCTGCTGTTTTCGGGGTCTTCATGAAACACCATGACACTCCCATTGTGAAGGCCAATAACAGGGCTGTCACCTACATCCTGCTCATCTCCCTCACTTTCTGTTGTCTCTGTTCCTTGCTCTTCATTGGCCGTCCTGGCATGGCCACCTGCATCCTCCAGCAGACCACATTTGGAATTGTGTTCACAGTGGTTACTTCCACTGTCGTAGCCAAAACTCTCACTGTGATCCTAGCTTTTAATATCATGTCCCCAGGGAAAAGGATGAGGTGGCTGTTGGTATCAAGAACACCTAACTACCTTATTCCCATCTGCACACTGATCCAACTGACTGCCTGTGGAATCTCGCTTGGAACCTCTCCACCCTTCATTGACACAGACACAAACTCAGAACATGGCCACATCATCATCACGTGTAACATGGGATCAGCTGTGGCATTTTACTGCATCCTGGGATACCTAATTTTCCTGGCCTTGGGGAGCTTCAGAGTGGCTTTTCTGGCAAGGAATCTTCCTGACACATTCAATGAAGCCAAGTTCCTGACGTTCAGCATGCTGGTGCTCTGTAGTGTCTGGGTCACCTTCTTCCCTGTCTACCACAGCACCAAGGGAAGGGTCATGGTGGCTGTGGAGGTCTTCTCCATCTTGGCCTCCAGTGCAGGGATCTTAGGCTTCATCTTTGGTATCAAGTGCTACATTATTTTGTTAAGGACAGAGAGGAACACTCTGTATGGCTTCAGGGATAAAACCCGTTCTATGTACAATGAGCCTTCTGAAGATTAAACTCATGTGTATCCTAAACAAAAAAATCAAAAACTGAAGTTACACCATTCTAGCAGTTAGATATGAGGTTAAAACATGTGCTTTACTTCAGTGTACTGAAAACCCATGCTACATCTTCTAACAGGGTTAGAATTTCCTACTTTGCATTTCTCTCATTTTCAACATTTGATTGCATTGTGATTTTGTTATTTATTTTGTCTCATTGATTCTGCCGTCAACTCTGCAAATATTAATGGCTTCTACTTCTAATCTCCACAATGATGTTTTCTGCCTTTTGGTATTTATATTTATTTTTCTCAAATTTTAGAATATATGAAATTCAATGACCTGTGTTTGGCATTCCCTTGATATAGTTCCTTGATTTTTTGGCAATAGTGGAAAATTCCATGCCTGGTGTTTCCAGGCGATCACTCTATGAAGTGAGCCACACCACTATCCCTTTTTGCATTTGTTATTTTTGAGATACAGTATTGCTTTGTGCCTGGGCTGGCCTGGTCTTCCATTCTCCTATTATTAGTGCCTCTCTGCATAGTGAGGAAAAGAGGCACATTCTGCCTCTAAAAGGAAAATGCTTCAAGTAGCAATCAATGTGGCAACCACAGAGTTTTTGCTTAATGAAACACTGCCACATTCAATAAATTAGTTCTGTGAACACAGCATAGAGGCCTGTACTGAGCAATGAGAAATATGGTTGTCTAAAAGGGAAATGCAGTAAGGACCCCCTTGTTTGGAAGGTTAGCTCACCTGGAAATTGGCCACTGAGAAGACTGAATTCCTACCTTCCTCTAGGGATACTGGAGCAGTGGCCATGATTCTTCTTGATTAGGGTTTGCTGTTTTCCCATGGTTAGTATCTGTCATGTGTGACTGCCTCTGCAGAAAAGCTTTCTTTCCCGGTGTGGAGCTGGGAGCTGATCCCAGTGTCTTGAGCACTGTAGTTCAATGTATGATTCCTGAGCCAAATCCCCCAGTACAGTGATGACAAAATACACCACAATCAAGTCATATCCAGTCTCCCAAAATTTTGTGAATACTTCTACTGAATGTACACAGAACACTAGTTTTCTAGCTAAAAACTTGGCTTCTGGTGTCAAAACCAGGACTCTTAACCCAATTTGCACTTGGGACATGGAGTCAACAGAGAATGCATTCACACACACACACACACACACACACACACACACACACACGCACACACACAAAATTAATAGTTACGGAGGTTAAGAAGTCCCAAATGTACCTATCACCAGAAAGTTTGAAACCCAGGTGAGCACATGGTATAAAATCCAGTCCAAAAACTCGCTCAAGATCCAATAACAAGGTAGAATCGAAGATGGCAACTAGAGGAAGGAAGCAGGCAGTGTGGAATGATGGGAAGATGAAAAAAGGATGGAAACCATTCTCCCCCATAAAATAAATTAGTACAGGATTCAGATGGAAATGAAGGAAACAGATACCCAGTTCAAGACTCCAACAACGCAAAGATAGACTATCCCAAATAACCTAATGAAGCCCACAAGAACACCCTGAAAGAAATCACTGAGAATTTCATGGAGATGTTACTAGATATGGTCAACCAAAACAACAGGAGGCAATCAAGAAATTCCAAGATAAAAAAAATAAAGAAGACACAAAAACAAATAAATGAACACACAAGAGCCCTAAAGAAATACCAAAGTGAAACAGATGATACCATAAATAGAGAGATAAATGAGTTAAGGAAGAAAATAGACAATATTAGAGTAAGTGATCCATGATAAGGAAAAGCTCAGAAAAGAATTAAACAGAAATACAAAACAAAACGGAAGGCCATTCCAGGAGAATAGAACAAGCAGAAGACAATCTCAGAACTTGAAGATGAAATGGAAATTAAGGAAAAACTGAAGAGCTATTACTCAAACAACTCAAGACCTGTGAAAGGAATATGCAAGAACTCATGACTCCATCAAAGGGCCAAATCTGAGAATCATGGGCATTGAAGAAGGAGAAGAGGTGCAAGCAAAAGGAATTGGTAATATAGTCAACAAAATAATAACAGAAAATTTCCCAAATCTAGAGAAAACTATGCCCATTCAGGTACAGGAAGCCTCCAGGACACCGAATAGACTTGACCAAAAAAGAACTACCCCATGACATATTATCATTAAAACAACAAGCACAGAGAATAGAGAAAGAATATTGAAGGCTGTAAGAGGAAAAACAAATAACATACAAAGGTGAACCTATCAAAATCACAGGAGATTTCTCAATGGAAACCTTAAAAGCAATGAGCATGGAGTGAGGTATTCCAGGAATTTAATGAAGATACTTCAAGCCTAGGATATGATACCCCCACAAAGCTATCATTCAAAATAGGTGGAACAATAAAAGTCTTCCATGATAAGCAGAAACTAAAGCAATATATGACCACCAAGCCACCACTACAAAAGATTCAAAGATCTGCACACAAAAAATGAAGGCAAACAAAACCATGGGAGGACAGGCAGTACCAAACCAGCAATGTGTTGCTTACAGGAGACCCATCTCATCAACAGAAAGAAGCACTGGCTTAGGGTGAAAGGCTGGAAGAAGATTTACCAAGCCAATAGCCACCAAAGACAGGCAGGAACAGCAACACTTATCTCAGACAAAGTAGACTTCAAACTAACATTAATCAAATGAGATAAAGAAGGACACTCCATACGAATAATAGGGGAAATACACCAAAAGAAATAACAATTATCAACCTATATGCACCCAACATCAATGCACCCAATTTCATCAAACATACTCTGACGGACCTAAAACATATATAAACTCCAACACAGTGGTAGTAGGAGACTTTAGTACCACACTATCACCAATAGATAGGTCATCAAAACAAAAAAATCAACAAGGAAATCCTAGACCTAATCACACCATAGATCAAATGGACCTAGCTATTGTCTACAGAATATTTCACCCAACTTCTGCACAATATACATTCTTCTCAGGAGCCCATGGAACGTTCTCTAAAATTGATCATATCTTAAGATACAAAGCAAACCTCAGCAGATATAAGAAAACAGAAATAATATCATGCATTCTATCTGATCACAATGCATTAAAATTAGAAATCAACAACAAAAGCAAAAGTAAAAGCATGCAAACATCTGGAAACTGAACAACACATTGCTCAACAATCAGTGGGTCATTGATGAAATAAAAGAGGAAATTGAGAGGTTCCTGGAAGTTAATGAAAATGAAAACATTATCTACCAGAGCCTATGGGACATAACAAAGGCAGTCCTCAGTGGAAAGTTTATAGCCATGAGTGCATATATTAAAAGGAAAGAAATATATTAAATCAATAACCTAATGCTACATCTCAAACTCCTAGAAAAACAAGAACAAGCAAATCCCAAAACAAGCAGAAGGAGAGAAAAAATTAAAATAAGGGCCGAAATCAATGAAATAGAAATGAAAAAAAATGCAAAGAATCAATGACACAAAAAGTTGGTTCTTTGAAAAAATTAAATAAGATTGACAGACCCCTGGCAAACCTGTGAAAAATGAGGAGAGAAAAAACCCAAATCAGTAAAATCAGAAATGCAAAAGATGAGATAACAACAAACACCAAGGAAATCACCAGAAACTACTTTAAGAACCTATATCTTAATAAATTTGAAAATCTTCAAGAAATGGATAGATTTCTAGATACTTATGATCATCCAAAATTGAACCAAATGGACATTAACTACCTGAATAGATTATAACACAAAATAAAATTGAAGCAGCAATAAATAGTCTCCCAAAAAAGAAAAGTCCAGGACCTGATGGATTCTTTGCTGAATTCTATCAGATCTTTGAGGAGGAATGAATACCAACACTCCTTAAACTATTCCATGAAATAGAAAGGGAAGTAACACTGCCTAACTCATTTTATGAAGCCAGTATTACTCTCAACCCAAAACCACACAAAGACACCTCCAAAGAGGAGAACTATAGGCCAATCTCCTTAATGAACATCAATGCAAAAATCCTCAATAAAATAATGGCAAACTGAATCCAACAAGACATAAGAAAGATCATTCGTCACGACCAAGTTGGCTTCATCCCATGGATGCAGAGGTGGTTCAACATAGGCAAATCTATAAATGTAATACAGCAAAGACAAAAACCACTTGATCATCTCAATACATGCACAAAAAGCCTTCAACAAGATCCAACACCACATCATGATAAAAGCTCTAAGAAAACTAGGAATAGAAGGAAAGTACCTCAACATTGTAAGGGCTATATATGACAAACCTATAGCCAACATCACACTTAATGGTGAAAAACTGAAACAATTTCCCCTAAAATCAAGAACGAAACAAGGGTGCCCACTATCCCCACTCCTTTCCAACATAGTACTGGAATTCCAAGCCAGAGCAATTAGGCAAGAAGAAGAAATAAAAGGAATACAAATAGATAAAGGAACTGTCAAAATATCCCTATTTGCAGATGATATGATCCTATATCTTAAAGACCCAAAAAACTTTACCCAAAAACTCCTAAACACCATAAACAGCTACAGCAAGGTGGCAGGATACAAAATCAACTTACAAAAATCATTAGCTGTCCTATACACCAATAATGAAAAAACTGAGAGGGAATATATGAAAACAATTCCATTTACAATAGCCTCAAAAAAAATCAAATACCTAGGCATAAACATAACAAAGGAGTGAATGACCTCTACAAGGAGAACTACAAATCCCTGAAGAAAGAGATTGAGGAAGACTACGGAAGGTCAAAGATCTCCCAAGGTCATGGATTGTTAGAATCAACATAGTAAAAATGGCTGTACTACCAAAAGTAATCTGCATGTTCAATGCAATTCCCATCAAAATCTCAATGACTTTCATCACAGAGATTAAAAAATCTACCCTAAAATTCATTTGGAAACACAAGAGACCACAAATAGCCAAGGCAATACTCAGGTAAAAGAGCAATGCTGGAGGTATCACAATACCAGACTTCATACTATATCACAAAGCAATAGCAATAAAAACAGCATGGTACTGGCACAAAAACAGACATGAAGACCAGTGGAACAGAATAGAGGACCCGGATATGAATCCACACATCTATGCTCACCTTATTTTAGACACAGGCACCAAAAATATACGATGTAGAAAACACAGCTTCTTCAACAAATGTTGTTGGGAAAAGTGGTTATCCATCTGTAAAAAACTGAAACTAGATCCATGTTTGTCACCATATGCTAGTGTCAACTCAAAATGGATCAAGGACCTTAATATTAGACCTGAAACTCTGGTGTTAGTACAAGAAAAACAGGAAACACCCTGGAATTAATAGGTATAGACAAGGACTTCCTCAATAGAACCCCAGCAGCTCAGCAACTAAGAAAAAGGATAGACAAATGGGAGTACATAAAATTAAAAAGCTTCTGCACAACAGAAGACATGGTCTCTGAACTGAAGAGACCACTCACAGAGTGGGAGAAAATATTTGCCAGCTATTCATCAGACAAAGGACTGATTACCAGAATATACAGGGAATTTAAGAAACGAAACAATCCTAAAATCAATGAACCCATAAAGAAATGGGCAAGTGAAATAAACAGAACCTTCTCAAAAGAAGAAATTCAAATGGCAAAAAAAAAACCCATGAAAAAATGCTCACCATCTCTAGCCATAAAGGAATGCAAATCAAAACCACACTAAGATTCCACCTCACCCCTGTTAGAATAACCAGCATCAAAAACACTACCAACAACAGGTGTTGGTGAAGATGTGGGGAAACAGGAACCCTCTTACACTGCTGGTGGGAATGCAACCTGGTGCAACCACTCTGGAAAACAATATGGAGGCTTCTTAGCAATCTAAACATAGACCTGCATATGATCCAGCAATCCCACTCCTGGGAATATACCCAAAGGAATGGGACTCAGGTTACTCCAGAGGCACCTGCACACCTAGATTTATTGCAGCGCTATTCACAATAGCCCAATTATGGAAACAGCCAAGATGCCCCACTACTGACGAATGAATTAAGGAAATGTGGTATTTACACACAACGGAATTTTACTAAGCCACAAACAATAATGAAATTTTATCATTTGAGGGTCAATGGATGGAACTGGAGAACAGCACCTTAAGTGAAGTTAGCCAGATTCAGAAGGCCAAAAGTAACATGTTCTCTCACATATGTGGAATATAGATATAATATAATATAGATATAATATTATTTCAGCAATATGCTGAAACACTGGACACACTAAGGGGAAGTCACACATAGGAAGGGTAGGGTAAAAGAAGGAAACTAAGCACTTGAATATGGGTGATATAGTTTCAATAGAAGAATGAATATAGAATTCTTAAATCAGATGAAACCACCATAAGACAGGGACTAAGGTAGAATGAAGAAAAATAGAGGAGATGAACCAATTGGGGTTGTAATACATATATACATTGAAATATCACAAGGAAACTCTCTGTCTCAAACTACCAAAGGTCATGTTGTTTTTTCTTTTTTCTCTTTACTCTTCTGCAAAATCAGAGACCAGTAGGGCAGAACAGGTCCTGCCCAGGGAGGAGGGCTGGCACCAGTGAGAGGGGGAAGGTGGTGGGGAAAGGGGGTAGGAGAGTGAATATGGTGCAAAAATGTGTACACAGGCATGTAAATGGAAAAATGATACCTGTTGAAACTCTTCCATGAATCGGGGAGAAGGGGATAAAGAGTAGCGGTGGAAGGAGTGAATTCAAATGTGATATAGTTGATACACTGTAACAACGTTTGCAGATGCCACAATGTACCCCCAGCCAGCACAACAATAAAGGGGAAAAAAAGCAATGCTATCTACGAATGGAAGGAAGTGCCACCTTCTCAACTTATCACTAAGGCATTTGGAACTCCTTTTACATGTTTTCTTGCAACACTGCTTTTTGTCCAATAATAAGCAATTTGGAATAAGTGGCAAAAACGCAGAATCTGTTCATAGGGAAAGATGCCCCATCCTCAAAGAGCTTTCAACGAATGTGAACGCATTCCTCCTAACTCTGTGTCTGTTAGAATTACTGTCTGTGTCTTCCCCATACTGTTTGTATTCTTCTAATGAACAATCTATAATAAGCATTGGAAAATTCATACTGGGGGAGACATTCTAAAATGCTTTCAACTAATGGAAGGCAAGATATAAAAAAGACACTTGTGCACTCATGTTTATTGCAGCATCATTCACGTGTGTGGAACCTTGGAGTCACACGTGTGGGAACTTGGAGTCACGTGTGGGGAAGCTTGTTGTTGGGGTCTGTGTGTGAGTGTGTGTGTGTGTGTGTGTGTGTGTGTGTGTGTGTGTGTGTGTCTGTGTGTCTGTGTGTCTGTGTGTAACCTTGCAGTCACATGCAGGGAGGTTGGAGCAATCCAGGCCTTTCCTGCTGGGCCAAGGCTGTTGGTGCCACTTTCCTTTGGGGAGCCCTATATGAAAGGACACAGGGCCAGCCCACCAGGAACCCAGTGTGATTCCACAGGGATCTGCTCCCCAGGTCCCTCCAAGCTTTCTCCCTTCCTCCCCTGCTGATCTCCATTCCTTGTGTCTCTCCCCCAAACTACATATTTCCCCAAACACTTTTGTCCTTCTATGTGACTTCACCTCAGTGCCTGGGACTACCCCTGTTAGAACACCAGGAGGTCCGCTGACATGCCACAATTCATTCCATCCCAAGTGGCCTTGTTACCTGTGACCCCAAACTAGTCCCACTCCCATGCGTTCATTTAATAAATGGTAATCCTACTGCATACAGCAGACAGGTAGAAATGGGGAACAGCCGTCTACCCCTGGTGGTGGTGGGGTGGCTGCAGGTCCTCATGTTCACCTTACACCATCAGCACCCCACTGCCCTGAGTCACCCATCACAAGTCGCCATAGCCATGGCTGCCAGCTGTCACCTCCATAACCACTCCACCACTCTAGTGCCCCAATCTTCGTGGTGCTCATTCTGCTTCCCAGTGGACACTCCGCAATGGGTGCAAAAATCGGAACCCTCCCCTCTTCACTGGACACTGGGGTGTCAGGAGAATGGGGTCTCCCCCAAGGCACCAGTGAGCTGAGCAAGCTGCTCCCCTTTTCAGCAACTTGGTGGAACTCTGCCAGGCCTGGGTCTAAGCTGTGGATGGACAATACAAGGTCCAGTGGAGAAGGCACTGTCCGAGCTTTGCTCCACCACCTGCTCACTTGGTGACATTGGACTATCTCTGAGCCTCTGCTTCCACTTCCTGAGTGATGTGGCCACAGGGGCCCTGCCTGTCTTGGGGGCTCAGAGAAGGATGGAAAAGAAGAGGACCTCAGAGAAGCTAGGTGAGGAGTGGGAGCACCACATGCTGAGCTGGTGAGAGAGCTACTCTGAGGGACCCTGTGTTGCACACCCAGGTGGGCTCAGGCCTGAACACCAGGGCAGCTGTTTGCCCCTGTTATCGCCCCTGCCAGTGGGAGTAACCAGCCTCAGGTACCTTCTGCCCAAATCCCGCACAAACTCCCCTCAAAGTCTTCCAGGAGCCACAATTCTGCGCCCAAGCAGGTATGTAGCGCCACCTGCAGGCTTTCTTCAGAACAGCAGGGACTCACTACTTAATCAAGGCCCGGCTCCTAGGACCCAGAATCAGTCCTTGCTTTCAAGGGGAGAAGCAGGGCTGTGCTCCAGGCTGAGGAGCCACGGCCACCTTTTGTTTCTCTGGACAGTGTCTTAAAGACCCTACCCTGACATGCGCCATTAACATCCACACTCCTTCCTGCACCCTTACACCTCTCCTTCCCGCCACCCATAATTATGCCCTAACCAAGGGCTTTGGGCCTCAAGCCAGACAGTGAGGGGAACAGGTCGTACACCCCATCATCCCTCCCTTAGGGAGC
Organism: Castor canadensis; assembly: GCF_047511655.1. Lineage (NCBI taxonomy): Eukaryota > Metazoa > Chordata > Mammalia > Rodentia > Castoridae > Castor > Castor canadensis. The sequence goes on from NC_133391.1 coordinate 9,998,291, forward strand.
TGCCAGTGATGGGTGAGCTTGTCTTTCCCTTGGTCACTGTGACGAGCCACAGAAGGAGGCACAGAGCCAGGAAAAAGTGTGGGATGGGTCCTGCTTGTTCCTGAAGGCCTGGGGCTGCTGACAGGGAAAGAGGGGGCAGGGAGCGAGCACATCCCACAAAGTGGGGCAGTGGTCATTCTCAGCTAGATCCTACTGCTGGAGACTGCTCAGCTCCCCTCAGGTGTGAACAATGACGTGCCAGCACCTCAGAGCACACTGCAGCCCAGGAACAAGGACTTGCACCATAATGCCTGGGTCCCCAGAGAAGGCCACCTGTCCCCCTCACTGTCTGGCTTGACAGTGGGAACTGTCAAGGGAAGGGCTGGGACTGGCCAAAGAGGCCGGGTGTGGCCTCCAGATCCTCCACACATAGCCCAGGGACTGACAAGGAAGACAGACCCCTGGCAGAGTGGAAGGTGGCCAGGGGAAGAGCAGCAGGTGTCCTTCATCCTCCTAAAGGGGCTGACGGTTGTGAGGAGAAAGGCACACTTAGGTCAGCTATGGGAAGGGTGGAGGCCTGCCACCTGGCCCACTGCTCCAGGCACTGTCCTCAAGATCTCACCCAAGAACAGCGACCACTTTCTCCTCATCGTTCTTCTGGGACTGAGAGGAGGAGGTTTTTCCCATCCTGCCAAGGACTCAGGCCCCAAGCCCCGGGTGTAAAAGGCAGAGTGCAGGGGGAGGAAGGCTCTGGGACTCCTGACCAGACTTATTGTAACCAAGAAGGAGTAATTCCAGAGGTGACCAGCAGATGGCGCAGATATTCCACAAATTATGAAGCTTGGGCGCCCTCCCTCTGGCCCTGGAATTCAGAGCAGGTGTGGCTCCCCTGCTGGCAGCTCCAAGCCAAGCCCTTCCTCCTTGATCAGTCACCTGTAGCATGGGCAGGAAGGGTCTTAAGAGCCAGCTCAAGTTCTTCCTCTCAACTAGCAAGCCCAGAGCAAAAAGAGCATCCCCAACTTAGAGAGCAGACCCACACCTCCTCTGTTCTTGTCCTCCATTCAGGCCTGGAGCCCTGAGCTGGACACATGTACCTCATAGGGGTTCCTGGGATTGCTGACAGGCGACAATGGGGAACACTTGCCACAAGCCCAGAGCTTGAGCAGGGAGACCCTAGGACATGAGGGAGGGACTAGAGTGAAGAAACATCAGCTATTGGCTGGCTATGCGACCTTGACCAAGGGACCAAGCATTTCTCAGCCTGTTTCCACACATGCAAAATGGGAGCAAAAGAAGTTCTTGGGGTCTTAGACGTGAACAAGTGTGAAGATGGCTTGTCAACACTGATGACCAACAAACCTGGGTGAGGGTGGAGCCCTTGTCCCTTTGGGGAGGCTCCCACTAACCAGGGTGTATGGGGGACAGTCTAACCAGACAGAGCAGATAGTGTGGCATAGCACCCTGGAGGCAGCTCAACCCACAGTGTTCTTAAGCCTCACCCCATTCTCTCCCGAGGACCTTTAGGGCCTCTGGGTCCCAAGGGTGACCTGGGCCAGTCAGGAGAGAAGGGCCCAGTGGGGCCTCCTGGCAAGGAAGCCCCTTAAACCTGATGTCCCCTGAAGGAGACAGCTGTGTTTTGTCCTCTACTTGCTGGTCCTGGCAGGCTGCACTGCAGAGGCCAAGCCCTCACAGCCCCAAGCAGCTCACACAGTGACCTGGGAGGCCTCTCAGGCCCCAGTTCCCTTGTGACTCTCCTGGCCCTGGTGCTCCTCTTGTTGGGCCAGGCTTCAGATCCCAGAGACAGCAGGAACTCAAGAAAAGAAGGTGCTGGTGCCACCCTGGGGCATGTCTGCACACATGAAAGGAGTAGCTATCCCCAGTGATCTTGGTGTTCCTATGAGGCTGTGACTCGATCTTACTGGGCCCCTGAAGTGGATCTGGCCCCCTGCTGGACTGTCCTGGGCCTCTCTCCCCACTGGGATACATTTGAGGGATGGAAACTGTGAGGTTGGGGGGAGGACTGTGTCCCACTAGCCAAGTTCTAGGACACCTGTGAACAGTTTCAGTCATCCTAAGGTGACTGAAGGCCTCTGAGGCAGGGAAACCCAGGAGCCCAGCAAAGGAGTAGGAGAGGAAGAGAACTCTCACAGGATGCCCCTCCCTCACAGTGCTGCTACATCTGAGTGGGGCCAGACACCTGGTATTGTTAGAAAGGGGGCGAGGTTGGAGAGGCCCCTGGGCTGTAGGCAGAGGGACCCCAGGCTTGTCCACTGCCCTATCCAGGCTGGGGTCGACAGTCAGTTCCCTTCCCTGGGACCTCACTGAAGTTCTTGTAATGTGGTGAGAAACTGGGAGGGGTAGTACACAGGCTGAGTTCAGCCTAGCTGCTGAATCAGCCTTGACTTGGGACAAATGAAGTGCTGCTGAGTGCCCGAGGCCTCTACAAATTAGAGCATGGCTCCTGCCAGAAGTTAAGTCCAGTAGAGAAGATGGATGTTAGGCTAGCCATGGTGGAGGAAGGAGACCCTGGGGTGCTCCCCAAGTCCAGACACCAACTAGGAGAAGGAGGGAGAGAGAGAGAAGCCTCTGCCTGAGGCTGCCCATGTCCCTACCAGCCTGAGGGAAGGGGTCCTGAGGGATGCCCAGTCCAGAGGGAGTTCCAGGGTCCTCTTCAGACTTCTGGCTGGGCAGGTGGGAACACTCATTGCCTCAGGCATCCTGTGCTCCCAGGAAAATTTTCCCAAGAATATTAGTCTCGTGCACCCCCACCCCTCTCCTCACCCACCTCACTCTGCCCACCGTGACCTGCAAGGACACATCTGCCTCTCGTCCCTGTTGTCTCTGCCCTGCATCCTCCAGCCCCCCTCAGCACACCTCCACCTCTCTGTCCAGTGGTGGCTTCTTGTGTACACTTCTCTCCTGTGTCCCACACGTGCATCACACCCAACCTTCCTTCTCATGTGCCACCTAGCTCCTGTCTCTGCTGCACATGTGTGCGTGTGCACATCAGTGTGTGTTCATGTGTGTGTGTGTGTGCAAGTGTGCATTCGTACCTGTGTATGCACATTTCCATGTGTGCACGCATGTGAGCTCAAAACAGGGCTGTCACATTTGCACAATGACTTCCCTTCTGGGTTCCCTACAATGGGATCCTGGGCTTGAGCCAGCCATAGCCTTTGCTGCCCTCAAGGCCCTGGTCTGGGGCTAAACTTTGTAGCTGTAGTTCTCACTCATACTCACTCGTCTGCACAGGTGAGCTTCGTGATGGACATAGGCTCAGGCAGGGCCTTGGCTTCAACACTCTCCTCCCTGTGCACACGGTGGGGTCGCTCCAGGCTCTTCTCTCAAGGCAGAGCTCCTGGGGGCCCAGAATTTTGGCATGAATAAAACTTTTGAGCCCAGAGCCAGCAAGGCCTGCCTGGCCACAATAGTCAGTCACCAGCCACTGCAGACAGGCAGCACCTCCTTGGTTGGACAGAGGTTAATGACAAGTGCCCAAGTGGTGTCACAGTGTGGAGGGGACAACGTGTGCAGGCCTTGAGAAGTTCTCATGTGTGTCCATTCTTTCTAGCCTGCCCTTGGCATGTGCCAAAGATCCACAAGGACAGGGCCAGCTTGACTGGTCCTGCACTCTAGCCAGAGGTGATTGAGGGGTCATCAGAGTCCCCAGCCCAGCCTTGGCCTCCCTGGATCCAAAGGGCACACTCACAGCACTGTCCCTCCTGCTGTTGGCGTCCCTGTGTGGGGTCATGTCCACGTCCTCAGCACCCAGGGTAGCCAGGTGCAGAGTGATGGGCACTGCAATGAATGATTGATGTGTGTGGTCAGATTCCTAGCAAGGAGAGAGGCTACTTTCCAGACCCTGAAACAAAGTGAGAGAGAGGACGGGTGAAGGAGAGGAGGGTGGCACCCAAGGCTGGCCTAGGAACTGGGGACGGTGGCTCACAGCTGTAATCCTATCTACTTGGGAGACTGAGATCAAGGGGATCATGGTTGGAAGCCAGACCAGGCAAATAGTTCTCAAAAACCCATCTTACCCTCTACCTGGGCACCTTGGCATGCCTATCATTCCAGGCTATGTGGGAAGCTCAGACTGAGAGGATCATGATTCCAGGCCAGTGAGACCTCATCTCAACAGAAAAGAGCTGAGTGTAATTGCTCATGCCTGTCATTCCAGCTAGAGTGAGAAAAAAAAAAAAAAGGAGGATGAACTTTCAGACTGGCCTGGGAAAAAATCAGAACCCTGTCTCCAAAATACCCAGAGCAAAAAGGACTGGAGATGTGGCTCAAGTGGGAGAGCACCTGCTTTCCAAGGCCAAAGCTGTAAGTTCAAGTCCCAGTACTTCAAAAAAAAAAAAGGACTGGCCTAGGTTGGAGGTTGGAACAGTGACCCCTCCTCACCTGGCCCAGCCTATACCTGCAACCCAAGCACCCCTGAGGTGTCTGGAATACCTCCCTCCCAGATCTGCTTTATGGATTATAAAAGAATTTCACGAGATTTTCAATTCATTCAATTCCAGGGATATTTATTTCTCTAATGTCAGTAGTAAATTCTAATGTCACCTGTAACTTTCAATTTCCAGTTAATTAACTTGCAACCAGTGCATATCAAAAGGCAAATTAAATAGCTTTCCGGGTAGGGGCTGGTGACTCTAATGAATGTATGTGTGTGTGTCCCCTCTAGTTACTAAGTGTGTGACATGGGGAAGTGACACTGAACCTTAGTGTCCTCGACAGTGAAACACAATCACAGCCCCTGCCTCCAGAGGCCTCAGCAACCAGGTTGGTGCAGTTTTTTTGGTTTATGTTTGAACTCAGGGCTTTGTACTTGCAAGGCAGATGCTCTACCACGTGAGCCACCCCTCCAGCCCTCTGGTTATTTTGGAGATGGGGGTCTACCTTTGTGCCCAGGCTGATCTGGACTGTGATCCTGCTATTTTCAGCTTCTTGCTGTTGCTAGGAAGGCAGGGGCTAACCACTCTGCCCAGCTTTTTTCCACTGAGATGGGTTCTCACAAACATTTTTTTGGCCAAGGTTGGCTTCGAACTCGTGATCCTCCTGATGTCAGCCTCCCAAGAGGGATGCTGCCTTTTATTCATAGACAAACACAGTGAAGGGCCTTGTGATGGCTAATTTTAAGTGACATGCGTATGGCCATTGTGTACCCAGATATTGATCAAACACTACTCTAGGTGAGACTGAGGATTTTTCTAAGTGTCATGAATATTTGAATCTACTGAATGAACAAAGTAGGTGGGCCTTTTTATGTGGGTGGGCCTCATCCAATCAGTTCAAGGCCTGAGTAGAACAAAAGGGTGAAGTTACAGGTAGATCTTGCCCAACTATTTCAGCTGTGACATTGTCTTTTTCCTGCCCATGCACTCAGACACACATTGGCCCTTGTTGAATTTATTTTCTATTTTTCCTTTTTATATTGGCATATATTAATTATACAAAGTGGAATCAGTGTGACATTTCCATTCATGCATGTGCAGTATGTTGATCAAATCCACCCCCATCACCCTCACCTCTTTGTCCTCTGCCTTCCAATGGCTCCTCACCACAACAGTCACCTTTTTACGTTTATGTCATTTTGGGCGGGCTGTACGGGTGATTGAACTCAGGGCCTCCAGCTTGCTAGTCAAGTGCTCTACCATTTGAGCCACATCTCCAGCCCTTTCTTCTTTAGGTTATTTTTCAGACAGGGTCTTTTGTTTTTACCCAAGGCTGGCCTCATTCTTTGATCCTCCTATCTATGGCCTGAATAGCTGGGATCACAGGCTCGTTCCACCACACCCAGCTTACTGGTTGAGATGAGGTCTCACAGACTTTTTTTCCAGGCAGACCTGGCACTTCAATCCTCCCAATCTCTGCCTCCCAGTTACCTGAGATTACAGCCATGAGCGATTGATGTGATGTTGTTTTAGGACTAGATTCCACATATGAGAGAAAATATACAATACTTATCTTGCTGAGTCTGGTTTCTTTCACTTAACATGATGATCCACCCGTTTTGCTGCAAATGGCATTCTTCTTAATGACTGAATAATACTCCATTGTGTATTTACACTACATTTTCTTTACCCATTCATTGGTTGATGGACACCTAGGCTTGACTACTGTGAATAGAGCTGCCGTGAACATGGGTGTCCAGGTGTCTCTACTGTGTGCTGACCTCATTCCTTCAGGCATGTGCCCAGGAGACGAGTAGCAGGATCCTATGGCAGTTCTCTTGCTGGCTCTCGAGACAGCTTTGCATTAGAATCTACATCATACTCTTCACTAATGGATGGCAGGTCAATCTTGGAACGTCTCAACCTCCATAATTGTGCAAGCCTCTTCCTTGTAACACACACATCTTATTCCCTGTGTGTGTGTGTGTATGAGTGCATGTGTGCACACACACACGTTCTGGTGGCTCCATGTCTCTGGGGAACCCTGGCTGTCCCAGGCCCCAAGTGAGGCCAAATCCTGGCTTTGACAGTATTATCATTAGCTAAGTGGCCATACTAGAAATGGTGAAAAAGTGACTTAGCTTCAGAAATTGACTCTTTCACAATTCAGGAGACCACAGGCCAAAATGAAGGAGCTATATTTCCTCTGGCAGCAAGAATTTGAACTCAGGGCCTCACACTTCCTAGACAGGTGTTCTGCCACTTGAGTCATGCCCTCAACTCTTTTTTTGCTTTAGTTATTTTACAGGTAGGGGTTCACGTTTTTGCCCCAGGGGTCAGCTCGGAACATGATCCTTCTACCTAGGCCTCCCACATAGGTGGGATTACAGGCATGCACCACCATGCCCAAAGAACCGCATTTTCAGATGGGACCATCCACATCCACCTATATCTACTCAAGGAGTTTGATGGTGTCCTTCCAGTTTCTCAGGATGTCACAGGAGCAGTTCAGTGTCCACTTCTCTCACCTTCCTGTCCATGCCACTCTGGTAAGCACAGATTGAGTGTGGAAAGTCTCTGGCCTTAATTTTTCTTCTGTATCATAACTACCAAAGGAGACTTTTTATGAGACAACACCAAAGGTGAGTCTGAATTAGGGAAGGGAAGAAAAACAACAAGAATGCACTGAACCTGGCCAGGCTCCAGCCTCCACCTGTGTGCACAAAGGTATCATGCTGCCCCATCACCATGGTAACCACTGGTCTCAGCTTCCTGAAGGTGGCATCTGTGGGAAGGGGCAGATTATTCAATAAATGGTGCTGAGACATTTGGTTAGCTGTTTGGAAAGAAAGAAATTTAGCTCTTTCCTCCACACCACATATCAGTATAAATTCTAAAGGATTTTTTTAAATTACCTCATGAAAAATAGGCCTATAGTTGAACTTGGGGTAAATAGAGATGCTTGTAACATAAAAGCAGAAGAAAAATAAAGATTACAAAAGAATTTAACACATAAATATTCAAATCTCTATTCCTAATATATTAGGAAACTGAAAACAAGAACAAAATTGTGGCAAGAACACTTGACAAAGGGTTAATACCTTAATATATAAAAAGTAACTGAAAATCAATGAAAATAAGCAATCTGATAGAAAAATAGTCAACAGTAAGCGTTCCAAAGAAGATTTAAGAAGATGGGATCACTATATTGTATAATATTCAGCATTGTAGGTAATCAAAAAATGCCCATTAAAACATGGATGTGATTTTCCCCTGTCAGATTTTCAAAGAATAATTAAAATTAAAGTGACCAGTCTTCTTGACTGGAGTGAAACTGAGAATTCTTACTCATTCACACATGAAGGTACAAATTGTTATAAGCTTCCTGTGAAAATTTTAATTTTATGCTCCTAAAGTTTAAAAATATCCATAAATTAACCCAAACAATACTCTTGCTTCTATGACATCCTAAGAAAATGGTCTAGATAGGAGCTAAAAATATTAGTATAATAGTACTGAGTATATGCATTGAACAATTTACTCAAATACAAGGAGATATTTTACAACCACAGAAACAATATTTTGGATAACTAATGACATGGAAATAGGTGTACGATATAATGTTAACTCGAAATAGCATAACAGTATAATATTTCTAGATCAATAGTATATCTTGCTGGGCACAGTGGCTCATGCTTGTAATCCTAGCTACCTGGGAGGCTGAGATTAAAAGGATTACATTTGGAGGCCAGCCTAGGCAAATAGTTCACAAGACCCCCATCTCCAAAATAATCAGAGCAAAATGGACTGCAGGTGTGGCTCAAGCAGTAGAGCACCTGCTATGCAAGTGCAAAGCCCTGAGTTCAAACCCCAGGCCCACAGCATGAAAACAAAAGTATGTCTTAGCTGTTAGTCACAGGAACCCACTGTAGCGGGCTGAGTAAAAAAACAAAAGGGACCCCAATTTGATCATTACACAATGCAAACATGTATTTTTGCAATAAGCTTGAAATATTTTATTCACAACACAGAAGTAGAAACACAAGATGAAATGATTGTCTCTAGACTCTTCTCATTCCCAATCCTTCAGATTCCCTGAGAGTTTTTCTCCACTCCAAACCCTTATTTTCTTTGTTTCTATATCTAAGGGAAGAAAACCTCTTCTACAAAACCGTCTCCCCTCCCCTGTGTTCTCCATGAAGCCCCTGCTTGGGGTTTGGCTTGAAACGTTTGTTTCTATTTCCACCATCTTCTCCCTTCCCTTTGGGCTCCCTGTTTTGGTGCATAATACTCATGTCTTACTTTTTTAACTCTTTTTTTCCTATTTATCACATCTTATTTGTCTCCGTAAGCTTCCAAAAAGAACTGTCCATATTCCGACTTTATTTCCTTACCTGCTTGTTCTTCAATTTATTACAATCTGTTTTTAACATGCCCCTGAAACTGTCTTATTAGACATCTAATACTGAGGCTGATAAACTGTATTCAGCCCTTGTGTTACCTGATCTCAATGTAACATTTTTCACTGCTACACATCGCAAAGTTGCTCACCTCATGTCAACTAGGAAAAAAAGAGAGGGCAATGGAGACCTGGGGACAAGATATGGTCCCCAAGGGAACACTCCCAAGGACTTTACCCCTTCAATTACATCACACCTACTACAGTTCCATCACCTCCCAACCGCCTATCAAATTATGAAGCCATCAATGAATTAATCCATTGATGAGATCAGAGTGCTCATGATCTCCTCTCTTTCCAAAAGTCCCATCTCTGAACATTGTGACATTGGGAATCAAGCTTCAGCACATGAGCCTTTATGGACATTGCATATCTAACCATCCCAGTTCTCTTTGGGAACTGGCTGTCTTTCTGTCAATCTGTACCCCAACATAAAATCCAAAAGGGATTTTATGCACCCTGATACATGTGAGTTGCCTTGACCAGGACAGCCACTCAGTGTAGAATCTCCTGGGATGATCCAATCAGTCTCAGTGGCGAATTTCTTTTCTGGTGATAAAACATGAATGATATGAAGTCTAAAGGGATAAGTAGCCATAATTTCTGCCTTTTAGAGTCTACCAGTTCTAAGAGCAGACTCTGGAGTGGAAAGATAAACAATAAAGCAACACCCTATTATGTTCCTATCCCTGTTCCTTTCATGCACATAGTTTTCATGTCTGATAGTTTGGTTGTCATAAAAATAAATTCCTCATTTGTGCTGCAGCTATAATAATTCTGAGTTGATTGCTTGAAATTTTAAAAAAATTTGATCTATGAAATTATGCCTGTCATTGGTCCTAAGGAATAAAGAAGGATGTTAGGAAATGAGGCAAAGTCACAAACAACTTTTTCACACCATGATAAGGATTTTGAAATTAGTAATGAGAAGCAAATTTGGATAATTTGACTGGAGCTGATATGATACAGTTTGCATTTGTAAAGATGACTGCCATTGCTGTGTGAAATCAGATTATAGAGGAAGGTGAAGCGCGTATGGAATCCTTGAGATTTCCTGGGAAGCTATTACAATAGTACTGTTGAAAGCTCAGCAGCTGACTCTAGTAGAGAAAGAGGAGTAGAAATAGTGAGAAGCAGCTGGAATCTGGAGTTGTTTTGTCAGTAGAGCTACGAGCACATGCTGAAAGCACAAATTATTTCCTTTGGATACCTTGGATATTATGGATTCAGAAGAGAGGAATATCTTTTTAACATCCTTTTTTAAATGACTACAACAATTTCTGTGTACCCTGCATAAGAAAGGGGCCCCATCACCCCACATCCTTAACCAATGCTGGATATTCTTGGGTTTTTTTTAATATCTTTGCTACTTAGATATATAGGCAAAACATTATGTCTTGTCTTAGTTACATTTTCAATATGAAAATAGGGTTTTGTGCATAGATTATATCTTTTGCAATGATGTTCTTATATTTTGTCACTCATTTATTGTAATTCTAAACATTTCTTATTGATTTATATAGTTACCTTTAAAAAGTTATCAACCATTTGTTATATTTCTATGTCTGCTCCAACTTCTCCCTCTTCTTCATTGCAACAAAAGGAACATGGGTGCTCCACAAAGTCTATAACATTAATAATGGAGAGCTTCATAAACCAGGACTCCTCCTTTTGTTCTTCCTGACACCTGAAAATTTCACCAAAGAAGCCATGGTTTCATCTATCCACATCCCACCCACGCCCTTACCTGTGGAAATTTTTAGAGCTCCAGAAGTGTCCCAATCTGGGCAGATATTGCCCATGAAGATCCTGTAAGTGCTGCTATAGACTTGCCCATTTCTCTACATGTGTAATTAGGAAAAACTTTGTCAGGCCCAGAAAGCCAAATGAAGGAATTCTCCAATGTCTTCCATTCAGTGTGTGGGACATTATAAATATCAAATCCCAGAGAAAGGTTCTGTAGAAGAAGGCTGTTCTTTTTGATCTCCTCAATGGTAATAACCATTTCCTTAAGAAAAGCTACTGCTGCTAGATAATGAGGGGGGGGGAGAGGGAGGTGGCAGATTGGGTGGTAAGGGAAGAGGTGGGGGCAGGGGGGAGAAATGACCCAAGCCTTGTATGCACATAGGAATAATAAAAGAAAAAAAAAAAGAAAACCTTGCATAGAGACCATTGTGTTCTCCATTATGAAGAATTAGTACATGATATGTTCAAAACCAAAGCAATGACTTTGATGGATTGAATGTGTGTATATGTAAAATTAATATGCTACATAAGCAGTGCCTTCTTCTATTCATTAAGAATATGTGTTCTTATTTAGGTTTAGGTGAGGTCATAAAAATATTCTCCCTAAAAAGAGATTCAAGTCCTTATGTGGACAGGGAAAGAAAGGGAGAGGGAGAGGGAGAGGAGGAAAGAAAGTAAAGTGGTGGACACAGTTAGATGTAGGTAGAGGGGGAGGGGAAGGGAAGAAATAGAGTTACAGAGAGAGAGAGAGAATGAGGGGAAAGGGAGAAGGATGGGGAGATTGCTTTGTCATCTCACTGCAAATTTTGTGGTGCATTATGCTTGCTTTTTCTTGTGCCACATATGTGAAAATGTATGCTTGTTATTAACTCAACCCAGTATGTTATGGAACTATATGAAATCACAACTTCTTAACATCTACCTGCTCCCTAGGAATACAAAGTTAGTTTTTAGCTGACTACCCATTATCTGAGATCCTTGTGACCACGAGACTTGATCATGGCCCATAATAGCATCAGCCCAAAGACCAGTGGTCTTCTTTACAGTCACTACTCCAAACTCAGCCTCCTTAACATGGTATAAGCAATGCTTATAATGGGTAAGGCCGGATTGGAACATTATAATTTTTATTCTTGAACTTGTTCCTAGTGTGTTGATTTCAAACACTGGGCTGATATAAGTCACACTGCCCTCCAGTGCAGAGCTTCTAGAATACCTGTACTGCATCTGGAAGATATGTAGTGCGAGTGTCTTGCACATTACTACCTCATTTCACATCATCAGTAGCTGGTGGCAGCAATTTCGGGTCTAAGTCAACTTCAGCAATAGGAAGTGAATAGAAGCCTGAGCCTTAGTTTTAAATCAGAGTTGTGTTTGTTTTGTTGAGCAAGTTTATTGATGTGATACATCCTGATCACTTTGGTGGCCACAGGACTTACAAAGAAGCTGGAACTGGTCCAACCATAGTGACTATTGTCAGGAACAAAAAGCATCACACAGTTATAACCTTAGACCCATAAGTATGGATGAGGTGTCTGAGCCTACCCTGTCCCAAGGGAGAGATTCATATGTTTATAGTACTCTCTATGAACTCCATTGTTGGGGTTTTCATTTTGAATACAGCAACAGATTATGTGTGACAAACTGGGTTTGCTTTGTGTCCATTAATGATACAGTAATAATATACCAGCAAATCATTCCCTGCAAACCTTTGCAGAGAAATAGTGTAAATGATAACAGGCTAAGACAAAAAAATACCAAATTCTTAGAATTTCTGGAAACACAGGCACAAATGAAGCCAGAAAAGGCAGAAAGACTGATGTAAATAAATATGTGATACTTGAAAGCTGAAATGATATACCATGTCAGAAAGCAGCATGAACCTTTCAGGAAACTATGACCTCATCTCATTCTCCAAATGAGATAACAGTGTAAGATCCGAAACTATTTGGTAGGGGAGAAAACTCAGAGAATTAAAAGAGCTGCTTTAGGGAAACAAATTTCATGAACTGTAAGAAAACAAAGAAATGTTTCCTTACTCTACAGAAAACATTCATTAAAACAGAGAAAGAATTTTAAAATGTTAAACAGAATTTCTTGAGCTGATAGATACTATGAGCAAAATTTAAAAATATGGTAGAAGTGAACAATAGCAGGACATATCAACAAAAGAAAGATGAATGTTCTTAGAGACAGGCTGTTTAAAATATACAATTGAAGGAGAACAATACTGAAGAAGTTGACAATTGCTATGGCTTCTTTGAAAAAGTATAAAAGACCAAATACTTGTGCTATTGTGATTCTAGAAGCAGTTGAGAAAGCCAAAAATGTAAGAAGCTTATTCAATAAATAATGACATTGAAACTCCCTGACATAGAGAAAGATACAAATATCTAGGTTCAGGAGGATCAAATTAAAACATTCAGAGGTGAGCAAAACTGCCTGAAACCATAGTATAATGAAGCTCTCACTGGTGAAAGATAAAGAGAATATTCTCAAGCCTTAAAGAGAATAGTAACAAATAAATGTAAGTTTAATCCTGCTGGCCTGTGATGGGAGTTCTCAGCACAAACAGACAGGCAAGGAGAGCTATTTGAGTTTCACAGTACTGAGGAAGAACAACAACAACAACAAAAGCCTGTAACACAAAGAGCTGTCCTTTAGCAATGAAGGAAGAATAAAGACTTTCCTAGAGAAACAAATGTGACAGAATGTATCCACACCAGACATGTTCTATAAGAAATACATGGAAAATTTTCACATGGAAATATATATGTATTTATATTATCACATTCTGATACATTATATGCATATTTATTGTATTTAACCCCTGCATTTCATATGAGTATCCAGTCTGTCATTTTCTGTTTATTTCTATGTTTGTATCATGATTATATTAGTTTGCTATTGTTAAAAGATCAAGGGCAAACACAACAAGGGGATTGGACTATGAGCACATGATAAAAGTGAGAGCACACAAGGGAGGGGTGAGGATAGGTAAGACACCTAAAAAACTAGCTCTCATTTGTTGCCCTTAACGCAGAGAAACTAAAGCAGATACCTTAAAAGCAACTGAGACCAATAGGAAAAGGGGAACAGGAACTAGAGAAAAGGTTAGATCAAAAAGAATTAACCTAGAAGGTAACACCCACGCACAGGAAATCAATGTGAGTCAATGCCCTCTATTGCTATCCTTATATCAACCAGCAAAAACCCTTGTTCCTTCCTATTATTGCTTATACTGTCTCTACAACAAAATTAGAAATAAGGGCAAAATAGTTTCAGCTGGGTATTGAGGGGGTGGAGGGGAGAGGGAGGGGACGGAGTGGGTGGTAAGGGAGGGAGTGGGGGCAGGGAGGAGAAATGAACCAAGCCTTGTATGCACATATGAATAATAAAAGAAAAAAAAAGTACTCCAAAGAACTTGTTTTTATTAACTGATATTTTCATAATATCCATCTTGGTCACTAACTGAAAACTTCTGTACACTAACCAAAAATGATGAGTACAGAATCAAAACACACACCCGTCACAATTCTCTTACCACAGAAAGGACTATAAAAGAGGGTGTAAATGGGGCAGGAGCTGCAAAACACTGGGAACAAGTTATAACCTGCCTATAGGGAGATCTTATCTAATAGAATTAGTGGAGATGCGAATGAAATGTATTTTCCTCTTTAGAGACACAGAACACATGAATGGATGTGAAACAAGACCCAACTCTATTTTAGTCCAAAGAATCTTACTTCAACTCTAATGATAAACATGGCCTGAAATTGAAGGAATGGGATACTGTATCGCATGCAAATTGAAGCTGTGATAAAGCAGGAATGGCTATACAACCATCAGATAAAATATACTTAATTCCATGCAATATAAAAGCACACAGAGAGTCATAATATGAGAAAGGAGTTACTTCAGCAAGACAACATTATTAAAAATATTTATTCATCAAATATCAGAGCACTCAAATATACAAAGAATATCTTAATGACTCCAAATTCAGAGAAATTCTCAGATTCGGAACTGGTAAATTCTTTCATATCCCACACATAGCAACAGACAGAGATCCAGACTGAAAATCAATACCAAAATATTCGGAGTTAAATTGCACCCTAACCAAACACATCTAACAGATATCTACTTTACCATCCAGGCATCATCTTCTAAATACACACTTTTCTTATCAGCATTTGTAAATGTTCAAGAATGGATCATATCACAAAACAGGAAAATGTCAACATTTTAAAATATATCTATATGTAAGGCTTACTTTCAAGCAAAACCATGAAAAGGGTCAAAATGACAAACTTCAGATTGAAGATATATGTGATAATTTTAAAAACTGCTTTTGAGAATTGAATGGATCAAAAGAAAAATTGAAAAGGAAATTGAAATGCTTCTCTCAACAAAAGAAAATATGCAACACTACACTGTTTCTTTGTATTATATAATACAGTGTAGGCAGCACCAATAGAAAAATTTACAGTACTCAATGCAAAACTTGAAGAAAAATAAGAACACCTGCAATTAATAACCTTTAACTGCCTCCTCAATGAGCTAGAAAAATGAACTAACCTAACCTGAAATTAGGACAAGAAAAGGAATAATTATGATCAGAGAAGAAAGGACTGAAATGGAGACAAAAAATATAATGACAAAGACATCCTTATAGCTTGAGAAGATCCTAGATTAAGAAATGGACACAACAATGAAATAAATAACACAGGTGATGAAAATCACAAAAGAGAACAGATCAATAACAATCATAAGGAAGTATATGTCAATAAATTGCAACTCTAGAAGAAATGGAAAAACATTAGGGACATGAATCTTACTAGATGTGAGTCAGAAAGACAAAGAAATGTTGGACAGATGAATAACAAAGATGGAATGAAAATAGAGAGCCTCCTTCAAAGAAAAATCAAAGACTTAATGGATTCACTGATGAATTGCACCAGTCATTTAATAACAGCAAGGTCACAGTTACATCAGTCCAAAGAACTCTGAGGTGTTATTTCACAGTCTGATGACTATAAATTATAATTATGCACTTTCAAAAAGAAGAAAATACTTTGAAAGTTTTGAGTACAAAGAATGGATATTGTACTCACAATACTTCAATAGCACAACATAGTATAATGAGGCAAATGGCAACAAAGAAACCAAATGTCCAGTTTTGTCAATGATAAATGCTCTTAGAGACTCAAAGGGACAAATAAAGTAAAAATATCAATTTCACATAGGTGTGAAAACGTCAGTAACATGGATGAGAATTTCATCAAAGACAGATTCTTACAAAAGAAAGAAACTGAAATGTTGGAAATGAAAAGCTCAATTGAAAACAGCTGGAAAGTATCACCAATCTACAACCAACTCCCAGACAATAATGATTCAGTGAAAAAATGGACAAGTGACCTGAGCTGACATTGTTCAAAAAAGAAACAGAAATGGCCAAAAACAGTTGAAGAAGATCCCACTGTCCCTGGCTATAAAGGAAATGCAAATCAAACCACATTAAGAATTCACCTCACTCTCTTAGAATGGCTATCATCAAGAACAGAAAACAAATGTTGGTGAGGATGGGAATGTGAAAAGTAACTGTAAAGTGTTCCTTCCTTGTACTAAATTAGTACAACCCTGTGGAAAGCAGTCTGGAGTTAACTCAATAAACTAATAAAAGAAATATCATAAGATCCAGCAATACCACTCTTGGGCATACATTCAAAAGACTGTATATCAGGAAAGAAAAAACACACTTGCACACCCATGTCTAATGCAGTATTATTCACAATGGCCAAGCTATGGAATTATCTCCAATTCTGTACAACTGATGAAAGGATTACGAAAATGTGGTATTTATACAGCATGGATATTTCTCAGTCATACAGAAGAAAAAAGCATTTTCATTTGCAGGTAAAAGGATGGAACTGGAGACCATGATTTTATGCAAAGTAAACCATGTTCAGAAAGACACATGTCACATGTATTCTCTCACATGTGGAAGACAGGTCCAAATACAAATACTAGCAATCAGTATGTATATTCAATCTACATATAGCATCATTCAAATGTGGGAGTGTTAGAAGACACTAAGGAAAAGGGAACGAGAAGAGAATGATAGAGAGTGAACAATATTGAAATATTTAGCATCTGTGTAGGAAAAAGACAATGAAACACACACTGAAAACTGCTGAACAATAAAGAGTAAGGGATAAAGGACAAGGAAAAGTATTAAAGGGGGTTAGACTGATTAAATTATGATATATTTAGAGGCAGAATATCAAGGCAAGCCCCCCTCTATAATCAAAAGACCCTTAGACAGTGGAAGTCAGGAATTAAACATGTTGTTAAGGGAAGGGTAACAGTGGGAGGTGGAGGGAAAGATGAAAAAGGTAATGGAGGTTGAACATGGCTGATGTGTATTCTACACATGTATGAATATGGAACATTGAAACCTGATGAAGTCAATTTAAGAAAGGTGACAGGGAAGAGAAAGAATGGAGGGGATGAACTAATCTGGGGTATCTTGTACACATTATGGAAATGTCACATTGAAACCCCATGTACAGCTATTAAACAATAGTAAAATGAAAAAAGAAATGGGTTGAATTTCAAACAAAATTATGATTTTATTATATTCACACAGCCATAAATTTTAAAAATCTTTCATGCTCACAAACCAGTATTGCAGAAGGTACTTGCAGGAATCCTACTCACACATGAAGAAAAAATATGGCCAAAATCAATAGAGTCAGAGAAAGACTAAATCCCAGGAGAAGAATACACAATCAAATGAGAATTAAGGAAGAATCACACATGGTGAATTTCATAAAGTACAGACCTCCAAGTTGAACAATGGGAAAGTAAATAGACATGAAATTAATGAAGTGGAATGTAAATGAACAATATGAATAATCATTGAAAAAGGCTGGACCTTTACAAGATAAACAAGATTGACAATCCCTTATTCATACTTAGAAAATAGAAATAATCCCATGCATCCTGTTTGATCACAATGCATTAAAACTAGAACTCAACAAACAACAGAATCAACAGCAGAAAATATACAAACAAATGGAAGCTGAATAACACATTGTGCAATGATCAGTACGTCATCCATGAAATAAAAGAGGAAATTTAAAGATTCCAAGAAGTTAATGAAGATGAAAACATGAACTACCAGAGAATAAGGGCCAGAGCAAAGGCAGTCCTAAAAGGAAAGTTTATATCCATGAGTGCACATAGTAAAAGGACAGAAAGATCTCAAATCAATGACCTAATGCTACATCTCAAACTCCTAGAAAAACAAGAACAAGCAAAACCCAAAACAAGTAGAAGGAGAGAAATAAAAAAGTAATGGCCAAAATTAATGGAATAGAGGCAAAGAAAAACACAAAGAACATGAACCAAAAAAAAGTTGGTTCTTTGAAAAAATAAACAAGATTGACAGACCACTGGAAAATTTGACTAAAATGAGGAAATAAAATAGCCCAAATAAGTAAAATAAGAAAGTCAAAAGAGGGAATAACAACAAACCCATGGAAATCCAGGCAATCTTCAGAGAGTACTTTGAGAACCTACATTCCAATAAAGTTGAAAATACTGAAGAAATGGAAAAAATTTCTAAGTACTTATAACCATCCAAAATTGAACCAAGAGGATATTAACCACCTAAATTTATCTATAACACAAAATGAAATTGAAGCAGCAATCAAGAGTCTCCCAAAAAGAGAAAAGTCCAGGACCTGATGGATTCTCTGCTGAATTCTTTCAGACTGTAAAGAACTAATGCCAACCCTCCTTAAACTGTTCCATGAAATAGAAAGGGAACGAGTACTGGCTAACACATTCTATGAAGCCAGTATTATACTCATCCTAAAACAAGACAAAGACACATCCAAAAAGGAGAACAAAAGACCAATCTCCTTAATGAACTTCGATGCAAAAATCCTCAATAAAATAATGGCAAAGGGAATCCAACAACATATCAGAAAGATCATTCACCACAACCAAGTCAGCTTCATCCCAGGGATGCAGGGGTGGTTCAACATACAAAAATCTATAAATGTAATACAGCACATTAACAGAAGCAAAGACAAAAACCACTTGATCATGTCCATAGATGCAGAAAAAGCCTTCAACAAGATCCAACACCAATTCATGACAAAAGCTCTAAGAAAACTAGGAATCGAAGGAATGTACCTCAACATTGCAAAGGCTATATATAACAAACCTATAGCCAACATCATACTTAATGAACAAAAACCAAAACCATTTCCCCTAAAATCAGGAATGAGACAAGGGGTCCCACTGACCACATTCCTATTCAACGTTGTCTTGGAATTCCAGGCAGAGCAATTAGACAAGCAGAAGGAATAAAAAGAATACAAATAGGTAAAGAAACTGCCAAATACCTCTATTTTCAGACTCCATGATCCTATCTCTAAGACCCAAAAAACTCTGCCCAAAAGCTCCTAGACAGCATAAACAGCTTCAACAAGGTGGTAGGATACAAAATCACTTACAAAAATCATTGGTTTTTCTATACACCAACAATGAACAAATTGAAAATAAATACGTGGAAACAATTCCATTTATAAAAGCCTCAAAAAAAAATCATATACCTAGGAGTAAACTTAACAAAGGATGTGAATGACCTCTACAAGGAGAACTACAAACCTCTGAAGAAAGAGATTAAGGAAGACTACAGAAGGAAGAAAGAGCTCAAGTGCTCATGGATTGGTAGAATCAACACAGTAAAAATGGTTACATTACCAAAAGCAATCTACATGTTCAATGCAATTCCTGTCAAAATCCCAATGACATTCATCACAGAGATTGAAAAATCTACCCCAGAGTTCATTTGGAAACACAAGAAAGTGAGAAAAGCCAAGGCAATACACACCAAAAAGAGCAATGCTTGAGGTTTCAGAATACCCAACTTCAAACTTTATTACAAAGTAACAGCAATAAAAATAGCAGAGTACTGGCAAAAAATGGACATGAAGAGCAGTGGAACAGAATAGAGGACCCGGATATGAAACCACACAGCTATGCCCACCTCATTTTTGACAACGTCACCCAAACATATGATGGAGAAAAGACAGCCTCTTCAACAAATATTTCTGGGAAAACAAGTTGTCAGTTTGCAAAACTGAAACAAGTTACAGCCTTATCATCCTGTACTAGTATCAACTCAAAATGGATATAGGGACCTTAATATCAGACACAAAACTCTGAAGCTAGTACAGAAAAGAGCAGGGAATTCCCTGGAAGCAATAGGTATGGGCAATGACAGCTCAGCAGTTAAGAGAAAGGATACACAAATGGGACTACATAAAATTAAAAGGCTTCTGCATAACAAAAGAAATGGTCTCTAAACTGAAGAGACCACCCACAGAGTGGGAGAAAATATTTGCCAGCTACACATCAAAGGACTGATAACCAGAATATACAGGGAGCTCAAAAAACTAAACTCCCCTCCAAATAAATGAACTAATAGAGAAATGGACAACTGAACTAAACAGACATTTTCAAAAGAAGAAATTCAAATGGCCCAAAAACATGAAAATATGCTCACTATTTTTGGCTATAAAGGAAATGCAAATCAAAACCACACTAAGATTCCACTTCACTCCTGTTAGAATAGCTATCATCAAAAACACCACCAACATCAAATGTTGGCCAGGATGTGGGGTAAAAGGAGCCTTCATACACTGCTGGTGGCAATGCAAGCTAGTACAACCATTCTGGAAAACAATATGGAGGCTTCTTTAAAAACGAAATGTAGACGTGCCATATGATCCGTCAATCCCACTGCTGGTGATAAACCCAAAGCAATGTGACACAGGTTACTCCAGAGGCAGCTGAACACCCATATTTATTGCAACACTATTCACAATAGCCAAGTTACGGAAACAGCCAAGATGCCCCACTACTGACGAATGGATTAAGAAAATGGTCTATATATACACAGTGGAATTTTATTCATCTATGGAAAGCAATGAAATCCAATCATTTGCAAGTAAATGGATGGAACTGGACAACATCATTCTGAGCGAGGTTAGCCAGGCTCAGAAGACCAAAAATTGTACGTTCTCCCTCCTATGCAGACTTTAGATCTAAAACAAATGCAGTAATATTATTAGACATGGGACACACACTAAGGGGAGTACACATACAAGAGGAATAGGGAAAGGTAGGAAACTCACAACTTGAAAGTGTGTGATGTGCCCACTGCAGAAGAGCTAATATACTAACCTTAAAATAAGAGATTCACTATGGGAAGGTGACTGTGAAATAGTGAAGAGGTCTGGTAGAGATGAATCAATTTGGGTTGTAATACACTTGTGCATGGAAGCAATGCTAGGACTCTCTCTGTACACCTATCCTTACCACAAACTAGCAAAAGCGCTATGTCTTTCTTATTACTTCTTGTGTCTTCTCTTCCACAAAATTGAAGAAGACAGCAGAACAGATTCTACCTGGAAGCAACGGGGGGTGGGGGAGATATAGAAGGGGTAGGATGCAGAGGGCAAAAATGGCCCAGACAATGTATGCACATATGAATAAATGAATAAAGAACAAAACAACAAAAAAAGAAAAAAAGTTGGAACATTACAAGATAAACAAAATTGGCAATACCTTATTCATACTTATCCTCCCCATAAAAGAGAGAGAAGAATCTAGTAAATAAAATGAAAAGTGAAAATGTTGATACTAGAATTTCGGATACCATTAAAATCCAGAGGATCAATAGGAGATATTCTAAAAAGTGTATTAAAATAAATGTGAAAAATTGACAAAACTGATAAATTTCTAGGCTGCAAGATCAAACAAAATAATACCAATGGTTCTCCAACAATCATGTAAATTGAACGGGAAAGAATGATCCTGAATACATCCTACCAATCCTGTATTAGCCTGATAACAAAACCAGAAAAGGACAAAACAAAAAAAACAATAATACAAAAATATCCTTGAATACAGACACAAAAATCGTCAAAAAGTTACAAATAGTAATCAACAAAACATTTAAGAAGCAAAGCTAGCAACCTACAAAAAACTGACTCAAAACTATACCACACAGCCACAGTGAAAAAAATACCATGTATCAGAATAAAAACCATAATTTACATAACACCAGAATTTAACATCCTTCTGGAATTTCTTAGTCTATTATATATACAATAAACTAGTAGTAAAGAAAGAATGAAAAGTACAAAGCAGGTAGCATTATTTTGGAGAAGATGAGTGTGTTCACCTGGAAATTCAAAGGAATACATGAAGAGGTCACACAGTCAATAGAGATTCCATAGCCAAACAAAGAGAAAATATGTTATTGCCAATTACTCAAATAAGAAGCAATCACATAAAGCATGAAGGGGAAATAGATATATTGTGGCAACAGACATAAGTACAATATAACTGGCTTCTCAGACCAACTGAAAAACCTTCCCCAGGAATAACAAATTATTTTTTTAATTATAGATTTCAATGGATATGAACAAGTGCGATTAATGTTAGCAAAAGTCAAAGGAAAGGTTTCTCCAAGATGTGAAAAAGTCCATCTACATAAGTGATTCATCGATTCATGGTAATGTCTTCAAAATAAATATTTCAAAAACCTACCAGAAATGATTTTGTAAGTTTCATCTTAAATAACTGTTGGAATTTTTTGAAGATAAGTAATGTTTAACATCAAACTATTAGGTGTGGGATTAATAGAAGGCTGACCAAAGAACTCAATTTTGAAGTGTAAAGAAATGATGAGAAGATGCAAACACTAATTATGAAATGCATGCTTATATTAACCTAGCTCACTCATTCTAGGAAGCCAGTATTATACTCATCCTGATTCCCAATACAGATATGACAAAAAATATAAATTCAGACCAATACCTTTAATAAATACAGATGCAAAGATTCTTAGCAAAATACTGGTGGAGAAAATTCAGCAACACATTTCAAAGATCACAGACCATGACCAAATTGCTTTCATTCCAGGGATACAAGAATTGTTCAACATATGTAAATCTATAGATGTAATATAGCATATAAACAGAAGCAAGACAAATTCCACATGACGCTATCAAAAGATATAGAAAAAGCTTCCATGATAAAACTTCTGCAGTAACTAGGAATAGAAGTAATATTCCTCAATATAATAAGGGCTACATATGACAAACCTATAGCTGACATTATACAAAATGGAGAAAAACTGAAACCATTGCTTCTAAAGTAAAGAATGAGACAGAAATTCTTACTTGCTCCACTCCTGTTCAACACAGATTTGGAATTCTTAGCCAGAACAATAAGACAAAAGCAAAAAATAAAATGGATTCAAATAGGGAAGGTTGAATTCACATTATCTATCTCCCTAAAGAACCTCAAAATTCTACTAAAAACTATTAGAAATCCTAAACTCTTTCGACAAAGTTGCAGGATGCAAAATTAACATGCAGAAATTAGTAGCCTTTCTATAAACCAATAATGAACACATTAAAAAAAAATCAGGTCAAACGTCCCATTTGCAATAGCCTCAAAATCAATAAAGTACCCTGAAATAAATAAAACAAAGGAAACAAGGAAACTTTTCAATGAAAACTATAAACCACTGGAGAGAGAAAATGAAGAAGACATTAGAAGATGGAAAGACCTTCCATGCTCATGGATTAGTAGATTCAAATTTGTAAGACTGGCCATACTACTGAAAGCAATCTATATATTCAATGCAATCGCTATCAAATTTCTGTGACATTCTCCAAAGAAATAGAAAAATGAAACCTGAAACACACATGGAAACACAAAACACATCATGACATAAAATTAACATTACAAACAGCATGTTATTGTCACAAAACAGACAGAAGACCAATGGGTTAGAACAGAAAACCCAGAGATAAACCCATGCATCTAGAGCTTATTGATCTTCGACAATGGATCCCAAAACACTGTAGGTAGTAGACAGCCTCTTCACCAAATGTTGCTGTAAAAACTCGATATCCACTTGTAGAAGACTGATCTACATCCCTATCATTCAAACTGTTCCAAAATCAACTTAAAGTGGATCCAAAACCTTCATATAAGGACTAAAACTTTGAAGAGCTTGAGAAAGTGGTAGAAAATACACTGGAATATGCAGATATAAGGAATGGCATGCTAAGTAGAACTCAAAAGGCTCAGTATCTAAGAGAAAGAACCAACAAAGGGACTACATCAAACTAAAGAGCTTCTGTGCAGCAAAAGAAACAGTCATTAGGCTAAAAAGACAGGACACAGAATGGAAGAAAATCTGTGCCAGCTTCATCTGATAGAGGCATAATACCCAGAATCTACATGGAACCCACAAAACACAACCTCCAAAGAATCAACAACTCAATGAAGAAAGGAACACATTAATTTAACAGGACATTCTTAAAGAGTGATTCTCCAATGACTATAGTTCAATGTAAAACTATGAGGTTGTTAGGTTACTAATAGAAGGGTGAACAAAGTACCCAATTATGAAGAACAAAGAAATGATGAAAAGATGCAAATACTGATGACTCTAATTGGGTCATTAAGCATTGTATGCAAGTATCAC
This sequence comes from Castor canadensis, assembly GCF_047511655.1. NCBI lineage: Eukaryota > Metazoa > Chordata > Mammalia > Rodentia > Castoridae > Castor > Castor canadensis. The sequence continues at coordinate 10,022,457 of NC_133391.1, forward strand.
TTTTCTGTACCTTGTAAATATATACAGTCTTTGAGAGTCAATAGAGAGACAAATATAAATTCAAAAAAGGAAAACTGCATATGTGATCACAAACTTCTCTACTGAAATCAGTCCATAAGCCTAGAAGTGACCCTTTTGCTAGAGACTCTTATTGGCTTAGCTCAATCCAACTCCTGTCAGGCCCAGTGCTCTCAGTGCATGGGAAAACGCTTAGCTACTGAGCCAGGCCATAGCACTATGTTGAGAAATAAGGCCTCAACCTTGCCACCACACTCTCCTGGCTGAACACTGAGAATTGTTCAACTGAAGACTACAGGTGAAGAAACCCTCCCAACAACAGGCTGGCTTCTTGTGCAAATTCTAATGCAGAAACTCAGGAAATATGAAGAAAAAAATCACACCATTTGACTCATCCTAAACTCCTTATCTACAGAGTAACAGACACAATCAATAGGAAGAAGAGGAAATTGTGACAAAGAATGTTTTTAATTTAATTTTTATTTTTCTGTTGTTCTGGATTGGTGTACATTGTGGATTTACAATTGTTCTTACAATATATCAAATTTATCATACCTGAATTCACATCCTCCATCATTGTGTTTTTCAACCCCTCCCCCACACGTTCTGGAAATAGGTTGAACAAGTCTCATTTGTCAATTTCCATACATATGTACATACTGGTTGCACTATATTCACCCTTCCATGCCTTTCCCTAAGCCCTCCCCCACCCACTAGTACCAAATCCCCAGGAAAGTCATTTTCCATCCTCCTTGTCTTCAATTTTGTAAATGAGATAAAATGAAATTTAATGTTTGCAAAGGGACTTTGCTTGTGACTCCCCAAATTTTTATGTATTATAAACTGCATTGGTTCATGTCCTTTCTTTTTCTGATTTTTTCTCTAATCACCTTTGTATGGTGGCTTCAGCAAGCTTAAAAATTCTATATTCATTTTGTATGGAGAGTACATCAACCATATTCACCTTCTGAACTTCCATCTTTTAGCCTTCCTTCACATGCACAAAGAGTGAAGAGGAAGAAATCTCAGACAAGGAATTTACAAATGATTATAAGAATGACAATGAAGTGAAAGAGGCATGAACAAATGCAAAAATAAATAACAAGACAATACAAATAAAGACCCAACAATACTAAAAAAGTCATTGCAGGACATAAAAAATAAATTTAAATTAATTATATAGAAATACTTACAGAAATCAAGTTGAAATTCTGGGCACAAAGAGCTCCTGAAATGACTGTAACATTTAAAAATTGAGTTCACCAGTGTCCAGGTCACTAAATGTCCCCCTCAGCCTTCCACCCTTCCCTGAGAATCACCTGAGGAGAGGGGGCATCCTGCACCTGGCTGGGAAACCTGGCTAATTCTTCCTCTCACCAGTCAGGTAGAGGGAAGAGAAAGTGCCAAGGACCTGAGGCAGAGACACACCAGGTAGCAATCACAGGAGAGTGAGCTGTGAGTGAGGTAATGTGGACAGGGTCTTACCTGGGGCTCCAGTGCATGTTTTTGTCATATGAAGGGAATTTGATGTGGCAGAAGAGGGAGATTGGCATTCAAGACTGATGTAGGTTGGGACAGTGGCCCCTCCTCTCCTGATCCAGTCTACACCAACAACCCAAGCATGCCTTAGGTGTCTTAATCACCTCTCTCTCAGAGCTGCTTTATGAATTATAAAAGAATTTCATGGAATTTCTTCCTGAAGGATTTATTTACCTAATGTTATTGATAAATTCTTATGACACCTACAACATTTAGTTTGCAATTAATTAACTAAAATTGGTGCAGTTTAGAGAGCAAACTAAACACTTTTTCAGGGAAGGGTTAGCTAATCTAATGAAAAGGCCAGCGTGTTCTAAAAGAGATATAAGAGGCACATGTGCCCCTCTAGTTGAGGACTTCATGAAATGAGCTGTGACATTTCACCTTCTTATCCTCCTTGGGGAAAGACTGTCACAGCACCTGCCTCCAGTTCTTCAGTAATCTGAGGTTGGCAAGAGGTTTTATTCATAGTCAAACACAATTAAGGGCCTTTTGAAAGTTTAGTTTATGTGACATGTGCATGCTCCACTGAGTACCCAGATAGTTGATCAAGCACTATTCTAAGTGTGGCTGTTTCTGAGTGATATGAATATATGAAAGTACTGAATGAGAAAAGAAGTTGGCCCTTTTAGTGGGGGTGGGCCTTTTCTAATCAGTTCAAGACCAGGGGAGATCAAAAGGGCTAAGTAACATGTAGTCCTTGCCTGACAGACATTGGTTACAAATTGTATTTATCCTTCCTTCCATTGTCCTGTACAAATTTGACTCTTGCTGTTGGATCTGAGCGAGTTTTTGGACTGGAATTTACACCATGTGCTCACCTAGTTTCCAATTTGCTGGTGGTAGGTACATTTGGTACTTCTCAACCTCCATAACTATTTGTTCAAAGTGTGTGTGTGTGTGTGTGTGTGTGTGTGTGTGTGAATGAACACTCTGTTGGCTCCATGCCCTAGGTGACAATAGGGACAAGTGTCCTGGCTTTGATTCCTAAAGTCAAGTTTTTAGTTGGAAGAAATTAGTCTCTGTACTTTCAGTTGAGGTATTCACAAAATTTAGGGAGGGTGGACATAACTATTGTGGTGTATTTTGTCATCACTGTACTGGGGGTTGTAGCTCAGGAGTCACACATTCAACTGCAGTGCTCAAGACACTGGGTCCAGCCCCCAGCTCCACACTGGGAAAGAAAGCTTAGCTGCAGAAGCATGACAAACACCACCCATGGGAAAATACCAAACACTGAAAAAGAAGAATCATGGCCACTGCTCCAGTATCCCTACAAGAATGTAAGAATTCAGGACTCTCAGTGACCAATTTCCAGTTGAGCTGACCTTCCAGGGGCTCCGTACTGCATTTCCCTTTTAGAAGACCATATTTCTTGTTGCTCAGTTTAGGCCTCAATTCTGTGTTTACAGAACTAATTTATATGCTACATCAAGGTAACATCAATTTACAGAAATGAGGCAGTGTGTCATTAAGAAAGAACTCTCTGGTTGTCACTTTGATTAGAACTTGAAGCATTTTCCTTTACAAGCAAACTGTGCCTATTTCCTCACTATGCAGACAGGCACTGATAGGAGGGTGGAGGACAAGGAATAAAGTGATATACTATCTGAAAAATAACAAATGCAAAAATGGATGGTGGTGTGGGTCATGAGCTGTAGTGATGACTGGAAAACACCAGGAATGTAATTTTCCACAATTACCAAAAAATTCAATGAAATATATCAAGGGAGTCGAAAACACAGGGACACTGAATTTCATATAATCTGAAAATTGAGGAAAGTAACTATAAATACCAACAGGCAGAAAACATCATTGTGGAGATTAGAAGTATAAGCCAGTAATATTTGCAGGGTTGATTGCACAATCAATAACACAAAGTGAATAACAACATCACAATGCAATCAAATGTTGAAAATGAGAAATGCAACGTATAGAAATTCTAATCCTGATAGAAGAAGTACCATGAGTTTCCAGTAGACTGAAGTAAACCACACGATTTAATCTCATATCTAACTATCAGAATGGTTTAGTTTTATTTTTGATTTTTGTTTAATATACACATGAATTTAACCTTCAGAAGCCTCATTGTACATAGAATGGGTTTTATTCCTGAAGCCATATAGAGTGTTCCTCTCTGGCCTTAACAAAATAATGTAGCACTTGGGACCAAACAAGAAGCCTAAGATCCCTGTACTGGAGGCCAAGATGGAGAAGACCTCCACGGCCACCATGACCCTTCCCTTGGTGCTGTGGTAGACAGGGAGGAAGGTGATCCAGACACTACAGAACACCAGCATGCTGAACGTCAGGAACTTGGCTTTATTGAATGTGTCAGGAAGGTTCCTTGCTAGGAAAGCCACAGTGAAACTCCCAAAAGCCATCAAAATTAGGTATCTCAGGATGCAGTAAAAGGCCACATCTGATCCCTTGTTACACACGATGACGATGTGGCCATGTTCCGAGTTTGTGTCTGTGTCAATGAAGGGTGGAAAGGTTCCAAGCCAGATTCCACAGGCAGTCAGTTGGATCAGTGTGCAGATGGGAATAAGGTAGTTAGGTGTCCTTGATACCAACAGCCACCTCATCCTTTTCCCAGGAGATGTGATATTAAAAGCCAGAATCACAGTGAGAGTTCCAGCCATGACAGTGAAGTAACCACTGTGAACACAATTCCAAATGTGGTCTGCTGGAGGATGCAGGTGGCCATGCAAGGACAGCCAATGAAGAGCAAGGAACAGAGAAAACAGAAGGTGAGGGAGATGAGCAGGATGTAGCTGAGAACCCTGTTATTGGCCTTCACAATGGTAGTGTCTCAGTGTTTCACAAAAGGTCACAAGAGCAACTCTTATGAGTACAGAATTCACAGCCTTGCTTGCCAGAGCCATTCCTAAGGGATCTTCATAACCCAGAAAAGTCACAGATTTTTGGTGGCAGTGGTTTTGATCTTGGTTGGTATACTGATGATCTGCACACTTCACACACTGATCCATGTCTGGTGAGGAGTGCAGGTTACCAATAATCAAGGTTCAGTTTTCACGCCTCCCTTACAGCACAATGGTAAACTTTTCCTCTTCTGTTCTTTTAGATAAAAATGAATTCTACACAGCAAATAATTCCAACTGAACACTTCCCATTTTTGTTATTGTAGCACCAACAAAGTTACTTTAACTTCCTTAACTTATCTGACATATTCATGACACCATTTTTTAATTTTCAAAAACACCAAAGTTATGCCTAGCTCACCAAATTAAACCTCTGTAAATTAGACCTGGTTTTATTCATAAAACCCTCAAATTTATTTAGAATTATGTTCCCTTTTATTATGACATAGATAATTAATGAATTCCCTGAAGTAGAGGCGATCAATAACACTTTTTAAGTGGGTGAAGAAGTCGCAACATCCTGCATCTCATTGTCATTTTCACCATATGCATGTTCTAGTTTGGAGTACCTTTGCACTGAATCAGTACATTTATTTGTAGGGTTCTGGCATATTTCCTGTGTGAATTTGTCCTCCCACTATCATATTTCAACCTGCACTAACTCCAGTCTATTTGTCATTATTCTATGTATTTTTTTAATGTCAAGAGTCTTTCAAAACAATCATGATTTTTATCACTAGGTAGTATATACATTAAGATATAGTAAATGTCAATGTTTAAAAAATTCAGTTAGGACTTATAACTGCTATGCAGAATATAATGCATTCATACACATTAACCTCATATTCCATCACAAGTAAATTCAAGGTGAATTTCACAATTATATATGAACACTACCTTATGAACATATTCATGTCATGTGTTCTGTTTCTGAAAATTATCTTTATTCTTGGTGCACGGGACCAAGGCTGAAATCCAAGCTACTCAGGAGGTAAAGACAGGGTGGATTGCATCTCAAGGCCAGCTAGGGAAACACTCAGATCCCCTGTCAGCAAATAAGCTTGGAGTGCTGTTGGCACCTGTGTTCCCAGTTTTGTGGGCTGCTCTTTAGGCCCATCACAGTGCAAGGAAAAGCATGTATCTATTTACAAATTAACTGAAGCAAAAAAGGACTGGGATTATAGTTCAAGTGGTAGAGCACTTGCCTAGTAAGACCAAGGTTCTGAGTTTTGACTCTGGAACCATGAATCAATCAATAAATTAATTCATAAACAATGCTTTCATTTCTTTTACTGACAGTATTGTCTTGACCTGAATCCCAGCATAAGGTGTATTGGAAATTGTTACATTGAGCATTTTTGTCTCATTCTTGTTTCACCATTGGACCCCAAAATGTGAAGCTCTTTCTTGGGATTCTGTAAATACCTTTTATGGGATTAAGACAATTGACACCTGCTTACTTAGTAAGACCAGTTCTATTACTATTCATTTTAAGATACAAATAGGTATGGTATTTAATTATACATTTTTCTAGAGTTGGTGATATTATTATATGTTTGAAGAAACTAGTTCAAATCAATAAACTAGTTGAGATAGAATTGAATTCCATTGCATATACCAAGTCTGGTCATTTGAAGTTCCCTTAAAATACCTTGAACAAGAAATATGCTTTTAGTTCAAGAAGGAAAATGTTCAATATACTTCTTCTCTTCTATATTCTCATATATGGGGAACCAAGATTAGATCTTCTCATAAGATGAATTTTATTGCCCCATTCTTCTTATTCTCTGAAGGAGTTTAATTAAATGAGCATTTTAAAATTCTTGAAATTTTAATAAATTTCACCAGTGATGTACGTGATGATCATAAAAATAGTCATAGATGATTCAATTATGGCTTTTACTTGTTACATATATTCAACCATGCAGGTTTCTTTGTGGTGCTGGAGATTGAACACAAGACCTCAAGTACCCCATGCCTTGGCTCTATCCCTGTGATACAGTCTAACACTTGAGATGTTCAATTCCCCCTTCTGAAAGTTTTTAAGTCCAATGACTGAGATTTGTGATTTTTATTTATATTTTAAAATGTGTTAATTAGGTTCTTATGCTATTTTTTCTGGCTTTTTTTTCAATCTGGGGATTGAATTAAGGGCTTTATGCTTAATATCAATGTGAACTTGAACCATACCCCTGTGCCCGTTTCTTTTATAGTTTGTTTTACAGACTGGGTACCATGCTAACTTTGCATGGGCTGGTCTCAGACCGTGATCATCTTACATCTGCCATCTGAGTAACTGCGATTACAGGCACACAACAACACATCCACCCATGATATGACATAATTCTGCAGAATTTCACAAATGATGTCCTGTTACAATGTTTTCAATTTCTTGCTGAACACTCTTTTTAGGGTTTTTATCATGCTTATTTATATTAGAACACGCCTTAACATTGATATTCCTTTGTTGTATTGTCATTAAATATATTTTTTGTTGTATTGGTTCTCTTGTTTCTTTGTCTTTAGGTTGCTTTTCCTTTTCTAGATTGAGAAAAGTACTTGTATACAAACAATATCTGGCATTCCTGGTTGGATGCCTGAGTATTTATTCCATCCCCTCAAGTCCATTCATAATATTTTCATTATTTATGATCTTCATTTAAGTTGTTCTCTAACTGTGGGATGTGTAAACAGGTATTTGCGAATATATAAACTTGAAGATAGTGGCATTGTCTATAGAGAGTTCTTTATCTGAGCAGAGTGAACTTACATTAAACCTCGTGGTCATAAGGAATAACACATGCAAATTAAGGGCATGTTGTCAATCTCAATATATTTCAAAGTGAAATTGAAATCATGCAAGTATGCTGCTTAACTAAGGTACATATGAATCATAAAGGAAATGAAAAAACTGTGATGTAGAAGTGTTTCTAGCATGTATTATTTAACATAAATCTGGACATTGTGAATGTAATATGGTAACTGTGGCATCCTGAAATGTTCCCTATTCATTTGGATCTCCATTGTACATCATTCCATCCAACTTTCTCTGGGTTTCTGCCAGATGGATCCATTTTCAGGTTCTGTGATTATTACAAGAATTCATAGCATAAAAATCTAGTTGACATTTCCCCAACTCATCTAATATAATATTAGCATGCATGCATCTGTATAGAAATTTATGACACTTTTCCAGTAGGTCTTTGTGTATTCATTGTAGACCTATTGCACTGGTTTGAGTTCATGTCATTATGAGTTGTATGTCTTTTTACATGCGGAATGTTGGTTTGTTTTTCTTGGAGGGGCTGGGGTAGAAACTGAGGGTTTTGCACTTGTGAAGCAAGCACTCTACCACTTGGTCACAGCTCCAGTCCATTTTCATCTGGTTGTTTTTGATATGGGGTCTCATACTGTTTTCTTGGACTGGCCTTGAACTGTAATCCTCCTGATCTCAGCTCTCAAGAAGCTAGGATTATAGGTGTAATCCACCAGCACCCAGGTCTGCCATCTGAAGCTTAAAAAGAATTTATTACAATATACATAAACCTATTACTTAAACCAAACTAAAATTTTCTGAGCACTTGGTCATTATCAAGCATTTTGACAAGCACTCAGAAAATAAACATGGGCAAGAACCATGTATTCACTGTGTTGTACAAATAGGAAGACATTTTTCCATAACATTACTCCCAAATTCCACAATAGAGACCAAACTTATGTAGAGAAGAGAGGTGCAAGGTGTTTTCTTGAGAAGGTAATGCATAAAATTAATATAGTGATGAATCAACTATGGAAATCACAGTATATGAGCTGTGTTGTTTCAAAGGTCAATGTAATCCTTTGTACCATTTCATTTGCAAATGGATGTAGGTAGACCTTTCCTATGCAGTCCACTTGCAGGGATTTTCCCCCTTCAGGGAATATTGGAAACTCTTCAGGATGGGTGGGAGTTTCTCCATAAGTCATAGACTTACCTGTCCCATTAGAAATCTCATTCTCAGGGCAAGGGATGCAATCAAAACAACAAGGAGCCTTTCCCTCCTGAGGGGATTTCCTGAATCCAGGACCACAACTCTCACTGCAAACAGAGTGAGGATTCTGAGGAAAATCAAATAGGTATTGGTGACTGCAATTTCCCTTGTATTTCAATAAGTCCAGTGTTTTACTGAATTGGATCATTAAGAGATATTAATTTTCTGTACTCGAATCCTGTAAATTCATTGCACATTTTTAGATTCTGGCCATGATATGACACAATGGCTTATGTGTTAAAGGCTTGGTCCCCAGCCCTGCTGCTTTTTAGAAAGCATGGATCCTGTAAGCATTGGTTCTAGTGGGAGGAAATTTGGTCATTAGAAGTACACAGTTAAAGGTGATATTGGTACCCCAGGGCCAATCCTTTCTCTGACTTTGTTGCTCTGTTGCCATGAGGTGTGTACTTACTTTGCTACCTGTTCCAACCATGATGCTCTGCTTTGCCATAGACCATTAAGGAATGGGTCAAATGACCACATACTGAAACATTCAAAACTGTTAGCTGAATAAACCCTTCTTCCCTGGAAGCTGATTTTTCCCATGTATTTTGGCACAGTGAGGGACAGTCAAGTAGCACAGACAACATATACATTTTAAGATTGTGAAATATGAACACTTAGAAACATGTTGGTAAACAAATGTGTTCGTTTCTCACCCGTGATTCAGTTAATAAGAAAAAAATCTCTAAGTTGGAAGTTATTAAATGAACATTGTGGGATCATGAATCAACATCAGGAATATTAAATCTGATAAAGTATTGCTTACTGATGTGTGAAATTCAAAGCTTTGTAATTTGATGCAACCCACATCTAAAGTTCCTGAGTTCCACTCTTTCAGATCCTCATGTAGAGATAATTTCTGACCATGTGGACCAAAGGTGGAAAACCTTCCTACTTTCACATTATGTCTAACACCTAGAAAATTCCAAAAGTTGAGAATGTCATACTCTGCCTCCAATTTCCTTTTCTCATCCAAAATCACTTGGTCTCCAGTGGGGTTGTTAAACTGAATGCTCTTCAGAAAGGAGTGGAGCTAAAAGAGATGCATCATCCTAAGATGAAGTGGATTCCATGGTTAAGACAGAAAATCTGAACTGAGAAAACCTCCTTATTGGCTTAATCCTGCTTCTTGACACCACTACAACAATGATGTAGTACAAAGGAAAAGCTAAAGAACCAAAATATCATGATATCAAATGCTGGTCACAGATCAGAGGATCAAAATGACAGTTTCAACAGAAAGCACCAATGTCACACTTAACTATAATGAGTGAATCTGGTAATGAGATAATTTTTAACCTCCTGGAAAAACCTAGTAGGTATGTATTTTATGAATGAATGTAGAGATTCAAATATCAACTGGGTTCATTAACACCTAAACTGGAATTAAATCAAATCATTGATATAAAATACCCACTTCAGTCTCAAGCAGGACTTAGTTACTCAAGGAGTTCATTCTCTTTTTCTTCTTATTTAAAAAACTAGTTGTGAAATGATTACTTTATCGTAGTGAAAACATTTTCCATGTAGGTTGTTCAGGCCATTTATAATGAACAAACTCCTAGAAAAGCAAGAACAAGCAATTCCTAAACAAGCAGAGGAGAGAAATAATAAAAATAAGGGCTGAAATCAATGAAATAAAAAAAAACCATACAAAGAATCAATGAAAAAAAAAGCTGGTTCTTTGAAAGAATAAACAAGATTGACAAACCCCTGGCAAAACTGACTAAAATGAGGAGAAAAAAACCCAAATCAGTAAAATAAGAAGTGCAAAAGGGGAGATAACAACAAACACCACAGAAAATCAGAGAATCATCAGAGACTACTTTGAGAACCTACATTCCAATAAATTTGAAAATCTTGAAGAAATGGACGAATATCTAGATACTTATGACTATCCAAACTTGAACCAAGAGAATATTAACCATCAAAATAGACCTATAACATGAAATTAAATTGAAGAAGGAATAAAGAGTTTCCCAAAAAAGAAAAGTCCAGCACCTGATGGATTCTCTGCTGAATTCTACCAGACCTTTAAAGAAGAATAACAACTCCCCTTAAACTTTTCCATGAAATAGAAAGGGAAGGAATACTGCCTAACTCATTCTATGAAGCCAGTATTACACTCATCACTAACACAAAGACACATCCAAAACGGAGAACCTAAGGTCAATCTCCTTAATGAACATCAATGCAAAATCCTCAATAAAATAATGGCAAACCGAATCCAACAACATATCAGAAAGGTTGTTCACCACAACCAAGTCGGCTTCATCCCAGAAATGCAGGGGTGGTTCAACATAACCAAACCTATAATTGTAATACAGCACATTAATAGAAGCAAAGACAAAAACCACTTGATCATCTCAATAGATGCAGAAAAAGCTTTGGAAAAGATCCAACACCACTTCATAATAAAAGCTCTAAGAAAGCTAGGAAGAGAAGGAATGTACCTCAACATTCTAAAGGCTATATATGACAAACCTATAGCCAACATCATTATTAATGGAGAAAACTGAAACCGTTACACCTAAAATCAGGAATGAGACAAGGGTGACCACTATCCCCACTCCTATTCAACATAGTCTTGGAATGCCTAGCCAGAACAATTAGGCAAAAAGAAGAAACAAAAGTAACAGAAATAGGTAAAGAAACTGTCAAAATATCCCTTTGTAGAGGACATGATCCTATAACTCAAAGTCCCAAAAAACTATACCCAACAACTTCTAGACAGCATAAACAGTTTCAGCATTTGGCAGGATACAAAATCAACTTACAAAAATCATTAGCTTTTCTATACACCAAAAATGAACAAATTCAGAATGAATTGGTGGAAAGAATTCCATTTACAATAGCCTCAAAACAATCAAAACCAAGGAGTAAACTTAACAAAGGATGTGAATGACCTCTACAACGAGAACTACAAACCTCTGAAGAAGAAGATTGAGGAACACTACAGAAGATAGAAAGATCTCAAGTGCTTATGGATTGGTAGAATCAACTTAGTAAAAATGACTACACTACCAATCTATATGTTCAATGCAATTCCATCAAAATCCCAATGACATTCATCACAGAGATTGAAAAATCTACCTTAAAATTCATTTGGAAATACAACAGACTGCAAAGAGCCAAGGCAATACTCAGCAAAAAAGAGCAATGCTGGAGGTTTCAGAATACCCGACTTCAAACTATATTAGAAAACTATAGCGGAGAATTCCAAGATGGCAGCTAGAGGTAAGAAGCAGAAAGTGACCCTCCTATAGTGAAATCTTGGAGAGACGCTGGAGACACACTTTGCAGGCATAATCACTGAGAAAAGGCATAACTTTGACCCCTCCACATCAACAGCCAGCACAGAGAATCTCCAATTCACGTTAAACGGAGAACCGAGGAGGGCCTCCGGGGCCGCCAGTGGCCAGCGCCCATATGGCTTGGGAAGACGCGGACCATGTGAGCTTTGCGGTACCGCGGTAGCCCCACAGACAAGCCTGGGCCAGAGCAGTATAGCCCCCTGGACAGACTGACCTCCACCCGGGAAAAAAAGAGAAACTGAGTACTAAGCAATAAGAACAGTTAAGACACGCTGGAAAGAGGGTGGGGCGCCCTGAGCGCTGAAGATTGGGGGAAGGGACTCCTTCCCGGGACTGTAAATAAACGAGCCGGGCGGGCCGGAGAGGCTCTGGCGGGAGCGGGGCGCGCCCAGCAACCAGGAGCGGGGAAGCTTGTGAGAGTGGAGGAGGAAAGACCCACTTCCCACGTGAACTGTAAATAAACACGCAGGCCTGACAACGCGGGGCAGTGTCACCTTTCCCAGTGCTTGGAAAGGGGAAAGGCTGTAGCAGAGGCCCCCCGCACAGGAGAACTCTGAGCAAACAAAGCCTGTGGGACCAGGTGAGTGTTAGCTCACCCCAGAGATCTGCATAAATAACGCCGCCAGCTACAGGTTGAGAGCAGCAGGCAGGCGAGCCACAGTTGCAGATACCACTCTCAGAACTGCCTCCAGATGCTTTTTTTTCTTTTTCTCCCTACCTTTGATGAGAGAACAACCGAATTACACCTGCAAGCCGAAAAACTTACTGAAACTGTATTGCATTTGAACTGGGGACACTTGGTGGGGCTTTTTTTTTTTTTCTTCTGTGTGTGTGTGAGTGTAGTTTTGTTCTACTTTATGCATCCCCTTTGATGAGACAACTACAGAACAACATCTGAGGCACCAACTCCAGGACTGGAGATTGAGACGGACATCCAAATTATTAAGACTGAAATTGCATTGCATATAAACTTGGAAGTTTTTTGGTTTTTTTTTTTTTTAATTTTCTATTTTCCATTTTATTTTAATTCATTTTTATAAATAGATATTACTTTCATATACTTATTTTTTATTTTTTTATCTTTGATTTTCAATCCTCTCTCTGTCTCTCTATTGTCTGTTCAGCTTACTGTCGATTAGTACACTAACACTCCCTGTTTATACCTTTGAAACTCTCTTGTCTGATACCTTGTTCTGCTTTCTCCCTCTTGTCTGTATATTTGTTTTCCCCTTTTCTTTAACTTCTTGCTTTCCATCTCAGCTCACTCTTCCATTCTCAATATTACCATTGTTATTATTACAAGCTAGAAAATACTTAATTACACACAGTACAGGGACAGTAACAACACCAAGGACAATGACGGGAAGACAGAAAAAACAAGGAAACCAGTTTCCCCACAGCAAAAAATTAGTACAGGAACCAGAGGGGAATGAAGAGAACAGAAACTCAGATCCAGACTCCAACAAAATGAAGATAAACTATGCCAAAGGACCCAATGAAGCCCACAAGAATAATTTAAAAGAAGACATACTACAAGTACTCAATGAGAATTTTATAGAGATGATACTGGATAGGGTCAACCAAAATGTACAGGAGACACTCAAGAAATTCCAAGACAATAAAAATAGAGAATTTGAAAAAGCAAAAGAAGAAATAAAGGAAACCATAGAAGCACTGTATAAACACCAAAGTGAAAGAGAGAACACAATGAATAAATGGATAAATGAACTCAGGACAAAAAATAGACAACAATAAAGAAGAAAACAGCCAGGATATGGAAAACCTCAGAAAAAAGAACGAAACAGAACTGCAAAACAAAACAGAAGGCCAATCCAGCAGAATAGAACAAACAGAAGACAGAATCTCAGAACTTGAAGATGAAATGGTAATTAAAGGAAAAACTGAAGAACTATTAATTAAACAACTCAAGACCTGTGAAAAGAAAATGCAAGAACTCACTGACTCCATCAAAAGACCAAACTTGAGAATCATGGGCATCAAAGAAGGAGAAGAGGTGCAAGCGAAGGGAATGCATAATATATTCAACAAAATAATAACGGAAAATTTCCCAAATCTAGAGAAAGATATTCCCATACAAATACAAGAGGCCTCCAGGACACCAAACAGACCAGATCAAAATAGAACTACTCCACGACATATCATCATTAAAACAACAAATTCAGAAACTAAGGAAAGAATATTGAAGGCTGTAAGAGAGAAAAAACAAGTAACATACAAAGGTAAACCCATCAAAATAACAGCAGACTTCTCAACTGAAACATTAAAAGCAAGAAGAGCGTGGGGTGAGATCTTCCGGGCACTGAATGAAAATAACTTCAACCCCAGGATACTCTACCCAGCAAAGCTATCATTTAAAATAGATGGAGCAATAAAAGTCTTCCATGATAAGCAGAAACTAAAACAATATGTGACCACAAAGCCACCATTACAAAAGATTCTGAAAGGGATCCTGCGCACAGAAAGTGACACCCAACTTAACCATGAAAAGGCAGGCAGCACCAAACCACAGGAAAAGAAAAAGCAAGACAGTAGAGAGTAACATCAAGTTAGGTACACACAATCAAACCTTCAAACAACTAAGATAACTAAATGGCAGGAATCACCACATACCTATCAGTACTAACACTTAATGTTAATGGACTTAATTCACCCATCAAAAGACACCGTTTGACAAAATGGATTAAAAAAGAAGATCCAACAATTTGTTGCTTACAGGAGACTCATCTCACTGACAGAAATAAGCATATGCTTAGGATGAAAGGCTGGAAGAAGATTTACCAAGCCAATGGCCCCCGAAAACAAGCAGGAGTATCAATACTTATCTCTGACAAAGTAGACTTCAAACCTACATTGATCAAACGAGATAAAGAAGGACATTCCATACTAATAAAAGGGGAAATAGACCAAAAGGAAATAATAATCATCAATCTATACGCACCCAATGTCAACGCACCCAATTTCATCAAACACACCCTGAAAGACCTAAAAGCATATATAAACGCCAACACAGTGGTTGTGGGAGACTTTAACACTCCATTATCATCAATAGATAGGTCATCCAAACAAAAACTCAATAAAGAGATCCAAGATCTAAAATATGCAATAGATCAAGTGGACCTAGTAGATGTCTACAGAACATTTCATCCAACCTCTACACAATATACATTCTTCTCAACAGCCCATGGAACCTTCTCCAAAATAGATCATATCCTAGGGCACAAAGCAAGCCTCAGCAAATATAAGAAAATAGAAATAATACAAACCTACAGCCAGCATTATACTTAACGGAGAAAAATTAAAACCATTCCCTCTACAATCAGGAACCAGACAAGGATGCCCACTATCTCCACTCCTATTCAACATAGTACTGGAATTCCTAGCCAGAGCAATTAGTCAAGAAGAAGGAATAAAAGGAATACAAATAGGTAAAGAAACTGTCAAAATATCCCTATTTGCAGACGACATGATCCTATACATTAAAGACCCAAAAAACTCTACTCAGAAGCTTCTAGACATCATCAATAGCTATAGCAAGGTAGCAGGATATAAAATCAACATAGAAAAATCATTAGCATTTCTATACACTAACAATGAGCAAACGGAAAAAGAATGTATGAAAACAATTCAATTTACAATAGCCTCAAAAAAAATCAAATACCTAGGTGTAAACCTAACAAAAGATGTGAAAGACCTCTACAAGGAAAACTATACACTTCTGAAGAAAGAGATTGAGGAAGACTATAGAAAGTGGAGAAATCTCCCATGCTCATGGATTGATAGAATCAACATAGTAAAAATGTCAATACTCCCAAAAGTAATCTACATGTTTAATGCAATTCCCATCAAAATTCCAATGACATTCATTAAAGAGATTGAAAAATCTACTGTGAAATTTATATGGAAACACAAGAGGCCACGAATAGCCAAGGCAATACTCAGTCAAAAGAACAATGCAGGAGGTATCACAATACCTGACTTCAAACTATATTACAAAGCAATAACAATAAAAACAGCATGGTACTGGCACAAAAACAGACATGAAGACCAGTGGAACAGAATAGAGGATCCAGATATGAAGCCACACAACTATGAGCAACTTATCTTTGACAAAGGAGCTAAAAATATACGATGGAGAAATAGCAGCCTCTTCAACAAAAACTGCTGGGAAAACTGGTTAGCAGTCTGCAAAAAACTGAAACTAGATCCATGTATATCACCCTATACCAAGATTAACTCAAAATGGATCAAGGATCTTAATATCAGACCCCAAACTCTTAAGTTGATACAAGAAAGAGTAGGAAATACTCTGGAGTTAGTAGGTATAGGTAAGAACTTTCTCAATGAAACCCCAGCAGCACAGCAACTAAGAGATAGCATAGATAAATGGGACCTCATAAAACTAAAAAGCTTCTGTTCATCAAAAGAAATGGTCTCTAAACTGAAGAGAACACCCACAGAGTGGGAGAAAATATTTGCCAATTATACATCAGACAAAGGACTGATAACCAGAATATACAGGCAACTTAAAAAACTAAATTCTCCCAAAACTAATGAACCAATAAAGAAATGGGCACGTGAACTAAACAGAACTTTCTCAAAAGAAGAAATTCAAATGGTCAGAAAACACATGAAAAAATGCTCACCATCTCTAGCAATAAAGGAAATGCAAATTAAAACCACACTAAGATTCCACCTCACCCCTGTTAGAATAGCCATCTTCAGCAACACCACCAACAACAGGTGTTGGTGAGGATGCGGGGAAAAAGGAACCCTCTTACACTGTTGGTGGGAATGTAGACTAGTACAACCACTCTGGAAAAAAATTTGGAGGCTACTTAAAAAGCTGGACATCGATCTACCATTTGATCCAGCAATACCACTCTTGGGGATATACCCAAAAGACTGTTACTCCAGAGGCACCTGCACATCCATGTTTATTGCGGCACTATTCACAATAGCCAAGTTATGGAAACAGCCAAGATGCCCCACCACTGACAAATGGATTAAGAAAATGTGGTATCTATACACAATGGAATTTTATGCAGCCATGAAGAAGAACGAAATGTTATCATTCGCTGGTAAATGGATGGAATTGGAGAACATCATTCTGAGTGAGGTTAGCCTGGCTCAAAAGACCAAAAATCGTATGTTCTCCCTCATATGTGGACATTAGATCAAGGGCAAACACAACAAGGGGATTGGACTATGAGCACATGATAAAAGCGAGAGCACACAAGGGAGGGGTGAGGATAGGTAAGACACCTAAAAAACTAGCTAGCATTTGTTGCCCTTAATGCAGAGAAACTAAAGCAGATACCTTAAAAGCAACTGAGGCCAATAGGAAAAGGGGACCAGGTACTAGAGAAAAGGTTAGATCAAAAAGAATTAACCTAGAAGGTAACACACACTCACAGGAAATCAATGTGAGTCAATGCTCTGTATAGCTATCCTTATCTCAACCAACAAAACCCCTTGTTCCTTCCTATTATTGCTTATACTCTCTCTACAACAAAATTAGAGATAAGGGCAAAATAGTTTCTGCTGGGTATTGAGGGGGGGAGCGGGAGGGGGTGGAGTGGGTGGTAAGGGAGGGGGTGGGGGCAGGGGGGAGAAATGAACCAAGCCTTGTATGCACATATAAATAATAAAAGAAAACTGAAAAAAAAAAAAAGAAAACTATAGCAGTGAAAACAACATAGTACTGGCACAAAAACAGACTTGAAGACCACTAGACAGAATAGAGGACCAGGATATGAACCCCCACAGCTATGCCCACGTTATTTATGACAAAGTTGCAAAAAAATATGATGGAGAAAAGACAGCCTCTTCAACAAATGTTCCTGGGAAGAGTAGTATCAGTCTGCAGAAAACTGAAACTAGATACATGTTTAGCACCCTGTACTATTATCAACTCAAAATGGACCAAGGGACCTTAATATCAGACCCAAAACTCTGAAGTTAGTACAGAAAAGTGCATGGAATACTCTGGAAGCAATAGGTATAGGCAACAACTTCCTTAATAGAACCCGAGCAGCTCAGCAACTAAGAGAAAGAAGGGACAAATCAGACTTCACAAAATTAAAACCTTCTGCACAACAAAAGAAATGGACTCTAAACTGAAGAGATCACCCACAGAGTGGGAGAAAATATTTGCTAGCTATAATCAGACAAAGGACTGATAACCAGAATATACAGGGAGCCCCAAAAATTAAACTCCCCCCAAATAAATGAACCAATAAAGAAAGGGGCAACTGAACTAAACAGAACTTTTTCAAAAGAGCAAACTCAAATGGCCCAAAAACACATGAAAAAATGCTCAACATCTCTGACCATAAAGGAAATGCCAATCAAAACCACACTAAAATTCCGCCTCACTCCTGTTAGAATAGCTATCATAAAAAACACCACCAACAAATGTTGGTGAGGAGGTGGGGAAATTGGAACCCTCATACACCACGGGTGGGAATGCAAGGCAGTACAACTGCTCTGGAAAACAATATGGAGGCTTCTTTAAACACTAAACACAGATCTGCCATACGATCCAGCAATCACACTCCTTGGGATATACCCAAAGAAATGCGACTCAAGTTATTCCAGAGGCATTTCCACACCCATGTTTATTGCAGCACTATTCACAATAGCCAACTTATGGAAACAGCTAAGATGCCCCACTACTGATGCATTAAGAAAATGTGATATTTATACACCATGGAATTTTACTCAGCCATGGAAAGGAATGAAATCTTATCACTTGCAAGTAAACGAATGGAACTGGAGAACATCATTCTGAGTGAGTTTAGTCAGACTCAGAAGACCAAAATCATAAGTTCTCCCTCATATGCGGACTTTAGATCTAAAACAAATGCAGTAATATTACTAGACATCGGTCACATGCTAAGGGGATGAAACATAGAGGAGGAACACAGAAAGGTAGGAAACCCAAAACTTGAAAGTGTGTGATATGCCCACTGCAGAAGAGTGAATATAGTAACCTTAAAATAACAGAGGTCACTATGGGAGGTGACTGGAAAGTAGTGAATAAGTCTGGAAGAGATGAATCAATTTGGGTTGTAATACACTTGTGCGTGGAAGCAATGATAGGAATCTCTCTATACAGATATCCTTATCACAAACTAGAAAAAAGTGCTATGTCTTTCTTATTACTTCTTATGTCTTCTCTTCAACAAAAATTAGAAAAGAGGGCAGAACAGATTATGCCTGGAAGTGACAGGGTTGTGGAGGGAAAGCAAGGGTATGGGGAGCAGAGGGGATAAATGCCCCAGACAATGTATGCACATACGAATGAATGAATAAAGAAATAAACAAAAGAACATGGAACTTTCCAAGAAAAACAAGATTGACAATCCCATATTCATACTTATTCTCCCCATAAAAGAGAGAGAAGAATCTTGTAAATAAAAGGAAAGATGAAAAAGTGGATATTAGAATTTTGGGTATCACTGAAATCCAGAGGATCAATAGAGGATACTTTGAAAAGTGTACTAAAATAAATTTGACAATTTGACAAAATGGATAAATTTCCAGGCATGTAAGTTCAAACAAATAGAAAGAATAGAATCTAAAACACCCAAACAGATTTATATTGCTTAATGACATGAAGCACTAAAACACTTCCCAATAAAGTAACACCCAGGACTGGATTGATACACTGCTAAATTCTCACAGAACTTAAAAAAAGAAATAACACCAATGGTTCTCAAACAATCCTGTAAATTGAAAGGGAAACAATGATCCTGAATACATCCTACCAATCCAGTATTAACCTGTTAACAAAACCAGAAAAGGATAAAACAAAAAAGGAAATAATACAAAAATATCCATGAAACATAGACACAAAAAATTGTCCAGAAATTACAAATTGTATTCAACAAAACATTTAAGAAGCAAGAATGACAATGCTACATTAAAACTGACTTAAACTATAGTACATACTCACGGTGACAAAAACAGCATGCATCACAATAAAGACCATAATTTAAATAACACGAGAATTTAATATCCATCTGGAATTTTTTAGCCTATTATATATGCAATAAAATAGTTGTAAAGAAAGAATGAAAAGTAAGAAGTAGGTAGCATTATTTTGCAGAAGATAACCGTGTTCACCTGGAAATTCAAATGAATATATAACATGGTACCCATTAAATGTATAATTTACTTTTTATGCATGAGTTACACAATGATGTCAAGAAAATATATAAAAATGGAAAATATAACATTATTCAAAGTAGTAGCAAAACAATCACAAAAAGTTCACAAAGTTCACTGAATTCCCTGGCAGCCCAAGGATTGTGAACAAAAAATGAATGCTGAGAATATACTACCTGAATCTATGAAGTCATGTAAAATTACTGGAATAAAACAAATTGACAGCCAGGCAGCAGTGGCTCAAGCCTGTGATCCTAGCTACTCAGGGGGCAGAAATCATTAGCACTCAGTTTGAATCCAGTCCTGATAAACAGTTCATGAGACCCTATCTTGAAAAAACACATCACAAAAACTAAAGGGCTGGTGGAGTCACTGAAACTGTAAGCCCTGAATTCAAACCATAGTAGGGCAAAACCCCCCAAAAAACAACAGGTTATTTGCATAGTTGCAGACATACACACCAATGGAAGATTGAAACACCCTGAAATACCCCATGCATTTCCAATCAACTGATTCACAAGTATGTGGCAAAAGCATACCTTGAAGAATCGACATTTATTTAATAAGTTCTGTGAGGAAAACTAAATGCTTGAAAGTGGACCCCCATCCCTCACCAAATACAAAAATAAACACAAAATTAAAAACCTATAGCTTAACACCATAAAGTAAGAAACCATAGGAAAAAAACATAAGGAAAGCTTTCAAGACAAGGGAATAGACAGCAAATTTCTGAAAAAAATTAAGAACTAAGAAATTCAAAACAAGTTAAACAAAAAGCCTCATATTGAAAGGAGAAGTTTCCTCAGAGCAAAAGAAACAATCGCACAGAGAAGAGACAAACTACAGAATGAGGGATCATGTTCTGCAGACTTTCTTCTGAACGGAAATTCATATCCAGAATATATCACGAACTTGCTTAGAATCCCCCAAATAATTCATTTTGAAGGCAATAATCTTTTTTATTATCTGTAAATAAGACATATATTTGTGCAACGAATGTAGTACAGATTAATTTAGTTTGCTCTCAGGGAATTTAAAATCATACCATAATGTGATATAAATTCTCCTCATTTAGAATAGCTAAGAGCTACAGTCTAAAAGTTACACAGTTATATTTGACAATATGTTGAGTTTAGACTTGACTACAACCTCCTTACTCCACAGCAAAAACACAATTGCAGTAGTCCATGTATCAATGCAACACCTTCATAGAATAAGATATTCTTACTCTATTCAACTAATAACACACATAACATTTCTCTTCTCTAAGTTTTAGAAGATTCAGAGCAGACTCCTAGAAAACAGATTTCAAATTTTTCCAATTTAAAGTAGCAAAGGACTACTATAAGCAACCGAACCAGAGTCAAATGTGTGGCAAATTCATCAGTAACAATATTCAAATGTTTTCTAAAATTGTGGGAAAAAATAAGTATGCCTGGGAAAAATTTGGAGACTAACAAAGATAAGCAGACAAACATCTAGGCATGCAATAAGAGCTGTGTACTAATACCTTCCACAGCAGGGGAGAAACTCAAATTCCTACCCGATCATCCCTGCTCCCAAATGAGTGCAGATACCACATGTAATACTCAACAAACAGCACTTGAAAAGAGATGCAAGGAATCACTGCTTCCAATCATATTTTCACTTCCAATAGAGCTATAAATACACTGCTAGAATTCCATGGAATTCTGCCTTAACAATGTATTAATTAGGCCTTCTGATGCAGACATGGCGTTTGTTCATACCAAAACCTGAGCACAGATATGTGTCCAAGTGAAGAAGAAATAAATTGGAGAGGAAAAAAATCTCACAGGGCTTATCATTTATTTCTGGCTATGCTTGCATTTCCAGATTTGACACAGCATCCCAGCATGGCACACATCTTATTTGAAACAGTAACTGGATGTCTACAGTCATAAGTGTTTTCATGACGATGGGCACAAGTACAGAACTTCTCTGTAGAGACATTATTAGATACATTCATGAGTAAAGACATGTTATTACTCCATTGAGCTACAAGAAACGAAATTTTGTTCTAGTCTCTCAATATACACTATATGCCATTCACTTGGATTGTGTTTCTTATGATTATCTCTTAGTGTTAGCTTTGACTCGGACTCACTGGAGGAGTTCGACTGATGGTGGAGCAAATGCATAGGTTTCAGCCTTGTTATGGAAAACAGAAAAAGAAAAAAAGAATATACTTGTTCCTGTTGAAAGAAAAATACACAACCACAAAATAACTTCGGGATGTTTCTGGGAAGGTAGGGGAGGAAGGGCCACGTAGGGTTTACTATCATCATTGGTCTATGGCAGGATTCATCCAGAAATCAAATACAAAAATGGAACATAAAGCCATAACTTACTTTGTAGAAATTCCTTGCTGGGCAGGGTCACTGCTTGTGTCCTCAAAAGCAAAAGAATAAAGCGGGAAAACCCCTGCAATCAGTATATCTCCCGCTTTGTATATACTGGGTTTAGGGCTGGGAAAGCAGTCTGGATTACTAAATGAACTGAGATGGAGGGGAAGCTGGAGGAGAAGGAAAATAAAAATCAAGGGGAACATGTCTAGAAATGTACAATTCTGGGTGGAGGCTGAGCCTACAGTGTCAGGCAGGTATATATGCTTCCTATGTGCCTCTGTATGTATGTGTTTATGTCAACTGGAATGTTCATTCCCAATTTCTTTCAGCCCAGTGTCTCCCACTCACCTGGAGGAATCTGGAACAATTTCTGCCCTGGACTCTGCATCTGAGGTCCTGCATCCATGAGATAAACATGAGTTGGAAAATAAGTCTGAGGATCCTCCTTTCCAACCCAGGTTCTATGATTTCATCCAAGCCCACAGATGTTAAGGCCCAGGGATGAATTAAACATTCTTAGAGTTGTTCTGAACTATATGTCAAAAAATAATTTGCAAGGAAGCTATTTGGGATGTGGATAATGAATTACACCATTGGATGCCATGTAAAGACCAAGGTGAATTGGTAATTAAGGTCCGAGCATTGTCAGGGCTTAACCAAAGCCAATGGAGCATCACATCCTCCAATTCAAGTTCACAGGAGAGACAGCTTCACACACCCAAGGTCCATGGCAACATGCTAATATTCCTAGCATTCCTTAGGCAGGTCTCCACATACGTATTGCACGTGCAGAAACATCAACAGAGACACGTGTTTCACAATGATTAACCAATAATCAGGTTGATGTTTGAATTCAAATCAGTAGTGCAAGATAGATGCAGAAATCAACTTGTATATTTGCATTTTGAGTTGTGACTTTCTTCACTATTGATGTCTTCTTTTATCTATGCTGAGTTAATCATCTTCTGTTGTTCTGAAGAAAGTCACAATCCTGCATAAAATCACAAGAATTTTATGCTTGCTCATTTGACTTTTACTTGCAATCAAAATGCACTTAGTCATGTATTTGCTCAACAAACAACAAGCCAAAGAGTGACTTTTTGTCTCAATTACACTTTTAGTCCCTGAGCATATGTTTGCAAATATAGTCCCAAGTCATGGCTCTCAATTAAAGTCAGACAGACACATTTAGTAAGAAATTATACATATGCACTATTATTTCAAATTGCAATACATCAGGGAAAGAGAAAATATTTGCCCTAACTTGGAATAGAAGATTGTACCTATTCTGATCAAGATCAATATAATGGGGGAATTTTCCTGGAATAGAAAATATAGCAGTGAACTAACAAGTTGAGAAGAGCAAAGCAATTGATTGAACTCTGTGTAATGTATGTGGTGATAAAGATCTTGATGTGCATAGAAAATGAAAATGAGATAAATTAGTATGAAGTATATTGGAAGTGAAATGAGACTTCAAAGAAGGATGAGACATAAGTTCTCTTAATTGCCCATAGGAACAGCTACTTTTATGTACAGAGAAATAGGGAGTGACAGAAATTTTTACCCAGAAATTGATCTATTCCAATTATTTTACAGAAAGTGTCAATTATCATTCATATTTAGAATGGATGGGATATATGCAAAAGTATTATCACAGAACTCACAAAAGATGTTGATGGAGACATTCTGGAGAGACATGATGGTGACCTGGGCTAAGTACAGACATGCAGTCATGATGAATTCATAAGAATCTGGTGTAAGCAATCAAAGTCTGCGATGACATTTTCAGAGATATGTCAAGAATGATTCTCCAATGACTGCAGTTGAACATCAGCATTTAGGTGTGGGGGTAATTACTAGAAGACTGACCGAAGAACTCAATTTTGAAGAATAAAGAAATGATGAGAAGATGCAAACACTGATTACTCTGATTTGGTCATTACAAAATGCACGCCTGTATCACCCTAGCTCACTCATTCTAGGAAGCCAGTATCGCACTCATTCAGGTACCCAGTAAACATATGACAAAAAATGGAATTACACACCAATATCTTTAATGAATACAGATGCAAAGATTCTCAGCAAAACACTGGTGGAGAGAATTCAGCAACACATCACAAAGATCACAGACCATGACAAAATTGCTTTCATTCCAGGGATACAAGAATTGTTCAACATATGTAAATCTATAGATGTAACACAGCATATAAACAGAAGCAAGTCAAATTCCACATGACCCTATCAATACATATAGAAAAATCCTTTCATAAAATTCAAGACCTTTTCATGACAAAACCTCTGCAGAAACTAGGAATGGAAGGAATGTTTCTCAACATTATAAGGGCTGTATATGACAAACCTATAGCTGACATTATACTAAATGGAGAAAAACTGAAACCATTCCTGCTAAAGTAAAGAATGAGACAGGATGCCTACTTTCTCCACTCCTATTCAATATATATTTGGAATTCCTAGCCAGAGCAATAAGACAAAAGCAAGATATAAAATGGATTCAAATAGGGAAGTTTAATTCCAGCTATCCTTATTTGCCGATGGCATGATACTCTCCCTAAAGTCCCTCAAAATTCTACCAAAAACCGTTAGAAATCATAAACGCTTTTGACAAGGTAGGAGGATACAAAATTAACATACAGATATCAGTAGCCTTTCTATGTACCGACAATGGACACATTAAGAAAAAAATCAGGTCAAACATCCCATTTACAAAAGCCTCAAAAACAATAAAGTACTTTGGAATAAATATAGCAAAAGAAACAGAAAAAGTTTTCAATGAAAAATGTAAACCACTGGAGAGAAAAATTGAAGACAACATCAGAAGGTGGAAAGACCTTCCGTGCTCATGGATTAGCATCAAAGTTGTTGGAATGACATACTACTGAAAACAATCTACATCATCAAGGCAATAGCTACAAATTTCAATGACATTCTTCAAAGAAATAGAAAAATCAATCCTGAAAAACTTATGGAAACACAAAACACCTCATCACATAACATTAACATTAAAAGAGCATGGTATTCTCACAAAACACACAGAAGACCAATGGACTAGAATAGATAATCCAGAGATAAACCCATGCATCTAGAGCTTACCGATCTTCGACAATGGATACCAAAACACTCTAGGTAGTAGACAGCCTCTTCATCAAATGTTGCTGTAAAAACTGGATATCCACATATAAAAGACTGAAAATACATCCCTATCGTTCAACCTGTACCAAAATCAACTTAAAGTGGATCCAAGACCTTAATATAAGGACTAAAACTTTGAAGAACTCCAGCAAGTGGTAGGAAATACACTGGAACATACAGATATAGGGAATGGCACTCTAAGTAGAATTGAAAAGACTCAGTATCTAAGAGAAACAACCAACAAATGGGACTGCATCAAACGAAAGAGCTTCTGCACAGCAAAAGAAACCACCACTAGGCTAAGGAGACAGGACACAGAATGGGAGAAAATCTTTACCAACTTCATCTGATAAAGGCCTAATACCTAGAATATCCAGGGACCCCAAAAACACCACCTCCAAAGAATCAACAACTCAATGAAGAAAAGAGCACATGAATTTAACAGGGCATGCTTAAACAGTGATTCCCAATGACTGTAGTTCAACATAAAATGATGAGGTTGTGTGGGTAACTAATAAAAGGCTGACCAAAGGACCCAATTATGAAGAAGAAAGAAATGATGAAAAGATGCAAATACTGATTACTCTGATTTGGTCATTAAGCATTGTATGCATGTATCACTTTTTTGTACCTTGTAAATATGCACAATCCTTGAGAGTCAATACAGAGACATACACAAATTCAAAAAAGGAAAATTGCATATATAATCACATAACTTCCTAGAAGAACTGTCCAAAACAATCAGACATTAGGTGTGGGGCAAGATGGTAGACTAGAACCATGTTTTGTTTTCACTGCCTGAATGACAAGACTCAGATAAGTAAGGGCAGGCTTTAATCTGAATAGAGAAAGAAATAACAAACACTGGACATCAGAAAAGAAGAAACTGGGGAGATGGAAACCACAAAGAAACAGAAAGGAGAAGAAAAAAGCAATGCAGAGCCATGCGATGCAACCACAACCTTAGGTGTGGATGGAAGGTGAAGATGCATTCACAAGGGAAGCCAGATTGCTACTCGTCTGAACCCCAAGGTAGATTTGGAAATTATACCTGCACTTCCTTTACGTCTGAACCCTTGCATAGCATTTGGTGAGACTAAGACTGTCCAGGGTGAAGGCCAGCCTTGGCAAAGATATACATTTTTCACTTCCCTTGTCTTGGAGGGCTGTGGAAAGATGCCATCTGGAGGGAGGACCCATTGAGATTTAGCTACTGTGGGGGTGTGAAAACAAGGAGGAATCAACGCTCCGTGAGTTTTGGGAATCCCTGACATCATGTTTGGGTGGGAGAGGGTCATGAATGTTAGGTATTGAGAGTGAGAGGGTGTGTGTGAACCATTAGAGAAGGGCAAGTAGAAGAGAGCTTTGTGAACAAAAAGCATGGTGGTTAGACATTCTTCCACCTCTGGAAACGTGTGAATTCCATCATGTGAGGGTCAGGAGGAAACAATTCGCTGAGTCTGCTTTGACTGACTTAACTGTGTCTTTCAGAATGGGCATCCTGGATCTGCATGTTGCTTCTGGTGGAACAGAAAGCCCAAACCCAGATCCCCGAAATCACATGATATCCATGGGCTCAAAATGGAAGTGAATTTCTGGGCAGGGAATGAAAGTACATAGAGTCTTTATGGAAATCAATTCAATCCCATGTTTGTTCCTAGGTGTGCTGAAAGCCCCAAAATTTTCCCAATCACATGATTTCTATGTCTTCCTTATCCTAACAAGGAAGTGAACTCCTGCACATGGATGGAAGCACTGAAACCAGCAAGTATGTTGGTTTGGCTCCTCAGGCACACCTCTGCATGTAGACAACTCAGTGTTCTGTCAACTTCTGTAACTCATTTGGTGGGCACTCATAAGTTTAGCCACACATTGTCCCTGGTCACAAACTGGGGACCTTGTGAAGTAAGGAAGATCCTACTCACGTGACAGGTTGTAAAGCTCCATGTGGCTAACAGTGACTCCAAATACACAAACAGGGGAAACTTCTCTACTCAAAGCAGTCCATAGCAGACAAGTGACCCTTTTGCTAGAGACTCTTGGTGGCTTAGCTCACTCTGACTCCTGTCAGTCCCAGTGTTCTGAGCATGTGGGAAAACTCTTGGGTACCGAGCCAGGCCATAGACCACTGTTATGAAATAGAGCCTCAATCTTGCCACTACACTCTCCTGCCGGAACGCTGAGAATAGTTCAACTGAAGACTACAGGTGATGAAAACTTCCCAACAACGGGCTAGCTTCTGGTGCAAATTCTAATGCAGAAACTCAGGAAATATGAAAAAGAAAGAAAAACAGACCATTTGACTCATCCTAAACTCCATATCTACAAAGTAACAAATACTATCAATAGTAAGAAGAGGAAATCTGAGACAGAGAATGTTTTTAATTTTATTTTTTATTTTTCTGCTGTTCTGGGTTCGGTGTACATTGTGGATTTACAATTGTTCTCACAACATGTCAGATTTATCATACCTGAATTCACATCCTCCATCATTGTGTTTTCCAAGCCCTGTCCCCCACATTCTAGAAATAGATTGACAAGTCTCATTTGTCAATTTCCATACATGTGTACATACTGGTTGCACTATATTCACTCTCTCATGCCTTTCCCTAAACCCTCCCCCACCGACTGGTACCGAACTCCCAAGAAGGTCATTTTCCACCCTCCTGTCCTTCAATTTTGTAAATGAGATAAAATGAAATTTATGTTTGCAAAGGGACTTTCCTTGTGATTCTCCACGTATGTATGTATTATAAACTGAATTGTTTCATGTCCTTTGTTTTTCTGATTTTTTCTCTAGTCACCATTGTATGGTGGCTTCAGCAAGCTTAAAAATTCTATACTCATTTTGTATGGACAGTACATCAACCATATTCACGTTCTGAACTTCCATCTTTATCCTCCCTTCACATGCACAAAGAAGAGCGAAGAGGAAGAAATCACAGACAAGGGATTCATCAAATGATTATAAGAATGATTGATGAAGTGAAAGAGGGCATGAATGCAAAAATAAATAACAAGACAACACAAATAAAGACCCAACAATACTAAAAAAGTCAATGCAGAACACAAAAGATAAATTTAAAGTAATTATATAGAAATACTGATGGAAATCAAATTGAAATCTGAAACAAAGAGCTCCTGAAATGACTGGTACATTTAAAAATTGAGTACACAGTGTCCAGGTCACCAAATATCCCCCTCAGCCCTCCATCCCTCTCTGAGAATCACCTTTGGAAAAGCAACATCCCGCACATGGCTGGGAATCCCTGCCTTCTTCTTCCTCTCACAGTCAGGTAGAGGGAAGAGAATGTGCAAAGGACCTGAGGCAGGGACATACCAGCGATCACAGGAAAGTGAGTTGTGAGTGAGGTGATGTGGATATCACCTGGAGCTCCAGTGCATGATTTTGTCATGTGGAGGGAGTTGGTTGTCATGGCAATTCCATGATGCAATTTGCATCATCACAATGCCCCAGGATGTTTTGTGGGTGGGAAGTGGGAGGTGGGAGCCAGGGTTCTGCTTGAGGAGAGTTATTTGTATAGTGCTATGTGCCTGAGGACCGAGGTTAATGTGGGGTGCAACCTGGTCTTCCAGATTAACCTGCTGTGTGACCCAGAAAGTCCTTCCCCTTCTCTGAAACTCCCAGAGCTCAGAGGCCTAGAGGACTTCATTATCCTTCTCAGACACACAGGTTATGACTCTTATTTCTGGTGCCCAGGATGAGGAGGCCACAACCACTTCATGCCCAAGCTTGAATCCAGGAGAGGGACCAGAGAGAGTGGAGCTCTGCTGATCACCTCCTATGTGCTGCACAGTGCAGATGGCAGTCATCCATCATGCATTTACACTTCACAGCCTCTCCTGCCACTGTCTAGTGATGAATAACAAGAATCATTTTGACAGCACCTCTGGGATCCAGGATCTAGTCTAAGATCATGATAGGATTCATTTACTTAATCTTCCCAATAATGATGAGATAGATACCAGTATCACTCACATATTAGAGATGAGGAAACAGACCAGCAGAGAGGTAGAGTAAACTGCTCAAGGTCACACAGTAGGAGCTGCCCAGTGGATGTTACATTGTGAAGCTGACATTAGTGGTCCCATTATAAAGACAGAAGAATAGAGTCCTGGGAGCCATTTGGGTTGAGGAATTTCCTAGAGGAACTCACTGAGTTCCCATAGCCCAGAAGCAGAATTAAGTCCCTAACACCAGCCCTAGACCCCTATGCAGGCCTTGGATGAACTTTTTATCCACAGCAAAACTCACCCAGTCTTGGTACCTGTGCCCAGTCCTGCCTGCCCTTAGCTCTGAGCAAGGAGTGTTGCCCAGTGTCCATCCATGGTGTTGACCATGTGGCTTTTGTTGTGGAGTGAGCCCACTATGAATGTGGTTGAGGGGGACATAGCCACCACTGCAGAGATAACTATACCTATTGGATATGCATCACATCTCCCATGCATGAGA
This sequence comes from Castor canadensis, assembly GCF_047511655.1. Classification (NCBI taxonomy): domain Eukaryota; kingdom Metazoa; phylum Chordata; class Mammalia; order Rodentia; family Castoridae; genus Castor; species Castor canadensis. Next base: position 10,052,430 of record NC_133391.1, read on the forward strand.
TCAATGAGCTTGGATATGTCACCTCCTGCCAGAGCCATCTGGGGAGACACAGCTGTCCCTTGTCTTTTTCTCACCTTCCCTGCATCATGCACTTGCCTCTTCTTTGTAGGAAGAATCAATAACTGTTCAATTTCATTGCATGTAATATGACTATTTAGGTGTTTAATATCTTCTTGGTTCAATTTTTATTGGTTACATGCATCTAGCAACTTATCCATTTTATCTAGATTTTCCTGTTTATTGAATAGAAGTTTTCAATGATTCTGCTGATTCTGCTGATTTCATTAGCATTATGGATATGTCCCCTTTTCCACTTCTGATTTTATTAATTTGGGTGTCTTCCACACTCCATTTTTTCTTCTTGGCTACGGGTTTGTCGATCTTGTTTATCTTTCTAAAGAACCGATTTTGGTTCATTAGTTCCTTGTACAGTTTGTTTGGTTTCCATCTCATAGATTCTCACCCCTGATGTTCATTATTCCTCTCCGTCTGCTGGTTTTGGGTTTGTCTTTTCTTACTTTTCTAGGAGCTTAAGGTGCATCATTAAGTTGTTTATTTGCAAGCTCTGTGTTTTATAAATGTAAGCATGTATAGCTATAAGCTTTCTCTGTAGCATGAACTTTTCTGTGTCCAACAGATTATGAAAGCATTTTCACTTTCATTGGAATCTAGGAAATTTTTATTTCTTCCCTTATTTCTTCAGTCAACAATTGGCTTTGCAGTAGTGTGCTGTTCAGAAATTTTTCTGGAGTTTCTTTTGTTGTATCTATCACTGTGTTAGTGTCTATCTGTGCTCAGAAGGCCATTGGAGTTTTTTTAATGTAGATGGGTGCCCCAGTGTTTGTTGTATATAATATTTCCACTTGATGAATTGTTACTTTCATTAATATGAAGTGACCTTCATTGTATCTCCTGACTGATTTTAGATTGAAGTTGACTTTGTCAGATATGAGTAGAGCTATTCATATCTGCTTGTTTCTGGGGTCCATTTGCTTGGAAAAATTTCTTTCACCCTTTGACTCTAAGCCAGTATTTTTTTTAAGATAGAGTCTCTTGTAAGCTTAGGTGTTGTTTCTTCATCCAATTTGCTGTTCTGTGTCTTTTGATTGGGGCATTGATGCCATTTACATTCAGTGTTAGTATTGAGAAGTGCCTGTTGTTTCCAGTCATTTTGTTTACTTGTTGTTTCGTTTTACCTATTCCTTGTGTGTTGGTCTGCTTACTCAAAAGTGTTTATTCTTTCTTGAGTCTACTTGCCTCACTCTATTTTCAACTTCTATATGTAAAAGTCCTTTAAGTATCTTCAGTAGGGCTGGCTTGGTAGTTGCAAATTCATTTAGTTTTTCCTTGTTGACAAAGGTTTCAGTTTGTCCTTCAATGAGGACGGATAGTTATGCTGGGTAGACTAGTCTAGGTTGACAGTTCCTTTCTTTCTACATCTGAGTTAAGTCTTTTCATGACCTTCTTCTATTTAGAGTTTGAGTTTAGAAATCTGCTGTTATTCTAATGGGTTTGCCTGCATATGTGACTTGTCTTTTCTCTTTTGCAGTTTTCAGAATTCTTTCTTTGTTCTATGTGCTGACAGTTTTGATTATAATCAGTCTGCATGTCTTTCTTTTTTGGTCATGATGGGTTGATACTCTATAAACATCCTGCACTTGGGGGACTCGCTCTTTCTTGAGGTTAGGGAAGTTTTTAACTATTAATCTATTGAATACATTGTCAAGGCCTTCAGTTTTTATCCTCTTCTCCTTCTTCAATACCCATGATTTGTAGGTTTTGCCTTTTCATGGTGTCACAGATATCTTGCATCTCCCATTCATATTTTCATAGCATTCTTTCATGATCTTTTACTGTTTGATCTAAATTCTCTACTTTGTCTTCTGTTCTTGATACTCTATTTACAACATTCTCCACTCTGTTCTCCAAGCTTCCAGTTATGATTTTTGTTTGGGTTATTGAATTTTTTATTTAGTATTGATTAATTTTAAGGGTATCCTTATCTTTGTTGGTTTTCTCTTCCATATCCTGGATAATCTTCTAAATTAAAGTCATCTGTTTTTTGGAATCTCTTGGTGTTCATTTAATTGGTTTCTCATGTTCTCTTTGAGGTCAAATGTTTACTTTTGTATTGTTCCTTTGGTGTCATTAACCAGTTTTGCTATTTTTTTTAATTATTTTTTGATAGCTCTTCTTCTATGCAGGTGGAACTGGCCTTTTTATGGAGAGTGGTTGTCTTGCTATCTCATTCTGCATTGAGACGTACACATCTGGAGTTGGTTTTGGTTAGGATTTTAATCCCATGTGCCCCTGTAGTATGGTTTTGAGTTTTTGTCTCTTGGAGCTTCAGTAGTGTTCCTCAGAGCAGGGTATGCTGGATTTGTAACCCATTGCAGGGTTTTTGTTGTGTCGCAAATTACGTCTTTTCTCACATCATTGAGGGGTTCGAGTTCCTGCTCTTGGATGGGGACAGAGGGGCTCTCCTGCAGTGCAGTGGGGAACGCCAGGTCTCAGTGCACTGTGGGGGCCAGGCCTCCTAGCACCAGCAGAGTAGCAGATTGCCACTCAGTGGAGGAGCTGGGATTCTAGCTCTTGGTAGGGAGAGATGGGAATCTCCTGCAGGGAGATGCAGTGTGAAGTGCTCAGTTTCTGTGTGCCTGGGGAAACAGGGATTATCGTACCACATGCAGAGTAGAAGATTTTAGCTTACCTCTCCTCAGTAGGATATCTGGCATTTTCAATCTTTGTTGTGGGAATAAGGGTTCTGTTGCTATCAGGGACTGTGGGGGGTGTGGATCTCCATGCTCTGTGGGGAGAGAAGCCTCCTGGTGCCTGCAAATAGCAAAGCCTGGAGCCTGTGGGGCACTTCTGTGTGTGGTGGCAGGCTCCTGGCAATGTGTAGCAAATTGAGGCCACCTGTTGTGCATCAAGGCCAGTGCACTTGAATCGACATAGCCCAAAACACATAATGGGGTAAAGACACCCTCTTCAACAAATGCTGCAAGTAAGTCTGGATTTCACATATAGAAGGCTGAAACTAGATCCCTGTCTCTCAACCTGTACCAAAAACAACTCCAGTGGATCAAAGACCATAATATGTCAGGAAACTTTGAAGCAACTCCACAAACTAGTAGGAAATACACTGGAACATCCATGCCATCAGGTTTGACTGGGAGATGGTCATGAGAGTGGAGCATGCAGAGTGAGAGGGTCTGGTGTGAACCCTTACTGAAGTTGAAGCTGCAGAGAGTTGTGTGAACAGAAAGTATGGTCGTCAGACATTCTACCACCTGTGGAAGGGTGAGAGTTCCATAACATGATGGTCATATGGAGACAAATCACTGACTCTGCTATGTCTGTGTTAATGTTGTCCTTTAGGATGGGCATCCTGGATCAGTGTGTTGATTCCGTGTGGTCCTGAATGCATCAAGCCCAAGTTTCCCTAACCACATGACTTCCTGGGCTTCCAAATGAAGTGAATTTCTGAGCAGGGCATGAAATATATATGCTTTCTATGAAAATCCACACCATCCAGTTTGTTGGTCGCTGCTGCTGAAAGCCTTGCACTTTTCCAAATCACATGATGTACATATCCTCACCCCAAGAAGAAGGTGAATTCCTGGACATGGATGGAAGCACTGAAACCAGCAAGTAGATTTCTTGGTTCCTAAGGTAATCTCTGCATGTAGGTAATTCTGTGCACTATCCCTGTCTATAATGTATTTTGGGACACTGATCAGCTTAAACCCTAGCTATTCCTAGACACAAGTTGGGGACATTGTGAAGCAAGTAAAATCTTACTCAACTGACAGGTGGTTAAGCTCCTTCTGGCTAACAGTGACTCCAAAGAGAGAGAGCTTCTATAGTGAAAGCAGTCTAGAAGTCAGATAACCATTTTATCAGACATTCTAAGTGGTTTAGCTCAATGTGAGTACTGTCAGGATCAATATTTTTATCAGATGGGCAAATTCACGGCTACCTATGTGGAGAAAACAAGTCACAACCTTGTCACTACGTTCTCCTGTGTAAACATTGAGAATACTTCAATGAAGACCACAGGTGTTAAAGTTTTCCCAGAAATAGCTTGGCTTATATGTACAAATCTTAATGCAGAAACCCAAGTAATATGAAACAAATAAGGCCACATGACTCACCATAAACTCAGTATCTCCAAAGAAACACTAACAATAATGAAGAAGAAGGTATCTTAGACAAACATTTTTTTTAAAAATGGTTATGAGTGATTTTTTTTAAAAAAGAAAAGTTAAAGAAGGAAAGAATGAATGCATGAGTGGATGACAAGAGAACACAAATAAAGACCCAATGGAAATAAGGAAGTCAATGCAGGGCTTGAATTTAAAGATACAATAGTTATACCCATCCTGTCAGAAATCAAATTGAAATTCTGGGAACACAAAGTCAACAAATCAACTAAGAACCTCAGTTTAAAGTTTTCTCCCCATCAATGAATAATGTTGATTACAGAATGTGAGGGATTAAAGAAATTTAAATGCATTAGAAGCATTAGCTGAAGGTAAAGGAAAAACTAAAGCAGGAATGGAACACTTGAAATTTCAGTTCCACCAATATATGGGTCACCTAATGTTCCCCTCGGCCTTGGATCTTTCTCTAAGAACCATCTGTGGAGAGGGGGCAACCTGAGCCTGACTGGGAAGTCCTGGATTTATTCTCTCTCTCATCAGTTCAGATAAGTAATTAATAGACAGTGCAAAGGACCTGATGCAGGGGCACAGCTGGAGCAAGCACAGGTGAGTGAGGTGTAAATGGAGTGATGTGGACTGGGCCTTATCTTGGGGCTGCAGTTACTTTTTGTAACATGGAGGGAATGTTGGGCAACTCCATAAAACCATTTACATCTTTAGAATACCCCAATGGCTGGCTGACCTGGGGAAGGTGGGTGTGTGGGGGAAGCCGGGTTCCACTTTGAGGAGAGGGATTTGTATTACTTTCATGTGGCTTGGGGCCCATGGTTAATGTAAGGTGATACCTCCTGTCACAGATTAACCTGCTGTGTCACAAGAAAGCCCCTTCCCTTCACTGAAACACCCAGAGCTCAACAGCCTAGACAGTTGTTTTCCATGGATTTTCTCAGAAGCAAGGGTTATGAGCCTTGGTTCCGGTGTCCACAATGAGGTGACCACACTCCCTTTGTGCTAAAGCCTTACTTCAGTAGAGGGGTGCATAGGATTGGAGCTTTGTTAGCACCTTTATGTGCTGACATAATGCAGGTGGCCTTCATCCATCATGCATTTAAGCTTCACAGCCTCTCCTGCTACTGGCCAGTGATGAATAACCATAGGAAACATTTTGACAGCACCATGGGAGCCAGTCTGTAGCCTAAGCTCATGGTAAAATTATTCTATTGGACCCGCCTCATAATGGTGAGATAGGTATTATTATCACTTACATATTAGAGGTGAGAAAACAAGGCACAGTGACAGCAACTTTCTCAAGGCCACAGAGTAGAAACAGACTTTCTGGATGTGTGTGCTGTGTAGACAGCAGACCCACACTTTTAAGCTGCTTCTACAAGATGAGACTGTGGACATGAGCAAATTTCCCTGGAGTCTGCCTGGGATATCACAGAGCTGGGCCCTTGTGCTTTTCTCCCCTTTGTTTGAAGCTACTCATGTCCACACAAACCCTCATGAAAGGGGTCCTGAGGGACACCCCAATCCACAAGGACTTCCATAGTCCTCTACAGGTTTCTTTCTGGGCTAGCGAGAACTCTCACTACCTTAGACATACTGAGCTCCCATTCCTGGGCTTGCTGGAGTTGTCCAGGAGATTAATGTGCATAATTAGCATGGCTTATCTGTGGGAATGAGCCTCACCTTCACCCCATCTTGACCTACTCATTGTGCACTCCCCAAACACATTCTCACTTCTTCCTTGGTTATCTTTGCCTGCATTATCCTGTCACCCTCAGCACACCTCCACCTCTTTGTGCAGTTTTGCTTTTGTGTATACGTCACTGCTGTGCCCCAGAGAAGCAACACATTCGACCTATCTTCACACATACCACTTGGCTCCTGTCTCAATTACACAGGTGAGCACATGCAAGAGTGTGTGTACATGTGCATATGAGTGTTGTGTGTGTATGCACAAGTGCGCACATGCACGAGTGTGTGTATTGAGTATATTTGTCCTAAGTGTGTGTGTATGAGTGTATTTGAGTGAGTAAGCCCACTATGGTGAACATACATGCGTCTGTGTGCATACATGTGTGTTCATGCATGTGAGGTTGAGTATATATGACAGGATGAGAACACTTCCACAATGACTTCCCTTCTGGTTCCCTTATCCAAGCCCTGGACTTGAACAAGCCATAGTCTTTCTTGTCCCCAAGACACAGGACTGTGACCCAACTCTCTAACTCAGAGGACACTTTCATCACCCACATGCACAGATAAGCACAAGGGCAGACGTAGACTCAGGCAAGACCTTGCTGCAGGATTCTCCACCCCCTGCCCACATACTGGGAATCCCATAGAGTCCACTGAAGGCAGAGCATCTGGAGTCTTGGATTCTGGACTTGAATACAACTTCTTGGCCCACATTCAGCAACTCCTGCAGGTCCCAGCATAGTCAGTGACCAGACACTGCAGTCTGTTTAGTCAGAAGGAAAAGTGTTCGAATGGTTGGGCACAGTATAGTGGGAACAGCATGGAGGGAATAAGTTGTGACAGCATTGAGAGGTTCTCACCTATATCCATGCTTCCAAGCCTACCTTGGCATGTTCAAAAGATCCATGAGAAGATGGTACAACCTGACTAGCCCTGTACACCAGCCAGGTGTTATGAAGGGACTGTCAGTGTCCCCAGCCGAGCCTTGGACCCAAAAGGCACTCTCCTAGCTCTGTCTCCCCTGCTTAGCTGTGAATGTCCCTGTGTATACTCATGTCCACATCCTGTGCCTAGTGTGCCCAGATGTAGAGTAATAGACACTGCAGTGAAGTGGTGACATGTGTGGGACAGGACCTTGGCAAGGAGACTAGCAAATTCCCACCCCTGACAGGCAGTGACTGAGGTGGCATATGGGGGAGGAGGGACAATGGCATTAGACTGATGTAGGTTGTAACAGTGACCCCTCCTCACTGGCCCAGCCTGCATCAGCAATCCAAGCATGCCTTAGGTTTCTGATTCACCTTTCTCTCAGAGCTTCTTTATGGATTATTAAAGAATTTCATGACATTTTCAATTAATGTTACTCCAGCAGGATTTATTTATCTAATGTTGTTGATAAAGTCTTATGACATCTACAACATTCATTTTGCAATTAATTAACTAAAACTGGTGCAGTTTAGAGAGCAAATTAAACACTTTTTCAGGCAGGGGTTAGTGAATCTAATGAATGGGCCAGTGTGTTCTAAAAGAGAAATAAGAGCACATGTCTCCCTCTAGTTGATGACTTCATGAAATGAGCCAGTGACACTGAACTTTGTCCTCATTGGTGAAAGATGATCACAGCACCTGCCTCCACTTCTTCAGCAATCTGAGGTTGGCAAGAGTTTTTATTCATAGACAAACACAACAAAGTGCTTCATGATGGATGGTTAATTTTATGTGACATGCGCATGGGCCACTGAGTACTCAGATAGTTGATCAAGCACTATTCAAAGTGTGGCTGTTTCTGAGTGATGTGAATATTTCAAAGTACTAAATGAGAAAAGCACTTGGCCCTTTTAATAGGAGTGGGCTTTGTTAAGCAGTTTAAGGCTAGAGTAGAACTAAACCACTAAGTAACATGTAGTTCTTGTCTGTCTGTATAAGTTACAGCATTGTCTTTATCCTGCTATTGCCTTGAAGAGACTTGTCAACTCTTGCTTTTGGCTCTTGAGTGAATTTTTGGACTGGATTTTGTACCATGTGCTCACCTGGGTTTCTAATTTGTTGATGGTAGATACATTTGGAACTTCTTTACCTCCATAACTATTCATTCAGTGTGTGTGTGTGTGTGTGTGTGTGTGTGTGTGTGTGTGCATGTGTGTGTGTGTTTGAATGCACACTCTTTTGGCTCCAT